>NC_141190.1:46227500-46827500 GCF_055505025.1 Bos grunniens | reverse complement strand
AAAACCGGTGAAGCTCTGCTCTGTCAGTATGATGGATTCTAGTTTGGGACCAAATACAAGCCGCTTTGCTGGAAACATACCATTCTCAAACCACATGAGAAGAATGCATTTTATTCTGATTAAAACTCACCTTTGCGCAAATAAATGGCTAAGAGACGGAATTTAACTCAATACTTTCCTTTGCAGTCGGCTGATCCCTTTACATCGATCTATGTTCACAGCAGTGCTTATGATGATGATACCTATAAACATTAATTTTGCCGCAAAACACCCGATGGTTAGATGTGGTGCAGAAAATTTCAACAGTTGGGGACCATTTTTCTAGTAATTGCAGAACTGACTGGAAAGAAAATGATGTGCATTTAGATGCACTGACCAGTAATAACGACAGCTGAGGTTTCGGTTTGGGTTCCTGAGAGATGCAGATGCCTGTGAAAGTAGTTTATGAAGAAGTGGTCCCAGGAGAACTGATACGGGAATGAGGAGGCAGGACCAGAAAGGCAAGGGCGTCAAGTGAGACGAGCATTGGATGAGTCCCCAGAAGTATAACTTGGCTCAGTCCCTGGGGGAAACTGTGGAGATACGTACAGTCCACCCTTGAAGACGCAGGGGTTAAGGGTGCCCACTCTTGGTGTAGTTGAAAATCTGAGTATAGCTTATCATTGGTCTTCCATACAAATGGTTTCTCTATATGCCTGGTTTTACATCCTCAGATTCAACCAACCTGCAGATCCCTTAGTCTTGTAGTATTTACTACTGAAAAAAGTCTGCATGCAAGTGACCCCCAAAGTTCAAAATCCTGATGTTCAAGGGTCAACTGTAGTTCACATCTCGAGTCATTCCTAGGAGCGTCAAGAAGGCTGAAGCCCTTATGCTGCTGTTTAAGGGCTGACCCTGGGGGTTGTAAATTCTCTGTATATAAATAAAGTAGCCTGCCACCACAGCCCTCCAACAAAAAAGCAAAGACACTACCTAAAAGGATAGAAAGGGAGGGCCTCCCAATGGCTTAGCGGGTAAAGAATCCACTTGCAATGAAGGAGACACAGGAGTCACAGGTTCCATCCTTGGTCCAGGAAGATCCCCTGGAAAAGGAAATGGCAACCCACTCCAGTGTTCTTGCTTGGGAAATCCCATGGACAGAGGAGCCTGGTGGGCTACAGTCCCTGGGATCACACACAGTCAGACATGTCTGAGCGGCTGAGAGAGGTTAGGAGTGAAACAGGTGTGCAAAGAATCAGAGGAAATGGGCATTATCGATTCTAAGGCCCACTGCACTATCTAAATCGCACATCTCCCTCAATTAACTTGTGCTTCGATTCCTGCGTGTTTATGGCAGGGTCTCTCCTAGTTGCCTGGTCGATATCCATTCCCGTTCCCCTCCCTTCCCTGCCCCCTGCTTTTCCTCATTAATGGGGCCTTCATTATGTTTCAGGCACCAGGTGTCCTGCTAAAACAGGCACATTTCCAGACTTTCTTGCAGTTACCAGTGGCTGAGGTGATGCTTCTTCACCTCCCTTCCTTCTCCTCTTCTGCACTGAGGTCAGCCTGCAGGAACATTTCATAAGAGGAGACAAGTGTTCTGATGAGGAGGACGGCCACAAAGGCAGTGCAGTGTAAAGATGGAAATGTAGAACTGCCTAGATCCTGGAGGCACCTGACCAGCCTTATTTGGTGGCCTCCTACATTTTTATGTTGTGGGTGAAATAAATCCCAAGCTAAACTATTGCAGGTCATTATTTTCAGAGTGTTATTTGAAACTGGAAGTATTCTTAACCAAGGCAGCACTAAACACAGTGGTTAAAGCGATATATTGAATAAAATAAACAGTGCTTTTTGGCTTGTTTTTGGTCAAATTTTAATAAAATGGGAAGTGGCCTTGAATTTTTGTCCTGATCCATGAATATTAGCTGATTGTGATGGGGAAAGGCACTGGTCAGGGTTTTCCTCTTCATGGCCAAATTGTTTTTCTTCAAGGAGAAAAAAATAACAGACATCACTTGGATAAAGGGAATGAATTCATTGTTCATCCAAATGCTAAAGAGTAGCTCACTGAGATGGTTTATTTTAGCAGATGTTTAACACTCTTAATCAACAATTTCAAGGGAAATTGGAATACATTTATTGCAGATGACAAGATTGTTGAAGATGAGCTTGGGAATTGGATGAAGACAATTGATCATGAAGGGGATTAATCATTGGAGACTGTTGGCTCATTTACATGTGATGAGGCACTGCATTTGCAGCAAAATAAAGTACATCATCAGCTGCCTCTCCTCACTAAGAAACAGTTGTGACGGTCGCGTGAAGGACTGACCACGATGCACTCCTGTGCGCAGCCCCCAAGCCCCTCATTGTGTACCTTGCAATGGGTGAAATCGTCAGCTTTTGCCACCAGGCTCCGAGCTCCAGAACAGTTGAGGGGTCCCTTGTTTCATTCCTTTGGCCACACAACAAACTTGCAAATATGGAATGAATAATCACAGAGAGGATTGGAGACCCCTTCAGTCTGCCATTTGTGCAAGCAATTGGCCTCCAATCAAGATAAGGTGTTTTTTGAGATCCTCACTAGACACAGCCTAGACTTTGCACAGTAAGATAACCTGGGCAGCTTTGAGGGTGTCTCTCATCAGAATTACTCTAGAGCTATGGGTAGAAAAGTGATAAAAAAAAAAACAAAAACAAAAACACTGACGCCATTAATATTCAGGCATTTACGCTAGCCTGGATTCTTGAGATACTGAGCTAACAGGTCAGGAGGTAAAAGGACCTGGATGTGGAACCTGATATGCAGAGACAGCTTTTTTGCAGTTCAGTCCAGTTTGGGGAAATTGGCAGAATCCCTGCATTAACATTTCATCTGTTAAACAATGAAGCAAAAAGAAAATATTTTGTTTCTTTGTGATATATTTAAGCTATTATTTTTCATGGTAAAGCATGCATAAATCCTGAACTGGGATACAGAATTTACTTGTAATTGAGCGGCAGCAAGAAACCCCCAGGGGAAAAAACAACTGAAAAAACCAAAAGATGTTAAAATTTTTTTCCATGTAATTATTCTTTAGAGTAGAAGGAATCACTGGTATGCCCAGGGTTATACAGGGAAAGGCAAAGAGGCCCCGGGGATATAAAATTTTCCTGAAAGTCTAATAGTTCTGAAAAACTAGCATTTTATATATTAACTTTCTTTTAATCTATAAAAAGCAGACTAACAGCACAAATATTTTGAAGGAATAAGAGTTACATAAAGCGTTTTTGTTATGCAACACTAAATTCTAGTACTAAAGGATTGGCAGTTACATGCCTTTCATCCTCTTGTTTATAAAAGAGAGCAATTCAAGGGGAAAAGAATGCTATTCAAAAACCATGCTGAAATAATTGGACATCTATACCCAAAACAATAAACATTGACTTACATTATACTACATACCAAAATTAATTCAGGTGGATGGTTCTAAATGTAAAACCTAAAATCTTAAAACCACTAGAAGAAAACATATGAGGAAACCTTTATGATCTTGACGCAGGGAAGATTTTGGATACAAGCAAAAACAAGAGCCATAAAAGAAAAAAAAGATAGTTGAAATGCTCTTTGAAATACATCATTTAAAAAATGAGAAAACAAGCCATGGACTGGAAAAACATATTTTCAAAACACAAATTTGATAGAGTGCTTGTACCCAGACTATATGGAGAACTCACAAAACTCAAAAGTATTAAGAAAAGAAACAACACCCGTGGCTGAAAGTTTGGCCAAAAAGGACTTTACAAGATAGATGGATAGAAAATAAGAACACGAAAAAATGGCCAGCATCATCATTCATTAGGAAAATGCCAGTTAGAACTACAATAAGATCCATGGCATTCCTTAACAACTTAAAAAAAAGAAAACAAACAGTATCGGGCGGCAGGGATACAGAGGAAGTGAAGCACTTATATAGTACAGAGGGGAATTCAGCACTTGAAAGGCAGCTGAATAGTCTTGTATAAAATTAAACAGATACTTGGTTTTAGTCCCAGGAATCCCAAACCTATATATTTGCCTAAAAGAAATTAAGTGCACAAAAATCTGCACACGTGTGTTCACAGCAGCTTTATTAATCATCCCCTAAAACTGGAAAAAACTTAAATGTCCATCCACTGGTAAATGTATAAACAGATTGTATTCCATTCATGTGACGGAATGCTACTCAGTGATTAAAAGGAACCAACTGCTGATAAATACAAAGACATGGGTGATTCCCAAAAGCAATGCTAATTTTAAGATGTTAACCTCAACAGGCTACTTACCGTATTATTCTGTATTTATATGACATTCTGGAAAAGGCAAAACCGTAGAAATACAAATTAGATCCGTAGCTTCCAGAGGTGAGAAGGGGCAAAGGACCAGTTATCCAAGGCTACAGGGGATTTGTGGTACGATGGGAGCACCCTGTTTCTTGAAACTACCCCCACGTAGCTTCCTTATTACATGAGCTTGTCAAATGCATACAGCCACACACCTAAACAGACTGGCTTTCACTCAAACTAAATCCCCCACAATAAACCTGTGCGGTGAAGAAGGGAAAAGACTTGATAACCAAGTGCAACGTGTGACCTCAATTGGATCCTGAGCCAAAACGAGAAGCACATGAACAACATTAAAAAAGGAAAAAAAAAAAAAAAAAACCAGCTGTAATGACATTATTGGGACAGTTGAGGGGAAAAAATCAATGAACTGTATAGTGGTTCATATTATTGTACAGCATAAACAGTGAATTTCTTGGACATGATAAGTTAACATGATTGTGTAAGAGATTGTCTTTTTTTTTTTTTTTAGAGTTTCAGGCTGCAATTTTGAGGAGTGAGCAAATATCATTGTGTGTGGAGGTTACTTTCCAAAGTTTTAAATTGTTCAGGAAAAAGACTGTGTGTGTGTGTGTGTGTGTGTGTGTGAGTGTGTGTGTTTGGGAGGAGGGCAAGGGAGGAAAAGTATATGAGCAAAATATTTACAATTGGTCAAATTAAGTGAAATGTTCATTATGCTATACTTTCTATTCTGAGGGAAGGTTTGAAATTTTTTCGAATAAAGACTTGGCAAAAAAAAAATCTGTTAATCCTTTTCCATCCAACCAGTACCCTTGAACAAATTTATCCTAAGAGATTAATTAAAGTTACACACAAAGATGCATGGGAAAATATACTTAACACTACAAGATTCATAAAGCTAAAATTTTAAATGTCTGAGATGTCTAACAACACACGGCCCCTGACACAAAGTGCTGCTCAATACATTTTATTGAAAAAAAAAAAAGAGCATTGCACTAAAAAAATAATGGATAAATAAATTACAGCATAATAATGTAGTGGGATAACATGCAAACATTAACTGTTTTGATAAATATTTAATGAAGTGGCAAATGCTTATGGTATGTTAAATGAAAAAAGAAAATCAGAATGCAAAACCTGTATATATTAAGCTATATTCTCAAAATACTCTTAAAAAAGAAAAAAATACATGGAGTGAAATTAAACTAAAAACTTAAAGAAGGTTGACTCTGGTGATAGGGTTTATCTTTCCTTTATAGTTCATTCTATTTCCAGTTTTCTACACTGAGTATATTCTTTTCTTTTCTTAACCTCTGAAAAAAAGTGAATTTAGCAACAAATGTATCCAGAAGAATGTCTTAAAACAAGTGTTATAGGTAATGAGACAACAAGGAGGAGCTGATAGCAACTTTGTTTGAGTTCAATATAGGCACAGGGAATTAGCTGATTCACAGTAATCTACCCCATTATAGCAAAACTTCTGGACTTAAATTGAGTTGCTACCTTCACTGAGAAAACATTTTCAAATAGGCTTTAATACAATGATAGCACTTTCTAATTGCTTATTACTCTTATGATGTAAAAGCAGCGTGAAATAAAACCTTCCATCAGATGAATCCGGAAGCAATCCAGCTCTGTTTTCCCAGAGTTCTCTTGGGGACTCCCTTGACCCCGGCCATGCTCTGCTCTAACCTGGGTGGCAGTGCAGAGGAACAGCCTCCTTCCAATTTTCTTCCACCTCCAGACTGTTCCTGTGCCAGTTGAGTCACTTCAAAGAGGGGAAAAAAAAATTTTTTTTAAAGAAATATGGCTCAAAGGAGTATTTACAAATTTTCCAAGTGGAAAATGTGTAAAGGTGCAGAGTTGTTTGTCAAAATCTCCCAGCCAGGGGCAGTCCTAGCACCTGAATCCTGTCCCCTCAAATCAAGTTCAGGTCACTGCGTGGAAGCCTGAGGGCCCTGGATTTCAGGAAAAGGTCCTTTTGTGCAGCCAAGGTTGTTGCATCTCCTGGAAGGGGAGGGCTGTGCCAGGGCCCCGGAGCATGGGGGAAGGAACTTGGCAGACCCGAAGCACAGTAAGACGTGCTCAAGGTGTGTGTCCGGAAGTCACGGTCCCGGGGTGATGAAGTGGAGGCAAGAGCATCTAATTTGGGAAAACTGGCCTTCAGGAAGGACTTTCCTGGTGGCTCCGATGGTAAAGCGTGTGCCTACAGTGCTGGAGACCTGGGTTTGATCCCTGGGTCCGGATGATCCCCTGGAGAAGGAAATGGCTATCCACTCCAGTATTCTTGCCTGGAAAATCCCGTGGACAAAGGAGCTGGTCGACTACAGTCTTCAGGAAAGTGCTGGGGGTGTGTTTGCTTTGGGGATTTGATCACTACGGTGGAGGAGAAGCTCCAGCCGCCCAGACTCGGGACAAGCAGAGCCATGAGAGCCAAGCGCACCCTTCTATGTCTTGGAGAATCTGCTGGGAGGACCAGACACCCGTGGCAGCGAGGACCTGGGATGCCTGTTAAAGAGCTGGAACCATTTAATAATTGATCACCATCTCTTGCTAAAACTAATACCATGAATTCCTTTAGGTCTTGGTATTATTAAAGTGTCAGGCTACCTGGGTGTTAGAGAAAAGGTTGGCAGTACCCCAGCAAAGTTTTCTAAGCAAATTATCCTTTTAAAAAATTGCAAGACTTTTTTTTTGAGATAAAAATTTTTGAATAAAATTTAAAAAAAAAATTTTTTTCTGGGGGTCACTGTGAAAGCCTGAGAGAAACTCAAATTGTTTGCTTTGCACCTCATTTTAGAATTAATTCTACCATGAAATTCAAGTCCCATCAGTCATTTATAATACCGTGACATGAACACTTATCCTTAAATAATGTAATGGTGTTGCAAAAGTACTTTTCAAGCCTGTGAGTTCAATTGAGTTAAGAATTAAGTGTAGAGAGTTCTACAAATCCATGCAGTTAATAAATGATGTTACAGCTTAATGTGGGTGCTTTGGAATCTTTGAGAGTTTTTATCTTCGTATTTTAAATTCTTAATGATTCGTCTCTCTTTCTTATTAAAGTCTTTTGGAGAAATGAATCCTTTTATTTCAGGAAATTCTTGGTATTTTTCTCTTTAGTTGGAAGGAAAAGGATCCCAATGGATGCCATCTCTCTTCCTTTCTCTCTCTCTGGCTTCTATCTGAGTTCAATTGAAACAACTGAAATTAGGTTTAATGTGAAAATTTGGTTGATATGATTGTGGTGTAAGAGTGGGGAATCTACACACTTCTCCCAGCCCACCTTACTCTACTGGGTGCCCTGTGCTTTTGGTTGGACACACACAGACACACACACACACACACACAGTCATGGTTGTGGGAAACCTTGAAACATGAGGAGAGCTAAAGTCTTCAAGCGATCATTGGAGTCCAACTCTTTAAATTTAGACATCAGAAAACAGAAGTTCAGAGAGGCCAAGCAAAGTGTTCAAGCTCCCCAGCAGGTTCCAGAAACTCCAAGGTCATAGCCCAGTCTCCTTGTCCTTCTGTCTGGCCATGTGGTATGGAAGGGACAGGAACTTATGAGTCTGAATATCAGTCTTCTACTTGCCCATTAACTGGGCTTCTCTGAGCCCACTTCCCACCCCTAAAGTGGGGCAGGTGTCATCAGCCCCACAGGCTGGGAGGTGAGAAGCATCATGCATCATGGAAGCAGACTCCTAGAAATGTTGGCCGCTCCCTGGCCCCTGTATTCAGTTCCCCTGTGCTGATTCAGTCTTGCATGGATACAGAGGAGATGCAGCTGGCATGGCCGGTCTCCCAGTGGGCACTCCCTGGACACAGTCCTGCCCCACACTCTGTACAAAGGGACTTTGTAAAGGGATACATTTGGGGAAGACCATGCATTGTTCAGCTTTGGTTAATTCTGCATTTTCTTGAATATTCGGACCCCATCCACCAGCACCCTATTGAACTACCATGGTCAGGAACACCCCAGGCATTGTGACTCCTGCTGAAGGGAGGTGAAATCAAACCAAACCTCACGAAAACAAAACAAAAGCCATTTCCAGGGCTGAGAGCCTCCAACATTGCCAACACTGTCATCCCTCCCCACTCTATGGTTGCCATGACTGAAGGACTGCTGCCTCTGTTCACACCCGCCCACCCTGGCCCCATGAATGATCCATAATTGATCCCTGGCCCTCCTTCACTGCTCACATGAACTTAGCTTCACTCCCTTCCCTGAAGCCCAGCATTTCCTACCTGCTGAGGAAGAGCTTCGAATGTGCATGGTACACGGAGCATGTTCAGGGTGTCCTTCATGAAACGCGAGCTCCCTTGAAGGCTCCCGACTCTCCTAGTGGGGACGTCCTCCTAATGAAGGACGTTTCTGAACCAAGTGAGGGGCTCTTGCTCCTGGTGTCACGTGTGAGCTGGATGAACGCATGCAAGTATTGAGATGGTGGCTCCAGTTTTATAAAGTTTTCTCAGGTCTTGCGTTCTACTTCATATTTGTCAGATGTAGCTGTTTAGGGTTCTCCCCTCCTTTTCTGTTGTTCTATGTCCTAATACCTAAAGAAATCTTAGGTCATTTAAACATGTTCTATAGTGGAAACAGCTTCTTTGGGGGTACACCATGCACCAATGCAGAGAGAAAGCCAGATCCCATTTCAGTGGAGGGGGAAGGACCATGCCCAGGACATAAGGCATTGGAAGCTGCCCGGGGACGTTTGCTGTGCTGGTCAGGCCCCTAAACCAGGAGCCCTTCCTTTTATGGGAGTGAGGATAACTGTCCCATGAACTGGAGGATGGGCTGTGTGTGATTCACAATTGAAATCAAGAAATTCAATGGTTCTGGCTATAAACCATCCGTGTCCTTGAACATGTTTATACTTTTGCCCAGGGGTGGCTGGCATAGGCCTTCTCCAGATCATTTTTTCTCTTCAAAGGACTGAAGAGTAACAGGCATTATGAGATGCACATGATTTTTATGAAAAGAAGAAAAAAACCTAAAACTAGACATTGTGCTCCCTTTTTAAATGAAGGGAAAATGACTCATTCATCTCATTAAAAAAAAATAAAGTTGTCAAAATCATTTATTAACCAGCTGGTGGCAGTGTTTTCACGAAGAAAAGATAAAGTGAAGTCAGGCACACTTTATTTCTGATCCATTTTATCAAATGTTTAAGAGGAGCAATTTTTAGGTCCTTCTTGCTAAAATGCTCAAAATGCCAACTAAACAATGGAAATCAGAATTCTGGGTAGTTCTTGAATAAGCTTCTACTGCCAGGAAGTAACATAAATTGTATCGGGCAAGGTTGTACTATTTGGCATCTTTTCCATTGCTGATCCCTTTGTTAAGGTTTATACAAATGGACAGAAGTAGCGAATGACTGGGATTATATGTCCACTGACTGGTTTACCAGTTGACTGCCGCTGTATGACTAAGATGTTTCTTTTAAAGTTGAAGGATAGCTAATTTACAATGTTGCATTAGTTTCAAGGGTAAACCCAAGAGATTCAGTTTTACATACATATATATATATTTTCCTTTTCAGATTCTTTTCCATAACAGGTTATTACAAGATATTGAGTATTTACTTCTCCGTGCTATGCAGTAGCTGAAGATGTCTTAAATATTTCTCTTTCCTGTCTTCTAACAAAAGGAAGAGTCGTATCCAGCTTTCTTCTCTAAAATTATCCAATGAATCCTTTTCTCACGCATTTCCTGCAGACAGAGCCACCGAGTCATACGTCACAGACAAGCAGAGCACCCTGTTTTATTTCTGTAAGGCAATCAGGTGGCAAGCAAGCTAGCATCCTTGCCAACGTGTAAGTTCCATTATGCCAGAAAGGACTGCCAATCAGGTCTTGGAATAAGGCTGTCCTCCCACTGAAAGGCACCCAAAATATCCACAGTCTTGACCTCTCCATCTGGGAATAGGATTTCACTCCTTCTCCAAGGGGCTGAATCCTCCCACCCGCATGTGCTACCAGTGCCAGCTGCACTGTCTCCATCTGGGAACTGGATCCCAAACCCACACAGACACACTCAGAGCCAGTGTCTCCACCCAGCAGACTCGCTGACCCCTGGGCTCAGCAGGAAGCACTGAGTGGTGCAGAGCAACGTGTCCTTCCGTATCATCCCTCCTCAACTAGAATCTGTGTCTTCCTACTCTCCCTGGGATCCAAATGGGGCTATTTTGTGTTCAGAGTTTTATTTCCAAAGGTATGTTGGTGCAATTGGCATTGCATTCAGGATCATCTTTACTAACTGTCGTTGTAAAGCTCCCTTGCTCTCCTTGGCTGCCTGTAGGATGCAAGGCCCTCTGTATGGATGGAAGATTGTGGTCACCTTCCCAGAGTTGCACAGAAAATTACAGAAGGGTGAAACTGGCAGCCTTGAAGTTGCAGTTTTCAGTCCATGAACGCTGGTGTGTGTGAGTGAAGGGCACTTTGTTGATTTAAATTTGCAAGAATACAAAACCTGCTCCAAGAACGGGAGCGACACAAGCAATAACAAATGGGCCTTGAACACTTTTCTATTGAGTGGTTGCTCCAATCTTCACACTGTTTAATCTCACATAAAGTTGCAAAGATGACTAAGTAAGCATAATGCTTGGAACAAAAGCTGTCACAAAGAACCTATAGCAAGGCCATGTGAGGACCTGGAGAACCCAATATCCTGCAGGATGTATGAAATGGCCATCAGAGAGGAGAAAGCTTCCAAACGCCTTTGAAAGACACCTTGGCTGATGGTCCAGACACTCGTGTGCTCGTGGGTGCCGGGGCCTGGAGGACAGGTCGCACTGACCCAGAAATGGTGATAATTGAGTCTGAGCTTCAGACGGTTGCCTGGGAGTTCAGGAAGGTGTAGAGAGTACAGTAGTTACTTCTAAGGGTCATCAGATCAAGAAAGAGTTGACTTCATTAAGTGGCTGATTCCAGCTCAGTGTTTGAAAGGGCTTTCTAACAATACAAACCACCCTTTAGACTCTACATAAGCAAGACTATTCCTGTATGAGATATTAGGATGATTTGAGAGCCTGGGTTCCACTCTTTACCAGCTAGATGACCAGTTGGATGTTATTTAACTCCTCTGACCCTGGTGGCTCATTGGTTAAGAGCCACCTGCCACACAGGCGCTGCAGGAGGGTCAGGTTCAATCTCTGGGTCAGGAAGATCCCCTGGAGGAGGAAATGGCAACCCACTTCCGTATTATTGCCAGGAGAACCCCACAGACAGAGGATCCTGGTGGGTTACAGTCCATGGGGTCGCAGAGTCAGATACAATTGAAGTGACTTAGCAGGCATGCATGACCCTGTGATACCTGCTCATCCTACTTTTTAGGACTGCTATCTCTGGTGGCTCAGACAGTAACGAACCTTCCTGCAATGCAGGAGACCCAGGTTCAATCCCAGGGTCAGGAAGATCCCCTGGAGAACGGCATGGCAACCCACTCTAGTATTCTTGCCTGGAGAATCCCAGGGACAGAGGCGCCTAGTGGGCTACACTCCATGGAGTTGCAGAGTCAGATGCGACTGAGCGACCAGCACTTTCGCTTGTACTTCCGTACTGGCAGCATAAGAATGTGCGTCATGCATCCCAGTTTGAATTGTCAGTGGCACTGCTTTGAAGTGGTCCTCGTTTTTAAAGTCTAGATGAGGCAATTCATCAAGTAATAATAGCTTCGTTCATTGAACGACAAGTATACTAGACACTACGGTGTGCTTGTTCACGTGATCTCAGATAATCCTCTCAGGATCTTTGAAAGAATGTTGGAATCCTCGTCTCATAAGCAAGGAAATTGGGGCTTGGAGATATGACATCAGTTGCCCAAATGAATGTTGTGCTGTGCTTAGTTGCTCAGTCTTGTCTGACCCTTTGCAACCCCATGGACTGGGGCCTGCCAGACTCCTCTGTCCGTGGGGATTCTCCAGGCAAGAACACTGGAGTGGGTTGCCATACTGTCCTCCAAGAGATCTCCCCAACCCAGGGATGGAACCTAGGTCTCCCACACTGCAGGCGGATTCTTTACCATCTGAGCCACCAGGGAAGCCCAAATGAACAGTAATGCCAAAACTGAAAGTGTTAGTCACTCAGTTCTGTCCGACTTGGGCTTTCCTTGTAGCTCAGTCGGTAAAGAATCTGCCTGCAGTGCAGGAGACCTGGGTTCGATCCCTGGGTTGGGAAGATCCCATGGAGAAGGAAATGGCAGCCCACTCCAGTATTGTTGCCTGCAAAATCTCATGGACATAGGAGCCTGGCGGGCTGCAGTCCATGGGGTTGCAAAGAGTTGGGCACGACTGAGCGACTAAACTTACTTACTTGTGTCAGACTCTTTGCAACTCCATGGACTGTAGCCCACCAGGCTCCTCTGTCCATGAAATTCTCCAGGCAAGAATACTGGACTGGGCTGTCATTCTCTTCTCCCAGGGATCTTCCTGACCCAGGTCTCCTGCATTGTAGGCAGATTCTTTATGGCCTGAGTCACCCAGTAATGCTGAAATTTAAACCTGAATCCAGGGAACCACTTAGCTCCCCTCCCACTCATCTGTTTTCTGCCTCTCCCACACCCCTTTTAGTGGAGAAAGAGGGTTGATATCCAGTGATTCTGACAGCAAAACAGAAGGAGGATGGTACATAGATGTGCACACCTGATTACAAGTCTCCTTCCACTTAAGTCCAGTAACGTTCAGGAGACCAGCATCCATCTGAAGACGGCTTGCCTCTTACTATGCCACAGAGCTGGACCGCTCCTCTCTCCACACGGCAGCCAAACCAGCAAGTGTACAAGGCTTGAGAAGATCAAAGGGTTGTCTTCAAAAATCTGTTCTAAAGAGCTGTAAAATACTCCTTTAATCTGAATTGTAAATTCTGCAAACACAGCCGTGGTCTCCCAAGTGTACCACAAATGTGTGAACAGCTGGGCAAAAGCAACCCTGGTGTTAATTGACTCACCTCAGACATGTCCATCTGAGCCCAGCCTAAATTGGGAGAACTTGCCTGTGATACTCATTTGGTTTGTTAATGAATGATTATAGTCAGTTCAAGAGTGAGCTAAACCCGACAATTAGTGTCGTGAGGAAAGGAGGGGAATGGTGCCAAGGCATACATGGCACCAAGTCGTGCATCCTGAAGACTGCAGCCTGAGCTCCAGAGCCTGGCACGCCATCAAAACCGTGGATCAGTCAACCCAAGGGTGGTCTGCCCGGGAAAGCCCGACCCCTAAGCTCTCAGTAGTGAGTGAAGTCGCATAGTCATGTCCGACTCTTTGCGATCCCGTGGACTGTAGCCTACCAGGCCCCTCCATCCATGGGAATTTTCAGGCAAGAATACTGGAGTGGGTTGCCATTTCTGTCTCCAGGAGATCTCCTAGACACAGGGATTGAACCCAGGTCTCCCACATTGTAGGCAGACACTTTACCGTCTGAGCCACCAGGGAAGTCCTCTCGGTAGAGGACCCCTCTATTTAATCATGCCTAATTCCTTTGATCCAAAGACTCCTTTTCATACCTGCCAAAGAATAAACTTGCAGTTTCGGACCATGCTGGGGGGCAAGGCGAGAGGTGATCACAGAGAGTGGGGACGGAATCTGGAGGCCTAACTGCCCTTTTGACGGACTTCTAAAATTCTTCTTGTTTTAGTCACCCTGCTTTAACCTACTTCCAGAGGGATCCAGTGCCACTAATCACCAGGCCATCTGAGGATTATGCATTAATAGTAGAAATCAACTTAATTCTACAAGCTTCCCACTGCCAGTTTAGGATGAAGTTTACAGGGTCCAGTAGGTCATTGTCCTTTTCTGTCTTCTTTCCAACTCCCTGTTATTTCCTCTCTCGTTCTCTTTAGCCTTGTGGGCTTAAAAGTTACTTTGTGGTCTTCCCTGGTGACTCAGTGGTAAAGAATCCACCTGCCAATACAGGAGACGTGGGTTCAATCTCTGATCCAGGAAGGTCCCCGCAGGCGGCAAAGCAGCTAAGCCTGTGCTCTGCAACTACTGAGCCAGCGCTCTGAGCCTGAGAGCCACAGCTACCAAGCCTGGGTAGGTAGGACTCTGTCTTCTGCAGCAAGAGAAGACCTCACATTGAGAAGCCCTCACACCGCATCTAGAGAGGAACCCTCACTCGCCACAACTGGAGAAAAGCATGCACAGCAATGAAGACCCAGCACAGCCAAAAGTAAAATAAATAAATTGAGAAGAAAACAAGGAAACCGATCTTTTAAAAGTTACTTTGTTGTGATTTTCGTGCAATGGATGGAGTGTGTTAACAGACACGTGTCTCTTCTTCCACTTTTATTATAACTGGAAGGCCAATCAACAGTTCCCTGATAAACTTATTAAAAATCGATGTCATCAGCAATCATCTTCTTATGTCTACCTCAAATATAACATGTTAATGTCTGACTCACTTTCTCTTGTCGTATTTTCCATGAAGATGAAAGACAGCTAACCAATGTCTTCCCTGTTCATGTTGTCAGGTGTGCTATGAAATCACTATCAAATGTAAATGGACTCCTCTCTTTCATTAAGAATCATCTTAATTTTTAACTTGTGCCTAAGTGTAATTCGGAGAAGGCAATGGCACCCCACTCCAGTACTCTTGCCTGGCAAATCCCATGGATGGAGGAGCCTGGAAGGCTGCAGTCCATGGCGTCGCTAGGAGTCGGACACGACTGAGCGACTTCACTTTCACTTTTTACTTTTATGCACTGGAGAAGGAAATGGCAACCCACTCCAGTGTTCTTGCCTGGAGAATCCCAGGGACGGGAGAGCCTGGTGGGCTGCCGTCTCTGGGGTCGCACAGAGTCAGACACGACTGAAGTGACTTAGCAGCAGCAGTAAGTGTAATTTATGATCCATTGTGTTTCTTTAGGTCTTTTTTTTTTTATCCCTACTTATTTCTAGCTAGTCAGTTCTTAAAAATAAAACAAGGTATAAATAAATAATTTATCCATTTAGTCAGTAAGCATTTACTATTTTCCAGTCACTGTGTTAAGTCAGGAGTTGCAAGAGTAAAGAAGAAAATATATATTCAGTCCACAAGGACTTTACAACCTATCCTAGTGGAGAATAGGTTCTAGTGTTTACTTTCTAAACCGCTCATTGAGACTGAACACTAAAGTGACCTGTGTTCTTCTGAAGGGTTATTTCTCAAAAGTGTCTGTGGTCATTTGAATTCTCTGCTGAGGTTCTCTTTTGCAGCATGATAATACCACTGATGTTTCAAAAATTTCACTGAAGAACTGAATAATTAATATAGATGCTATGGGAGCAGAGAAGAACTTAGAAGTCAGATTCCATCAATTTGCAATAGGAACGTCATTGTTCTCGGGACTTCCCTGGTGGGCCAGCGGTGAACAAACTGTCACCCAAGGCAGGGGACATAGGTCTAATCCCTGGTCGGGAAACTGACCCACACACGCCTCTACCGAGGCAACTACTGAGCCCACACACCAAAACTGGAGAAGCCTGCACCCTGCAACAAAGACCCAGCACAGCCAAAAAAAATTTTTTTAATGGATCATCACTGTTCTTCTTGGAATACCAGCTTATACATGCATATGGAAGTGCCACTGCATTAATTTTCTTTCCCAAGTTCTAATGGATGCATAGAAAAGAAAGTAACATATTCTTCTGTGATTTGTTATTGTTGTTCAGTTGGACTCTTTTGTGATACATAATTATAATTTTTAATCTTAAACATTTTACATAATGCATTTAGATTTGCTTGCCACTAAAAGCTGCTAAAATCTTTAAGTGTCTATAATAATCATGTTTGGGACACGGTTATTATTAAAGACATAAAATAAAAAGAGCCAGACATCCTGGAGTGTGAAATCAAATTGGCCTTAGGAAACTTTACTATAAATAAAGCTAGTGGAGGTGATGGAATTCCCGCTGAAGTATTTAAAAATCCTAAAAGATGATGCTGTTAAAGTGCTGAACTCAATATGTCAGCAAATTTGGAAAACTCAGCAGTGGCCACAGGTTGGAAAAGGTCAGTTTTCATTCCATTCCCTAAGAAGGGCAATGCCAAAGAATGCTCAAACTACCATACAATTGTACTAATTTCACATACTACCAAGATTATGCTCCAAATCCTTCAAGCCAGGCTTCAGCAGTAAATGAACTGAGAATTTCCAATGTACAAGTTGGGTTTTGAAGAGGCAGAGGAACCAGAGATCAAACTGCCAACATTCATTGGATCATAGAGAAAGCAAGAGAGTTCCAGAAAAACATCTACTTCCGCTTCACTGACTACTTTAAAGCCTTTTATTGTGTGGGTTACAATAAACTGTGGACATTTCTTAAGAAGATGGGAGTGCCAGAGCACTTTACCTGTCTCCTGAGAAATCTGTGTGCAGGTCAAGAAGCAACAGTTAGAACAGGACGTGAAACAACAGACTGGTTCAAAATTGGGAAAGGAGTGTGTCAAGGCTGTGTATTGTCACCCTGCTTATTTAACTTCGATGCAGAGTACATCATGCAAAACACGGGGCTGGAGGAATCACAAGCTGGAATAAAGATAGCTGAGAGAAATGTCAACAACCTCAGATGTGCAGATGACACCACTCTAATGAGAGAAACTGAAGAGGAACTAAAGAGCCTCTTGATGAAGGTGAAAGAGGAAAGTTAAAAAGTTAGCTTGGAACTCAACATTCAAAAAATTAAGATTGTGGCATCCCATCACATCACTTCATGGCAAATGGAGAAAAAGTGGAAGCAGTGACCATTTTTATTTTCTTGGGCTCCAAATTCACTGTAGACGGTGACTGTAGCCATGAAATGAAAAGACACTTGCTCCTTGGAAGGAAAGCTATGACACACCTCAGTTCAGTTCAGTTCAGTTGCTCAGTCATGGCTGACTCTTTGCGACCCCATGAATTGCAGCTCAGGCCTCCCTGTCCATCACCAACTCCTGGAGTTCAAACTCATGTCCATCAAGTCGGTGATGCCATTCAGCCATCTCATCCTTTGTTGTCCCCTTCTCCTCCTGCCCCCAATTGCTCCCAGCATCAGGGTCTTTTCCAATGAGTCAACTCTTCACATGAGGTGGCCAAAGTATCGGAGTTTCAGCTTTAGCATCATTCCTTCCAATCAACACCCAGGACTGATCTCCTTTAGGATGACTGGTTGAATCTCCTTATAGTCCAAGGGACTCTCAAGAGTCTTCTCCAACACCACAGTTCAAAAGCATCAGTTCTTTGGCACTCAGCTTTTTCACAGTCCAAATCTCACATCCATACGTGACCACTGGAAAAACCATAGCCTTGACTAGATGGATATGCTATCTAGGTTGGTCATAACTTTCCTTCCAAGGAGTAAGCGTCTTTTAATTTCATGGCTGCAGTCACCATCCGCAGTGATTTTGGAGCCCAAAAAATAAAGTCTGACACTGTTTCCACTGTTTCCCCATCTATTTCCCATGAAGTGATGGGACCAGATGCCATGATCTTTGCTTTCTGAATGTTGAACTTTAAGCCAACTTTTTCACTCTCCTCTTTCACTTTCATCAAGAGGCTTTTTAGTTCCCCTTCACTTTCTGCTGTAAGGGTGGTGTCATCTGCATATGATGACATACCTTGATGAGGTTATTGATATTTCTCCCAGCAATCTTGATTCCAGCTTGTGCTTCCTCCAACCTAGCATTTCTCATGATGTACTCTGCACAGAAGTTAAATAAGCAGGGTGACAATATACAGCCTTGACGTACTCCTTTTCCTATTTGAAACCAGTCTGTTGTTCCATGTCCAGTTCTAACTGTTGCTTCTTGACTTGCATACAGATTTCTCAAGAGGCAGGTCAAGTGGTCTGGTACTTCCATCTCTTTCAGAATTTTCCACAGTTTATTGTGATCCACATAGTCAAAGGCTTTGGCATAGTCAATAAAGCAGAAATAGATGTTTTTCTGGAATTCTCTTGCTTTATTGATGATCCAGTGGATGTTGGCAATTTGATCTCTGGTTCTTCTTCCTTTTCTAAAACCAGCTTGACACACCTAGATAGTATATTAAAAAGCATAGACATCAGTTTGCCAACAAAAGTTGATATTGTCAAAGTTATGGCTTTTCCAGTAGTTATGTTCTGATGTGAGATTTGGACCATAAAGAAGACTAAATGCTGAAGAATTGATGCTTTTGAACTGTGGTGCAATAGAAGACTCTTGAGAGTCCCTTGGACTGCAGAGAGATCAAGCCAGTCAGTCCTAAAGGAAATAAACCCTGAATATTCAATGGAAGGACTGATCCTGAAGTTGAAGCGCCAATATTTTGGCTACCTGATTTGAAAAGCCAAGTCACTGGAAAAGATTAAAGGCAAGAGGAGAAGAGGGCAGCAGAGGATGAGATGGCTAGACAGCATCACCAACTCAACGGACATGAATTTGAGCAAGCTCAGGGAGATTCCGGAGGACAGAGGAGCCTGGCGTATTGCAGTCTACGGAGTTGCAAAGGGTTGGACATGACCTAGTGACTGAACAACAACACGTGCTGCATAAAGCAGACAATTGCAGCTGCTGTACCTTTGCATCAGGCTGGAAAACTGGCATCAAACTTGTACCTGGCAAGAAATTAGAGAATCATATTGAACCTTGGACATCAGTGTGCTCTGTGGATATACATAGCTGTGAAATTACCTAAGGATTTCCTAATTACCCAATGGAAGTGGCTACTCAGGCCAAATGTGCCCATAGCTGTACATGGCCAGGAATCCAGGGAAAGGTGTGTGCCCTGAGGCAAGCACTCTTGATGGCTTCTTCTTCCATGAGAAATTGGCCGCAGTGGTTGCAGAGGCTGGAAGATTTACAGATTGCTGTCTACATGCTAGAGACCCAGGAAAGCCAGTGGTATAATCCAACCTGAGTCAGGAAGCCTGAGAGCCAGAGGCTTGATGTCTGAAGGCAGGAAAGATGGATATCCCAGCTCAAGAAGAGAGAGAAAGCATTTGCCTTTCCTTCACCCTGGGCCATAAACGGATTGAATGATACCCACGCATATTGGTGAGGAGAGAGCTTCACTCAGTCTACTGATGCAAATCCTTATCTTTTCCAGCAACACCCTCATAGACACACCCAGAAATAAGGTTTTACCGGTTACTGGGCATTGCCCAGTTACATTGACACATGTAATTAAGCACCAGGCATCTTTTTCCAATGCTCAGGCCACTGTCCGATTCCAAAAACCTGAGGGGAGGTGTGTAGATATCAAGGATGACCAACCCTGATGACCAAGTCCAATACACGGTACAGGAAAGCACCTGGCTGCTTAATTGTTCTTCCTGACTGATTTGCCCTGGCATCTGGATGTTTTGTAACTCTACAGGAGACTCAGTGAAATGAAAGATCAGTGCACAGCCTTCCATACAGTGCCCCTCCATGGGACGGTCTGCCATGAATGGCTGCCTTCTGAAAATGCCCCTCTGCATCAGGTTTCACCCATAAATGAGATTTGTTCATACATCAGTGTGGTTCATGGGGCTTCCCAGGGGGCTCAGTGGTAAAGAATCTATCTGCCCTGCATGAACGGGAACTCCATGAGGGAAGCTCTTGTGTAGAATTTAAAAAGGATGAGGCCAACACAGAGGGAGAATGGAGGCGAGCTATCCAGACAGAGAGGGTCTGGCTGAGACTACATCCTGGTTCCAGTGGCTTCAGAGGTTCAGCCAGTCCTTGCTCCACATCTTTGTAACACACTTATTCTAAAACCTGTTTGAGTTGGGTTCTTGTTACCTGCCGCCAAAAGAGTCTTAACCAATGCCCTCCCTCCCCCAGCAAGCATCCTTCGGTTTTCCTCTGGAGTAGCTGTTATGATTTCCTGTGGTTCTCCTCCAGCACATGAAGCCAAAACATCTTGGGAGGCCAGTGTGCCTCTTCCACTGGCGGTGTTCTTTTCCCAGGGCTCACCTGGAGCAGTGATTCAAGTGAGAGTGAGGAAGGGGAGGACTTCCTTGGCAGTCAAGTGGTTAAGACTCTGAATTTGCGCTGCTGGGGGCACAGGTTCAGTCCCTGCTCAGGGAACTAAGAACCCACAGGCTGTGGGGGGCAGCCAGAAACATAATAATAGTAAAATTAAGTAATAGGGTCTTAAAAAGAAGGGGAGAAAAAAGGAAAGGAGAGTCTGCTTGCATTAAAGATGTCTTGAAATACCCAGGACATACCTTGCTAGCCAGCAGGATGAGGGAGACTGACCACCATGAGAGATCTTGCTGCCCTTAGAAAGGAAGCTTCTTCCTCTACTTATGAAAAAGTTCTTTGTGGAACGTGGAGACAGCCAAGGGCGATTCATCACATTGCTTTCTGCACTGGTTTACCTGCTCATGCAATGTTTCAACAAGCCTCCTACTTGGTGGCAAGTGCTTGAGGACTGGGTTCATCTTCTCTTTCTCCATCTCTTCCTCCGTCTTCTCTGAATCCTATTATATACAGTAGAAGAAGGTCATGACGGATTCTAGTATATTCGTAGATAATCATGTGTCTTACTTCACCAAGGATCTGATTGTCAAGCAATAAGCCAAATGTTTTTCCTGGTCCCAAATAATATGAAAATCTTGTTACACGATTATGCCTATGTCCCAAGAAACCAGAATTATTATGTTTCAGTGTTTGTATTAGTGGCTTCTCTTGCTTCAAATCCCAAAACCAATTACAGAACAACCAAAAACAAAAACCACCGCCTCCCTCAGAGGGTTGTGTCTGCAGTTTCACAAGAGTTAGAATTTGGACTTTATACTCACAAAGAATTGCTGTAAGTTTCAACAGGATTTTGCATTAACTGTTGTGTAATATATACTTCTTTTTCTAGCTATAAATATTCTCTGCAAACTAGAGTACCATCCTACAACTAAATGTGGAAAAAGAATATTGTGCATATAACTTAAGCATAGAAAATTTGTAACCCAAAGTAAATAGAAATCCCGCACAGCCATATCACTATAAGAATTCTAAAAGCTTATGAGTTTCCAAAATATATAGTCTAACTTTTATAATTACTTTTCTTCTTTTGAGTGGCTTACTATGGAGAAGAGGAGGGCGAGAAGAGCAAAATAGATTTTTAGAATCTATTATTCTTGATTTTTAACCTGTTTTGTTCCATCTGTCTCAGATCATTCCACCGTGGGGGGAAGGCTTTCTTTTCTTTCACTAAGTCACATATCTTGGAGATTCGAAAGTTTTCAGTAGCACTTTGCACCAGTATTTTCTTAGTAAAAATACCCAGCTGGAGGGGGTTCTCTTAATCCAAAGGGATTTTCTAAGCCATAGCTGTTTTTCTTTGAAAAATACAGTTGATCATAACACAGAGGCATGAGTCAGCAGATCCAGGGCAAAAGGAAGATTTCAGATTTAGCTCCAAGCAAAATAGAGTCCTGAAGTTTCCCCCGGGCTGTGCAGTGTAGTGTTAGAGCCCTGTGAGGAGCAGAGTGAAAGAAAAACAGAGCCATCACTCCAGATTGCCATGGAGGCCAATTTCAAGCCACTTAGGATTAGAGCTATAAAATGGAAAACACCCACATGACCCACAAATTTGTAAGTCGAGTGTTTGTACAACAACTGAGTCATTTGGCTTGCAATGACATGAGACGAAACATTAGTGTAAAAATGTATATCTCTTATGAAGATGTATGGAGAGAGAGTAACGTGGAAACTTACATTACCGTATGTAAAATAGATAGCCAATGGGAATTTACTGTCTGGCTCAGGAAACTCAAACAGGGGCTCTGTATCAACTGAGAGGGGAGGGGTGGGAGGTTCAAAAGGGAGGGGATATATGTACACTGATGGCTGATTCATGTTGAGTTTGGACAGAAAACAACAAAATTATGTAAAGCAATTATCCTTCAACAGAAAATAAATCAGAAAATTTATATCTCTTAAGATATTTTATTCTGACTCTGTGTGCAAGGCTTGAGGTATGTCCGTCATGGGCAGACAAGAAAGTCACAGAGCCCTTGATCTACCAAGTTGTGGTAGACCACAGGAAGACAGCCAGCTAGATTTCCCGAAAGACAGACCCAGCTATCCCGACGACAAGGACCACAGCAATGAGGCGGATGTCACTGGTGCTGGGCTAAGATGACCCCAAAAGTGACAGCAACATTTGCTGAGCACTGACTGGGTCTCGGGCCTCATACTGAGTTTTTATATGCCTTGCCTCCAAGGGAGGTTGGGATGAGCAGATGTAAGGTTTTCATATAAAATAGATAAACAGCAAAATTTTACTGTATAGCACAGAGAACTATATTCAACATCCTAAGATAAACCACAATAGAAAAGAATATTATAAAGTATGTCTATAGCTATACCTGAATCACTTTGCTGTACAGCAGAAATTAACACAGCAATCTAAATCAGCTATACTTCAGTAAATGCCCGAAGTGAAAGTGAAAGTCGCTCAGTCGTGTTCGACTCTTTGTGATCCCGTGGACTGTACAGTCCATGGAATTCTCCAGGCCAGAATACTGGAGTGTTTAGCCTTTCCCTTCTCCAGGGGATCTTTCCAACCCAGGGATTGAACGCAGGTCTTCCGCATCTCAAGCGGATTCTTTACCAGCCCAATGCCCAAGAGGCACATGAAAAGATGCTCAGCATCACTAATTATTAAAGAAATCCAAATCAAAACTATAATGAGGCATCACCTCAAACCAGTCAGAAAGGCCATCATTAAAAAATCTATGAACAATAAATGCTGGAGAGGGTGTGGAGAAAAGGGAATCCTCCCACATGGTTGGTGGGAATGCAATTGGTACAGCCACTATGGAGAACAGTACGGAGGTCCCTTAAAAAACAAAAATAAAACTACTATATAATCCAGAAATCCTACTCCTAGGCATATATCTGGAGAAAAAAATAATTCCAAAAGATACACATACCCAATATACACTGTCAGTTCAGTTCAGTTCAGTCGCTCAGTTGTGTTCGACTCTTTGAGACCCCATGAATTGCAGAATGCCAGGCCTCCCTGTCCATCACCAACTCTTGGAGTTGACTCAGACTCACGTCCATCGAGTCAGTGATGCCATCCAGCCATCTCACCCTCTGTCATCCCCTTCTCCTCCTGCCCCCAGTCCCTCCCAGCATCAGAGTCTTCTCCAATGAGTTAACTCTTCACATGAGCTGGCCAAAGTACTGGAGTTTCAGCTTCAGCATCATTCCTTCTAAAGAACACTGTAGCGATATACACTGTAGCAATATTCCTAATAGCCACAACATGGAAGCAACAGCAGTGTCCATCAACAGAGGAGTGGATAAAGAAGTTGGGTACGTATACACAATGGAATATTACTCAGTCACAAAAAAGCGAAAATAGTGCCAATTGCAATGACACGAGGGGACAAAGAGATTGTTATACTGAGTAAAGTAAGTCAGATAGAGAAAGACAAGTATCATATGTTATCACTTACATATGGAATCTAAGAAAATAGTTTAAATGAACTTGTTCACAAAACAGAAATAGAGTCACAGATGTAGACAACACATTTATGGTTACCAAGGTAGAAAATGGTGAAGGATAAATTGGGAAATTGGGATTGACGGCATCCCACTCCAGTACTCTTGCCTGGAAAATCCCATGGATGGAGGAGCCTGGTGGGCTGCAGTCCATGGGGTCACTAAGAGTCGGACACGATTGAACGACTTTGTTTGACTTTTCACTTTCAAGCTTTGGAGAAGGAAATGGCAACCCACTCCAGTGTTCTTGCCTGGAGAATCCCAGGGACGGGGGAGCCTGGTAGGCTGCCGTCTCTGGGGTCGCACAGAGTCGGACACGACTGAAGCGACTTAGCAGCAGCAGCAGCAGCAGCAGTACGTTACTGAGCTTCCTGGATGGGTGAGTGGTAAAGAATTCGCCTGCAATGCAGGAGAGGCAGGAGGTGCAGGTTCGACCCTTGGGTCGGGAAGATACCCTGGAGGAGGGCATGGCAACCCACTCTAGTATTCTTGCCTGGAGAATCCCAGGGACAGAGGAGCCTGGTGGGCTGCAGCCCATGTGGTCACAAAGAACTGGACACGACTGAGTGACCAAGCACAGGCACACACACGGTATATTACTACCAGTAGTATACAGAGTACTATGTATAAAACAGATTCCCAGGTGGCGCTAGTGGTAAAGAACCCGCCTGTCAGTGCAGGTGACATAATCCCTGGGTCAGGAAGGTCCTCCGGAGGAGGGCATGGCAACCCACTGCAGTATTCTTGCCTGGAGACTCCCATGGACAGAGGAGCCTGGTGGGCTACAGACCATAGGGTCACAAAGAATCACACACGACGGAAGGGACTTAGCAAGCAATATATAAAATAGATAACTAGCAAGAACCTGCCGTATAGCATAGAGAACTCTCCTCAAGACTGTAATGACCTATACAGAAATAGGGTCTGGAAAAGAGTGGGTGGTGACTCAGTGGAAAAGAATCCTCCTGCCATTGCAGGAGACCCAGGTTCGATTGCTGGGTGGGGAAGATCCCCTGGAGAAGGAAATGGCAACCCACTCCAGTACTCTTGCCTGGGAAATCCCATGGACAGAGGAGCCTGCTGGGCTACAGTCCATGGAGTAGCAAAAGAGTTGAACACGACTTAGCTGCTAAACAAGAAAATAACTGGTTAACTTTGCTGTACAGCAGAAACTAACACAACATTGTAAGTCAAGCATACTCCAAGGAAAATTAATTTAAAAGACTATAGCTCAATAACATAAATATTGAAAAAAAAACCTTGCAAAATAGTTTCTGTTGCTAAGGACATTTTGCCAAATAGGAAACTAAAGGCTAGAGAAAACAGCAGTGTGCCCGAGGCTGCCAGTGAGTCCATGGTGAGCTGTGACTGCCCCTAGGTCTACAAGACAGAGCCCAGGATGCTGACAGAGAAGAGATGGAATCCAGGGCACCTCCATCCCAATCCCACACAAGTCTGCTTATTGATCTGAGGCCAGGAGCCCAGGGAGATCCGCCCACCTACACTCTATTTGCAAAGTCATAGCTGTTTCTATTTGTCAATTAAAGTACTGTTGTACTTCACCTGTCATCTTGCAAATATCTGTCCCTCCTACCTGATACAATGTGCGGCCTCTGAAATGGTAACCTTAAAGAGGTAGGAATAACGATTTAAACCTTCCGAAAGTTCTTCTAAAACATTGAATGTGGCCTTTGAAAGTAGTTAATTTTAGGAGGTACCGATGAAAGCGTAATAGTAACATACATCTGGCCCTTTGAAAGTCCTTCTACAAATTAGAAATTTCTGGGATCCTGAACAAAAGATTCCGTGTTCTTGGTGGCAAGTTCGTGCATGCTCTGCTTGAAATATAAAAGGTTAATGTCATCTGCAAATTCAGAAACAGACAGTGCTTATGATGAGAACCCACAGAATTGACTACTAAAAAAGTACAGATTGCTTGATACAACTGATCTTACAAAACAGACTCACAGACTTAGAGAAGGAACTTGTGGTTGTGAGGGTGAGGGGAAGGGACGG
The DNA here is from genome assembly GCF_055505025.1 of Bos grunniens. Lineage (NCBI taxonomy): Eukaryota > Metazoa > Chordata > Mammalia > Artiodactyla > Bovidae > Bos > Bos grunniens. Next base: position 46,801,749 of record NC_141190.1, on the reverse strand, counting down.
TTAGGGAATTCAGGATGGACGTGTACCCACTGCTCTGTGTATTAATAAAACCAACAAGGACCTACTGTATAGCACAGGGAACTCTGCTCAGTGTCATGTGACAGCCTGGATGGGAAGGTAGCTTCGAGGAGAATGGATACATGTATATGCATGGCTGAGTCCCTTTGCTGTTTACCTGAAACTATCACAGCATGGTTAATCAGCTATATCCCAACACAAAATAAAAAGTTCAAAACATCGAGAGGTACAGGTACAGGCATACATAGGTATGCCTGTGACTGATTCATGTTGACGTCAGGCAGAAACCAACATAATATTTGTAAAGCAATTATCTTCCAATTAAAAATAAATAAATTTTTAAAAAAGTACCCAGGCTAGGAGGGCTGAAGGGGAAGTGTCTGCAAGGAAAGAGTGAAAAGAGTCAAGAGAATTTTGTTGAATACTTAAAGGTCTGTATCTAATTGGGGTGGAGTTTACACAGATGTATATGTTTGTCAGATAACTATAGAGTTAATGAATCCAGTTTATCATACATAAATTATACCTCAATACGTTGACGGAGAAGGCAATGGCACCCCACTCCAGTACTCTTGCCTGGAAAACCCCACGGACCGAGGACGCTGGTGGGCCGCAGTCCATGGGGTCGCTAAGAGTCGGACACGACTGAGCGACTTCACTTTCACTTTTCACTTTCATGCATTGGAGAAGGAAATGGCAACCCACTCCAGTATTCTTGCCTGGAGAATCCCAGGGACTGGGGAGCCTGGTGGGCTGCCGTCTATGGGGTCGCACAGAATCGGACACGACTGAAGCGACTTAGCAGCAGCAGCAGCAAGTTGACGACTAATGAAAAATAAATAATTTTTTGAAAGGTTAAAACAAACAAAACACAGATTTCTAATTAGTTATATGTCCTTGGCTTATTCCTAAGGATCTCAGTTTCATCAACTGTAAAATGGAAATTGCAACATCCTTTCTACCCACGTCAATTCAGATATTGTAAGTGAACTCTCCTCAAGAAATAAAACAATAACAGCCAGATCCAAATGGAAGACATTACTTTTTTATGGTTATACCCACAAAATAAAACAAAAACTTGTAAATGTCTCCTCCTCCTCCTTCTCCTGCTCGTCTGTTACGTCACTGTCCTTCATGCTCTTTGGCAGGAGTTTATCACAGAAGACGCCACCGCCTTTATTATTCCTCACTGCTCCCAATTTATACCAGGCAGAAGCTGAGTGCACATTTGAGATGAAGGGTAATTCAGAGCCTTCTTAGACCCATTCTCTCGCTTGGAGTTTATTAGCCTTTGCTTTGCAGCCAAGGGACGGAAGTCTCCAACCTAAGAGGAGGATTTATCATTGTTTACTCGCTCAGTCGCGTCCGACTCTTGTGACTCCACGCACTGTAGCCCGCCCAGCTCCTCTCTCCATGGGATTTTTCAGACAAGAATGCTGGAGTGGTTTGGCATTTCATTCTCCAGGGGATTTTCCCGACCCAAGGATCAAACCCAAGTCTCTGCATCTCCTGCACTGCAGGCAGACTCTTTACCACTGAGCCACTGGAGAAGCCCAAGAAGAGAATATATTAATTTTGGTTGTTGAAAGCTTTATGGAAGATTTGTAGTGAAACAGTACCCCAAGGCAGGTTCCTTGGGCAAATGAAATACTGTGGCCAAGTTATTAGAGAATATCAAAGTTATTTAGTAGAAACCAAGACCTTGGAAGGAGAGCTGACATCTGACTTCAGCAGAAATAGAGAACAATGAAGTTCTCACTCGGGTCCAAGCTTCAGAGGTGCCCAGGGTATGGTAGAAAGTTTGCCAGCAGCAGGAAGCTAAGCTAAAGCTGTTGAAGTGAAAGGGAATTTTACTGGCTCGCATCAAGAAGAGTGTTGGGTGGATATGACTTTAGGCATTATAAACTCAGGCTTCTCAGGGAGCACTAGTAGTAAAGAACCCACCTGTCAGTGCAGGAGATGTAAGGGACATGGGTTTGATCCCTGGGTCGGGAAGGTCCCCTGGAGGAGGGTATGGCGACCCACTCCAGTATTCTTGTCTGGAGAATCCCATGGACAGAGGATCTTGGTGGACTACAGTCCGTGGGGTCACGAAGAGTCAGACATGACTAAAGTGACTTAACACCCACATTATAAACTCTGGGGTCTCCTCCTTTCCTCTAGGCTTTGTTCCCATGTTCCTGTATCACCCACTACCATTTGAAGTCCCCTCCTGGGACTTTCTTGGCAGTCCAGTGATTAAGACTCCATGCTTCCAATGTTGAGGGTATGGGTGTGATCACTGGGTTGGGAAGCTAAGACTCCACATGTCTCATAGTGTGTCCAAAAAAAAATTTGTTTTTTAGTTTTAAAAATTTAAAATGTCCACTCCCAACATGGAAAAGTGGCTGCCAACAGGACCTGTTCTCACAGCCCAAGACCATGGAAGAAAGGGAATTTTCCTTCCAGGCAAGTTTAGTAAAATTCTGGGCTTCAGGTACTCATGCTGCAGCCCATCCTGTGGAGGGGGACTTCATGTGCTGACGGGTCCAGGAGGAAGGGGCAGAGCCCCAGGGGAGCACAGGTGGTAAAGAGTGTGCGTCTCCAAGAGAAGTCTTCCCGTTTGGTTCCCAGACCAAGAGGGGGGTGAGGAAGAGCTCGGCAGTTCTCTGGGTCACTGTCCAAACCCAGAGAAAGTATAAGAACATCATGACCAAGTCACTTCATAACATCTCCTTGCTTTCTGAAAACAAATTCCAGATACTGGGCTTGGTGGTTGAAAATCAGGCATCTTGCGGTCCCTAATGGAGAACACATTTCACCAGCTCTGTTCCTACCCACATGCCCAGCATCCTCAGATTTCATCTCTGGAAAACCCGAGGAAGCTGCCAATGAAAAGAATTTTGCAGTTTTTATTTTAACCTGCAGAGCTGTAAACACGCATTTCCCGCCCGTACCCCCCACAACAGGACAGCATTTTAGGTTACCGAGAGAGCCCGCCTCATCCTGGTCTCACCCAAGATTTGCATTTTTGCTGGAGTCTGGAGCTCTGCTGAGGACACAGAGCAAGTACTTGACCTACATGTGGTGGTCAAGAGGGTTTCCTGAAGTGGCTCTTCCTAGAACAAAGAAACCATCTACCCCAAAGTTGTGTTCCACCCTTCAATCTCTGGAAGGCAAAATTCTAGTTGTTTTTTTTCCCTGCTTCTAGTAACTGGTGGTTCATTGCACTCCCCTGCCTAATTGAGAAAATATTATGGGGACAATGTGACATTTGAGCCCAGTTTTCAAGAGTTCTTTTTGGCAGAAGAAGAGCTAAGAGTGCAGCCTCCCTATTTCAACCCTGGATGAGTAGCAACCCAAATCAGAGTCCAGATTAGGGACTGCAGTGCAGAATATGGTGAAAGAGAGGCAGGTCGCTCTGAGCTGGAGAGAACACGATTCACGCAGCGTCACAGAGGAGGAAGTTGAGCACACGCAGTGCAATCGCCCGGCTGAGGTTCTGCCACTAATTTGACAAACAGAACAAGGTTCAAAAGGCAATACGTGGCCTATTTGGGAAGGTGTAGCCAACATCATACGTAGAAAGCACTCAATAAATGAAAACAGGCTTTGGAGTCAGGCACAGCTGGTTTAAGCCTTGGCTTCTCTAGGTTTTCGCTCTGTCACCTTGGGCAGTTTAATTAATCTCACTGTGCCTCTTTGAGATAATACCATGGATGTCACCTTGCAGTTGTGAGGATTACAAGGTAACTTATGCTAAGTGCTTAACAAAATATTTGTCATGGTAAACACTCAAAATGTACAATTATTTTGTTTGAAATGATTATCTTTATTATTTGAATTTTTTAAATATTTAAATTTTAAATATTTTTAAAATATTATTTTATTTATTTATTGTAAAGTTGTTTTTTTTTTTAGTCTTCATTGAATTTGCTACAACTTTGTTTCCACTCTGTGCCTTGGCCTTTTGGCCACAAGGTATGTGAGATCCCAGCTCTCTGACCAGGGAATGAACCAGCACCCCTTGCCTTGGAAGGTGAAGTCCCAACCACTAGACCACCAGGGAAGTCCAAACTTTTTTTTTTTTTAACAAGAAAAAGGAAAGAGAACGAGAGCAAATATCCCAAAGCAGTCATTTTTGGAAATCAAACAAATTAGAAAATTTTCTTCATCTCCTTAGAGAGTAAAACAGGACAAAAGATGAAAAGTGAAAGGCGAGAAAAGAAAGAGGTTAACGTAGGTCTGTTGGCCTGAAGATAAAGAGAGCCTGATTGCAGAAATTAGAAATATTTTTGAAGCTGCAGTCATCAGAATCAACACTACAGAAGCCAAGCTAGTGACATTCAGGGTAGGAATGAAAAGCTGCAGGTAAATATGGAAGCAAAGCAACAGAAGGGCTGAGACCACGGTCGCGCTGGGCCCGGCAGCTGAGCTCCCCAGTGTCTGGGCTGCACACGTGGGGTCACACTTCCTGGACCAGGGGCTGCAGGCACACCAGTGTGCAGCCAACACGCCCCCGGCCCCAGGCCCACCCTTGGCTGTGTCCCCTCCTGTCACTGGCTGTCTGCATCTGCATCCAACCCCCCCGCCAGGATCTGGGGGGCTCCCGCTCTCCCCGCTTACAGGCTTAGGTGAAGCGTCCACGCTGGGACAGGGCACCTGGTTTCCCTGGCAGCTGCCTTGGCAGGGTTGGGGAGAGGGGCTGAACAACACAGACCAGCAGTGCAGAAAAGGGAGTATTCCTGGGAAAAGCTTTGATGGGAAGGAGCAAGCAGACCAGTGGGGCCACAGACTCAGCGGACAGGGGCCTTGCAGCCCACCCCTTCTCCAGCGACGTGTCCTGAGGCCGGCGGCGCTCTGTGATGACGGCACAACCTTGAGTTTGCTGTTCCTCCCTCTTTGCTCCGCTCGCATTCCCCCGTCATCCTTGCTGTCTTGGGATTCCACTCCAAACAGAGGGCAGCTGTGAGGCTTTGCCCATGTTGTGTGTTCCAGGGAATTCAGACTAAGGTAGTGATCCAAATGTGATAGACGCTGGATATTCGATATGGATATTGAGTTCTGTGAATTTGAAAATAAGCAAGTAGAATTAAATGATAATGAAAATTTAAGAGAGGAGAGCATTCAAGGAAGTACCATGACAATGTACCTAGACAATGAATAGAGAATGATAAATACTGATATTTATCCTGGTAAGATTACTGAACTTTAAACTTTCAAACTGAACTGTTAAAGAAGCTTAAAGAATTTTACAAATATGCAATAAGAAGAAACAGGTGACTCACAAGCAAAAAAAAAAAAAGTAAAGACAGATTTCTCAATAACATAAGATTCCAATGAAAAATGAAGCAATCGAATGTCTACAAAATTTTGACAGAAAGAGAAATGCTAACCTCAAAATGGTATACTCAATAAGCTGTTATTTACATTAGAAGTCAGCTGAAGGACATTCTAAATATGCAAAGAGGGCTGATGTACCTTTATGTAAATTCATTTGAGGATATAATCTAACTCAGCAAGAGATGATGTCCTGGATCAAAGACTTAAATAAAATCTTAAAACCTTTTATTATCTTGGAACGGAAACACTTTCTTTCCCATGACCTAATAGCCAGGAAAATTGAAGGAGAAAAACTAAAGATACTTGCAAGCTAATAAAGACAAATAAAAGAAAAATATAATTACAAAATATGACACAAATGTTTGATAGCCTGTTACATAAGTAAGTTTTAAAATCAATAAGAAATGACATCGAATTGAAAGATGGACCAAGTACATACAAGGGCAATTCATTAAAACAATTCCAAACGTGTACATGTATGTAGGTAGGTAGTTAGATTGATAGACGATGAAAGATAGATGTTTATTCTTACCATAATGAAAAATGAAAAAAGAAAAAATGTAAATTTAAACAATATGATATTGCTTTTTATCTACCATATTCCCCAAATTGAGAAAGATAGCAATAACCAGTGTTCCAAAAGGGATGTGACTTTTTCAGAGGCCACTTTAGCAGCAGATGTTGACATTTTAAATGTGTCTACCTGTTTATCAGTTTTATCGCTTCTAGAGCTTCATCATTACAAGCAATTGGCCAAATGTACAAAAGTATATATTGCAGCGTTTTTCCTATCAACACAGCATTGAATGATCAAAATGCCCAGGAGTAGAGGACAATCTAAGCTGTGACACACTCGTGCAGTTGTATACGATGCAGACCTTAAACACGATGTTGTATGTCAACATTGACAGACATAGAAGCTACGCGTGCCTGTGGTGAATTGATTGAACAGATTCCAGAGTCTGAACTGGGTAGCTACGTTTATGGGCTTCCCAGGTGGTGCGAGTGGTAAAGAGTCCACCTGCCAGTGCAGGGGACATAAGAGACAAGGGTTTGATCCCTGGGTTGGAAAGATCCCCTGGAGGAGGGCATAGCAACCCACTCCAGCTTTCTTGCCTGGAGAACCCCATGGACAGAGGCACCCTGAGGGTTACAGTTCATAGGGTTGCAAAGAGATGGACACAACTGAAGCGGCTCAGCATGCTCTTACACGTTTATATAAAAATACTCACGCAGGCATGTGTCTGTGCTCCCATCCGCATCACACGGATGTCTGAAAGTGTTGAGAGATTACTGATAGGTGGTAGTTTAGGGTTAAAAATATATATTTTTTTGCTTTTAGGAGGGTTTTTTGGCAGACATTTTCTAAATGTTTGATTTTTAAATTTACAATAAGTGAATAATAGTGTCTTTTTTTAAAAAAAGACATTGAAAAAATCTTAAGCCAATGGATATTTACTGTCAACCAATATTGTGGAGTTCCTGGGAAGCTTTACTATTAAGTAAAGCTTAACTATTAAGTATAGCTTTACTATTAAGTCAGCCACCTCAGTCATACCTATTTATGGAGACAAATAGATGAGACAAGTTGCAACAAACCTGCTGTTCTTCACAGCTCGCCATAGCAAGAGGCTCAGTCTCCATCACTCACCTCTGGCAGAGGCTTAAAGACAGAAGAGCACAAAGGCTGTTTAGTTGAAAGGGGGAAGCTTCAAGTGTGCCCCTCTGGGGGGCTGCGGGTCTGCAAAAGCTGGAGGGAGGCTAACTAGAACGGGGGCATCTTATCGGATTTGAGAGCATATTTGACTTTTTCTGTTGGTTATGAGGTGGATGTGGGGGTTAAAAAAAAAAAACACCAAAAAACAGAGAAATTGGCAGTCATTGACCAAGTCCTGACCGTTCTGCACCAATTGCTGCAGAAATTGGCTTGCTGGGCTGGCTGCCGCAGAGGCATGGGTCTGCATTGTCCTATTTGGTCTGGTTCTTGCTGGTCCGTATGTTTCATCTCTCAATGGATTTCAATTAGTCTACGTTATTGACCACACCATTTCGAAAGGACATAGAAAATTTCCCTTGCAGTCAGCCCTACTGGCATCTACAAGAGCTTAGTGATATACTTGGGATAACATCGAATCTATATACCTCTCATCAACAGACGATCTCTCTGTTCATTGTTCAGTCATACCTGACCCTCTGCGACCCCATAGACTGTAGGCTCCTCTGTCCATGGGATTCTCCAGACAAGAATACTAGAGGGGTTTGCCATGCCCTTCTCCAGGGGATCTTCCTGACTCAGGGATCAAACCCATGTCTCCTGTGTCTCCTGCGTTGCAGGCAGATTCTTTACCATCTGAGTCACCAGGGAAGACTCAACAAACAATATCTGCCTCCAAAAATCTTCCCCAACTTAATTTGTAAGTGTGAGTTAGATACCCCGTTTCCTATGCGACGTGAAGCTGAGATGCTTGGTGCGTTCTGCAGCAGCTGGCTGCCGTTTACGGAGCAGGCAGATGGAGCACTGTGTTAGGTGCCTAATGGATATTATCTCACTTCCCCCTTACTACAACTTTATTGTCCTGTCACTATGAGTTCCATCTGACAGATGAGGAAACTGAGGCTTGGAGAAGTCCAGGGTCATGTCCACAGCCATGGAGCTTATCAAGTGGAATGCTGTCTGAGTGCATATAGGTCTAAGTCAAAGCCTGTGCTTCTAAATCTCAAGAAACAGGAGACCTCTCGGCATTGACTTGGCCATGCACAGCCTGGGTCACCAAAGCCCAGAGGAGCCTGGGCAGAGAACACAGTGCGCTGACTCTGAGCTGCAGATTTTGTTTCTTAAAGGCTATAAAAGCACCTTCATCCATAATTCTTTGATGTACCTGGAGGGTTTCCATCATGGTGGCAGGAAGCAGGATTCTAGCTAATGTCATCCTTTGGCAGTGACCATAATTCACTCCGGTAATCACTGACCCGCTTGCCCAGGGATGTGAGAAGGCCCATCATGGACAGGAAGACAAGAGTTACACACCTCCTGCAGGCTGTCTTTGCCAGTAAAACTTTTAAGAGTTTTACTGCTGTAAAAGGAAATACTCTATCTCTTGCTTATTTACAGATAAGTTACTTTCTGATAGCAGGTCGGTGTTAAGTGCAAAGGCAGCTTCTTCATAATTTCTGAATTTTCTGATTGAACTGGAGACATTCATTTTCTGACTGCTTCTTTGCTCTCTCCCATCAGAACACGTTTCATCACGGGAAACCTGCCTTGGAAATTTTAAAGGCATCTTCATTTCCTGTCACTGTGCCCTCTTTGCCCCACTGTCTACCCCGTTTCTCCTCTACTCCAGCTGGAGCCAGCTTTTCTCCCCAGCCTGTGCTTTTCAAAAAGCGGCTGCACACTCCAGGGAGAAGGAGGCTTTCTTAGCCTAAGGACTTCAGCAGCTGAGTTGAGGAGGCTCCTCCACTGCTGGAGTCCGACCACCTGGGTCCCCGTCTTGGCTCTAGTGCTCATGAGCTGCGCGGCCCTGGGCAGGTGACTTAACCCCTCTGCCCCTAATGCCTTATCTGTAAAACAGGCCAGTAAGAACCCTTGCCTGAGAAGCATGTTACTGCATTTTTAAAGGAGTTATGGGAATTGAATGAGCTCACACATGTAAACTTTTCAACCAGTACCGGCGTGTAGTCGGACTCCAGTAACTGAATTTCACTCTACATTTAAGCCTTAAAATCAGTCTGTCTTCCTCGCAGACTGCCAGTCACCTTTGGTCTGTATCTTACTCCTTGTCAGAGCTCCAGCCTGGAGACAAATGGCTATCTCCCACAGCAAAGGCAGTCACCCATAACTTCCGTATCGACTGTGGTCCCTGCTACTTCTCGCCTCCTGGTGTTCCCACCCTTCTGCAAACCTTCCTCTTGAGTGCAGACAGGACCTGTGACTTGCTTTTAATCACTATCATAAGGCAAAGGTGAGGGATGTCACTTTCATGATGGTGGGACATAAGACTGTCGTGTCCATCTGCTGCAGAATTCTCCGCCTTGCTGGTTTGGATGAAGCTGGCAGCCACGAATAGCTCAGTGGTAAAGAACCCACCTACCAATGCAGGAGATGTGCTTGTACTTGGATTCCATCCCTCAGTCAGGAAGAACCCCTGGAGGAGGGCATGAGAACCCACTTGTACTTGAGTATTTTTGCCTGGAGAATCCCATGGACAGAGGAGCCTGGTGGGCTACAGTCCATGGGGTCATATAGAGATGGATATGACTCGAGATTTTGCATGCACACACACACATGTAGCAAAGACTGACGGTAGCCTCTAGAAGCTGAGAACAATCTCTTGCCAACACCCAGAATGAAACTGAGGCACTGGGGTCCCCAGACACAGAGATCTGAATTCTGCCAACAATTACGTGAGTTTGGAGGTGGGTCCTTCCCCTCTTGAACCTTAGGTGTGGCCACAGTGACACCTGTACCGCCATCTTCTGAGGCCCTCAGTTAGAGGACACAGCTCTGTCTGGCCTCTTGGCTGTCACAAGTTGGCAAGCATGTGTTGTTTGAACCACTAAGTTTCTGGTAATCTTTTCATGGAGCAACAGAAAACCAAATGCACTTGTTCATCAGGGTTCCTCACAGAAACAGAAAATACAGGATGTATACGGAGAGAGAGGGGAAGATGTGGGAAGGGAGAGAAGAGAGAGGTTGCACGCAGCTGGCTCATGCAGTAGAGAAGGTAAGAAGTTCAGACACAGAAAAGCTGGCAGTACAGGTCCAGGCTGAGTGGTGAGTTCAGTTCCGTTCAGTCACTCAGTCATGTCTGACTCTTTGTGACCCCGTGAATTGCAGCATGCCAGGCCTCCCTGTCCATCACCAACTCCATGAGTCCAAACCCATGTCCCTTGAGTCGGTGATGCCATCCAACCATCTCATCCTCTGTCGTCCCCTTCTCCTCCTGCCCTCAATCTTTCCCAGCATCAGGGTCTTTTTAAATGAGTCAGCTCTTTGCATCAGGTGGTCAAAGTATTGGAGTTTCAGCTTCAACATCAGTCCTTCCAATGAACACCCAGGACTGATCTCCTTTAGGATGGACTATTGGATCTCCTTGCAGTCCCAGGGATTCTCAAGAGTCTTCTCCAACACCACAGTTCAAAAGCATCAATTCTTCCACACTCAGCTTTCTTTATAGTCCAACTCTCACATCCATACATGGCCACTGGAAAAACCATAACCTTGACTAGATGGACCTTTGTTGACAAAGTAATGTCTCTGCTTTTTAATATGCTGTCTAGGTTGGTCATAACTTTTCTTCCAAGTAGTAAGCGTCTTTTAATTTCATGGCTGCAATCACCATCTGCAGTGATTTTGGAGCCCAGAAAAATAAAGTCAGCCACTGTTTACACTGAATATAGAAGACCGATGTCCCAGCTTAAAGACAGTGAGGCAGAGAGAGCCTTTCATGGTACTCGGGCCTTCATTGGACTGGCTAACACTCACCCACGCCTGGGAGGGCAACCTGCTTTACTTGGTCTGCAGATTCAAATGCTAATCTCACCCAGAAACTTGGACACACCTAGAAAATGTTTAGGTGTTAGCCAAATATCGAGGCTCCCCAAGGGCTGGTCAAAGTGACACATAAAATTTGCTGTCACAAAAGTCAGAGAAAGACAAATATCCTATTATATCACTTACTTGTAGAACCTAAAAAGAATGATACAAATGAACTTATTTACAGAACAGATAGAGACTTACAGACTTAGAGAATGAACTAATGGTTACCAAGGAGGAGGGTTGGGAAGAGGGACAGATTGGGAGTTTAGGACTGACAAGTCCACATTTCTATATTTAAAACAGATAACCAAGAAGGACTTACTATATAGCACAGGACACTCTGTTCAGTATTCAGTAATAACCTAAATGGGAAAAGAATATGAAAAGAATAGATACACTTATATGTATAAGTGAATCACTTTGCTGTAAACTTGAAACTACTGCTGCTGCTAAGTCGCTTCAGTCATGTCCGACTCTGTGTGACCCCATAGACGGCAGCCCAGCAGGCTCCGCCGTCCCTGGGATTCTCCAGGCAAGAACACTGGAGTGGGTTGCCATTTCCTTCTCCAATGCATGAAAGTGGAAAGTGAAAGTGAAGTCGCTCAGTCGTGTCCGACTCTTAGCGACCCCATGGACTGCAGCCTACCAGGCTCCTCCGTCCATGGGATTTTCCAGGCAACAGTACTGGAGTGGGGTGCCATTGCCTTCTCTCAAACTTGAAACTAACAGAACACTATAAATGAACCATACTCCAATGTAAAATAATTTTTTTTTTCAAAATTAACCATCACATACACTTTCTCTGGTTTCTGATTTCCTTTCCTTCTATTCATGCCTGACACCATTTGCTGTCGTTCAGTCACTACTTCACGTCCGACTCTTTGCAACCCCGTGAACAACAGCAAACTGGGCTTCCCTATCTTCCACTATCTCCCAGAGTTTGCACAAACTGATCTCCATTGAATCAGTGTTGCCATCCAATACCTCATCTTCTTTGCCCCCTTCTCCTACCTTCAATCTTTCCCAGCATCAGGGTCTTTTTAAATGAGTCAGCTCTTTGCATCAGGTGGCCAAAGTATTGGAGTTTCAGCTTCAACATTAGTACTTCCAGCGAATACTCAGGGTTGATTTCCTTTAGGATTGACTGGTTTGACCTCCTTGCAGCCCAAGGGACACTCAAGAGCCTTCTCCAGCACCACAGTTTGGAAGCATCAGCTCTCCAAGGCTCAGACTCCTTTATGGTCCAGCTGACCCCATGACTGTGGGCAGTTGGACATCAGAGACCACAGGGCACCTTCTCTGGAGTCAGGCCAACCTGCCACTTACCAGATATTTGATCTTGATCCCATATGACAAAACCACTGGATCTCCCTGAGCTTCAGTTTCTTTGTCTATCCATGGAGACAAGAGCAACCCAGTGTCTTCTTCCAGGGCTGTGGGGAGTGTAGACGGGGCAGTGTCTGGAAAGCACTTAGAGCAAAGCCCCAAGCCTGGTACACAGGGATTTGAATATCATGGCAGAGAAGACTGTAACCACATGTTGAGTCCCGCTGACACCCACTTAGCAAAGATGGCTTTAGGTTTGCTTTTTGTTTGTTTGTTTACAAATTTTCCCCATTGTGGGCATTAGTGTAGATGGGCAGAGATTAGTCAAGAAGGCATCAGCCAAAGGCCCAGCCTAGGCCTCAGCATCACGCCATGGAAGGCAGGGGTCAGAGGCAGAAAGCCCAGCAGCTGGGTGATGCCTGCAGGGCCTGGTCTGGGTCCCTCAAGGAGGAGTGCTTCCATCTGTACAACTGGATTCATTCATCACAGTTTGTGCCACAGGCAAGAGGTCCTGCCAACCTTCTCACTTTTTGTAGGGCAAGCAGGAGAATGGATTTATTAGCTGGGAAAAAATAGTCTGAGCTGAATTGTCAACTGCTGCAGACAGTGTCTGCAGCCATGAAATTAAAAGATGCTTGCTCCTTGGAAGGAAAGCTATGACAAATTTAGGTGTGGTTGCATGTTTAGTCGCTCGGTCATGCCCAACTCTTCATGACCCCATGGACTGTATCCTGCCAGGCCTCTGTCCATGGGATTTCCCAGGCAACAATACTAGAGTGTGTAGCTATTCCCTTCTCCAGGGGATCTTTCCAATCCAGGGATCAAATCTGCCTCCCCTGCATGGCAGGTGGAATCTTTACCATCTGAGCCACCAGGAAAACCCATAACAAACCTAGACAACATATTAAAATGCAGAGCCGTCACTTTGCTGACAAATTTTTGTATAGTCAGAGCTACAGCTGCTCCAATAGACATGTCCAGATGTGAGAATTGAACCATAAGGAAGCCATTGAGTGCCGAAGAATTGATGTTTTGAATTGTGGTGCCAGAGAAGACTCTTGAGTGTCCCTTGGACAGCAAGGAGATCAAACCAGTCAATCCTAAAGGAAATCAGTTCTGAAAATATTCTTTGGGAGGACGGTTGCTGAAGCTGAAGCTCCAATCCTTTGCCACCTGATGTGAAGAGGCAACTCATTGGAAAAGACCCTGATGCTGGGAAAGATTGACGGCAAAATGAGAAGGGGAGCTGCAGAGAATGAGATGGTTAGATAGGATCACTGACTCAATGGAGATGAATTTGAGCAAACCCTGGGAGAGAGTAGAGGAGAGAGGCGTGTGGCATGCTACATGGGGTCACAAAGAGTCAGACATGACTGAGTGACTGACCAGCAACAAGCAACGGCAGGAAAGGTGCGTGTCCTGGCTTGGGCGTGGGGACTGTTGAGAGGATGTTCAGCTCTCATAAAGTGGAAGAAACACGCTGCAGAGTCATCCCAGGCAGCCCAGGGGGAGCTGTCCAGCACCGAGGTGATGGTCTGTCCTCTATAGAAAAGAATTAAAGCACGAGTCTTCCCTCAACAGGGGAATCTGCCTCTGCACTTAGCACATGAGTTTCTCTGAATATTAGCAGAGAAAAACACACCTGGAGGAGGAGATGGAGAAAAGCCCCCAGATATTTCCTTTTCCAGATATTTATTGTCTGAGGACCAAAAGGAGATGAGAATATTGAGTGTAGAAATGGGACTTTGATGTCAAACTGCTCTATTCTGGGTCTTACTGCATGAGGGAAATGAAATTCAATTGTTTTCAGATTTTCCTTCCCTAAATTGTTGCTTCTTCTGTGACAGCTCAAAAATGAATGAGTCTGAGTGTTTGGAGTGGAAATTTTGTAGCAGACATCCTTGTTTGTTTTTTAATGCTTCTGCATTAGAAATAAATCACCGCCAGAAGAAAAATGAGAAGAGCATCTCGAAAATTCAAGTGAGTGTGTGAGTCAAAAGCTTAATTCTTGTATTTTTTTTTTTGCTTGAGTTTCTAAACAAAAATTTACACACCTCCCTCCCTCCCTCAAAATTTGAGATGTTTCCATGGGAATCTCAATAAATGCTTCACATTCCTACATGAGAGAGAAAGCAGTGAAATAGAAGTTCACCTTTAAGGCGAGTTTTAGTTGATGGGACCCTTTCCCTGATCACTTGCTTCTCAGAATTTGGGGGTTTTACTAATCATTCTGAATGATGCTTTTCCTGATGACGGTATCTGAAATCATGCCCCTCCTCCTAGTAGAGAAGGGGACAACAGAGGACGAGATGGTTGGATGGCATCACTGACTCAATGGATGTGAGTTGGAGCAAACTCTGGAAGATGGTGAAGGACAGGGAAGCCTGATGTGCTGCAGTCCATGGGGTCGCAAAGGGTCAGACATGACTTACTGACTGATGACATGAACTGACTTACATGAACAATGACAGCCTATGCCTCTGCCTTTCCTCTCCCACTTCCTCGCTGTTTCTCCTTATCACTTAACCCTCATCTTCATGTAATATACATAATCTTTTCTCCAACTCCCTTCCCACTCCTGTAAAAGGTCAATGAGAGCAAGACTTTGGTCAGTTTTCTTAGCTATTGCATTCCCACTGCCTAGAACACTGTCCCTGGAATATAGCAGGTGCTAAATAAATATTTGCCAAGTGAGTTAATTGGCAAATGAATGGACAATCCGGTAAGGTAAGTAAAATTAGTCCTATTTCACAGGTGTTGAAACTTGGGCTCAAAAGGATTCTAGGAGCTTGAGCAAGGTCACGCAGCTGAGTAGTCAGTGATGCTGAATCCAGGCACCCTGTGTGTGTGGCCTGGGGGTCTTCAGGCTCCTGCATCCCCAGGCTCTGCTCTGCGGCCAGCTTCTCACCAGCATTCTCCCCCTCAGGTGCCCATGGCACTCAGTGTTCAGGAAAGGGGACCCCTTCCAGGGCCCAAGAGAGGGCTCTTGTCTAACAGTCAGAAATGGATTGTCCGAGGAGACACACATGCGGACAAAGCAAGAGACTATTGGGAAGGGGCGCCCGGGTGGAGAGCATCAGGGTAAGGGACCCAGGAAGACTGCTCTGCCACATGGCTCTCAGTCTCAGGTTTTATGGTGATGGAATTGGTTTCTGGGTTGTCTTTGGTCGATCAGTCTGACTCAGTGCTCTTCCCGGTTGCAAACTCATTGTTCAGCCAAGATCGATGCCAGTGAGAAGGATTCTGGCGGTGGCAGGACACATGGTACCTCCTTTCGACCTTCCCTACTTTAGTTCCGTGTTTCTTACCAGGACCTCTTGTCATAAAATAATTCACGCAAATGGTTACTATGGAGCCTGGTCAAGGTGGGGGGTTTCCTCTAACATTAGAGCTCTTTTCCTCCCCCTTCAATAAACTCTTTCTAGGTAAGAAATGAAACTCAAGGGACTTGCTGTCAAGCAGATCAAGATGAAGTTACAGTTACTCCTCCCTTGGAATGTTTGCATTCTGTGGGCTTTTAACACCTTGCCTGGGGCAGCTGGCTGTAAAGGTGCAATTCCAGTTTCATCAATGCTTCAGTTCAGTTCAGTTCAGTTCAGTCACTCAGTCGTGTCTGACTCTTTGTGATCCCATGGACTGCAGCACGCCAGGCCTCCCTGTCCATCACCCATTCCTGGAGCTTACTCAAACTAATGTCCATTGAGTCAGTGATGCCATCCAACCATCTCATCCTTTGTCATCCCCTTTTCCTCTCACCTTCAATCTTTCCCAGCATCACGTTTTTTTCCGAATGAGTCAGTTCTTCGCATCAGGTGGCCAAAGTATTGGAGTTTCAGCTTCAGCATCAGTCCTTCCAATGAACACCCAGGACTGATCTCCTTTAGAATAGACTGGTTGGATCTCCTTGCAGTCCAGGGGACTCTCAAGAGTCTTTTCCAACACCACAGTTCAAAAGCATCAATTCTTTGAGTGCTCAGCTTTCTTTATAGTCCAACTCTCACATCCATACATGATCACTGGAAAAAACATAGCCTTGACTAGATGGACCTTTACAGACAAAGTAATGCCTCTGCTTTTTAATATGCTGTCTAGGTTGGTCATAACTTTCTTCCAAGGAGTAAGCATCTATTAATTTCATGGCTGCAGTCACCATCTGCAGTGATTTTGGATCCCCAAAAATAAAGTCTGGCACTGTTTCCGCTGTTTCCCCATCTATTTCCCATGAAGTGATGGGACCAGATGCCATGATCTTCATTTTCTGAATGTTGAGCTTTAAGCCAACTTTTTCACTCTCCTTTTTCACCTGCACCAGGAGGCTCTTTAGTTCTTCTTCACTTTCTGCCATAAGGGTGGTGTCATCTACATATCTGAGGTTATTAATATTTCTCCCGGCAATCTTGATTCCAGCTTGTGCTTCATCCAGCCCAGTGTTTCTCATGATGTACTCCGCATATAAGTTAAATAAGCAGGGTGACAATATACAGCCTTGATGTACTCCTTTCTCTATTTGGAACCAGTCTGTTGTTCCATGTCCAATTCTAACTGTTGCTTCTTGATCTGCATACAGATTTCTCAGGAGGCAGGTCAGGTGGTCTGGTATTCCCATCTTTTTCAGAAACTTCCACAGTTTATTGTGACCCACACACACAGTCAAAGGCTTTGGCATAGTCAATAAAGCAGAAATAGATGTTTTTTCTGGAACTCTCTTGCTTTTTTGATGATCCAGCAGATGTTGGAAATTTGATCTCTGGTTCCTCTGCCTTTTCTAAAACCAGCTTGAACATCTGGAAGTTCACAGTTCATGTATTGTTGAAGCCTGGCTTGGAGAATTTTGAGCATTACTTTCCTAGCGTGTGAGATGAGTGCAATTGTGCAGTAGTTTGAGCATTCTTTGGCGTTGCCTGGTGACATCATCAACACTGCTTGGTGACAAAGGGAAGGTCAGAGAGTCAAAAATCTGGTCAACGCACCCTTTGACCCCAGGCCACTCTGCAGGCAGCCCTTGGGAGCAGGCAGCTTTGCTCAGAACCCTGCATAAAGCTGGTACCAATGACTGGATGCGACCCGGGGCCACTCGGGTGCTACCCTCTTGGAGTTCACCTTCTCCAAAGGTTTCCATGGTCATCCTTCATCTCTCTAATGACACTATCTAAGCATGACTTGGAAGTCTTTTTTATCTTAAACACTTTATTCCTAAAACCTTAGCATGAGATATACCTTTTCCTTGGAAAGCAAATTTTCCTGCCTGCCAGGTTTCCTCTGCTACAATTTTTAGAGTGCAAATACTTTCTCATAGGCCTGTTGTCCTGCACTCCCCCCTCGAGGTTAGAATGATATTTCAGATCCAGAAATGGGAAGAGAATTTTTCCAATTATGTTTTTGGTATATTATTATTCCAACCAATCCCTAAATACAAATAGGGAATTAGGAAGATTCCTCTGCAATAAAACCTTCTCTCTTCCCTACACGATGGACATCATGATTGCCATGAGCTTACTGATGCAGTCACTGTTTTCAGCTTTGCAGAAGGAAGTGATGTCTATTGGCCTATCTAGTTAGCTCCCCCACCAACGATGCTAGGAAGGTTTTTTTAAGTCCCAAATAAAAAAAAACACCATTTTCCTTGACAATCACCTGTCAGATTTTCCACCGTTTCTTGGAAGTGCTTTACATCTCCTCCACAAAGCCTCCTGAGGCTCTGGAGCCTGTCTGTAGGCAGGCAGTGCATGGATTCCCTCCTGGTATTTCCAGATGCCCTGAGGAGAGTCCAGGCTTGCAGTGGAGGATAAGGAGAGTGGAGCTGCCAGTAGAAGTGCCAGGGTGGTTCTAAAACTGCCTTCATCGGGATATTATGAACAGTAAACAGGATAATACATATCAGATGTCTGGTACTTAATATGTGGGCTTCCCAGGGGGCATTAGCAGTAAAGAATCCACCTGCCAATGCAGGAGACACAAGAGACGGGTTCAATCCAGGGTCAGGAAGATCTCCTGGAGTAGGAAATGGTAACCCGCTCCAGTATTCTTCTTGCCTGGGAAATCTCATGGACAGAGGAGCCTGGCAGACTACAATCCATGGGGTTGCACACAGGCAGACACGACAGGCACACACACATGTAGTGTGTGCTCACTAAAGCTGTTACTCTCGTATGCACTTTAAATTAAAATTTAAATATATATGCAAATGTATGTTGAATGTGCCATCAAATTTGTAACTGTTAATTTTTATTTCCTATAAATGTATTTTCCTTAAATCCATGTCTCTCTTTAGAAATTTGATATTTTCAAGAATAATAATAATAAAAAAGCAAAGTTGTCCTCATAGACACAAAGGCCAGGACCTTAGGGATAGAAAACAAAGGGACACAAAGATCCTAAGTCCTAAAATACATTAGGACTTGTTCATCTCATCTGTGTCTGTACTGATAAAGTGAAATGGAAAATATAACAGTTTTCTTGGTTAGTGTTTTTTGCAGAATTAAACGTGCACATACATATTTATTAAGGTTATGCATTTGAGGTAACAACTCATCAACCGATGTTGCATTATTCTTGTTTTGTTTTTTGTTTTTTTTTAATTTTATTTTATTTAACTTTACAATATTGTATTGGTTTTGCCATATATCGAAATGAATCCGCCACAGGTATACATGTGTTCCCCATCCTGAACCCTCCTCCCTCCTCCCTCCCCATACCATCCCTCTGGGTCGTCCCAGTGCCCCAGCCCCAAGCATCCAGTATCGTGCATCGAACCTGGACTGGTGACTCGTTTCATATATGATATTATACATATTTCAATGCCATTCTCCCTTTGTTTTTTTTTTTTTTTAAGTAATGTCAAGAGTTTCTATGGAAGGGATGCCTGGTTTTCTCTGGAGCAGGAGGGAGTGGGGCTTTAAGAAGCGCAGATTGGGAGAACTGACTCCCAAGGGACTCGCCCCCCCCCGCCCCCCCCCCACCATAGCAACGACAGGTCTTCAGTAGTTTTTCGGTTGTCTTGATCTTTACCGGCGATATTTCTGTGTTTAAAGATTTAAAAAGAAGACAAATTTCCGAGACAAAACAATGATCCATGTTTAAGTTTATTTGATGAGAAAGGGTGGCAAGAGTTAGACCCAGAGGGCTCTGATCATATTTGTTTCTGGTGTCAATCGACTGAGGAAAACACACTTGTGTCATCAGCCTTAACTTTGCTTCTCACAAGACTTTTTTAGAAGCTGAAATAACACATCCCCAAAGCATTGGCCCAGCTAAGCCATTTCAGAAAACCATATTGAAAAGAAAAAAAAAATCAGTATTATATTACAGGCATGGAAAAAAAATCGTACCATTGTCATCATAGTAAAAATACCCATACTTTTTGGTCAATTTAAGATCAAAGCAAATGCATCTATCCCTACTCAGGCAAGCTGCTAACTGATCACATAAATATTTTATTCTCTCACAGTGAACGTTTGACACGGGCTTACATTTTTTAAAACTTAATTTACTCTGTACCAGTAAGGAGAGAGAAGATATTTAAGAACTGACAGTGTACCAATACTTAATGATAAAGATATAACTGACTCTTAGCACATTAGTCACACTATACAAAATTTGAGATTAATTCCCAGAGTCCTTTGCACACTTATTCATGATTTTGCTCTTCGAAAGGAAGTTTTTTTCATCCCTGTGCCGACACCATTGCGAAAGGACCTTTTCATAAGTGTCTTCTCCAAAATTGGCTTTAGAAAATCTAGTCCCACTCTCCTGTCCATCCTGGTTGGGCAGCTGTTCAGCAGAATGACAAAGTAATCAGATTTTCCAGACACCTGGCAATTAAGATGGGGGAGAGGGAGAGAATACAGCTTTAGGGTTCAAAGCTTATTTCAATTGTAACAATCTTCAGAATCTTATGGTGATAAATCCAATATAACCAATATTCAAAGAGGGTTTTGCTAAAACACTTTTTAAATATAGACTTTATCAAAATACAAAATACTGTTTGAAGCTGTCTACCCTCTTCTCTAAATTTTGTACTACTTATGTGATTGCAGCTATTCAGTATTTGCATCATACAGCCTACAGTTATCTTGTTGCTATTACTTTATAAAGAACCTTTCAAGTGGCACTAATTCGTCTTGGGAATATTTTTTTTAATTCACTGAGGAAAACAACCCATGATAACCAAACTCCAGGTTTAAGTTGCAGCCACTTTCCTTCTGAGGCCTGTCCTGAGTCACTTTCCAAGTCTCTCCACAAGGATGTCTTTGAACTTGAGAGTCGACATCTTTGTCTTTTGACTTTGGCTCAGTTCCCCCAGGGGCTCAAGGGCCTGAATGATGTAAGATGGTATAGGGAGCACTTAGCTGTGAGAGAAACAAGTCTGACGTCTTAGAGCTCAAGTTGGCCATCGAGAACACGCAATTCAATCCCATACTTTGTAGATGGAGAAGCTAAATAAAGACCTGAGGGGCATGATGGGTAGTCTTTGTGCTACATGCTTATTTGTATCACCTGATTTCAACCCCTCAAAAAGCTTTATGAAGTTGGTACTATTATTTCCTTGCTTATAATTTCCCTTAAATAAGGAAATTAATTACATGGCTTATAGGTGAAGCAGGACTTGAATTGAGGAATCAGACTCCAAGCCCATGTTTTTCAACTGTGTGAGAGCTACAAGAGGATAGGGGGCTGAATGTTTTTATGACAGATAAAGAACATTCTACAGTGCCAGAAGCACATATTTCCTCTCCTGGTACAGGAAAACAAGTTTGATTTGGAGTGACTTTGAAAGTTGAGATGGGACCAGAGTGCATCCCAAGATTCTCCACCCCACACTGGGGTGGAGGCTTCCTCAGCAATCAGAGCCCCCAGAAAAACCATTCCCACTGGTCTCTGTGGGAATACATGGGCATTTAGGAGTTTTAGATCTGGGAGTAATCGGAGAATTTCAGAGGTATTGGTCATATTTGTCATGGGAAAGCCAATCAAAAACTTTTACACTCTGTGTCTTACCCTGTATTAGAGAAGATCTAAGCATGATATAATGCCGTTTATTTTAAACTTCCAACAAGGGCCTATGAGTCATTTCAGGAAGGGGAACACTCCAGTTCTTTCCAGAAATTCTCATAATTCCACATTTATATTGTAAAAAAAAAAAAAAATATATATATATATATGCATCAATCCTAGTAACAACAACCCCAAAACATCAATGCCTGTGCGTGCTCAGTCTTTCTGTTGTGTCAGACGCTTCTCAACCCCATGGACTATAGCCCACCAGACTTCTCTGTCCATGAGACTTTCCAGGCAAGAGTACTGGAGTGGATAGCCACTCCCTACTCCAAGGGATCTTCCCGACCCAGGGATCGAAACTGTGATATCTGCTTTGGCAGGCAGATTCTTTACTACTGAGCCACCTGGGAAACCCAAAACATCAGTAAACACCCCTAAAAAGATACTTTGCTGATCAATGAAGGTAGTCCTTGTCAGACAGACTCATTAACTGCATAATATGGTATATTTGCCTGCTTGATAAACTTTATGAAGTTTACAACAAATATTATAAAGGCCTCTGTGTTCTTTGCACACTCACCCTAAACAGTCCAATTGGCACCATTACTTATAATGAGAACAAGACTGTCACATGGAAAAATAGAAATATGGGACGTTCAGTGAAGGAAGAAACATTTCACTTATGGACAAGACGATCTCATAAGAACAATAGAAGAAAGAACATTCTTAATTAAAAAAAAAAAAAACACGCACAAGTGCCTTTGTTCAAGAGAAATGTCATGAACAAACCTTCAGGGAAAGAATAGAAGGTGATTAGGAAGGCATTTGAGAAAATATACCAATTTGTAGATTGTTACTCATCTCTTTGATCAATGTGCTGTCTTATAGAATCAATGACTAAATTAGTGTGGAATGCTCATAGGAGTAAACCAAGAAAAAAGAAACTAGATTAAGTAAACAAGAAACAGAAAAATGACATGCAAAGATCGTGAGAAGACTCACAATGTAAATAGCTAGATCATTATGTTGGGACATATAGTTATTGTTCAGAATTCATGTGGCATCTCATTATCTTAAAAGTGGCTTCATAAATTACCCTGATTTCAGTAATTACTGTGTGCCATGTTAACTTGTACTGAAGCAGAGTTAAAGCATAAAAATCTATCAATGACAAAAATATTTTAAAAAAATTTTTTGTATTGACATAACACAACTGAAATATCATGTAGAAACAGCATTAAAAATTCCAAAGAAAGAAAATGTCATGTTTTGAATGTCTTGATCAGTTCAATGAATACAGTTAGGAGTTCAATCAATGTTCTTCAATAAACACATGAATTAGTATTTTATATTATGTTTCATTGAGAACTGACATATTATCTATATCCTGTATCTGAAAAAGTTACCATTTTTGTAAAATAAGAAATTTGCTGCTTTTGAAAAATAATCCTCTGTATCTTTAATATAGCTTCGAGTGTTAAATGTTCACTTTGATTATGAGTTGATGCATGTGAAACAAACAATTTATCATGAGGAAAGTAACTTACATTTTATGTTGAAATTATTTTCTTATGCAAGGCCAACTCTTAAATAATTCAAAGCAAAGTTTAATATAACCTGTATTACTATTGTAAAAATGTCCCTTTTTACCTAATTTTATGGTTACTCATATTTCTTTCATTGTAAGCTCTAATAATAAAGGAAATAACTTTTGTCACATATTTCTAGAGATTATTTTGAATTTACATACTCTATAATTTTAGTTATTTAGTCAAGCATCAAAAATAGAGGCAAAACTCTTACCTTAGAAGACGAAATTGGATGACACCAAAACATATGCATTGTAGAAATCAACAGAAATAGAATAAGATTGAATTTTAACGAACTGCAGAGGAGAAAAAAAAATTCAGAAAAGTCTTATTCAGGCAAGTATAAATTAAAAAGCGTATACAAATTTAACATTTTTCTTTGTGGAAAAATGCAATCTCTTACCCAATCATTCTGGACTTCCTGAGATCTCTGCAGATGGGTGATTTTATTCCCAGATTCCTCACTGTTACTGTCAGATACTCCTTGAGTGATCCTTTTATACCAGAAAAGTTCAAGAGTGAAAATGTCATCATGTCCCATCATAGGTGACTAATTGATTCTGGCTGAGGCCTTTTGTTCTCTTAAGTTGGAAAAGGAAAATAACATATAGGCATTGTCATTGACCTACCAACTATTGACTTTATTTAAAGTTTGCCATTAAAAATGTCCTTCAAAAGCCTTGTCTTCTAGACCAGAGGTCTCAAAAGGAACCAAAAGTTTGTTTACCTCAGAGTTTAAATACTTAAGAAGGATGACGTTATTTCCTTGAATATCCAGACGTCTATTTTCAAAGAATAATGCACAAAGAATCCTTACAGGAATGAAGAACATCAACCCAAACACTGTGCATACATTGAGTTTTTCACAGCAGATGCCCTTTTCCAGGACTTCCGAGATTAGAGGAGGGAAACAGACGTCTCCCACCCACTACTTGCCACTCATCCTCTAGATAAGGGGAAGGCACAATCTCTCCTCCCTTTCCATTGTTGTTATTCAGTCGCTAAGTCATGTCCAACTCTTTGCGACCCCATGGACTGCAAAACACCAGACTCCCCTGTCCTTCACTGTCTCCCAGAGTTTCCTCAAATTTAAGTCCATTGAGTTGGTGATGCTATGTAACCATCTCATCCTCTGCCAGTCCCTACTCCTTTTGTCTTCAATCTTTCCCAGCATCAAAGTCTTTTCCAATGAGTCAACTCTTCGCATCAGGTGGCCAAAGTACTGGAGCTTCAGCTTCAGCATCAGTTCTTCCAATGAATATTCAGTATTGATATCCTTTAGAATTGACTGGTTTATTTCTCTTGCACTCCAAGGGATTCTCGAGAGTCTTCTCCAATACCGCAACTCCAGAGCATGAATTCTTCAAGAGCACCCAGTCTTCTATATGGTCTAACTCTTATATCCATCCATGACTACTGGAAAAACCATAGTTTTGCATCCCCAAAGTCCTGGGGCCAGAGTTCTAGGAGGGCCTGTCTGCCACGGCTGCTTTTTTCTCTCCAGGGCATGAAATTCTCCAGGAAGCCTCTCCTGTCCTTGTGTACCACATTAATAAATGGCATCCACATTAATGATGGGTGTCACATTAATAAATGGATTCAGGAGCACTAAGGGTGAGCAGATGTCACTGAGGCTTATAATGGAGGGAAACGCCAAGCAAGGTGCTGCTTCCTGCTTGGGTAACTAGTACTTCTGGGACAGAGACAATATTTTTGTAATTCAAAGCAATGGAGGAAAATCCTTGCCTTCTCAAGATCAGCATCTTTTGGAGGACAAAGCTGTCCTATGTCTGGGATCTTCGATGCCCATTGGTCAGTGCTTCATCCCTTTCTTTTGGGAACTGCCCTACAATACGATTCTCATGTGATTTTCAATCACACAGTCACACTCCACCTTCCACAAGGAAAAGTAGTCGACCTGACTCTCAAGAGAATCTGGAAATTAGTGCCAAGTTGGGAGCTGGGACATCTGATCCAAACCTTTGATAGCTTTTTTGGAGACATTCTACAGAGACTTAAGACACCAAGCGACTCAACACCCATGGTTACTTTTGGTCTCTCCTTAAACCCAGCTAAAATTTTAAGAAACAATGGAGAAAATCAATGAAACCAGAAGCCTATGCTTTGTAAAGATTTTTTTTAGATAGATTGGCCAAAGAAAAGAAAAAAGAGAGAAAATACTTAAATTGTTAGCATCAGAGATGAAAGAAGCAGGATTGCTACCAACAGTTTAAAAAATTAGAGCTATGAAGAAATACATGGGTACTCAATATCTTGTAATAATTTATAATGGAAAAGAACTTGAAACTAGAAAGAAAGGAAGAGAAGATGACACAGATAGCATTTTGCTGAGTGAGGAGAAATCACTGAAGCAGGCTTGAGGAAAGTGTCTATCGAAACGGAGCTCAGTAACAGACCCACAGCAGACTTGAGTATTCACGGAACGTGTTACTGTCAGATGTGGTGAAAGTGGTCCTAACGAAGGAGGATCCTCTGGAATGTTAAGAATCAATTCACTCTCACCTCCCCTCCCCAGTTCCCATGTACAGACACCTTCTGCTTTGTCAGAAGACCATAGATTTATCCTGAAAAGAGGGTAAGGCAGAGGACCGCCTGATGGATTGACTCAGGTACAGTGGCATTATGGAGTCCTCTCCCACCAAAAGGAAGGTTAAACAAGCATTTTGCTCAAAGCCAAGCCCCGTGGATCAATTCTCTAACTCAGGGCCGAGCACACCATTAGCTCTTTACTCTGGAGACAAGTGAAAGGAAGACTTGTCTCTGAGGTCCGCCCTATGCTGTAAAGTGTCTGTAGCAAGGTTTTTCTTTCAACTAGGATTCAATGGTGGGGAGAAGACAGAAATTTGAGCACTGAGTGAGTGAACTGAAAGTCGCTCAGTCATGTCCGACCCTTCGTGACCCCATGGACTATACAGTCCTTGGAATTCTCCAGGCCAGAATAGTGGAGTGGGTAGCCTTTCCCTTCTCCAGGGGATCTTCCCAACCCAGGGATCGAACCCAGGACTCCCACCTTGCAGCCAGATTCTTTACCAGCTGGGCCACCAGGGAAGCCTGGATGCCTGAAAATGTGGGGTGGAATCCAGGGGTATCTTGGGACAGGGGGATGAGACTGGAGTCAGGGGTATCTAGAAAACTCTGCCAGACACTGGTTCACAAGGCTCTGCTTGGGACCACCACCTCCTTTGTTAACTGTGCCTGTCAAGTGATGTCCATGAGAGGCATTTCTGGCTCAGTTGGAACCTGCAGAGACCCATTGTCAACACCAAAAGGGCAGGTAAGTGCTCCACTCAACTTTGGAATTTAATAGACTTTTCATTGAAAGTTTATCCTCTTATTTGTCACAACGCAACCATCTTTGAATCACCCAAGCCCTTTTCACACATTTCCTCATGGCATCAGTGTGAATGCCAGAGGGAGAAGGGACACGTTCTTTTTGATTTTTTCTTCTCATTGGTCAAACCTGAAGTCGAGACATGCGTTCAGAACCATGTTTCAGAAGTTCAAGCACATCATGTACTTTGGACAGAAAAGATCAACAGGAGCCCGTTCTTTTCTAATTTCCAGTGCTTCCTTCCTGTTATGACCCCAAGAAATGTCCCCCAAGCACCACCTTGATCGCTACCTCATTTGGCTCCTTGCTGAAAGCAGAACTTGGAAATGTGTTTAAATGATTTTAAGGGAATAAGTGACAAGCTGGAAAAGGTCATCAGCTCAGATTAATTTAGGGTTTTGGTGTCTTAAAAATAATTCTACAATTGATTCCATTGTCCCTAACTATAACACATATTAAGCCCTGCATCTTTCAGCATATATGGAAAAATCAATTTCATCTTAACGGCTTCTTAATTCATACAACTGCTCTATCCTCTGAAAGTATAATTAAAATGCAGAAAGTGGCTGAGTGCATTTTCTGGTTTTATACCAGAGTAGGGGAAATAAAGGCTTAGGCAGAGCTTAGGTTAATTTATTGAAATAAATCATCTCTCCAGTGCCTGGTTGCTCCTAAAATGCTCTGTTAGAGTTTTCACTTGGGCGTTCAGAACAGGCCCAGTGTTGGAGACTGAGGTTCTACGGAAATAAAAGGCAAAGACAATCCAGAAGGTGCTGGTGGAACATAAAAAGTGCAAGCAAGGCTCCTTGCTTCAGAGCATCATTTCTCGGTGTCGGTGCTGTTGATATTTGTAGCTGATGGTTTTGGGACGTTGGTTCCTGTGTGTTGGAGGAGGTGGGAGCAGCCTCTGTTCAGTAGAGATTGGTAGAACTCCCCTCTGCCCCCTGAGCTGGGACAACGGAAAATGTCTCTAGACACTATCAAATGTCCCCTGGGTGAAGTGAAGTCGCTCAGTCGTGTCCGACTCTTTGCAATCCCATGGACTGTAGCCTACCAGGCTCCTCTGTCCATGGAATTCTCCAGGCAATAGTACTGGAGTGGATTGCCATTTCCTTCTCCAGGGGATCTTCCCAACCCAGGGATCGAACCCGGGTCTCCCACATTGTAGACAGACGCTTTACCGTCTGAGCCACCAGGGAAGTAGGAGAACCAAACCACCTCCATGGAGAACCACTGTTTAGAGATAAGTTCTCTGCTCGCTCTCTGTCCACAGACGTGGAGTCTGTGGGTGGACATACATTTCACAAGCCTGGCATCACTGTCGGATGACAGTATGTTTTTCTTCCTTGGTGATGCATAAAATAGTGGTGCATCTTCTAGTGGATAAAATCTTAGGTTCAATGGAATAGTACCTACTTTTAGAAAGGAACTATCAAAGGCACTATTTGAGGCATGTTACTTAATATTACATGTTCATTTAGATAATAAGAAGAACTGTAAAAAAAGAACTTCATGGCCCAGATAATCATAATGGTGTGATCACTCACCTAGAGCCAGACACCCTGGAATGTGAAGTCAAGTGGGCCTTAGGAAGCATCACTACCAATAAAGCCAGTGGAGGTGATGGAATTCCAGTTGAGCTATTTAAAATCCTAAATACGGTGTAAGTGCTGCACTCAATATGTCAGCAAATTTGGAAAACTCAGCAGTGGCCACAGGACTGGAAAAGGTCAGTTTTCATTCCAATCCCAAAGAAAGGCAATGTCAAAGAATGCTCAAACTACCGCACAATTGCACTCATCTCACATGCTAGTAAAGTAATGCTCAAAATTATCCAAGCCAGGCTTCAGCAATACGTGAACAGTGAACTTTCAGATGTTCAAGCTGGTTTTAGAAAAGGCAGAGGAACCAGAGATCAAATTTCTAACATCCGCTGGATCATCAAAAAAGCAAGAGAGTTCCAGAAAAAACATCTATTTCTGCTTTATTGACTATGCCAAAGCCTTTGACTGTGTGGATCATAATGAACTGTGGATATTTCTGAAAGAGATGGGAATACCAGACCACCTGACATGCCTCTTGAGAAACCTGTATCCAGGTCAGGAAGCAACAGTTAGAACTGGAAATGGAACAACAGACTGGTTCCAAATAGGAAAAGGAGTACGTCTAAGGCTGTATATTGTCACCCCACTTATTTAACTTATATGTGGAGTACATCATGAGAAACATTGGGCTGGATGAAGCACAAGCTGGAATCAAGATTGCCAGGAGAAATATTAATAACCTCAGATATGCAGATGACATCACCCTTATGGTAGAAAGTGAAGAAGAACTAAAGAGCCTCCTGATGAAAGTGAAAGTGGAGAGTGAAAAGTTGGCTTAAAGCTCAACATTCAGAAAATGGCATCTGGTCCCATCACTTCATGACAAATAGATGGGGAAACAGTGGAAACAGTGGCTGGCTGACTTTAAATTTTTGGGCTCCAAAATCATAGCAGATGGTGATTGCAGCCATGAAATTAAAAGACGCTTACTCCTTGGAAGGAAAATTATAACCAACATATACAGCATATTAAAAAGCAGAGACATTACTTTGTCAACAAAGGTCTGTATAGTCCAGGCTATGGTTTTTCCAATGGTCTTGTATGGATGTGAGAGTTGGACTATAAAGAAAGCTGAGCACAGAAGAATTGGTGCTTTTGAACTGTAGTGTTGGAGAAGACTCTTGAGAGTCCCTTGGACTGTAAGGAGATCCAACCAGTCCATCCTAAAGGAGATCAGTCCTGGGTGTTCATTGGAAGGACTGATGTTGAAGCTGAAACTCCAGTACTTTGGCTACCTGATGCGAAGAGCTGACTCATTTGGAAAGACCCTGATGCTGGGAAAGATCGAAGGCAGGAGGAGAAGGGACAACGGAGGATGAGCTGGTTAGATGGCATCACTGACTCAATGGACATGAGTTTGGGTAAACTCTGGGAGTTGTTGATGCACAGGGAGGCCTGGCGTGCTGTAGTTCGTAGGGTTTCAAAGAATTGGACGCGACTGAGCGACTGAACTGAACTGAACTGAAAAGTGAAATGAAGCTAAAGTGTTAGTTGCTCAGTTGTGTCTGATTCTTTGCAACCCCATCGATCAAGTCTGCCAGGCTCCTCTGTCCATGGAATTTTTCAGGCAAGTATACTGGAGCAGGTAGACATTCCCTTCTCTGGGGGATCTTCCTGACTGGGAATCAAGCGTGGGTCTCCCGCACTGCAGGCATATTCTTACTGTCTGAACCACAAGGGAAGCCTGACTAATAAGGAAGTATGCTCTTATTTTTTTTCACTGACTTACAGTCTTAGTTGCATACTTCTGCACCTTGTCTATTTTTCTTACATTTTGATTTTATTTTAATAATACCCTGAAGTTGTTTTCAAGAAGGCAGATGTCATATTAGACACAGTGTCATCATAAGTGGTGTTTTTATAAATAAATTCCATTAATCACTGATGTGATATCTATGGTATACTACTGATGCACCTGGTGAACAGCAGCCAGAAGTGGCCTTTATAAGGAAGCACCGTGAGGAGAGGAAACCCTGCTATAAAGCACCTTGTTCTGCCAGAGACTGGATGCCTCCGGAAAGCATTTTCGGGAATGATCTTCACAGCAGCCAACACTTCATTTATGAATTCATCCAAGGATCAATGAAGGCCCACTCTCTTCCAGGAACTGCCTGAGTTTCTGGGGACGCAGCCGTAAAGAAACCTCACAAAGGATAAACACAGCGGGGAAAAGGACAACTCCAAGGTCAGGGTGGGGGTGGGAGCAGCCCCTAACAGGACTTGGCCCTGACTGTGAGGAAGGGCACAGCAGCATGAGCCCCAAGGGGACAGGGAAGAAGCCCGCGGCCATCTGAGGACCCAAAGGAGGCTCAGTCTGGTGACCACAAGGATTCACTTGGGAAGGCCCCGGGGTTCCCCACAGGGCAGGGTGTGCACATCCTACCCTTGAATCTGAGGCTCACAAATGCTGTCAAGCTGGGGAGGAGACCTAATCGGATCTGTGCTTTAGAAGAACGCTCTGGCTGTCAGGAGCGGGTGGAATGGGAAGACTGGGCATTGGGACAAAGAGGCCCCCCCATGGGCCATGTGGTCAGGGTATAGACGGTGGTGGGGCTGTGCACCAGGGTGGTGGCCCTGGGGCTGGAAAGAAGTAGATAAAACTGAGATGTTTGGGAGACAGAAATGAATGGACACCGTTAGTGACAAGACGTGTGGGGCAATGGGTGATTCAGAGCAATCTTTTTCACCAGCTCATCATAGCCACTCAGAAGTGCAGCACATCCAAAGGTCAAGAGTGACCAAGCCTGATCACATCCTCCCATCCTCCCAGTCCCTCCTCCCCCCTACTCCTTCTCCAGAGTGGCTAACCACACAAGCGTCCAGCCTCGTTCCAGCTGCATCCTCACCATCCTTCACCCTCATCAGGGCCTCTCCTCCTTCACTCAGCTCAGAGGCCATGGCCCATCATTACAGTGATGCTCCCCTGCCAAAGCACCACCCCCACAACTGGCAAAACTCCAACCTTGAGTGAATCCATGTGACCCCATCTCTGAGTCTCACTCCAGTTATAACCGTAGCAAAACCTTACAATAGTGGTTCCTGGTCTTATGTAAAACTTCATGACCCTAGATCTGCCACGAGCCCCCAACCCCACCCAACCAGCATGATGTATCTGCTAAATAGGCCCCTTCTCTCAGTATGCAAAAAGGAGATTTCATACCTTCTCTCCTCTTATGCTCCTATGGCCCACGGTCCTGTTTTACACCAACTCTGCCTCCACACACACACATACACACAAATCTGTATGTGGGTATGTGCTCAGTTGTGTCTGACTCTTTGCAGCCCCATGGACTGTACCTATGAAGCTCCTCTGTCCATGGAATTTTCCAGGCAAGAATACTAGAGGGGGTTGCCATTTCCTACTCCAGGGGGCTCTTCCCAACCCAGGGATCAAACCCAAGTCTCTTGTGTCTCCTGCATTGGTAGGTGGATTCTTTACCACTCGCACCACTTGGGAAGCCCATACAGAATTTTGAGCTCATGGTTTTTTGCTGAGAAAGCAGAGGCAGAGTCAGGCTCTCTCTGATCTTTCCACTATAAAAAGCATCGACTCCCTCATGTCAGTACCCATGTCCTGACTCTTGCCTTGCTGTGATGGAGTAAAGTCCTTTCTCCTGTTGGGGGCCAACCCCCCTAGCTTCTTAGGAAATTTGTGACCATGGTTCTATCTCCTTGCTCCACTGCACTTTCTCTGGCTCATAGATTACTATCATTGAGCCGTAAGTCCCCTCTTGCACCCTACAGAGGCCACTTCCCAGATGATCTAAGTGTCGTAAAGAGGGAAGCAGATGGGAGGAAAAGGAACCCTGCACCCACACCCACTATGGTGCTCTGGGCCTGGGGTGGGGCGCACATCCCCCACAGAACTTCGCTTAAAGGCTTGGAGTGGAAAAACCCTCAGCCCTTCAGGGATGCTGAGCAGAGAACCAAGGACTTGATTTGCTGAGTGAAGGCTCTTGTCTGTAGGCAGCCATCCAGGACTCGTAATTCCCGTAAATCCTAGCTCTCAGGATGACTCTGCTGACTACATTCTCGGTCTTAACCTCTCTCTTCATCCTTTTCCCCCAAGGTTTAGACAGCACATCCATAGATCCTACCATCTAGTTTTTATGAGCAGCATAGTTATTTTCCAACTATGTACCCATTTAAACTTTACAGTCTTTTATTAGGGTTGTATTCATGGACAAATAAATACAAGACTCTTGAAACTTTATCTACTGGAAGCTTCTGCCTCTGCCTACGAAACGATGCTGATCTCCCGGCTCAACGAATTTCACATCATTATCTCTGAGAGAGAGAGTTTTCTAAACTTCAGGTCCCTAAATAGGATGAAGATAAATGTCGATCTTACCCTCTTGTTATTTTGTGGATTTTGTTTTTATGTTTTTGAAGCTATCAATGAATATTAAGTATATATGCTGCTGCTGCTGCTAAGTGGTTTCAGTCGTGTCCGACTCTGTGCGACCCCATAGACGGCAGCCCACCGGGCTCCCCTGTCCCTGGGATTCTCCAGGCAAGAACACTGGAGTGGGTTGCCATTTCCTTCTCCAATGCATGAAAGTGAAAAGTGAAAATGAAGTCGCTTAGTTGTGTCCGACTCTTAGGGACCCCATGGACTGCAGCCCACCAGGCTCCTCCATCCATGGGATTTTCCAGGCAAGAGTACTGGAGTGGGGTGCCATTGCCTTCTCCATTTCCTGCAAAAAGGAACATTAACTTGATTATAAGTATGAAATCTACACTACATATATTTTGGGTTTGGGATGGATGACTTAAGATCCATATGACACAGCAGTTCCATTGCCTTATTGCATATTTAGGCTACCTACTTACATACAGTCACCTGTGAACATTTCAAAGGTGTTTAACTAATATCTTAGCCATATGATTAGGAACAGAGGCAGTAATCTACTCTTGAACAAATGAGAGGTTTTGGAGCCCAATGAGAGCGTCTCATTTGCTTTAAATATGTGTGTCATTTCTCTTGACTGATGTTTAGTTGAGAAAGATTTGTAATACAGGTCAGATGCTGGCCAGAAGGAAAAGGTAAATACCTGAGAAGAGTGGGGAGGAAGGAAGAGAGACGGGAAGTTTCAGGCTTGGAGTTGCTTCATCCAGCTGCTAATCCAGCTGGGTAGGAAAGCTGGGTAGGACAGAAGTGGCCCCACCCCATGGGTGTGACGAGGAGACTTAGCACTTTTTCCACACCCCCGCCAACACTGGTGATTTGTGGTCTTTTTGCTGACAGTCATTCTGGATGGTGTGAGGTGATATTTTATCGTGGCTTTGATTGGCATTTTTCTGGGGATCAGTGGTCAGCATCTTTTCGTGTGACCATCAGCTATCTCTATGTCTTCTTTGAAAAGTCTATTGAAGTCTTCTGTCTATGTTTAAATCTTTTCTCTTGCTCCTCTTTTTTCTTAAAGAACAGGAATGGCTTCCTTGTGCCTACATTTTCTGAATTGCAAGGGATTCCCAGAATGATACCATGGTCCTTCTTAAGACGGCTGTCTCACTGCCCTTCCCCAGTGCAAGGATGAAAGAGAAACATGAGTGATGGGTTATACAGGTTACAGTTTTGTTTCCCTTATTTAACATTCTCGAACTATAGCCCAGCTGTACGAGACTGGAAGACCAGGGAATATCCCTCCGAGTGGGGACCTGACTTTATTTCCTGTGCTTGTGAAGAGACGATGATGGTGGGAAAATATACTAAAAGGGACTAAACTGGTAAAGTTCTTTACAACTGGCTTCCATTACTGAGACACCTAGTTTAGGTGGAGGAAAAAAGTATTCGGAAGTATCGGGACTCTTTGGTTGGCAACAAAGAATTCTGGAATGTCCTCTTGATCAAGTAGACCTCAAAGATTTCTTGATTGTAAGACAACTCCCAAAGGTCAGAACTGATGTGGTTTAGGATTCTTGACATGTCTGTCTGCCTCCACGCTCTGTCCCAGAGCCCCACCCTTCTGTTTCCACAGCCCCGTTTCTCCTATTGCCCAGTGGGACCCTGAGGGGCTTTGTTGCAAATCAATTGTTGAGCCTCCATTTGCTCTTTTTTTCTTTTTCCATTTGCTCTTAAACTTCCTTTGGAAGGAACCAAGCATCCTCCTGAGACAGGCTGGGACCTGGGACCCTTTGCCACAAAACTTGCCCCTGGACGCACCTTTCCTCGAGCAACAAAATACAGAGAAACTGTACTGGACTAAAAATATCTGTGTGCATGTGCATTTCGGGCAAACTCTGGACTAAAAGATGCAAAGACCGAAAAAACCCAATGCCATGTCTGAAGAGCCAGGAGCAAAACACTGGGTGTCGGGAGCAAAAAAAACATACTGCGCACGCCCCCTGCACTGGCCACCACCAAAGGAGTGGGCACACCACCTAAGCCAGCCCTCCAGCCCGACGCCCGGACGGACCCCTACCCTCATAAGAAACAAGCTGGGCCCCGCTTAGGGACCAAGCAAGGAAAGCTGTTCTTCACTCTTGCTGCCTCTGCTGCAGCAGGGGCCCCAGTAAAGCCTTGCCTGAATTTCTTGCCTGGCCTGTGATCAATTTCTGTTTACTGGGGGTGACCAAGACCCCTAGTCAGCATCACTCCTTCATCTGAAACTACTCCTCGGGTCTCGTGCTGGACTCTGCTTTGTCAGTCACTTTATCTCCCAGTGGCTGTCCCAGCAGCCTCCTGGGGCTCACTGGGAGTGGGAGGGGGAAGGCGCCCCTCATAAAGGATTCCACTGCCCTCCATAAAGCCCCACCAATCACCCCATTTCTTCGATGGAGAGAGCTCTGCTTGTCTGCCTCAGAGTCTGCCTGCTCAAGAAATTGGCAATAAAACCCGCTGTGGGAAACATTGCCAGTGAGAGGGGCCAGGCTCAAGCCTGCAGAAAGGAACCCGTTAGGGTCCCACTGTTCTGCTTCTCCAGTTTTGCCCCTCAGCCAGGAGGCAGCCCAGGAGCTGGCTCTGCCTGCCTGGGTCCCACCATAGCCCTTCCTGCCGTGCCCATCCTTGTACCAACCCTCTAACGGTGTTGGAAGCTATCCTGGCTTCTTGGTGCTGCCTGCACCTTCTCTGAATGTATGTGCTGCAATCAGAAGATTTGATAAATCAGGGAGGTTTATCAGCCCTTCCCAGGCAGCAAAGTGTAAGAATCCACCTGCCAATGCAGGAGACACAGGTTTGATCTCTGGGTTGGGAAGATCCCCTAGAGGAGGAAATGGCAACCTACCCCAGTATTCTTGCCTAGGAAATCCCATGGACAGAGGAACTTGGTGGGCTACAGTCCAAGGGGTTGCAAAGGGCCAGACACAGCTGAGCGCACACACGCACGTGCTCACACACACACACACACAGGCCTTTTAATAGTTGCATATGTTTTTCCTTCTTTTAAATACAGGTTTATGGGTGAATCTGGAAGGAATCATGCTAAAGCTAAAACTCCAGTACTTTGGCCACCTCATGCGAAGAGTTGACTCATTGGAAAAGACTCTGATGCTGGGAGGGATTGGGGGCAGGAGGAGAAGGGGGCGAGAGAGGATGAGTTGGCTGGATGGCATCAGTGACTTGATGGACTTGAGTCTGAGTGAACTCCGGGAGTTGGTGATGGACAGGGAGGCCTGGTGTGCTGCGATTCATGGGGTTGCAAACAGTCGGACACGACTGAGCGACTGAACTGAACTGAACTGAACTGAACTTATGGGTGAATCCTCAGCATGGAGCAAGGGTGGCCTATGATTGGGGGATTTCCAACTACAGGATTGAGGTAATCCACAAGGGAGGGGCCCAGAGAGGAAATGTCTCCAGCCCCACTGGGCAGCAAGAGCTGGGAGGACCTTGGAACAGCCAACTTCAACCCCAGATCCGAATAACAACCACGAATAATGTGGTTTTGAAAGGTCTGTGAGGACTATTGAATTCTGCTCTTCTGGGGATTATTTTACTTATTTTCCATGAATGCCCATTGAAGACTTGCCCCTTTCAGCCTAAAGCATGAACGCATCTACGTGGCAGATCATTCATTTCCTTTACATTCATATATGTGCTCCTGGAAGAGGGCAGGGGATACAGGCAGGAAACAGGACAACCTCACAGTGTTCTGAATGTGGCATCAGGTGCCCAGGCCATACCACCTTTTCTTGGCAGCAACTAGGGGACCTGAGGGTCTGTCCCTGTCTGCCAACACAGATGGTGATTTCACAGGCTACTCTGAGAGATTCTAAAGGAAGTTGCTGCTTGAGAAAGATGTAAGCATTATGAAAAAGACACCTGTCAAAGATGAAACCTCGTTACACTCTGGAATAAAGAGCTCCTTTGGAGTCTCAGCTGAGTGTATGATAAACATGCAATTTCTCAGTGCAGCCGCAAGAATGAATTTCCAGTAATGCTGTGAAAAAGCAAAGTTGCAGGAACGTGAAGAACATATTATCTAACTTTTAACTTAAATGGCTAACACTCCCTTTTTCTGAATCCCTGCTGTGTCAGGTCAGTGCCAGGCAGGATGCAAGCTTCGTTCTGTCACCATACCCCAGTGTGACAGTGCTTGTCACCTCAGGTATCACAGGGGAGCACCCAAGGCCCTGTATAATGAGGGTTCCATGGTTATAAGAGATGGATGTGGGCCCTAGCTTCATCAAACCTAGAGAGATTGTGTGAGGCTCAAAAGTTAATGGAGGATTTGAACATCTATGCCCGGGACATGAGTGGATTGACCCAACATCTCAGTAGCAGGAATGCATGGATCAGCAAAGTAGAACTTAGCAATGCTGCCCTGGGGGAAAATGGCCACAAGAGAAAGTCAGATTGGCCTGGCTGGGTCACAAGACCTTACTAGGTGGGTTCACAGAAAACAAGAACAGCTACATCAGTTGTTCACCCCCTAAATCATATCCGACTCATATCCCCTGTACCCCACTATCTCCTGGAGTTTGCTCAAATTATGTCCTTTGAGTCATTGATGCCATCCAACCATCTCATCCTCTGTCATCCCCTTCTCTTCCTGCCTTCAATCTTTCCCATCATCAGGGTCTTTTCCAGTGAGTCAGTTCTTTGCATCAGGTGGCCAAAGTATTGGAGCTTCAGCATCAGTCCTTCCAATGAATATTCAAGATTGATTTCCTTTAGGATTGACTGGTTTGATCTCCTTGCAGTCCAAGGGACTCTCAAGAGTCTTCTCCAACACCACAGTTCAAAAGCATCAATTCTTCAGCGCTCAGCCTTCTTCATGGTCCACCTCTCACTTCCGTATGTGACTACTGGAAAAACCGTAGCTGTGACTATATGGACGTTTGTCATCAAAATGCTGTCTCTGTTTTTCAGTACACTGTCTAGGTTTGTCATAGCTCTCCTTCCAAACTCAACATTGCCTCAGAACCACCCAGAAAAGGGGCAGTGCCTCCCCAGAAGCCAAGCAGAGTGCTGTTAGCACAGAAGCCCAGGGACCCACGGCTGCCAGACAAAGAGAGAGCAAGCTCCCGCCTGAGATGCAGCAGAACACAAGACAATGAGGACTGACCGGGGCCAGGTGGCCCAGAAGGACCCCTGTCCTGCCACGTCCTAGCTCTGTGACCCTTGATAAGTGGCCTCACCTCTCTGTGCCCCGGTGTCCTCATCTCTAAAATGCAGCTGATACAAACTCCAGCAACTGTTGTGTAAGCTTGTGGTGGTGGGGGGAGCTTTACTACAAGCAGAATGCTTAGAAAAGGCCTGGCGCCCCGTGACAGGTTGCTGTTATTCTCACAGTCTTGGTGGGGGAAGCTTTAATACAAGTCGAATGCTTAGAAAAGGGCCTGGCGCCCCGTGACAGGTTGCTGTTATTCTCACAGTCTTGGTGGGGGGAAGCTTTAATACAAGCAGAATGCTTAGAAAGGGCCTGGCGCCCCGTGACAGGTTGCTGTTATTCTCACAGTCTTGGTGGGGGAAGCTTTAATACAAGCAGAATGCTTAGAAGGGGCCTGGCGCCCCGTGACAGGTTGCTGTTATTCTCACAGTCTTGGTGGGGGAAGCTTTAATACAAGCAGAATGCTTAGAAAAGGCCTGGCGCCCCGTGACAGGTTGCTGTTATTCTCACAGTCTTGGTGGGGGAAGCTTTAATACAAGCAGAATGCTTAGAAAGGGCCTGGCGCCCCGTGACAGGTTGCTGTTATTCTCACAGTCTTGGTGGGGGGAGCTTTAATACAAGCAGAATGCTTAGAAAGGGCCTGGCGCCCCGTGACAGGTTGCTGTTATTCTCACAGTCTTGGTGGGGGAAGCTTTAATACAAGCAGAATGCTTAGAAAAGGCCTGGCGCCCCGTGACAGGTTGCTGTTATTCTCACAGTCTTGGTGGGGGAAGCTTTAATACAAGCAGAATGCTTAGAAAAGGCCTGGCGCCCCGTGACAGGTTGCTGTTATTCTCACAGTCTTGGTGGGGGAAGCTTTAATACAAGCAGAATGCTTAGAAAAGGCCTGGCGCCCCGTGACAGGTTGCTGTTATTCTCACAGTCTTGGTGGGGGAAGCTTTAATACAAGCAGAATGCTTAGAAAGGCCCTGGCGCCCCGTGACAGGTTGCTGTTATTCTCACAGTCTTGGTGGGGGAAGCTTTAATACAAGCAGAATGCTTAGAAAAGGCCTGGCGCCCCGTGACAGGTTGCTGTTATTCTCACAGTCTTGGTGGGGGAAGCTTTAATACAAGCAGAATGCTTAGAAAGGGCCTGGCGCCCCGTGACAGGTTGCTGTTATTCTCACAGTCTTGGTGGGGGGAGCTTTAATACAAGCAGAATGCTTAGAAAAGGCCTGGCGCCCCGTGACAGGTCGCTGTTATTCTCACAGTCTTGGTGGGGGAAGCTTTAATACAAGCAGAATGCTTAGAAGGGGCCTGGCGCCCCGTGACAGGTTGCTGTTATTCTCACAGTCTTGGTGGGGGGAGCTTTAATACAAGCAGAATGCTTAGAAAAGGCCTGGCGCCCCGTGACAGGTCGCTGTTATTCTCACAGTCTTGGTGGGGGGAAGCTTTAATACAAGCAGAATGCTTAGAAGGGGCCTGGCGCCCCGTGACAGGTTGCTGTTATTCTCACAGTCTTGGTGGGGGGAGCTTTAATACAAGCAGAATGCTTAGAAAGGGCCTGGCGCCCCGTGACAGGTTGCTGTTATTCTCACAGTCTTGGTGGGGGAAGCTTTAATACAAGCAGAATGCTTAGAAAGGGCCTGGCGCCCCGTGACAGGTTGCTGTTATTCTCACAGTCTTGGTGGGGGAAGCTTTAATACAAGCAGAATGCTTAGAAAGGGCCTGGCGCCCCGTGACAGGTTGCTGTTATTCTCACAGTCTTGGTGGGGGAAGCTTTAATACAAGCAGAATGCTTAGAAAAGGCCTGGCGCCCCGTGACAGGTTGCTGTTATTCTCACAGTCTTGGTGGGGGGAGCTTTAATACAAGCAGAATGCTTAGAAAGGGCCTGGCGCCCCGTGACAGGTTGCTGTTATTCTCACAGTCTTGGTGGGGGGAGCTTTAATACAAGCAGAATGCTTAGAAAGGGCCTGGCGCCCCGTGACAGGTTCCTGTTATTCTCACAGTCTTGGTGGGGGGAGCTTTAATACAAGCAGAATGCTTAGAAGGGGCCTGGCGCCCCGTGACAGGTTGCTGTTATTCTCACAGTCTTGGTGGGGGGAGCTTTAATACAAGCAGAATGCTTAGAAGGGGCCTGGCGCCCCGTGACAGGTTGCTGTTATTCTCACAGTCTTGGTGGGGGGAGCTTTAATACAAGCAGAATGCTTAGAAAAGGCCTGGCGCCCCGTGACAGGTTGCTGTTATTCTCACAGTCTTGGTGGGGGGAGCTTTAATACAAGCAGAATGCTTAGAAAAGGCCTGGCGCCCCGTGACAGGTTGCTGTTATTCTCACAGTCTTGGTGGGGGAAGCTTTAATACAAGTCGAATGCTTAGAAAGGGCCTGGCGCCCCGTGACAGGTTGCTGTTATTCTCACAGTCTTGGTGGGGGAGCTTTAATACAAGCAGAATGCTTAGAAAGGGCCTGGCGCCCCGTGACAGGTTGCTGTTATTCTCACAGTCTTGGTGGGGGGAGCTTTAATACAAGCAGAATGCTTAGAAAGGGCCTGGCGCCCCGTGACAGGTTGCTGTTATTCTCACAGTCTTGGTGGGGGAAGCTTTAATACAAGCAGAATGCTTAGAAGGGGCCTGGCGCCCCGTGACAGGTTGCTGTTATTCTCACAGTCTTGGTGGGGGAAGCTTTAATACAAGCAGAATGCTTAGAAAAGGCCTGGCGCCCCGTGACAGGTTGCTGTTATTCTCACAGTCTTGGTGGGGGGAGCTTTAATACAAGCAGAATGCTTAGAAAAGGCCTGGCGCCCCGTGACAGGTTGCTGTTATTCTCACAGTCTTGGTGGGGGAAGCTTTAATACAAGCAGAATGCTTAGAAAGGGCCTGGCGCCCCGTGACAGGTTGCTGTTATTCTCACAGTCTTGGTGGGGGAAGCTTTAATACAAGCAGAATGCTTAGAAGGGGCCTGGCGCCCCGTGACAGGTTGCTGTTATTCTCACAGTCTTGCCCAAGATGCAGGAATTGCTGCATCATTTGTGGGGTCCAGTGCAAAATGAAAATGTGGGGGTCCTTGTTAAAAATAGTGGGAATTTCCAGACAACAACAGTAGATGGAGACTTCCTAGGTGGCTCAGTGGTAAAGAATCTGCCTGCCAATGCAGGAGCCACAGGAGATGCAGGTGTGATTGCCAGCTGGGAACATTCCCCGGAGGAAAAAAAATGGGAATCCACTCTGGTATTCTTACCTGGAGAATTCCGTGGACAGAGGAGCCTGGTGGACCCGAGTCCATGAGGTCGCAAAGAGTCGGACGTGACTGAGCGCCCATGTGTGCACACACTCGCACTCACACAAACATATATATGCACACAATGGAATACTACTGAGACATAAAAAGAAGGAAGTTTTGCAATTGTACCAAATAAATGGACCGGGGTGGTACTTGCTAAGTGATAAGTCAGACAGAGGACCAATCCAGTATGATATCACCTACTTAAAGAACCTAAAAATACAACTATTGAATATAACAAAAAAGAAACAGACTCAAACATACAGAAAATATGCTGGCAGACAGAAGTCGGGTGGGGAGGACACTGTAGAGGTGGACAGAGGAGTCCATGGGGCTGAGCACGCACACAGCAGTAGACGGTTACACCAGCCCTGGGGCCCGAGGGAGCAGGGGGCCCCGTGGGACTCTGTGGACCACACACACGTGAAAACAGCCCCGCCTGGGTCACACGACCGGCAAAGCTGGAATTTCAACCCTGGACCATCTCCTACCACATCTCCTGCTTCCCTGCATCACCTCTCTGTACGGTTTATCTTTTTCTAAAGGACTGCCTCTGGAAAATAGCTGGGTCCTCTTGGGAGCCCAGGAAACAAACATCAGAGGCAGAGCATGATGCTGACAACAGCCCCTGCCTCTTTGGAAGGAAGATGAGCAGCCTGACCCTGAAAACTGTGGACACACTGAGATGCAGGCTTAGGGCCGAAAGCAGCCAGACCACCTCGAAATCTCTTATGCTTGCGGTTCTGTGGGGAAACCTGTGGGCAGAGTTAGATATGACATGATGGGAAGAATGCCAGGTGGAAGGGGAAAGCAGCTGGAGTTCAGCCCCCACCATCTCAAGGTGACACTCTTTATGAAGAAGTGACGGGCAGGAGGAAGAAGCCGCCGAGACTGTAAATGTCAATGGAAGTCCAGAGTTGATGCCTATCTTCATCTGCAAAAGGGTCCCTCTGAAAGAAAACAGAGGTGTCACAGCTGCACACTCCCAGCCAGCGTGATGAGCTTTGTCTGAGTCTGAGCCCCCGGCCCAGTCTCTGCTCTCTTGTGGACACTCGGCCAAGGCTCCAAGACTTTCTTGGGGAGGAGGCATTCCGTTCTCGCCCACTTTGCACCAAGTTCGAAGCTTCCGCTTCGCAGGCATCGTTTTCTGGATGCTTGATGGTCAGGCTACAAGTAGTGATCTGGGACAACTTGTTGGAAAGCTGGGAAGAACCAACGCATTTCTTCCTTCTCCTAAGCCCCTAAGTTCTGAGTCTCAGCGCTGGCTGTCACTGGCTAAACTCCCTGGTGACCACACGGTCCCTTTTCCATGCATCTTCCCGGCTCCCCACCTAATTTTAGGGGTTGTTTTTCTTTCAACTATGAATGAGGAGTCAGTCCTTTGCAAAAAATGAAGTCTGTAGATAATTTTTTACCCCAAACACCATCACATGGAAAAAAAATACTGACTCTTAATTCCAAGTTTGAGAGAATAAGGAAGACTATTCCTTTGCATTCCCTCACTGTTCAACCATTTAGCTTTGGACGGTGTTGACTTTCAGGAAGAGGAAAAAGTCGTTCAGGGCTGGGAATTCAGTGGGGGGGTCAAATAGAGAGCTACTATTAGGATAAAAAATGAGGCAGGGCTAGAAGCCACGAGAGTGATTCTCTGAGTTTCAAATAATGTGGCTCTGAAGAATAGATCAGACAATTGTTTGAGCAATCCCAGAAATGCTGGAAAACAAGAGTCGACTCAAAAAGTGATGATTTTGAAAGAGTGTGGCACTCTCCTGTATGCATTGGGTCAGGGTTATACTGAAAAGCACATCCTTACCCCGTTGTAATCATATTTTATTCAATGTCTGAAATATGGCCTGTGGTGATGATCTGTTAGTTCTTTAAAAATGTGATGTATTTTTCAGAGTTTAAAAACCAACAAAATAGCAGCTTATCCAAGCACATTGGTAATCACCAATAACAACCTGGGGTGTCGCTAACTCCTTATTGCTGTGATAAAGTAAAAATTGGATCACACACACACACTTCATAATGCTTCATTATCACAGCACTGATACTGTTAGGAGGCTGGAACTTCTTCTGTTGATGTGGCATGCAGAGCAT
Source organism: Bos grunniens (assembly GCF_055505025.1). Lineage (NCBI taxonomy): Eukaryota > Metazoa > Chordata > Mammalia > Artiodactyla > Bovidae > Bos > Bos grunniens. The sequence continues at coordinate 46,759,088 of NC_141190.1, read as the reverse complement.
TTTTGATCCAGCAAAGACTAAATCTGTATTCAAATTGGCAACAACCAAGAATTTTCACTCTTTTCTCTATATTGTAGGTCCTTGACATTCTCAAGTCTGATTTTCACATTGGAGCGCTAATCTGTGATTTCAAATAACTGCCGTATTATTGATATTTTCTCCTTTTAGTAACACTTCACAGCTCACAGTCAGGACCACGTTTTCAGAACATCTTCATAGTGGTGTGTTCGGCTTCCAACTCTTGTGACTCTGCCCACCCCGGGACTCCGCCCACAATGGGACTCCGCCCACAATGGGACTCCGCCCACAACGAGGACCCATTCCAGATAGCCTGGGACACCCTGACCCCTGCCCCACAGCTACACCTAACTTTCTCTCAGGAACACAAGGACAGCTTGAGACAGGAAGTGACTTTTCAAAATATGCCAAAAAGATGAAAAGAAAAAAGACACCTTCTCCTACATTTTATTTGTCTCTTCTACTGATGAGGATTCTCTGACAGTCATTTCATCTGACACCTGTGAACCAGGAGAAAATATTAAAGACAGTTTGTCCTCTCAGAGGGACCTTTTGCCTGACACAAACCCGCTGCCTGTCTGCCTCTGGGAGCTTCTTTTTTTTTTTTTTTCTGCCCAAGGAAGAGGTGTTCTAATCCACCCTGAGGAAATTTGAGCATTGGCGTTCTATTGCTCATTTGATGGGAACGCATCTCTCACTCCTAGATTCTGTGAATTCAGTTTCTTTCCTTTCCCTGAGGAATGTTTTGCCAACCAGAGCTTTTAGCTTTTGCATCATGTTGCAGAGTTGGAAAGAGGTGGGGTGTGTTCACCAAGCAGGTGTGGAGAGGCATCTAAGGAGAGAGAAGCCAGGAGCCAAGGAGCACGTGAGACAGGCAGATGGAAGAAGGGGGAAGATCCTCTGGCACTGTGTAAGCTATTCACACTAGTGAACACACAAGTGAAGACTTGAGTTGGTTTGCAATTAATTTCTGATGACTGAGTGGGTACTTGATCTTCTGAGATCAGGCTCTGAGTGTTATGGCTTCAATAGTGATCCATTTTTAACCCAGTCGCCCTTCCCTCCTTCAATCTCAATCAGCCTCAAGCTCCGTCTGAACTCTGTCTGCTGAATCTCTCCACCCACTTGACCTTGTTGTCTTCTTTGACATTGTCCTACTGGGGCTTCCCAGAGGGCTCAGTGGTGAAGAATCCACCTGCCAGTGCAGGAGATGAAGGAGACCTGAGTTTGATCCCTGGGTTTGAAAGATCCCTGGAGGAGGAAATGGCAACCCACTCCAGTATTCTTGCCTAGAAAATCCCATGGACAAAGGAGCCTGGCAGGCTACAGTCCATAGGGTCACAAAGAGTTGGACATGACTGAGCAACTGAGCACCGGCACACACACACACACACACACACACACACACACACACACTGCAAATGACTGGCATCTTCCATCTGGATGATGAAAGCAGCCTTCTAATTGTTGTCTCTGCTGCCACTCTCTAGGCCAGCAGGTACCACGGATCAAATACAACAGACCTTGCCCAGGCATCATCCATAGGCTGCTCCTGGTCAGTGGGTGGCTCTCCTGCCACTTTGGTGAGGAAAGGCTGACGTTCCTTCCATGTCAGGACTCCAACTTCGTCTATGTCTTGTTGCTGCTCTGAAGTCTTGGTCCTGAGGTGGCACCCATCATGCATTCACCAGATCTCGATCAGATGGCTGCAAGGGGGACCAGAAAGGAGCCCAGGAGAGGAAGTGGGTTTGGATGAAGAACAGCCATCTCTGCCTTGGTGAAAACAGTGAGGTTCCTGGTCGAGGAGAAGGGTTTCCAAGCCAACCTACGCTTGGTCACTACCCACCTGAAAGGCCCAGAGCACTTCACTATGAGGGTTTAGTTTATCAGTCACATGGGAGAGTGTGATGATGCCTAGGTTCTAAGAAATCATGGCCAATGTTCACTGTGTTTCAGAACCATCCAGAAAGGTGGAGGCAGTGCTTTTAAAAGTGGGGCCTTTTGTCTCTGCTGTCATGAAATTCCTCTCTCTGGCTGTCCCTTAAAAAAAAATCCATGATGGAAATTGCTAACGAGTAGCATTAATTATGAAGTTCTTCTTTGCTCCTAAATCCTTAAACTTTCACTTGTTGTCGCTTTCTTTTATTTTTATACCCATATTACCATTCCCGGTTGGAATTTTAAACACAGGTAATTGAGAGTGTATCTTGTAGCTGGGTAATAAGTGGAGAGCTTGTCCATCTGTTGGCAGAGAAGGTAGGTAGTGCTTGCCTCTCCAGTGAATCTGCCTTCTTCAATTTGGTTTGCAGATGGCACCATCTGTTTCCAAAATCCACTTATCTGCAGTTGAGCAAGAGGGTAATAACCTTCCTGGGCTGGATTCAACCACCCCTCACTTCTGCCCAGCCACCATCCTCCTGTCTCATCTGCAAGAAAGATTGACCACGGACAGCTGGGATCTCAGGCCAGCTCGGCCAGGAGAGCACACTTTCCTCCAACAAAGGGAATGTGTCTGGCTCCTCACAAAACCCTCAATCCAGGGAAGAAACAGGCTGGGAGAGCACCCTGAACTGGCGAATCCCAACACATTTCTGTTGCCCAGGAAACAACTGTTTTGGGGAGCGTGTCCTGGGATCAGCACAGACACACTTTGTATGTTTTCCTCTCAGTGATATTCTCATCTTGCTGACGTGCAACATATTGAGAAAACCCTGACATTTGATAAAACTTGGATGGCAATCTATTAAATCTGATTAACCCTTTTTAGCATTAACTGTCACTTCCTGCCACCCACTGTGATGCTGAAAGCTTTAAGCATGAGTACAACTCATTTCAAGTGATAATACAACATCTCAGTTACAGGGCATCTCACTTTCCAGTGTATATGGAGAGTGGGGGAGGTGGCGGGAATAGGGTTTAAACCATCTGGTGTCTTAGCAAACCAGAAAGAACTTCATAAGATAAGACAGCTGGTTACAAATCAAGCCAAAAAAAGGTTTGGGGAGAGTTAAACTCTTATCGATTCATTTAGTTGAGTCATCTGTGAACAATGGTTAAATATGGGAAGATCATTAATAGGAGATTTACTTCATTGAAATCTGTATAATAGTCAATTCATTCTTAAACACAACTGGTTAAGAATTTGGGATCATTACTGCTGCTAGGCAGGAGGAGAAGGGGATGACAGAAGACGAGATGGTTGGATGGCATCACAGACTCAAAGGACACGAGTTTGAGCAAGCTCCGGGAGATGGTAAAGGACAGGGAAGCCTGGCGTGCTGCAGTCAATGAGACTGCAGAGTCGGACACGACTGAGCGACTAAATAACAATAAAACCAGAGTCACAATTGCCACTTTATCAACAACCTATGCTACATGCTCATTTCAAAAATGTATAATTAAAAAAACCCACTACTGGTGTGCACATAAAATTTCAGCTTTATGTACATAAATTTTCAGGTATTTTCCCCCAGATTGTTGACTACCAGTGTCTCTATCCCATTGGGCTTTCCAGGTGGCGCTAGTGGTAAAGAACCTGCCTACCAGTGCAGGAGACATAAGAGACGTGGCTCGGGAAGATCCCCTGGAAGAGGGCATGGTGAGCTACTCCAGTATTCTTGCTTGGAGAATCGCACAGACAGAGAAGCTTGGTGGGCTACAGTTCATAGCATTGCAAAGAGTCGGACACGACTCAAGCAACTTAGCACACACACACGCACGCATCCTACCTCTAACCTGTACACTTTAATGCCAGAGTTAGATCATTGTTATTTGTAAATCTCCAACCTGAATAGGAGAGCCTTCAAAATTTTGGAGACTAGAATAAAAAGAGCTCACGTGGAACTGGGAAAATCCAGCAGAAGGACATAAACAATGGTGAGGTTCGTTTGAGTGAACAGTAAACAAAGCAGGTTCACTGTTGACCCTGGGGCTCCCTGCTGGGAAAAGAGGAGAGAAACCAGACAAGGCTGCTCTCCAAGGGGACTGACAACATGCATAAGAAATTCTGGTTCTACCTAAGCCTGTATTTCTATTGCCATACTCTGAGAACAATAAAACAAACACATCTGTAAAAGGCGTATGATGTGCCAAGCACTGCACCAGGTACTAGAGAATCAAATAATCTTTGTCCTGGTTTCTGTCCTCAGAAGATTTGTAATTGAGCTGGAGAGAGGTACACAGAAGGAAGATGGGTGGTCCAAAGCCCATGAAAATGCCAGCGGGAAGGGAACTTTGTGATGTCACTTCCACCCCTTGTGCCCAGTCAGACAGCACTAGCTGCTCATGGCACTCATTTTGTCTGAAATGAGTTGTAGTTGCTCTTTGTTTTTTGGGGCGGGGGGTTGCAACTATCATTTATTAAAAAAAAAAATGTGTCTCCTTGGAGGGAACCATGGTAAACCAGCTAGTGTCCTGCTTTCATCGCTTCTTTGCTCTTCTTCTCTGGGAAAGGTAGAGAGCTGAGCATTGTGCAAACTGCATCACTTACTTAACATCAGAGAAACTGACACTCCCTGTTCGTTCCCTCCTTACCTGTGGCCTCACCAGAGTGAAAGAAAGTGAAAGTGTTGGTCGCTCAGTCAGGTCTGACTCTCTGCAACCCCATGGACCCACCAGGCTCCTCTGTCCATGGAATTCTCCAGGCAAGAATACTGGAGTGGGTAGACGTGCCTTTCTCCAGGGGATCTTCCCAACCCAGGGATCAAACCTGGATCTCCCGCATTGTAGGCCAGCTCTTTACCATCTGAGCCACAGGGGAAGCCCATTTTGCCTTCAGCCCAGTGTCCTGCTCAGGCAAAACTGTTGCCCTTTCTTTACGCACATTCTGGGTCCCGATCTTTACAGTTAGCCTCATGATGCTGGTAGGACAATGATCAGTAGACTTCCTAAATCTGGCTGGCAGTGCTCATAGTGTTCTCCATACGTGTCATTTGCACTGGTCATAACACAGAGGGCTAGGACTTTTCCCAGCGTGGCCCCCACCCAGGAAGCCATTGACCAGCTGTGGTTGTCACGCACAAGGACACCCATGTGCCATCCCTGGCGTGGACTGTCTGTTGGGAGGAGGAGCTCATGTCTCTGTGGGTTTGTGTTCACTGATATTTCAGAGGTCAGTCTGAAGCAAAGGTGACAGAAAGGTTAAAGCTCTTAGGAACAAAGTAGCTGAGTGTGGAAGAGTCACCGTAACTCCTCTGGGCAAGTTCAGATTCCCTGATGTAGGGCTGGTGAGGTCTGGGATGTGGTTGCATTCTGGGTGACAGATGAAGCCACTTGTTCTTCTTTTTTTTCCAACAAAATTCATTATATTTTTTAGAATAGAAATGTAGCTGATTTACAGTGTTTCAGGTGCACAGCAAAATGACTCAGTTACACATACATATACATGCTTTTTCATTTCCCTTATATGTTGTCACAAGATATCGAATCCCTGTGCTTATGCAGTAGGTCCTCGTTGTTTATTTTAGACATAGTAGTGTGTATCCTTTAAAGCCCAATTCCTGGTTTAATCCCTCCACCCCCACCTCCACCTTCTTCCTTTGGTAACCGTAAGTTTGTTTTCTATGTCAGTGGGTCTGTTTCTGTCTTGTAAATAAATGCATTTGAACCATTTTTTGAGATTCCATATATAAGTAATATATTTCTCTGTGTTTGACTTAGTGTAATTATCTTTGCTGCTGCTGCTAAGTCGCTTCAGTTAGGTCCATCCATTTTTCTGCTAATGGCATCATTTTGCTCTTTTTAATGGCTGAATAATATTCCTCTGTGTGTGTGTGTGTGTGTGTACACACCACATCTTCTTTATCCATTCATCACCTGTTCTAAGTCATTTGAGAGGAGATAGGATGAGGGAGTATGAACTGAGTCCCCATAAACAAATTCAAAGATGAGCAGAGAGTGTAGTCTTGTCTGAAAGGCGTAACGTCAATGTCTCATCAAGCATCCCAGTCCCTACCACTTGCCAAGGCTAAAGTATGATCCTTGAGACAGAAATGAGGGCTGAGATGGCTGTGTTTTGACCTTGAAAAACAGATATCATAGCAGGAAGTAAGACACTCACATTTTGCGTAGACCAGAGGCCAGAAACCACCAGATTGGAAAGATAATGGGTCCTTGAGATTAGCAGGCACTTATCTCAGGAGCAGAAGCTATCTTTGAGAAACGTCCTGAAGAAATTCATTCATTCAACAAATATCTCCACAGGCAGACCACAGTGGCAAGCAAAAGAGACCTGGAGTCTATACTTGGTGGAGTTTCTATTCTACTGCAAGAGATGGCATTCTTCACTCACACCCACGAATGGTGACATGCCGCTGGGTAATGTTTTGATCTATTTCTGTACTACTTTTCTATGGCTGCTGTAATAAATTACCACAAATGTAGTGTCTTAAAAAGCAATTCAAATTAATTTTCTTAGAGGTCAGAAGTCCAGAATGAGTCATATGGGACTAAAACCAAGATGTCAGCAGAATAAGAAAGAAGAAAACCCTGTCATTTGCCACAACATGGATGGACCTAGAAAGCATTATGCTGGGTGAGATAAGTCAGAAATAGAATGACAAATACCTTATTTCACTTATATGTGAAATCTGAGAAAGCTGGACTCATAAAAGCAGAGTAGACTGGTCACAACCAGAGCTGGGGGGATGAGGGCATTGGGGAGATGGTATTTAAGGGAAAAAAACTTGCAACCAGCTGATCAATAAGTTTCAGAGATCTAACACCCAGCACAGTGATTCAGACAACAATACTGTAAGTGAACTACAAAGCTGCTAAGAGACTGGATCTTAACTGTTTCTGCCACAAAAGAGAAATGACAGTTATGAGATGTGATGGACGTGTTCGTTAACTCTGCAGTAGCAATCATACTGCAATATACAAAGCATTGAATCAGTGCCTTGTACACCTTAAACTAACACAATGCTGCATGTCAGTGGGGAGTGCCTGTGTGCTAAGTCGCCTCAGTCTTGTCTGACTCTTTGCGACACTAGCCCACCAGGCTCCTCTGTCCACGGGATTCTCCAGGCAAGATTCTCTGGGCAGTTCTCCAGGAGTGGGTTGCCATGCCCTCCTCCAGGGGATCTGCATTTACAGGCAGGTTCTTTACCAATAGCACCACCCGGGAAGCCCCTGTATGTCAATTATATATGCATTTGATTTTAAAAAGGTATCGGCAGGGCTGCGCTCCTTCTGGAGGATCCTGGAGAGGATTTCTTTCCTTTGCCTCTTCCAGCTTCTAGAGGCTGCCCAATTCTTGGCCTGTGGCCACTCCCTCCATCCTCAAAGCTTATCCCTTCAAACATCCTTTCTGTTGTCTCGTCTCTTTTTTCTGACTCTGACTCTATCTCACTTTTGTAGGGACCTTTGTGACTACATTGGACCCATTCAGATAACCCAGGAAAATCTCCCATCTCAAAGTACACACCATAGTCACCTCTGCAAAGTCCCTTTTGCCCTTAGGGTAATGTCACTGGTTATAGAGATTAGGTTGCAGAGATGGTCATCTTTGGGCAGCCATTATTTACCTATAATAATAACTATCTGTTTTCCCTTTTAATTCATTTTACTTCTTCCCTCTTCTCCATCACTCTTTCTCTATGGCAACCCCCAAGAAAAGAAAAAAAAAAAAGTAGCAGTAAGAAGATAAGAGGAAACTGAAGCATATGATGGTCTTGAAAACTGCAGTGTTCAATTCCAAGAGCCAAGCCCTTGAGAGAGAAAAGCTGATTTGAATTCCAAAACGCTTCGTTTGGAAAACCAAAAGCTCAGTTCTGAAGGATGAGGGTGCAATGTTAATCCATATATAATAGATGAGGAGAACTCACTTGTTTCTGTCCAAAAATGGGTAAAGTCTTGCCTACCTGGTCACAAGAGAGAGAACAGAGATGACTGGCATGAATTAGGTCCCTGAGAAGGTCATAGCTCTGAGCCCTGCTAAGGCTGAAACCCCAGAAGATGAGTGGGCGGGATGAGCCATCAGTCGCCAGGTCCCTGTAGAGTTGCCCTCAAGCCTCTCTGATGTTCGGAGTAGCCAGGGTCCTGTGCACCCCACACTTCTGTGCACCCCACATAAGGCAGGAGGGCACCTGAGACATTGTTTCCCTCCAAATGGGAGTGCAAGGACCTGGAAAGGAACTGATGGGCCCCATGGTTTAGGAAGAAGTGGGGTCAACCTTCAGAGGCAGCTGTTGACGCACAAGGAAAGGACAGGAAGGATGAGCCTCAACCCAGGAGAAATCAGCAAGGAGCAAGGCTGCCCACACCCCGGGCCAGCCCTGGTTCCTGCTGACACTGGAGTGGCTCCTGCTGGATGGCATCTGGACCGCCACCAGAGAGTGGATGCAATGGTGTAGGGAGGGGACCCCGAGTGCTTATGCTCAGACCCCATTCTGACCATAGTTAAAGCAGAAGGCAACTGGGTTACCTTTAGTGGGACTAAGCAGAAATGGGATGGTGATTTAGGTCAGAGAGAACCCCTAAAACTTAGACCTTAAAACCAAGGGTGACTCAGGTCTCGATGGGTTGAGAGAGGGTCACTCAAGAGGAATGGGTGAGAGGGGTCCACTCACGGGGAATGATGCTGAGAGACAGATGGGCAGCTTTTGCATGTTTTGTCATCACCAGCTCTCTGATCCCATTTAACACTTTTGAGGCATCAACCCTGTATCTCATCCATACCCAGGTGGAGAGTGATAGTAACTGAAATAGATAGATGAGAAGGATAACTCATTTTAACTGATGGAGACTTGGCTGCGGGATGTTCACTCGGCCCAGAGCTCTGTGTGCATCATCGCACGGGCTCATTGCCTTAGGTCTAGGAAGTAGACTCCATCACGTGTCTGTTCTGCATATAAGGACACTGAGGCTCCAAGAAATTGTCACTTCCTGAGGTTCCACAGGGAGACATTCTCTATCTGGCCATAGTTTGTGGCTGGAGTCCACAACAAAAGAAGTCTGTGTTCACACCCTTTGGAAGGAGGCAGCGGGCCAGATCCATGCAGAAAGCCCACGGGGAGGAGGGTTTCATTCCCCCAGGCCTGGTGACGCAGATGCACATCTGGATCTCAGCATCTCGCCAACCATTCCCTACTCCTGACATGGGTGTGCCTGCCTTGGGGTGGGGGGCAGTTCTTAAAGTTTCTGAATAAACAATGCACGATTTCCTACAGCACCAATATTCCTACAGGATTTAAGAGAGACCAATGAAGTATTTAGTTAGAAAACAATTTTAATGTTTTCTTAATATGATCAAGCATACAAGAAGTTTTAGCATAATCAACATAAAGAAAAGCTGAAAGCTGAGTAGCAGGTCCAAATAAAACTTGTCGTTGTTCAGTCCTAAGTCGTGTCTGATTTTTTGTGACGCCACGGACTACAGCACACCAGGCTTCCCTGCCCTTCACTGTCTCCCGAGTTTGCTCAAACTCATGTCCACTGAGTCAGTGATTATTATCTGAGTCCAAATAAATACCCATCATCTAAACACACACTTGTCAATAATTCCTTACCTGTCCAGGTAAGTTGTTGAACCATTAAAGCGTGAGTTGCCCACATCCTGACACTTTAATACTAAATATTTCAACTTGTAGCTCTTGAAAATGTGAACTTTGAAAGTAGGGACGTTGATCACATCTGAGAGTATGAATGATAAGTTCCCAGTCTTGTCTAATGTTCAGCCATGTTCATATTTCATCTGTGGTCTCCAAATGTGTTTTATAGCTAGGCTGCTTTCTCACCAGGAGCCCATCAAGTTTCATGTACTGCATTTACTTAGTTATGTTTCCAAATTCTAATAAATTTTAAGTCTGCCACTTATTTTTACCAACAGTGGCTCTTTGAAAAGACAAGCCCAGTTGCCTCAAATCAATGTCCCATATTCTGTATTTGCTCGATTGTTTCCTTGAACTGTGGCTTAATTTATCCTTAATTCATAGACAGCCAAGTTTTCACAATTCATATTTTTAATGTCTATATATTTATGAGTGAAGTTGCTCAGTCGTGTCTGACTCTTTGTGACCCATGGACTGTAGACTACAAGGTTTCTCTGCCCATGGGATTCTTCAGGCAAGAAAACTGGAGTGGGTTGCCATTTCCTTCTCCAGCGGATCTTCCCAACCCAGGGATCGAACCCAGGTCTCCTGCATTGCAGGCAGATGCTTTACCCTCTGAACCAATAATCACAACAAGAGGATGAAAATTTGCTTTGATCCAGGTAACTGTGCATTGCATGCATTGTCTCATGGAGTCTTCACAACAACCTGTGAGAAAGACATCCTGACACTTTCATTATGTCCATTTGCAATGACTTTTATTAGAGGTCAGAAGTCCTTGATGTCCTTCACCTCCACAAAATTTGCAGTGATTGGTCTTTGAAGTGTTCGCTCACCAGTTCACTCACCCATCTTTGAAATGTTCAATCACTTTCTCTTTTTTCCTTTCAAAGCATTTAGAGGGGTTAGAATGCACCTGGAATTGAGCCCCTTTCTGTCACCAAAGCCCAGGCACACTCAATTCTTATGCCTTTGACCCACACTGAACACAGGTACTTTGAGGATGAGGCCACAATTATTTACAATTAGCTTTGATTAAAGTATATTTGCTTTACAATGTTGCGTTAGGTTCTGCCACAAAGTGAATCAGCTATATGTGTACAGACATCCCCTCTTTTTTGGATTTCCTTTCCATTTAGGTCACCACAGAGCCCTGAGTAAAGTTGCCTGTGCTATATGGTGAGTTTAATTAGTTATCTGTTTTATACACGGTATCAACAGTATAAATATGTCTAGAGGCCACTTGATAAGCTCTCTAAACTCCTGACATGTGGCACGAAGGCTCTGGCCTTAGCACAGACTCAGATCCAGGAACACTGAGTAAAGCTCATCCTCTGCCATAGCCCATGATAATGACTGATACACAGGACATGCATTTCCTCAATGAATGAATGATCATCTTCCAGGTTGTTAATTCAGCCTGAGATATCTAAGAGTCATTAAAATCCTCAATGGGGCACAGAGTAATGAACGGGACTGGGTTAACACCTGGCTAGTCCAGGTTGTCCTTAAAGAGGGCTTGGCCACCTCAGGAAGGACATCACTGACCTTACTGTGATCGTGTAATCCTCTTGCAAATATCGCAAGATTTCAAACAGTATATGAATAGGAACAAGTAGCTTTGATGCTTCACACCTTGTCATAGATCCACATTGACTAAAACATTTCTCTAAATTCAGATTTTCCTCACACTGTCCTTTGAAATCATGGCACCCAAAAAGCTGACTTGGGAGAATGAAGAGGCTTCAGCTCTTTGTGGAGCTGGAGCATTTGCAAAATGAGCATTGATGAGTTGAAATTCACCCAAAATTCTCGGGAGGCCAGCGATAGATGGCAGCCATGAGGGAATCATGAACTCCTTGCCTTCCCAGTGGAATGACAGGTGCTCTGGGATCCCGCAGGGTAGATGCTCTAATCTCATCTGGCTTGGGGCACTGACTCTACACTGCCCAGAATTAGAAAGAACGTGAAAAATGAAAGTGAAGTCGCTCAGTCGTGTCCAACTCTTTGAGACCCCATGGACTGTAGCCTACCAGGCTCCTCTGTCCATGGAATTTTCCAGGCAAGAGTACTGGAGTGGGTTGCCATTTCCTTCTCCAGGGGATCTTCCCAACCCAGGGATCGAACCCAGGTCTCCCACGTTGCAGGCAGACACTTTACCATCTGAGCCACCTGGGAATACATCCATATGCGTGCATCAAATAGAGTGCATTTTCAGAAGGTATTACAGTATTTTATGTGCTTCTTTCTCCTGAGAATACCAAAAAGAAAAGTATTGCAGAAATGCTCTTACTGTTCTCTGATCACTGTTTCCCCAGCAGGATTCTAGGAGGAAAAGGCCACATCTGATTCACCAGTATTTTCACCAGCAAGAACCTGCAAGGTGTCTGCCCAGCATAGGTCTCATTGCTTGATAAAGCCACATTGAATACGTAAAGGTTCTTGGGAGGAATTGAGATATAAAAGAATGATTTCTCGTGGACTCAAATAGCACACTCCATTTCCTCTGCCTTGTTTGGTTTTTCAAAGGAGAACTCTAGACCCCGTGTTCATTGCTTCTCCTGATAGGCAATCCCTTCAAGAGTAACTAAAGAGGCCTGCTGGCATTCAGATAACCACTTAAAGCTGGGGAGCTTATAAAAGACTCTGATTTCGGGTCTTTGCTCCTAAAGTGTCTGATTCAGCAGACCTGGGATTTTGCTCAGAAATCTCCACTTTTAAATACCTATTGGGATGATTCTGAGCAGGCTTATTGTGGGAGCCACACATTTATTATTATTCAAAGCCAGCTGCAGGGTCAGCACACTTGGAGGGATTCATCATTGCAAGATAAAAGTTCGATCATCTCAGGCTGTAGCTGAACAGCTGAGGCATCTCAGTCCTGGCTGCACATCTGAGTTACTTGGAGGAGCTTTTTATTTTTTATTTATTTTTTTATTTTTTTTAGGAGTTTTTTAAAAATAGGATGCTTTGCTCTCTTTCCAAACCACTGGGGTCAGAATTCTCGTGGCAGGGTTTGGGTGTTGTTTATGTTTTAGAGCTTTTCCAGAAGATTCTAGAGCAGCCAAGATTAAGGACAATGGAATTAAACAAACATGTTTAAATACACATCAGATCGGACATCAATATTTGATTGCCTTATATTGACTTTCCAGGTCATTCAGATAAAAAAAAAAAATCCCTGCTTGCCATTTACCTTAATAATGTGAAAAAAAAGTGAAGAGACAGTGAAAGTCGCTCAGTCGTGTCTGACTCACTGTGACCCCATGGACTGTGGCCCACCAGGCACCTCTGGCCATGGAATTCTCCAGGCAAGAACACTGGAGTGGGTAGTCATTCCCTTCCCCAGGAGATCTTCCTGACCCAGGGATCAAACCAGAGTCTCCTGCATTGCAGGGAAATGCCACCAGGGAAGCCCATATCTTAATAATAGTCTTTACAAAGTACAGTCTGTACCATTCTGAACTAGGTAGGGCTAATTTTACCAACCCCATTTTTTACAGACAAAGAAAGTGATGGTAAGAAAGGTAGAAGTGCCTAAGATAGCACAGCTCCAGGTGATGGCATCAGCAAGAAGGCTTTCAGCCCCTGCCCAGGGATTTTGCTCCTGCACCACACAGCCTTCAAGTTATTGAAGATTTACTGCCGAGTTTGGTCTCCCTCCAGTTAGAGATTATTTGATAATTGCTTGTTAAAGGTCCATGTGATTCTTTAAGGTTGACTTTGAGTGGTAGGTAAATGTCCAGGGCAGAGGGGGAGAACCCACGTGACCATGTACTTTCAGAGAAGACAGCCAGCCAAGGACGGACTGAATTTTCTGTGATGTCCGTAACGTCCATCTGATTAAAATATGATTCAAAGAGAAAATATCTTCAAAGACAAGCAGCTAAGGAAATCAAAAGTTTGCAGGGAAAGGAATAAATCACTTAGGGAAAGAGAGCAAAAACAAGATAACATAATGTATATATTTAGGATCAAGTTTTCTAATTTACTGCAATCTGTAGTACTCTGAATCTGACTACATTGGGTATAATTATTTCTGTCTAAATAATTTTGCAGGCTTGAAGCATAATAACTCAGGATCACAAATAGGAATCAACTCTGCTGTGCTCACAACACAGCAGTAATTACGTTCTTGAGTTGGTACAGCTCCTCACAGCTCACTGCAAAGTAATTATGTTTTTTTTTTTTCCCCTTGGTGCAAAGCATATTAACCTGTGGAAATTACAAACCATGAAGTGTAAAAAGAAGTCTATTTCTAATAGGAAAATACTGAATTTGGCCCACTAAAAATTCCCACCTAAGTGAATTAGCTGGTTCTGTAAGAAGTCGCTGAAAGAAACCAGAGGTCAGTTCATCAGCTTCCCACTTGGATGGAGAGCACTTTTCAGTGGACAAGATATGGAAGCAGCTACCTCCATGGAAGATCCCCTGGAGGAGGAAGTGGCAACTCACTCCAGTATTCTCGCCTGGGAAATCCCATGGGCAGAGAAGCCTGGTGGGCTACAGTCTATGGTGTTGCCAAGAGTAGGATGCTACTGAGTGATTGAGTATGCACACATGTCCAATAAAGATAAAAAATGTGCACTTTCTTGTGGAGTACTTCAGATCTATCCAGGTTGATACCTTTGGTTTTAGTCATTCACTTTCATGGCTGTATTCTCTGTTCTATGAATATACTACAAATTGTTTATCAGCTAGTGGTGGCCTCCAGGGCGTTTGCTAAGTTTGGTGCGTAATTGAGTGAAATGTGATTGAAGAGAAGTACCCCAGTGAGTTTCTGCCTCAGCTGTGATGCTTTACTTCTTAAGCTGGATGGTGGTCATGCAATATTTGCTGTGTTAGTTTCCATATTTTTGGTTCATCTGACATCATTTATAATTTCTGTGATGGTTAACTCTATGTGTCAGTTTGGGCTAAAGGATACCCAGGTATCTGATGAAACACTGTCCCTGGGATGTTTCTGGAAGAGATCAGTGTTTAATTGGTAAACTGAGTAAGTGACCCGCCCTCCCCAAGGTCGTGACCATCATCCAGTCCACTGAACACTCAAACAGAACAAAAAGGAGGGGTGGTGCTGGCATTCTCTGCTTGGGCTGAGATGTCCATCTCCTCCTGTCTCCTCTGAGCTCCTGGCTCTTGACCTTTCAGTCTCAGACCATGGCTTACACCACCAGCCCCCACTTCTCAGGTCTTGGACTCTTTGGATGGAATTGTGCTACCAGCTTTCCTGGTTCTTCAGCCTGCAGACGGCAGATGGCAGGACTTATTGACCTCCATAAACACATGAGCCAATTCCTATAATAAATCTCCATTTTTTTCTGAAGAACCCTAATAGTATTTCTTTTTACAAAATTAAAAATACAATTGAGGGAAGATGGCAGGGAGTATATTTTGGGAATTATCCAGAATCTCTGCATAAAAACAGCAGCTGCATTGCAAATCAAAACCCATGGACAAAATTTACAACAAAACTAGGCAGTGAAATATTCCTGAAGACTCCAAAATGCAAGGTGAAGGAGCTCTATGAAGTTGGGAAAGCTATACGTGAACCAAAGTGAAAGTCACTCACTCGTGTCTGACTCTTTGCGACCCCATGGACTCTGTAGCCTGCCAGACTCCTCTGTCCATGGAATTCTCCAGGCCAGAATATTGGAATGGGTAGCTAGTCCCTTCTCCAGGGGATCTTCCCGACCCAGGAATCGAACCAGGGTCTCCTGCATTATAAGCAGGTTCTTTACCAGCTGAGCTACCAAGGAAGCCCCATATTTGAGCCAAGCCTCCTTTCAAGCCTTCTTCCAAAAGTTAAGAAAAACTATTTTTCATTAAAAAAAAAAAAAACAAATCTAGAATACAATCAAGATCAAATCCAATACAAAGTTACATAAGAAAAAATAGATTATGGAACAGAATAACATCTTTACAGACAATGAAAGCACTCTAAACATTCATACTAAGAAAAAAGAAGCCTGTTTTAAAATGAGCTGAAAGACACGAAGCAAACAGCATAAGACACAAAAGAACAAGGTAAATCAGAATTAGAAAAACTCAGAATGAGACCACAGAACTCAGATAACACTTGAAAATAAAAAATTTTTTACATGTAATTGGAAATGAGGATTAAACTAGAAGGGATGCAAGCACCAATAAGCAACTAATTTCTTAGTAAAAATAGTAGGTTAAAATTAAAAAGAAAGAAAATATTATTCAAACATTTGTGATAATATGACAAATATTGAAGACAAGCAAAGAAGATGCAAAATAAAGATGTAGTACCTAAAGAAAAATCTAAAGGAAGGATGCAGAATAAATTATATACACTCTAATGTAAGGAAACATTCTTGAAATAAAGACAAAGATCTGAAACTACATACTGAAACAGCACACTGTTTATCTGAGAATACTGCCACAGAACCAATAAGAAGATATTTTCTAGTAAAATTACTAGATTCACTTTAAGAAAAAAAATCCTTCTGATAACTAAGCAAAAATAAAATGTGATTTATAAGGAAAATAAAATTATATTATTATCAGATTATTTCTCCAGTGCTTGTTTGCCTGCCAGAAAAAAATAAGTAGCATATTTAAAATATTTAAGGAAATAAAATGTAAGCCAGGATTTTATATACAGCAAAACTGATATTCAAGTAGAAAGAGCTCAGACAAATGGTTACCAAGATAAAACAGCTCAGAGATTACTGTTTATGTGAGATCTTCTCAAGGACCTGACTAAGGAAAAAGCTTCAGACAACAAAATTATCAGAGTCACGGGCATAAGGACTGTCAGTGAGCATTAATCATATAGTTACTTAAAGAAATAGAAGAAAGATTAAATAAGAGCTAAAAGGGAAATATGTATGTAATGGCTCTATGATCTGAAATATAGCTAGAGGATCAGCACAATGAAGAAATTAAATTTAAAAAAAAATACAGTCGGCAGTAGTATTAGAATTGTCATCAAAAAACTCCAGTGTGTCTAAGTGGAATGAGGTCATTTTGGAGTATTCTACCTTTATCATCCACTGTGTCCTTTATAATCAAGACTTGGTGTAAAAGAATAGAAACTTCCAGATGAAATTGTTGTTGTTTAGTCGCTAAGTCATATTCAACTCTTTGCGACTGTATCCCACGAGACTCCTCGGGGATTTCCCAGGCAAGAATACTGGAGTGGGTTGCCATTTCCTCCTCCAGAGGATCTTACCAACTCAAGTATCAGACCCAAGCCTCTTGCATCTCCTGCGTTGGCAGGTGGATTCTTTATCACTGAGCCACCGAGGAAGCATGTCATATAGTCCAGGTCAAGTTAAATTCCCTTGTAGCCTTGAAGATAATTTGGAGATATCAGTACGAATTCACAGATTATAATATCTTTATTCGGGGGTGAAATGCCTATCTCTTCTAATTCTGTAGGCTATAGCTGTGTACATCCTTTAGCACTGATCATTCCGAGAAACCAAACCGTGGTCCTGAAATATCATTTCCCAGGAAAGACAACTAGGACTTAGAGAATTTATTGATACCAGGTCTCACGCAGGAGATGTGTAAGATGAATTTGGAACATCTCGTAACAACCAGATGGCAAGGGAACTACTACAACCACCTCCACTGATCAGATATGGGATAATTAAAGTGAGCTCCAACAAGAAAAAGAGATGCAGTGAGTTGAACTCTAACAAATGTTAAATCCTGGAACAAATGACAGGAATCAATTCACCATCTTGGAAGCTGGGAAAATAGAGAAAAGAATCAAAATTTATCCCAACTTGGTTATGTAAACTATGCCAGTGGTTGACCAAATAGCAGGTGGAGGAAATATCTCCTTAGAAAATTATTCTGTGAATCCATTGAAGTGAAATGGTAGAGTCATGTTTCTATAATACAACCTCCAGTGAATTAAAGGATCAAAGCGTTGAGCACCATGACTGCTAACATTTAAAAGAGCATAAGCCAGCTCCTCTTTCCTCCTAATGAACAAACACAGCTTGTGGTCTTTGCCAAAGGTGTTTAACCTGAGTCTGATTCATCTGTCAAGTTCTAGGACATGCAGAAAGCTGGGGCATATTGAAGTACTCTGTTCATTCAGCAAAGTCCAATCTATGGGAAACCATAGGTCAATGACTACACAGATCATAAGGAAAAGAAAAGGATGTTGATTACACAAAACTTCAGAAAATATATTGTTTCAATATACGGGTGAGACTTTCCTAGTGGTCTCCGTGGTTAAGACTCCAATGCTGCCAATGCAGGAATACAGGTTCAATTTCTGGTTGGGAAACAGATCTCACATGCCTCGAGGTGCAAGCAGTGTGTGTGTGTGTGTGTGTGTGTGTGTGTGTGTGTGTGTGCAGCTGCCGCTGCTAAGTCGCTTCAGTTGTGTCCAACTTTGTGTGACCCCATAGACGGCAGCCCACCAGGCTCCTCCATCCCTGGGATTCTCCAGGCAACAACACTGGAGTGGGTTGCATTTCCTTCTCCAATGCATGAAAGTGAAAAGTGAAAGTGAAGTCACTCAGTCGTGTCCAACCCTTAGCAAATGCATGGACTGCAGCCTACCAGGCTCCTCCATCCCTGGGACTCTCCAGGCATGAATACTGGAGTGGGTTTCCATTTCCTTCTCCAATGCATGCATGCGTGCTAAGTCGCTTCAGTTGTATCCAACTGTGCAACCCCATGGACAGCAGCCCACCAGGCTCCTTTGTCCACGGAATTCTCTAGGCAAGAGTACTGGAGTGGGTTGCCATTTCCTTCTCCATATATATATAGGCAAGACTAAACTATAATATCTAAAGATGACTTGAGTGAACAAAGAAAGACTCCCAAGTGGTGTTGTAACTCAAAGTCAGATAGTAGTAACTTTGGGGAAGACGGAGGTCTATGATTGGAATGGGGCACTGGAAGAATTTATAAGGTGGCTGGAAAGCTTCTATTTCTCAATTAATCACTCAATTAATTACCTTCTAATAATTTACTAAGCTACTTTATAAATAAATAAATGACTAGATGGTACAAAGAAGGAAAGATTACTAAATGTGGGATTAGAAACCCAGGGATTAAAAGCACAGCCCCTCTTTCACCAGCTATTTTACTTGGGCAAGTCACTGAGCTTTGCTGAGACTTAGCTTTTCTCTTCATCAAAATGGAGTTCAACTTGCAGAGTAATGGTTAAAAAAAAAAATGCTCCTACCTCCATATTTTTGTCAAGATGGAATGAAATGTGATAACGTCAGTAAATTTCTCTGAGCCTCGCTAGCACTGAAAAGATTTTGGAAAATGATCTTGGGACATGAATATGGATCCTAGAGGCAGCTTTGGTTTGGAAATAGGAGTTCTGGATTTGCCAGTCATGGCCTTAGTGACAAGGAAAAATCATTCCTAAAATGAAGATAAAAGTCATACTTGCTTCCCTGGGTGACTGACAATAAAGCAAGAAGACGGGCAGGCGCCCCGAGTGAGCTGTCCACTCACTGTCCTCAGGGACATAGCTTGCCTTTAAGCCATGTTTCCAGCTGCCTAGGGAGGGCCCCTTTGATTGTTACTCTCCACCACGATGCTTCAACACGGCTGCTGCTGTGTTCCAGCACAGATCGACTCTGCAAATGTTCTCATTGGAACACAGACATTCTCATCCTCTGCTGCTGCTGCTACTGCTACTAAGTCGCTTCAGTCGTGTCCAACTCTGTGCGACCCCATAGACGGCAGCCCACCAGGCTCCTCCTTCTCTGGGATTCTCCAGGCAAGAACACTGGAATGGGTTGCCATTTCCTTCTCCAATGCATGAAGTGAAAAGTGAAAGTGAAGTCGCTCAGTCGTGTCCGACTCTGTGTGACCCCATGGACTGCAGCCTACCAGGCTCCTCCATCCATGGGATTTTCCAGGCAAGAGTACTGGAGTGGGGTGCCATTGCCTCATCCTCTACTTCCTTCTTAAAGTGGGAGATAAATAGCCCACGGGGCAAGAGTGTAGATTTGGGGCTTCCATTAACTGAGGTTCAAATCTTATCTCTATCTCACACCAGACAGATGGCCTTGGGCCTGCTCCCTACTTCTCCAGGTGGCTCAGTTACCTCCTTGGCAAAAAGGAAATAATATGGACTACTCCATGGAGCTGGTGCTTGGCACAGCCACGGGCTCGGAGTAAGTGTTCAGTGATCAAAGGCAGCTCTCATTATTACAACAAGGTCCACGTGACAAGCAGCCTCTGAAGTATTGCAAGGGAAGGTGTGTCCCTTACTTAGCATTGACCCTAACAGAGAAAGCTATTTAAGTCTCACATTTTATGTTCAAAATTCATGTGATTACTTTTTTTTTTTTAGAAGACTTGATTTTTCAGAGCAACTGTAGGTTGACAGCCAACTTGAGGGGACATCCAGAGATTTCTCATATACCCCCAGGTCCGCCACACGTACAGCCTCCCCCATGACCAACACTCTCCTTTAAGCAGTAGATTTGTTACAACTGATGAACCTACACTGATGCATCGTAATCCCCCAGAGTCCATGGTTCACATTAGAGTTCACTCTGGGTGTTGCTTTCTCTGCGGGTTTGAACAAATGCGTAAGGACACATGTACATCACTGTGGTACCATAATGAGCAATTTCACCACCATAAAAATCCTCTG
This sequence comes from Bos grunniens, assembly GCF_055505025.1. Classification (NCBI taxonomy): domain Eukaryota; kingdom Metazoa; phylum Chordata; class Mammalia; order Artiodactyla; family Bovidae; genus Bos; species Bos grunniens. The sequence continues at coordinate 46,738,904 of NC_141190.1, read as the reverse complement.
TGCTCCACCTATTCTTCCCTCCACCCCTTCCTGCCTATTCATATGCTGTTTACATTCTCCTTCTTTGTTTTCTGGGAGAAAATACTTACATACTAAATCTAAGACAAATAGTTAACCTCCTAAGACACAAAAAATGATTTAAAAAGGAAACATAAAAGGGTCATAAACCAGATTTTAAAAATAAGCACAAAACACAAAAATTTCAAATGAAATAAAGATAAACAGGGCTTCCCAAGTGGTGCTAGTGGTAAAGAATCTGCCATATCAGGAGACATGAGAGATGCCTGTTGGATCCCTGGGTTGGGAAGATCCCCTGAAGCAGGAAATAGTAACCCGGTCCAGTATTCTTTCCTGGGAAATCCCATGGCCAGAGGAGGCTGGTGGGCTACAGTCTATGGGGCCACAGAGAGTGAGACATGACTGAGCACGCATGCATGCAAAGATAAATGATTGTTCAACATATGAAAACATACTCAGTCTCAATCATAAAAACAGAAAGGCAAATTAAAGCTAACTGAAATATTATTTATTACCTATTTTCTGAAAAAAAAATGCAGATATGGAAGAACACAGTCTGTTCATAAGATTGTGGAGAAACAGACTCTCTGGAGGTTGCTGGCAGAAACACACAATTATATGAACTCCAGGAGAATGTGGAATTATCTAGCAAAACTGCTGTATTTGCCCTAGACTAAATTATTTCTTTTCTAAAAAGCTGCCTTGAAGACACACCTCCACAAATACAAGAACAGTCGTGGTCAAGTTTACTAATTGTGGCCTCTTTCTGTAATTGTAGATTGTTGGAACCAATCCAAATGTCAGGAACAGAAACGCGTTGAACAAATGATGGCATGTCAGTGCAGTGGCATACTACGCAGTCATGGGGAAGCTAGGGCAGCCCCCGTGTATTGCTCTGGGGTGTTACAAGAGGAAAGGTGGCGTGCAGAGCAGTTGCACAGAATGAGGCTTTGGGGGTAAAAGGGAAGGGGAAATACAGAGCAATGCATTCTTTTCCTACTTTTGAAAAACACAAAGAAGCTGCAAAGATAGCTAGAAATGAATGAAATGATTGTCTAGAAGAGTTAGGGGAGCGGGAACAGAGTGAGAGGAAACACTGATGAAAATGTGATTTCTCAGAGGATCCCTTTTCATACAATTTAGACGTTTGAATCCTGAAAGTCTTTTTATATATTCAAAAAGGAAAATTATATATAAAAGAACAAAACACAAGGAAAATCAAAGCTAAAAATCAAATGGAATCTATATAACTAACCACATATCAAGTTGGTAAAATAATTACACAGAAATGAGTTGTTTTGAGTGACATTTGAGCATAATACTCTGTGTAAGAGAAAAGAGGAGCTAGAATTATAAAATCTAAAACATTTGTATATGTTAAATTTAAATATCAAGTAATATATTTTTTAAAACCCTGGCTTTACTTACTGAAAGCATCTATAGACAAGGAGCCTACCTAGCACCAAGGTCTTAGTCTCTACGCACCATTTTTCCCTGTAAGGAAATAAGGTTTCTCAAGTCAGGAAATAATGATTCAAGATAAAAATAGATGGTGATTGTGGGGTAAAATTTTAAGCCGGAAGACACAGAAATACTCCAGGACTAAATGGATCTTGTCAAGACAGCCTAGACATCAAGTGTGTCAGGACACACCAAGACATCATGGAACCTCACTGGCTAAATGGGAGACGGGTGGCGATCTGAACTTCAAAAAGAAAAAGAAAAAGACCAATTCATGGAATAATAAATATCCATGGCTTCCCAAGGGGCACCGGTGGTAAAGGACCTGCTGCCAGTGCAGGGGACATAAGAAACTTATGGGTTCGATCCATGGGTCAGGAAGATGCCCTGGAGGAGGGCATGGCAACCGATTTCAGTATTCTTGCCTGGAGAATCCCAGGGAGCCTGGTGGGCTACAGTCCATAGGGTCGCAAAGAGTCGGACACGACTGAAACGACTTAGCAGGCACAAACGAGTCCGTAGGGATACACTGGAGGTGGCAGGGTTGGGGGAATCACTTCCCAGTGTTGGAGGTGGTTTTACACCAACTTCTTACTCTGAAAATTGGTAAATGAAGTGGGGGTTGTGGGGAGGGAAGCATTAACTCTGTGTTTTTTGAGAAACTATAGTTTTACTGTCTGTTTATACTGGCAAGCTCTTCTTTCATAAGATTGGTGAAGAAGATCGCTCAGTCGTGTCCAACTCTTTGCGACCCCATGGACTGTAGCCTACCAGGCTCCTCTGTCCATGGGATTTTCCAGGCAATAGTACTGGAGTGGATTGCCATTTCCTTCTCCAGGGAACTTCCCAACCCAGGGATCAAACCCGGGTCTCCCACATTGTAGACAGGCGCTAAACCATCTGAGCCACCAGAGATGCTACTAAATGTGTATTATAATGAGAAAAATCACAAGAATCACCATTCTGCGGTTCTGAAGGAAATAACTGATACAAGCAAGAAGAGTCAAATGGTTCTAAAACCATTCTGAAATGTTTGGAACAGAATGTATTGCCTGGTGCTAGAATATCCCCTCACAGACTCCTAACTTCTCACAAGGGGAAAGCCTACCTTTATAAGGTGAAATCCCACAGTCACCCCTTAACAACGTGGTCAGTCTGAGCATCACTAAGAGAGACATGGGCCAACATCACAGTCCTCCAAGTCGTGTGTTAAGACCTGAACATCACCTAGAAAACATTCTTTCCAAAATGTTTAACCTGAATATAACCAGGCCACTGAGTGAACTGCCAGTTGACAGCAAATTTAGGGAACATATCAAATGGTGTCACAGGAGACAACCCTATAAAGCCAAACATTGTAGAATTTAGCAGGTTTTATTCAGTCAGTGGGCCTCCCTGGGGCCTCAGTGGTAAAGAATCTGCCTGCAATGACACCCCACTCCAGTACTCCTGCCTGGAAAATCCTGTGGACGGAGGAGCCTGGTAGGCTGCAGTCCATGGGGTCGCTAGAGTCGGACACAACTGAGCGACTTCACTTTCACGTTTCACTTTCATGCATTGGAGAAGGAAATGGCAACCCACTCCAGTGTTCTTGCCTGGAGAGTCCCAGGGACGGGGGAGCCTGGTGAGCTGCCGTCTATGGGGTCGCACAGAGTCGGACACGACTGAAGCGACTTAGCAGCAGCAGCAGCAATGCAGGAGACATAAGAGGTGCAGGTTTGATCCCTGGGTTAGGAAGATCTCCTGGAGGAGGGCGTGGCAAGCCTGGAGAATCCCATGGATAGAGGAGCCTGACAGGCTATAGTCCATGGGGTCACAAGGAGTCAGACACGACCGAAGAGACTTAGCACAGAGGCATTCACTCAGTATGCACATTTCTGTCCTGGGGCCAAGGCAGAGGTTCAGTTACCAGCTCATCCCCAGAGGGTATGTGTTCTGGTGGGAGACACAGGCCTGGTCCTTAGAGCTTTCACTGGCTTTGGAGACAAAAGAGGATAAAATCCTGGTGCAGTCACTCACGCTGTAGGACTGAGGAAGTAACTGGACACCTCAAGGACCATCTCCTCATTGTAAAGTGGACCTGATGAAAATGTCAGGATGACTTTTTCTTAAAGAGTCTGTGAGGAACCCGTGAGACAATGCATGAACAGCACTTAGCAAGATTATTTGGCTCAAGGCAAATGTCCAATACAGTTAGCTTCCTTTTTCCGAGGTCCATTCTTCTTTTCATAAAAGCCGGAAAGCCACAAAGTGTTGCAGAGCGGCCCTTATCCCCTGGTGATCACAGCTGGGGGACAAGTCTCATCACAGTCACCAACTCCACTAACCGAGGGGAGAGTCCTACCGCACTGGGTGGGGGAAATTTTTTTTGAGAAAAACATTGGATCTTTTGAAAAAGGAATTACTTAACCTGAGTCTGGTGGACCAGAAAGATTGTTTCTCAGAGTTTCTTCAGAGACTTTCTGATCTTCATAAGAGATTTGACACAGAAACAGGTGTCCTTCTAGAAACTTGTGGCATCGAGGGGAAATGCTGCTTCTTTTTTCCTCCCAATTGTAATTCTCCCTTCCTGGGTAGTTGATTTGATGAAGATACGGTTGGGCAAATAGAATCAATAACAAGCTACGTGTGTTGAGATCTCCCGTGTCTGAGGTGATGCGTGACTTCTGTTGCAGAGCTGGTGTAGGAACCGTACAGCCCACAACTCCTGCCCCCGCTCCATCCTCCAGAGGAGCCTGCCTTGATTTGCGTACAAGTGATAACGGCAGTAGGGAGGTGAGTTCAGCCTTGCAAGGCCTGCTTGTGGTTCTCTCTCTGAATCAACTGGAAGCCCATGAAGGCAGGGGACTTGAGTACCAAGTACCTCCTCCTGGTACCCCCTACCCCACAGTTCAGTTCAGTTGCTCAGTCGTGTCCTACTCTTTGCGACCCCATGGACTGCAGCATGCTTCCCTGTCCATCACCAACTCCTGGAGCTTGCTCAAACTCATGCCCATCGAGTGGGTGACGCTATCCAACCATCTCATCCTCCATCATCCCCTTCTCCTCCTACCTTCAATCTTCGCAGCATTGGGGGCTTTTCCAATCAGTCAGTTCTTCACACCAGGTGGCCAGAGTACTGGAGTTTCAGCTTCAGCATCAGTCCTCCCAATGAATATTCAGGACTGATATCCTCTAGGATGGACTGGTCGGATCTCCTTGCAGTCCAGGGGACTCTCAAGCGTCTACTCCAACACCACAGTTCAAAAGCATCAATTCTTCAGCGCTCCGCTTTCTTTATAGATCCACTCTCACATCCATCCATGACCACTGGAAAACCATACAAACGTGACTACCGGAAGCCTACTGTCTGTGTGGGACCCCCTCCCCCGCCCACAGCATTAACCCAACACAGCCTACTCTATGACCAGAGTTTACAGATTTCAACGTATTCACTGTGTCAGCGATGTAAAAGCATTGCAAAGTCAGAGAATCCAAAGTTGCCCATTTTAAGGATACATTCAAAGGGTTCAATGGTGCAAAAAATGTACGATAACATAGCATCTTCCTACCCCGGACTCCAGGGTTTATCCGATGGCTCAGTGGGTGAAGAAGCTGCCCACGATGCAGGAGACACTGGTTTGATCCCTGGGTCAAGAAGATCCCCTCGAGGAGGAAATGGCAATCTGCTCTGATATTCTGGCCTGAACAATCCCATGGACAGAGGAGCCTAGCAGGCTACAGTCTATAGGGTTGCAAAGAGTTGGACACGAATGAGCAACTAAGCATGCATAAATAAATACTCCAGACTGCTAGTCCTAGAAGAAGCCATTTTTCACACTTTCTTTGGTATTCTTTCAGATATTCTCTCTCTCTCTCTCTATATATATATATATATATGTAATAAATACATATTTTATATATATAAAATAAACTTACCCTGAGCTTCTTTATATATATTGGAAATATTTATAGTGTCTCACCCACTAGCTGTATGCTAGCTTTTGATCTTACATTGTGGAAAGACTTTTATCACTTTCTAGTTCATTAAGAAAAAGATTTTATATTTCAAGATTGGATGCTAACTTTTTTAACATATATATTTTGCCACCTATGGAGAAAGCCATTTGATCATTGTTTTTTGTTCAGTTAACATCTTGAATTATATTAACCAAATATATATTTGCCTTATGTCAAAATAACCATACATTCCCAGTAAAAAAATGTGGTAGTAGTAGATTTAGGTTTTGTTATATATTGCTAGAATCCATTGCTAATATTTTATTTTAAGTTACTGCATCAATATTCATTGCCTTAGTCTTTTCCATTGCTTCATGTTGTGTTTGTCAAGTTTTATTTTCTATGTGATTCTGGTTTCGGTATATAATTTAGATTACGTATATTTTAAGGTTTTGACAAAATTTACCTCTGAAACTGACAATTCTTTTTTATAGAAATGTATATATGTCAATGCTCCGTAGCTTTGTATTAGTTTTCTATCACTGCTTAACAAATAACCGCAAAGGTAGCAGCTTGAAACAGCATTCATTTATTATCTCACAGTTCTGTAGGTCAAAATTCCATGCAGGCTCAGCTACGTCTCCTGCTTAAGGGTGCGCAAAGCAGAAATCAAGGTGTCTTCTGGCCTGGGCTCTTAAGTGGACACTCTAGAGGAGAATCTGCTTCCAGTGGCATTCAGGTTGTCAGAATCAGTCAGTTCCTTGTGGTTGTATGACTGACGCTCACATTTCCCTGATGGCTGTCAGTCCAGATCCACTCAGTTTCTAAGGCCACCAGCATCCCTTGTCATGTGACCTTCCATCTCTGCTCCAGCAAGGGAGCCAGAAGTTCTGCTTACACTTTGAATCTCTCTGACTTTCTCTCCTACTACCAGCTGGACAAACCGCTCTGCTTTAAGGGCTCATGCAACAAGAAAAAAGTGCATCTACATAATCTCTGTATCTTAAGGTCAACTGTGCCATATCACAGGACATAGTCATGGGAGTGATGTCTGACTGTATTCACAGATTCCAGGGATCAGAGTGGAGTATCTTTGGGAGACCAGTTTAGATATTCTACTTCAATACTGTAGGACCAAAGGCTGATTATTAATTTTTTCCAATAAAGCCTTCATTCCACCAATGGTATGGGATTCCCCATGGCTCAGATAGTAAAGATTCTGCCTGCAGTGCAGGAGACCCAGGTTCAACCCCTGAGTCAGGAAGATCCCCTGGAAAAGGAAATGTCAACCCACTTCAGTATTCTTGCCTAGAGAATTCCATGGACAGAAAAGCCTGGAAGGCTACAGTCCCTGGAGTCGCAAAGAGTCAGACACGACTAAGCGACTAACACTTTCACTTCCACTTTCTTGCACTTTCCCTCAATGGTATTTATGCATAGCATTAATGAAATATACTCTTATTCTAGGGCTTCCCCCATGGCTCAGCAATAAAGAGCCCACCTACAATGCAGGAGATGTAAGTTCAGACCTTGAGTGGGGAAGATACCCCAGAGGAGGGGTGGAGTAGGCAAGGCAACCCACTCTAGTATTTTTGCCTGGAGAATCCCATGGACAGAGGAGTCTGGTGGGCTATAGTCCATGGGGTTGCAAAGAGTCAGACATGACTAAAGCATCAGAGTACAAAGGCACACACTTTTATTATAACAATTATTTTAATTCCATTTATACCTACTCTAAACTTTCAATCTCTTTGGTAATTTTTTCTATTTATGTTTCTCTGGAGTGGGTTTGCCATGCACTCCTCTAGGGGATATTCCCAACCCAGGAATCGAACCCAGGTCTCCCTCACTGTAGGTAGCTTCTCTTAATTATTTTAGTTGGAATTTATCTCCCCCACTGCAAAGAACCATCTCTTGAAGTAATATATTCAGTCTACTGGGTTTCTATGTTTCACACATTAATTTCTACTTTTATCTTTATTATTTCATTATGGTTTTGTCTTAGATATGGTTTGTTTTTACACTCATTATTTAAATGACAATTCATTTATTTTCAGCCTTTCTTGTTTCATAACATAGGTATTTAAAGTTATGGAAAATTTTTTAATCCTTTCTCTACTCAGAAGTGTTGACATATACAATTTCTACTTTTTTTGAATTTTAATTGTTTTCAATTTTTAATTATTTTTACTTTTTAATTATTTTAGGGGTTATTATCTTTACCTCACTTATCATCTTTGAAAACACTTATTAAAAAATGAAGAATCTGGAACTTCCTTAGGGTTTCAGTGGCTAAGACTTCACACTTCTAATGCAGGGGACCCAGGTTTGATCCCTGGTCAGGGAGCTAGATCCCACGTGCTGCAACTAAGATCTGGAGCAGCCAAATACATTTTTCTTTAAATTTTTAAAATGAAAAATCCATGTATTTGCAATTTTTTATACGTCCTCAACACTCTCTGTCTCCTGATATTTATACTTAGCTTATTCTAGATTTCAAGGTTTGCAATATATAGTCTGTTCTGTAGACATAATTATCATATTTAAATAAATTCAGTGCTCACCAGTAATCATTGCATCCTGATTTTTCCATTTTGCTGAATTTTGTTGCCATGTAATATTTCAAAGAAGGGCTCAAATATTCTGTATGTCCTTATATTACCAAATAAGTTCTTTGAGTTTCTTCTGTTTGATACCCATACAATTTATTCTTTGTCTTTAAATTTCAGACCATCTCTCCAGTTTTTCTTCTGTACCAGCTCTTTTTGTTGTTCTTTCCAAGTTCATATTCCATTATCACAGGAGTTTTCTTCTGTCATATCTTTGAAAATGCTTTCAGTTCCATTTTGTCTTTTCTTTTTCCCAAGAACACCAGTTTTCTATACTGTGCATCTCCTTGGTCTGTATTCTATATATAACATTTTCCCTATAATCTTTTAAACTTTCCCTTTTTTTCCCATTTTATTTCTTTAGATTTCTTCTTCATATCCCTAACTAGAATTTTAGCAACATCAGTCTCCTTTTTCATTGATTCCAATTTGCATTTATTTCTGAACTTTTTCTAATTTTTCTCTTTCATTTATTTCTTAACCTCCGTCAGTTGACTTGTCTCTAGCTTCTGTGTCTTCTCATCTGCTTTGGGGTTTTTACTCATTAATGTATGCTTATTTCAGGGTAACCATACTGTCTTTTGTTTGCTAACACAGAGAAGTGCTTGTCCATGAATATCTGCTATCTCAGGGCATAATTCTTCAGTTATGTAATCTGGATCTACATTTGGCTTCAGTTCAGTTGCACAAAATGAAGCAGATCAAAGGCTAACAATGCCAAGAGAATGCACTGGTCATAGCAAACACCCTCTTCCAGCAACACAAGAGAAGACTCTACACATGGACGTCACCAGAGGGTCACTACTGAAATTAGATTGATTATATTCTTTGTAGCCAAAGTTGGAGAAGCTCTATATAGTCAGCAAAAACAAGACCGGGAGCTGACTGTGTCTCAGATCATGAAGTTCTTATTGCCAAATTCAGACCTATATTGAAGAAAGTAGGGAAAACCGCTAGGCCATTCAGGCATGACCTAAATCAAATCCCTTATGATTGTACAGTGGAAGTGGCATATGGCTTAGTAAGTTCTTTTTATTTTGCAGTATCATTTTATTTTGCAGTTTTACTTCTGAAATTCATGTAGATTTTTTTTGTTGTTGTTGCTGCTGCTAAGTCGCTTCAGTCGTGTCCAACTCTGTGCAACCCCATAGACGGAAGCCCACCAGGCTCCCCAGTCCCGGGGATTCTCCAGGCAAGAACACTGGAGTGGGTTGCCATTTCCTTCTCCAGTGCATGAAAGTAAAAAGTGAAAGTGAAGTCGCTCAGTGTGTCCGACTCTTCACGACCCCATGGACTGCAGCCTACCAGGCTCCTCTGTCCATGGGATTTTCCAGGCAAGAGTACAGGAGTGGGTTTTGGTTGCTACTCATCTTTAAATGAGCTCTTTTGAAGTCAGTCATTTGCTCAAGAATAGCATGGGAGATGGGCCAGGAGAGAAAATTGGAAGAGAACTGAAGAATGCTGTCCTGCCCAGCAGAAGCTTTCCCTGGCTCACTGAGAAGCAAGTATTTACCAGGTCCTTCTGCTGGTGACAACGTTTACATCTTTTTCTGTTGACAGAGATCCACATCTGCAGAGATGCTCACCTCCAACTGGCTTTCTTACAACATAACACTCAGATGATCATCTTGCAAACACACTGTGTCTGCATGAGTCCTGCTTCAGCACTGCCTTAACCAGAATTCTGCAGTGTCACAACCTGCTCAGGGACGCTCCACCAGAACCCAGGATTCCAAGTGGTTTCTTCACTCGGTCCTGCAGAACGTGGTTTCCTGCCTAACATCTGCAGAGCTTGTTCCCTTGCTTGGCACCCACCCTGCTTCCTCCTGCCGTGAAATTAGCAGGCTCACAGGTGTGTATCCTCCATGAGCAATGTTTGCATCCTGGCAAAAAAGAGAGACTTCTCACTGGAAACCCACTCATTTTACAATAAGCCAAGACAACACTTTCAAAAATGTTTCTTTGAAGCCCAGAATTAACAGGTGGGGCTCTGAATACAGCAACATAAAGTGACATCTGAGTCTTTGCCGATGTTTATCGTTGATGATATATTGAGCAGGAGTATTAGCATTTTAGTTCTTCCTGAGGTTTTCCGCTGCTTTTATTTTCTGTGAGTCAAGAAAATCAGGCCATACTTCGTAATAAAAAAAAAAAATCTGCCGTCTACATGTCTTCCTGGACATTTACACCCTGATCGGACAACTCAGCTGTGATGGCAATATGTCTGATTTCAACCTCCCTAGTGTTAATTGGGAAACTCTGCTGACACATAGCATAATAAAGGTGGAAGTGATGGATGCAGTAAATGATTACATGTCAGAGGCATTATCGGGAGTGCTTAATGTCTAGATCCATTTCCAGCTAATGACCAAGATGGTATTAGGAAATCAGGGAGAGCTAGGCACTAGGGTCAGGCCCCTGTACACTGATGAAACTGATGTAGTGTGGAAATAAGAGGAATAGTTATTGGCAAAAATTAAACTGTGTGACTCCAGTAGGCAGGAAGGAAGCTGGGGGAGCACACACAAGTCAGAGGAGCTCAGATCCTGTGAACAACTTTCATCTACAGAAACGGAACAAAGAGAGAAGCACTGGCTTCCTTGACAGGCCATGATTTGTTTACACAAGTAGCAATGCAGACACAGTTGCATGAAAATGAAAGGCTGATTACAGAAAGGCTTTTGCAAGAAATCATATAAATATGCTGCAACATGAAGAAATGGTCATCTGCACTCTGAAGTAGAACTGGGCTTCTGGAGTAATAGGGACTCGCTTTGATTAGGGACTGAGGTTGCTGCAGACTGGATTCCTGACCCCACTCCTTCATGCCTGCTGCACGGTTATATATTCATACAAACGCAGGCATGGCCGTGTTACTTTGCAGGCCCTCCCACTGCCGGAAGAAGATTCTTCCCCTGCCCACTGTTTGGGTCTTGGCCATATGACTGGTTTTGGTCGATGGAACGTTAGTGGATGTGACGTGAGCCCAGGACTTAACCCAGGCCTTAACTGCTAGCGTAGTTGGCACCAGTTCCCTCCCCAGGCACTACCCCTGTGGCAGTGCATGCATGTGCCCCTCCATCGTGCTACTTCCGGTAAGTCCTGCTCACTGCTGCCCAGGTGGAATGTCATGAGCACCAAACCCCTGTCTAAGTACCTGCTGGCCTTTGACCCTTAAAGCGCCAACAGACTCCCGAGCTGTTGCCGGCCCTGATGCATCATCCTCTTCTTTGCCTCCTCAGCCCCCGGCCAGCGCTGGAGAGAGTAAGTCCTGGTTCCAGCCTCACTTAAACGTCACTGGGGAGAGAGCCCAGACACACCCAAGGCACGGCCTCAGCTTTAAAACATGTCGCTCTTTTCTGGTTTAGAGAGAGTGAGAGCTCAAGTGTCCCGTCTCTGCCCAGGCTGGGGTCCTCGTCCCTCCCTCTGTCAGGTCCCAGGTAGGGTTCCTCTTGCCTCCCGAGTCTCCCTGAAAGGCCGCTTCCGGCCTGGGTTTGGCACACAGTTTCATCCCAGGAGCCATGCGATGGCAAGCCTCCCATCCTCCGACGCCTCTTTGTGCTGCAGCCAATGTTTCCACGTGCACTGGAGGTGCAGACATGGGCAGGGTCAGGGTATTCATCTCGGACCCCTGGCTGTTGGACCAGCTGCTAAACACCATTCTGCAGGCTGTTCACCCCCGCCCCCACCTCGGGCATCACGGAGGGATCACAGGAAGAAACCAGTGCCTGGGGCCACCAGGATTAGCAAATGGACAGATGGTCTCCTGCCTGGAAACCCTGACAATGTGCTTGGGGTCAGCTGTGTGTGGGGGTGGAAGGGTGGAGTGGGGTGGACTGTTCTGGACTCAGCTAAGTCCACTCTGGACCTGCAACCAGCAGTCAGGGTGCTACCACCCAAGGCCTGTGAAGGTGCTGGAAGCATAGCACGCCTTAAGCAGCTATGATCACTGAGTCTGCACAGGGAAATGGAGCGGCTCTCTGAACGCACCAATCATTGGGTGCTGCCGTTGGGGCTCACAAGCCTCTTCAATCATACAAGATTAATTTTCAAGAGGCAAAGACCACTAGGGAAGAGAGGACACATCCCAGGGCGGTGGATCTCAGAAGAGAGGATCCATTACAGACACAGATCCTTACTGGTGCCAGGACTGCTTCCAGAAGCCTCAGTCTAGACTCTCAGGCCCAGAGCCAGAGAAGGGTGGATCTAAACTGCAACAGGTGGAGTCAGCTGGCTAAGGGGGACCAAACCCAGAGACGGTCCAGATGTGCGCTGCAAGAGTAAATTCAGGCCCAGCCCCTTCCTTCCTCTCATCCGGAAAAAAAAAAAAAAATTAAAAATTAAACCCCCTCTGCTCTAGAGAACAGGAGATGGTGCACATCCTTCTCCCGCCCAGAAGGGCACGGTCGGCTTGGGAAAGTCCTTGAATCTCTGAAGTGGTCTTAAGACACTGTCAGCGACGTGTGCGTTGTATGACTGACTCGTACTACATCAACTATCTGCGTTCCTCAGAGGAAACGCTGATAGACTGCTGCCTGTAGAGGCTCCTGCCTAGGAACTGAGCCCGGAGGACACAGCCAGGAGGTGAGTATGGAGAAAGTGTCAGTTCATCACATAAAGCAGATGCTTCTAACCCATTCAGGAGCCGAAGGGAGGCTTTGCAGCAACCCGGGACGGAAGCTCTGGGGAGGCACGAGCAAGGAATCCAATGAGGGCTTAAAGGCTGTCACACAAGTCATCTAGGGCAAGTCACCCAGAGGAGGCTGGTGGGGAGTGTGGAAGGGTGGGCAGAGGGCAAAGTCATCAGGGTCCTGCTGGACAGGGAAAGTGCCTCCATGAAGAATTTGGGGGCTGTGAACCACAGAGGGACAGGCCAGAGCCCAGAGAGGGACTGGAATGAAGCCAGAGCCTTTAGGATCTTGAGAAAACAAAGAATCTGAGATGCATAGTCCTAGAAGATGAGGCAGAACACATACGGACTCTTGCCACCAGGGTCCTAAAAAGGCAGTCCACATGGGATTTTTAGGGCAGTGAAACTAACCTGTGTTCAGTTAATTCAGCAGAGCAGCTCACAGAACTCAGGTAAACAGTTCACTGACAGATTACCTGTTTATTACCAAAGGATATAACTCAGGAATTGCCAGAGAGAGGAGATGCTCAGAGCAGGGGGAGGGGTGTGAAGCTATGCTGCCCTCCTGAGAGGCAACTCTCCCAGGACTTCTGCATGTTCGCCAGCCTAGAGACCTGCACTCTGGGGTGTTCGTGAAGGCTTCATCACGGGACCATGACTGATCCTTTAGTCAGTATGCAGGCCCTTCCTCTTCTTGGAGACAGGAAGGGGAAGGAGAGTTCCAAGCTTCTAACCACGGCCTGGTCTTTCTGGTGACCAACCTGCACTCTGAAACCATCCATCATGTCACTGCATTAGAGCTAAGTCACTCCCACCACCCAGGAAACCCGCCCACAAGACCTAGGAGCTCTACATTGGGAGTTGGAGTCAAAGACCAAATATTAGAGCAAAAGGTGCTCCTAGTGCCCTGACTACTTAGGAAGTGATCAAGGTTTTAGGGGCTCTGTGGCAGGGGCAGGGAGTAGAGACCAATGCATGCATTAGCTATTATTTCACTGAGACAGAGAGGTGGTCAGGGAAATCCTCTGTGACAGTCCCTTGGCCTGTTGCTGGCTTTGAAGAGTGAGGAAGGCGGCACACACCAAGGAAAGCAGGTGCTGCCAGAAGCTGAGAAAGACTAAAGAGATGGATTTCCCTCTAGAGCTTCCAGGGGGAACCAGCCTTGTGCACACCTGAAGTTCATTTCAGTGAAACCTGTATCACACCTCTAACCTACTGGACCATTAGCTAATACACTCATGTTGCTTTAAACCAATATGGTTGCAGTAACTTGTTCCTTCCACCCTAGAAAACTAATCTGTAAAGAAATAACACTGACTCAACCAGTGCTGGTGGAGCACTGTCCATGCGCCAAGTACCGTACTTAGGTGTTTTCCTGTTCTATCCTGATAACAATTGTAGAAGGAGAGCACCTTATTTACTCCACTTTAGAGGTGAAGCGACTGAGTCATAAGATTACTGCTTCAAATATAAAAGGTGTCGGGACACGAGTTGGAAGGTGGGCGTGTGGAGTCCAGCTGCTTCCCAGCAAGGCTTTACAGTTAGAAAAGGAAGGAGGTAGGAAGGCCTGCAGACCACCCCAGAGGCTCTGATGCCCCTAGAAGAAGCACCTAAGGGGTGGGGGAAGAAGCTGGAATGGGCCACACATGCCCAGCATCCCTCCAGCTAGAGGTCTTGGACCTTGGATCTTGGCTCCCAAGGCTCTCTCAGCACGTTTCTTCTCTGATTATCTGACTCTCTAGAAGGCCCATGAGCAAATCATCCTCCTGATTGACTTTCCATCTATACCTCCCAGCTCAGTGGAAGTTCACCAGAGTGCGGTGGTGACGTCAGCGTGCTGGGGTGCCAGTCCTCCTCTGCCTGCCCAGGTAACCACGACCAGTGTGCATGCAGGACCTGTCCGAGCAGCCAGAGGAGGTGCATGAAGCCCAGGCCACACCCTTCCAGGAAGCTTTGCATCAGCCAATGCAGTGATGCACGTTGATGGGAAAACCTTCTGTCCTTCTGATGAAGTTACGCCACTGATTAAACTGCCAAAGAGAGTGAGACAGTTTGAATTTTCTTTGTTTATTATGACTTCTGCTCAGTTCAGTTCAGTTCAGTTGCTCAGTCATGTCTGACTCTTTGTGACCCCATGAACCGCAGCACGCCAGGCCTCCCTGTCCATCACCAACTCCTGGAGTCCACCCAAACTCATGTCCATTGAGTCGGTGATGCCATCCAACCATCTCATCCTCTGTCGTCCCCTTCCCCTTCTGCCCTCAATCTTTCCCAGCATCAGAGTCTTTTCAAATGAGTCAGCTCTTCGCATCAGGTGGCCAAAGTATTGGAGTTTCAGCCTCAGCATCAGGCCTTCCAGTGAACACCCATGACTGATCTCCTTCAGAATGGACTGGTTGGATCTCCTTGCAGTCCAAGGGACTCTCAAGAGTCTTCTCCAACAGTACAATTCAAAAGCATCAATTCTTCAGCACTCAGCTTTCTTCACAATCCAACTCTCACATCTATACATGACCACTGGAAAAACCATAGCCTTGACTAGATGGACTTTTGTTGGCAAAGTAATGTCTCTGCTTTTTAATATGCTGTCTAGATTGGTCATAACTTTCCTTCCAAGGAGTAAGAGTCTTTTAATTTCATGGCTGCAGTCACCATCTGCAGTGATTTTGGAGCCCAGAAAAATAAAGTCAGCCACTGTTTCCACTGTTTCCCCATCAATTTGTCATGAAGTGATGGGACTGGATGCCATGATCTTAGTTTTCTGAATGTTGAGCCTTAAGCCAACTTTCTCACTCTCCTCTTTCACTTTCATCAAAAGACTCTTTAGTTCTTCTTCACTTTCTGCCATAAGGGTGGTGTCATCTGCATATCTGAGGTTATTGATATTTCTCCCGGCAATCTTGATTCCAGCTTGTGCTTCATCCAGCCCAGCATTTCTCATGATGTAACTCTGCATATAAGTTAAATAAGCAGGATGACAATATACAGCCTTGACGTACTCCTTTTCCTATTTGGAATCAGTCTGTTTTTCCATGTCCAGTTTTGCTTCCTGACCTGCATAAAGGTTTCTCAAGAGGCAGGTCAGGTGGTCTGGTATTCCCATCTCTTGAAGAATTTTCCAGTTTATTGTGATCCACACAGTCAAAGGCTTTGGCATAGTCAATAAAGCAGAAATAGATGTTTTTCTGGAACTCTCTTGGTTTTTCCATGATCCAGCGGATGTTGGCAATTTGGTCTCTGGTTCCTCTGCCTTTTCTAAAACCAGCTTGAACATCAGGAAGTTCACGGTTCATGTATTGCTGAAGCCTGGCTTGGAGAATTTTAAGCATTCTTTTACTAGTGTGTGAGATGAGTGCAATTGTGTTCAGTTGTGTCCAACTCTTTAGCTACCCCATGGACTGTAGCTCCCCAGGCTCCTCTGTCCATGGAATTCTCCAGGCAAGAATACTGGAGTGGGTTGCCATTTTCTTTCTCTGGGGGTCTTCCCCACCCAGGGATCAAACACACGTCTCCTGTGTCCCCTGCCTTGGCAGGCAGATTCTTTACCACTGAGCCACCAGGGAAGCCCTGAAATTGAGTTATTTTGACCCTCATTTTATTTTTCCCTGTGAAATTCTGAAAACAGTGAAATTGGAAAAATAGAACCCTGGTGATTAAAATTCCCAATACAGCCCACCTAGATGTCCCTTCCTTGTGAATTACTGGTTACCTAAAACTAATGGTGGAAGGCAGATTCACCTCTAGACGAGAACGACCATTAGAGATATATCAACGCGCCGCCTGTTGTTGGATAATGAGAAAGAGGAGCCACCATTCTGTCTGTGCAGGATGGTAAGTTACCACCTTGGGGAAGAGGAGCCAGGAGAGGAGGCAGGGACAGGAAGGGAGAGTGACAGCCGCAGAGGAGATGCTCACGAGACACCTGGGAATAAGCTGAGCTGAAAACTGGGAAAAGGGCACCATCTGACTTAACTGAGAGAACACAGCCTTGGATTTAAACGACAATCTATACAGCCCATTGCAACAGATACTAGTTATGAATCCACTGTGCGCCAGCATGGAGATATAAGGGTGTTCCCCGCTCAAGGAGCTCATACCTTGCTGGAGACAGAAGCGAGCCATCTACAAGCAGAAGCAGAGCTTCAGTAACCCCATTGCCATAATTTCTTACATCAAGAGGTTAAAAGGGAAAACCATATGGCCATCTATATGGATGCCACAAAGGCCTTTACCAAGATTGCGCATCAGCTTCTGAGAAACATTCTCAGTCCCTGGAGAGTAAAACTAAATTTTCAAAAATTAAGAGCATCTATTAGAAGCATCAAGCAGGCACCATCGTTAACAATCAACCACGAGACATTCCCATTAGACTCAGAGAGGCAAGCTGCCAAAAATGGGCACACACCTGCCTGCCCGCGTGCGTGCCCCGCCGTGGCAGCGCTGCTTTGCTGCTCGTCCCGTAAGTGCCGCCGTGTCTGCCCTGATCACTTGAGTATGAGCTGCGCTTGTGACACGTTTGAACCGTGGGGCACAGAAAGAGTGACATCGTGTGAGTCCAAGCCGAGGACCCTGGAGGACTTGGGTTCCCGTCCGTGCACCCGGGGAGCGTGCTCGGAGAACACCCTGGGGGAGGAGTCTAGCCTCACCCACAGGGGACGTAAGACCACGTGGAGCCGACAAGGACGGTCCCACCTGACAGCCAGCACCAACTGCCAGACTTGTGAGCAAGGCTGTCTTTGGCCACTGTGCCCTGGTCAAGCTGCAGATGACCACAGCGGTACGCGGAATCCCGGGTCAGACCAGCGAAGGACGGACAAGCCCAGACCAAACTGCTAACCCACCGTGTGACGAGCAAATGAAATCGTGAATATTCCTTTTTTCTTTTGTAATGAATTTTTATTGTAGTGTCGTTGCTTTGCAATGCTGAGTTAGTTCCTACTGTACAGCAAAGCGAATCAGCTGTATGATACATATATATATACCTGTACATGGATCCCCTCTTTTTGTGTTTTCTTCTCATTTAGGTGAGCAGAGCGCTGAGTAGAGTTCCCTGAGCTGTACAGTGGGTTCTCATCAGTTACCTTCTTTATACATAGCATCAGTATTGTGTATATGCCAAATGCCAACCCCAGTCTCCCAGTTCATCCTGCCACCTCCCTTCACCGTTGGCGTCCATGTATTTGCTCTTTATGTAACAGTGGCTGTTCTAAGCCACTAATTGTGGGGCGATCTGTTGTATGTATTAGATTGTTAGGGCTGCAGGAACTAAGGACCCAACCTGAGTGGCTTCACCATAAAGAGCAGAAAGTATTCTCTCACTCTTCGGGAGGCCAAATGCCTGGAATCAAGGTGTGGACAGTTCTGAAGACCAGGAGGGAAGGGCTTGTTCAGGCCTGTCTCCGTGGCTTGCTGATGGCCATCTTCAGTGCCCACATAGCATTTCCCTGTGTGACCAGTCTTCCTCTCTTTATAAGGACACTAGTCATACTGGATTACCCTCCACCCTTATGACCTCATTCTGATTTGATCACTTCTGTAAGGACTCTGGGTTTCCCAGTTGGTGCTAATGGCAAAGAACCTACCTGCCAATGCAGGTAATGGAGGAGACACAGGTTCGATCCCTGGGTGGGAACTCTCCCCTGGAGGAGGGCATGGCAACCCACTCCAGTATTGTTGCCGGGAGAATCCCATGGACAGAGGAGCCTGGTGGGCGACAGTCCACGGGGTCACAAGAGTCAGACATGGCTTAGTGACTAAACCATGTGTAAATGAATAGTTAGTGGGAAGTTGTTATAGCACAGGGAGCTCAGCTCGGGGCTCTGTAATGACATAGAAGGGTGGGATGGGCAAGTGGCAGGGAGGCTTAAGAGGGGGGCATATATCTATACCTATAGCTGACTCACATTGTCGTATAGCAGAAACTAACACAACATCGTAAAGCAATTATCCTCCAATAAAAGAATAAAATGCTTTCCCTTCAAATAAGGTCAGATTCTGACATGCTGGTGGTTATAGCAACATATAAATTGGGATTGGGGGGGGGCAAATAATTCAAACCTTAACATTATATGACAATTTGTGACTTATGTAGTAAGGAACAAGAATATTACTATTATTCAACTTTTGTTCTGAAAGTTTAACTAATGTAGTAAAGAAAGAGAAAGAAGCCACATGTTTAAATATTGAAAGGAAAAGACTAACTGAAAACTATTGAAACTACAAAGAGCATTTCCTAAGATTCCTACATTTAACTTTAAAATATGTTTCAAAACCCTTTCCTTTATATCAGTAATAACCAGTTTGAATATATAATTTTAAAGACTATATTTATACAGAGTTGTAAATAAATGTTCAGATCAGCTTTATTAATAATAGCCCCCGAATAGAAAAAAACTCAAACATCCATCAGTAGTCGATGTCTAAATAGCAGCATATTCATGTAGAAATGATTATTCTATGACGATTATTATTATTCATACTTTTGATGATTATACATATGTGGTATACATATTTTTACATGAAAATATATTGAAAGTATAAAACTCATCAGCTTAATATGGATGCCTTCATTTTATTGTATGTAAATTATGCCTCAATGATATAACTTTCAAAAATTCTGATTTTATTAAAGGGATAAATCTAAAAATATTAGAAGACAGTAAATGCCAAAGGAAAATTTAGAAGAATATTTTTATAACCATATGATAAAAAAATTAATTATCATGACAGCAAAGCAAAAGCCACAAATTAAAAGATTAAAATTTTATGTTATATAAAACATTTCCAATGACTTGTATATCAAAAGGCATCATCAAAAAAGCTTGAAAATGAGCCACAAGCTTGGAAAACTTGCAACATAATCAGCAAAGAGTGGAGCCTCATGAAAAACCCTGGTCTAGGGTGTGAAGTAAGAAAATAAAAAACCATGGGAACTATTGGAAATTAGACCCTGGAATGGAGCAGATGGGGATATTAGATTCAAGTGAGTCTTCCAGGAAGGAAAACAGGAAGGGCTGGCAGATAGGTCCTGCCTGGAGTGTCTGCCCGGGGTTGAGGGGAGCAGTAGGAACACCCCTCCTGAGGTGCTTAGCTCAATGCATGGTGACCTGGCTCGGCAGCTAAGGTGATAAATCAGCAACCTACCTGCTCCCCTCTTAGTGTAAGAGTGAGGACATCTTCTACCCTGCTGTCCTCAAACCTTGTGGTCTCAGAAACTCTTGACGTGCTCAAAAACTGCTGAGGAGCCCCAACAGGATATAGATTATATCTGTCAATATTTACTCTAGTGGAATTAGAGCTAAGAATGCTCCTACATGTTGCGACATCCCTGGCAGTCCAAGTGGTTAAAAATTTGAGTTTCCAATGCTAGGGACTAGGGTTCAATCCTTTATCAGGCAACTAACATCCCACATGCTGCTTGAGTGGTATGGTCAAGTAAAACAAAAATAATAAAATGAAAAATAAAAGACAATTATAAAATAGACTGCTTCTAAATGTTTATTAATGCATTTTAGAAGAAGAATAAACCCATTATGTGTTAACATAAATCATTTTATAAAAATTAGCTATGTTTTTCAAAACAAAATGTATGATGAGAAGAGCAGCATTCTGCATATCTCTTTAATTCTGGCTTAATAGAAGACAGTTAGACTGTATTGTCTGTTTCTATGTGCGATGTGTTGATACGTTGCCTTGGTTAAAGTATATGAAGGTAATTAGACCTCACACAGATGTGTAGTTGGAAAAGAGGGCAATGTTCTAATAGCTTCTCAGATCATTGTGGATGTTCTTTTTGCATGCTACACCAAAACTCACCAAGTTATAGGTTCTAAATGTTTAGTTGCCGTGTGGAACCCGAAACCCCATCAATCAACTGTTCCTGCTTCAATCTATTACATGCCATTAGTCCATCGTGTACTTGGAACGGATTTTTTTCTCTCACAAAACTTTGTCCCATCGTGCATTGGTCATTTGGAAAAATTTTGGTTCACTGAGTTTGCAGGTCTTCCGAAGGCTGACACATTTCATTATACAATATTAAAAAAAAAAAAAAAATTCATGCTTGTTAAAATCAGCACCCATCCCCTAAGTTCTGAAGTACCAGGAAGCTGTCAAGCTCCTGGTGGCTGATACAAGGGTTCCAAAATTCCAATTTTCACTTGAAAGCTTGAATTTTATCACCAGCAAGAAAATACTGCCAGTTGCCTTCCTTGAAGTGACAGGCTCGCTTCGTTTCCTTTTGAGAAAATGTCTAGCGAATACCCGAGCCTGAAGAGCCCCGGCGTGTCTGTCAGTCATTCTTTGAAGGCAAAATGCTGTGCCCAGGAAGAAGCAGCTTGTTCAGCTCTGAACAGAAATGATGGCAAGAAGAAACGAAACGAAGTGTTTTTCTTGAGACGATGCTCATTCCGGGGTGGACAGCGGAAATGGCTTATACACATGGCCCAGGGTAGAAAAGAGATGTGTGCATGAGGGTCAAGATTAATAAAATTAATAGTTTTTGCTGCTTTATTAGAGCATTTTGAAGTGAACTTGTTCAGTCGCTAAGTCGTGTCCAGCTCTTGGCGACCCCATGGACTGCAGCACGCCAGGCTCCCTGTCCTTCACTGTCTCCCAGAGTCTGCTCAAATTCATGTCCAATGAGTCAGTGATGCTGTTCAACTATCTCTTCCTCTGCCATCCCCTTCTCTTTTGCCTTCCATCTTTCCCCACATCTTTTCCAGTGGTCAGCTCTTCACACCAGGTGGCCAAAGTACTGGAGCGTCAGTTTAGTCTTTCCGAATTGTTAGGTACATGAGATGGCCATGAGGGGAGCTTGCTGCCCCTGCTTTGATTCCTGCTGAGTCATCGGCTACGTTACTTACCACTGCCTGCACCCTAGCTACAAATGTCAACATGGAGAAATGCATCTTAGTATAATTATGAAAAAAGTTTTGACTTCACAGACTCCCTGTAAGAGTCCCAGACACATTTAGGGTCTACATTTTAAACACATTATACTATGACACTCCAAAGAAATAATGAGAAGTTTGTTCGCAGAGGTATAGTCAAGCAATTCCACTTCTGGATTTTTATCTGGAAAAAAAAAATGAAAACACTAATTCGAAAAGACACCTGCACCCCAGTGTTCATAACTGTATTATTTACAGTTGTCAAGGTATGGAGGCAACCTATGTGTCTATCAACCGATGAGTAGACAAAAAAGATGGGAGATATATATATATATATATATTTATATTTAAGCTACTCAGCCTAAAAAAATGAAATTTGACAATTGCAACAACATGGATGAGCTTGGAGGATATTATGCTTGGTGAAATAAGTCAGACAGAAAAAAGACAAATACCATATGGTATCATGAATATATATAATCTTCAAAACGAGGTATCACTAATGTGTATAATCTGAAAAACAAACTAGAGAACATAACCAAAAGAAAGAGCCTGACAGATAAAGAAAGCAAACTAGTAGTTACCAGAGGGTGGAGGAAAGGGAGAGAGGCAAAACAGGGGTAGTAGATCGAGGTACAATAACTACTATGCATAAAATAAATAAGCTACATGTGTATTAAACAGCACAGGGGATATAGCCAATGTGTTACAGTAACTATAAATGGCCTATAACCTTCAAAAATTGTGAGCTACTATGTTGCATGAGTGAGTGAAAGTTGCTCAGTTGTGTCCGACTTTTTGCAGCCCATGGACTATACTGTTCAAGGAATCCTCCAGGCCAGAATACTGGAGTGGGTAGCCTTTCGCTTCTCCAGGGTATCCTCCCAACCCAGGAAGCGAACGCTGGTCTCCCTCATTGCAGGCAGATTCTTTACCAGCTGAGCCACAAAGGAAGCCAACTATGTTGCATACTTATATAATATTGTACATCTAACAATGTTTTTTAAAAAGATGTATGGTCAGGGATGTCAGTTTCAATTTTGCTTGAAACAGTGAAGAATTGAAAGTAATCTGAATACCCTTAGGTGAACAGTGTTTAACTAAATGTTGGTACATCTAAGCAATAAAAAAAAGCAGGTTGGATGTCAGGGGAATCAGATAAAAGTAGAAATCTGTACCCTGGAGTTTTGTTGGGAAGTGCACCCGGGAACATCTCTAAGGACAGAGAGGAAGCGGGGTTGAGCTGATGCCGTTAAGAAAGAGGCCTCAGCTCATCACACCTTTCAGCGGTACCCAAAGGACAAGGGCAGCAGGCCTCGGCACCCTCCCATCAGCCAGCTGTGTGAGTGGCTGGAACACAGATGCTCCCTCCCTCTGTGTCAGCATCTCTCAGGCTTGCTATGAGCCATCAGCAGAGCACGCACGCTCTCTCGCGCTCTCTTTCTCTATCGGCCTCTGGGAGAAAGAGCGCCCTCTTGCTGGAGTAATGAATCCACTGCAAGCTACTGAGATGAGGCAATCCTGTAACTTTTGATGTGAAAAGATGTTTTCAAGTGGAATAGAAGTTTCCAGCATAAGTCCACATTCTGTACTGAAAAGCAAGATCTCAAGGGTTTGTAATAGAAATGCCTTGAAGGATAAACCACAAACCATTCACGTAATTACCTCTGGTGATAGCATGTAAGAGGAATGTCTTCTTTAAAAACTCCTGGATTCTTCTAAAATTTTAATTACATCTATACTGCTTTTTAGATCCGGGTGGCACTAGCAGTAAAGAATACACCTGCCAAAGCAGAAGACACAGGAGACGCGGGTTCAACTGCTGGGTTGGGAAGATCCCCTGGAGGAGGAAATGGCGACCCACTCCAGTATTCTTGTCCGGTAAATTCCATGGACAGAGGAGCCTGGAGGGCCACAGTCCACAGGATTGCAGAGTCGGACACAACCAAAACAACTTAGCAACAAAATTATTACTTTATAACCATAAATACATTTCCAGTTAAAGTGAAAGTGTAATAAAAGAAGTGTCCCCTTAGCCACAGAAGCGGGAACACAGGTAAAACCCCGCACAGGGTCTGTCCAAGCCAGATTCCTCATAGGTAATCTGACTTCACCCAGAGAGGCCGAGGGGGTCATCTGTATCATGCATAAAGCATAAAGTCCCCTGGATCTAGACTCCTGCCCTCCTCAGTCCCTGTTCAGTTCCCTAAGGTGACAGAAGCAAGTTGCTGAAGGGGAAATAGCAGAAGTGCCCCGTGGAGCCCTGGTGCTCTCAGAACTGCGGGAGACAGTGGAAAGGGCCTTCTGAGCAAGAGGAGGTGCCCAAGCAGAGGCTCAGAGGCAGTGAACAGGGAGAGGATCCTGAGGATAAGAAGGGCAGCCACTAGACCCACTGATGAATGAGAAACCGGGCCGTCGGGCTGGCCTGGTGGCCTAGGCAAAACTGCGATGCCTCCAGGACTCACTGCAGGGGACTGACCAAGCAGCAAGGCTGAGGGGCCCTGGGAAGTGTTCCAGTGGGCCAGCCTCCGATTTTGGGGAAAGGATGTGTGCTCCAGGAAAAGGAATCTGGCAGCTCATGGGTGCAAAGAGACAAGAGAAGCAGAAAATACCAGCATGGAAAACTGTGCTGTGAAATTGCCATTTCCTCCTCCAGGGGATCTTCCCAAGCTAGGGGTTGAACCCGAATCTCCTGTGTCTCCTGCATTGGCCAAGTGTCTTCTTTACCTCTGCAAAGTGGAAACGTTAGCTACTGGACTTTGAGAAAAACAGAGTCCTTAGAAATGACGCTCTTGGAACCGTTTAAGTGATTTTTCGGTGCCATTCTGTGTCTGATCGCGGCGGTGGCGCCAAGGGCCATCATCAGAAAGCATCATCAGTCAGCGGGCGGCCTCATTCTTCCCGCTCCGGTTTCATGAGGGTCTCCTCCGTGCTGGCAGGTGTTCGATTGTGTTCAAAACGTGCTGAAGCTTCCCATTGCAAGCACGTCTAACCTGCCCACGGAGGTGATCTGAGAAATTTCCAGCCACGTTTGAGGAGATGGAAAAGCACAGTCATGAACTTTGAGAAGCTGCTGTAATTGTGTTATTTAATCCTAGGAACACAGAGGAGTCACCTTTGTAAAATTACCTCTCTAAGAGATTCATGCCAGGAAGTTTAGGACTTAAGTTTATGATTCAGTGAGAACGAGCACAGTGGTGGTGACCGAGCAGGGTGGGAGCCACGGCCTTGGCGGGCCCTCACGGCCTGGCTCAGTATGAAGACGGATCAGCAGGGCACCTGGGGGCCAAGCCAAGCCAGGGGCCCTGGACACAGAGGCAGAGGTTCTGCTGGAGGCACGAGTCTGAGCGGCTCCAGGAGGAGGCCCAGAGCCAGCTCCCAGGCCACGTTCTGCTGGTGGTGCCAACCACAGGCCATCGCATCTTCTATCACTGGCTGGTGAGCCCTTTCATGTCCATGACTCTGCATAGGACCCCACTCTGAACTGGGCCAGGCGGCAGGGACTGAGTGAGAACAACCTCCATCCTTGAGGAACTCAGAGGGATTGACCCAGAAGCCACACATGGAGAAAGCTCCAGCCCCGCTCAGGTGCTGGCATGTGTCTGATGGGGGAAGCAGGGAAGGACAAGGACGGCTGGTGGTGACAGCGGGCCTGCTGGAAGCCTTGGCATTTCTGCTGATGAAGTGGTTTTAAGGGAAGGGAAGTGTTGCCATGAGGCTTTCTGAAATATGAGATGCTTTTCCTGTTTTTGAGCATGACATTGTTTGAACACCACTCCCTAGGAATGTGTGAGCCTGCATTTAGACAGCCCCTCCGCCCTCCTTTATCCTGGAAATGATCCCCCTGAGCTTCAGAGCTGGCCGAAAGAATGTTGCTATTTACAATGTTACCCCACAGCCTAGATCAAAATCCTGCCATGACCCTGCATTTAAACACGTTCAAGGTCAATGGAGTTGAGAAATACTCTAAGAGAAGCATGAGGGAGCCCTACTTTTGAAGCAGCTCTCCTAAGACAGGGTGAGGAATTGCAGAGACTGATTCTATTAGAACCGGGGAGGTGGCCCATTAGAGTCCAGGCGAGGACTCTTGGAGCCTAGGAGAGGCAGAGCTCCATGGGTGGGGTGGCAACCCATGAGTCTGGAGGGCTAGGTTTTCCCTGTCTCCAGAAAGAGAGAGAGAGAGAAGGACATTTAAAGGGGATGTTGGCAAATGGGGAGTCTGCAGAGGGGGCAGAGAGGATGAGGGAGTCTGATCACCATGGAGATGGGAAATGATGGGAAAAGTGAAGTCTCTCAGTCATGTCTGACTCTTTGCAACCCCATGGACTGTAGCCCACCAGGGTCCTCTGTCCATGGAATTTTCCAGGCAAGAATACTGGAGAGGGTTGCCATTTCCTTCTCCAGGGGATCTTCCCAACCCAGGGATCGAACCCAGGTCTCCCACATTGCAGGCAGATGCTTTACCATCTGAGCCACCAGGGAGCATAAACGATGGGGAAGGGGCGAGGTTTAACCTGGAGAGGGGCCTGTGGGAGCTGGAAGCCTAGACGTTCCCCACCAGCAGGAGTGGCATCTCTGTCTGCACCTCCTGAGAGCAGACGGAGGACCAGGAGTGAGAGTCATATGGCGTCGTGTGGACTTGCGCTCCATGAGGGGGCCGTTTCTGGGTGGATCATGGCAGACCGAGCAGAGAATCGTTTCTCAGCAACCACAAGCCCCTGCTCTTCCTCATCGTTTGTCCTTCCCCACGTCTCCCCCTGGAGACAGTGGCACAGCATCATCACTGGTCCTCAAGCAGGGGACACAGTGGTGACCCGTGGAGACACAGGTCCTGTCCTCATGAAGCACATGGTCTAGTCTAGAGCAGGGCTCAGCAAGCGACAGCCCTCAGCAGGTCAAGTTCAGCCCACTACCCGCAGGTCAAGTTCAGCCCGCTACCTGCTTTGTGAAATGTTTTGTTGACACCCAGCCACACTCGTTTATTTCAGCAAGATCTGGGGTTGCTTTCAGGCTAATAGCAGAGTTGAGTGGTTGAAGCTACAACAGAGACCGTATGATCCACAAAGCCTACAATACTGATATTTAGGAAATGTTTGCCAATCCCAACTCCAGATGAGTAAATGGGCTGTTACACTTTAGTGTGTAGGCTTGAGAAGACTCTTGAGAGTCCCTTGGACAGCAAGAAGATCAAACCAGACAGTCCTAAAGGAAATCAAACCTGAATATTCACTGCAAGGACCGATGCTGAAACTCCAATACTTTGGCCACCTCATGCAAATAGCTGACTCATTGGAAAAGACCCTGATGCTGGGGCAGGAGAAGAAGGGGGTGACAGAGGGTGAGATGGTTAGATAGCATCACTGACTCAATGGACATGAGTCTGAGCAAGCTCTGGAAGATAGTAAAGGATGGAGAAGCCTGGAGTGCTGCAGTCCGTGGGGTCGCAGAGTCGGACA
The DNA here is from genome assembly GCF_055505025.1 of Bos grunniens. Lineage (NCBI taxonomy): Eukaryota > Metazoa > Chordata > Mammalia > Artiodactyla > Bovidae > Bos > Bos grunniens. Next base: position 46,711,900 of record NC_141190.1, on the reverse strand, counting down.
CAACTTAGTGACTAAACAATAGCAACAACAGTAACCATACCGGTAGCCTCTCAGGGATTCTGTGTGTATTCATGGAAATAATTTATGTTGAGTGCTTAGCACAACCCTTGTTACATAGTGAGTGCTCAAAAAACTATTGATAAGGAGGAGGAGGATATCCAGGGTGCTATGGGAGCACAGCAATAGCTAGCAGTAGGGGACACCAGGGAAGGCTGCCTGGAAGCAGTGACGTCTGAGATGATATGTGAAGGATTCATCAGTACTACCGGTGAATTCTAGCTCCCAGGCAGTGGAAGCACATGTAAGAGCCAGAAGTGGAAAGCATGATACTTTGTAACACGTTTGTAACAAATTCAGTTCGGCTGGAGTGACTGACATGAGACAGGATGCTGGGTGAGTCTGAGCCGGGAGAGCCAAGACACATGTGAAACTTACCTTGAGACTATCGGAATCCAGTAAAGGCTTAATAGGGGTTGGTGTCACCAGGCTTGCATTTTAGAAAGAATTGCTCTGGCTGCAGCATGGAGAATGCATTAAAGGGGCAGGCACAGAAGCTGGGAGACCCCATGGCAGGCAGTTAGGGTGTCGGGCTGGAAGATGGAGCTAGTGGACACAAGGGCTGGGGCAGTGGGGATGGAAGGATACAGGGTCTGGAAGAGCTTGAATGGAACGGATATAGGGCTGAGGGAGAAGAAGAAGAAGCCAAGGCGGTATCCCGGTATCCCAGTGTCCCAGCTGGCAAACCTGGGCGGCGATACGACATTCTCTAAACTAGGGGATGGGAATGCAGGTTGGTGCGCAAGGGCCAAGGGGGGCAGGGAAAGATACAGAGCCAGCGGGCACATCATAGCAGGTTGGCAGGGAATGGAAGGCACACCCATCAAGGTAACTCAGGGAGCATGGCGAATGCACCCATGATGATGGTGGGGGCAGGACTTAAGGGGCAGAAGGATGTGAAGCTGCCAGAAAATGGGGTGGGAAAGTCACCACCACCTCGAGGTTGGAAGGAGAGGGGGAACCAGTCAGAGAGGGGAGTAATGCGGAAGGGGTGGGAGGGACCTGGGGCGAAAACCCCTGACGTCAGTCTCTCAATCCCCCACACTCTCCTGAAGAAGAGGGTGAGGGAGCCAGCCACCAGCTGGGCACCAAGCTGGGGGGAGGGGGCACCTCTGAAGGGCCCAGGTGGCATCCAAGTGGAGCTGTGCCCAGGTAGCTGAGTACGGACATGCAAAACCCAGGGCACCTGAGCTCAAGACACAGAGGAGCCGTCAGCCTGGGTCTGGGGCCGGCAGAGGAAGATCCCAGGGAGGGTCCCTGGAGGGGCCATCAAGGAGGTGGGAATCAGGAGGCTGTGGCTTCCTGAAGACCTGGGGAAGGGGGTGTTTCTCCAAGGGAAAGGTGTGCTGGGTGGAGGGCTGGTCAAAGGGTCGGACCCTGACTGTGTAAACACCCAAGACTTTCCAGGCAGTGCTGAAAGCCACCTTGAGAAAATCCCTGGCCCCCTCAGACCCCCCACTGGCATCATGCACTAACTGAAGGTCGTGACAGCCCCTCCGTGGTGTTAGGGTGACAGGGTGACGACCGTCAGGTGCTGGAGATGGACCGGCGCATAGTAAGTGCACAGCATGTAACTTGCTTCTCCAGACTCTGCGCATTTTTGGAAACGCTCATCTTGTCTCTTCCATCAGCAGAGAAGACTTAAAACATATGAAGTCATAGGAAGCAACTTCAGCACCGCAATAGGAGAACAAGACAGATAATAACTCACCCTTCTTCTAAAATGATAACTCACCCTTCTTCCAAGACACCCAAGTGTCTCTATTAGAGGAACATTTTAATCTGCAGACATTCTGACAATGGAAATCCTTAATGACTTAGAGCAATGAAAGAAATGTGCTCTATCAGATAGCATTTCACCTGGTATTTAAAATAAAAACAGAATAAACCTTTTTGTCAGGTTATTCAATTCTTATTTGATGTTGGTTTTAATTAGTTCAAGCTACCTAAATTATCAGGAAAAATTAAACCAAGTCTGCTTTTTTAAAAAAAATTGTTTGGCTACTAGCAAACAATTGAAGAGGGCAGGGAGAGGGCATTCTATCTTTTTTTCAGCATCTCTTAACTGTTCTTGTTGGACAGGAAATATTTTATTGTCAACAGATTTGTTACAAATTTATGAACCATTTTAACCTTTTTCTGTTGCACGGAGAACGTTCTCTGGTAAAAGGATTTGAAGAAATTGCTCAGAGCCGACTCTTGGCTGGCGGTTCTCCCACCCTCCCCGGAGGGCTCCTGGGAGGGTGACAATCTCTGTAGAACAATCACTCGAGTCTGTCGAGGGGAGCGTAATGTTTAGGACATTTAGAAGTCATCTTCGTAATACAATAAATAGAATGAAGCACCAAGAGATTATTCATGCCTATTGACCTATGAAAGTGAAAGAAATGTGACCACATTAAAAAAAAAAAAAAAAAGAGGAGGAAATAAAATCCCCTTTATGGAAACATTTTAAAAACACTTTACATTTCATCATTGGTCAAAATGCCCCCCAAACTATTGGTTAATCCACTTTTCCTAAGCAAAGCTGGCCTCTGATAATCAGCAGAGGGCAGAGCCCTGTCCAAGATTAGCTGCTAGAAGCAGAAACACGAGTGTTCATTGAGCTGATTGCATTGTCCTCTTTAGGCAGTAATCTTTGTCAGAGAGCTCTAAAACAAGAGCAGAGGATTACAAACCGAACGGTCACTCTTTTTGCACAATGAGGTAAATGGAAACATTTTCTTTTGTGTAGAAATGTCATCATCTCACTAATGAGTTTTGAGGATAAACAGGAAGATATGATCATTTAGCCAGAGTTACCCCTTCTCGCCTGCAGAACGAAGGCTCTCGAGCCGTTTTAAAAGAAGTGATTAGACTCTGGCTGTGTGCAGTGCCCTCGTTAAGCTGTTCAATCTATGACAGGGTTGATCCAACAAGTATTCGGGGAGTCAACAGGACGGCCGCAGCCTTCCCATGTTTGGACATGTTTGCGAATTAAAACAGTCTCCAAAAGGAAATTCTGCATTTAAAAAATCCTTGAAGACTTCTCTGGTGGCACAGTGGATAAGAATCCACCGGCCAATGCAGGGGATAAGGGTTCAACCCTTGATCCAGGAAGATCCCACTCGCTGCAGAGGAGCTAAGCCTGTGCAGACAACTACTGAGCCCATGAGCCCGAACTACGGAAGCCCCGCACCTAGAGCCTGCGCTCCGCAACCGGAGGAGCCTCCTCGACAAGACGCCTGCGCTCCGCAGCAAGAGAAAGACCAGAGCAGCAGTGAAGACCCAGCGTGGCCAAAAGGGAACAGACTTAATTAACTAATTAAAAAATAAAAAATCCCTGAAAGTGAGCATCATAAAGAAGAAAGGGTTACAACCTAAGCTCCTGATCATAAAATAAATAGAAAAGGAATTGTGCTCATATAACATTCAAGGTAGTGGTAAATATTCTTTCTTAAAAATACCTTTATATAATACCATATGGTATTGTATATGTGCCACATGGAACAGCAGTTAATGCAATGAGGTAGTTCAGTTCAGTCGCTCAGTCTTGTCCGACTCTTTGCGACCCCATGAACCGCAGCACGCCAGGCCTCCTTGTCCATCACCAACTCCCGGAGTTCACTCAAACTCATGTCCATTGAGTCAGTGATGCCATCCAACCATCTCATCCTCTGTCGTCCCCTTCTCCTCCTGCCTTCAATCTTTCCCAGCATCAGGGTCTTTTCAAATGAGTCAGCTCTTCGCATCAGGTGGCCAAAGTATTGGAGTTTCAGCAACTAGGTAAGCATTGGGTAAAAGTTAGAAACCACATCCCAAGGATCTTAAAGATACCAGGTTCATTAGACCTTCACAGTTCAGTTCAAATGCTCAGTCATGTCTGACACTTTGCAACCCCATAGACTGCAGCATGCCAGGCCTCCCTGTCCATAGCCAACTCCTGGACTTTACTCAAACTCATGTCCATTGAGTTGGTGATGCCATCCCACCAGCTCATTCTCTTTTGTCCCCTTCTCCTCTCGCCTTCAATCTTTCCCAGCATCAGGGTCTTTTCAAATGAGTCAGTTTTTCGCATCAGGTGGCCAAAGTATTGGAGTTTCTGCTTCAGCATCAGGCCTTCCAATGAATATTCAGGACTGATTTCCTTTAGGATGAACTGATTGGATCTCCTTGCAGTCCAAGGGACTCTCCAGAGTCTTTTCCAACACCACAATTCAAAAGCATCAATTCTTCGGTGCTTGGATTTCTTTATAGTCCAACTCTCCTATCCATACCTGACTACTGGAAAAACCATAGCCGTGACTAGACAGACCTTTGTTGGCCTTCACAGGCAGTAGCAATTCACCTAGTTGGCTACCTGTAGGAACCAGGTAATTTGAGCAAGGCAGTGGATGTCTTTTTAACCTCCAGCTGTCAGACTGGATTGAGAATAATGAAGTTTGACAAGACTCAAGTTGAAAAAGGGTTCATCACGACAGATCGGCTACAAGGTCTGAATTTTAACACAAAGGTAATACTGTGCTGTGATTGAAAAGTTAGCTAATCTGTGTGTTTTTCTATAAAACACAGCACTTCACAGAAAAAATGTGCACCCAACCGACACTAGAGTTCTTGGCTTTGGAAATACATTATTCAACGAACATTTACAGGTGTATATATTTGAATAACATGTTATTTAAAAAAAAAAAAAGAATTTGCTGCTCTGTGTCGCGTACAAAGCCTACCCCTGGGGATGCAAAGAGGAGGGAGCCCAAGCCTGTCCTCAGAACAGAAGGAAGGAAGACATGACTCAAACTGGCTGGGACCACTCCAGTCGAAGTGCTGTGAGGAGTCAGGGGTGATTTGGGAGAACACTCTTCTGAGCCTGAGGGTCAGGGAAAGCTCATCGAGGAGAGGATGTCTGTTTCATCTCTTAAGGAAGACTGAGGGTATGACAGAGTGGGGAGGAAAAATAATTTCAGGCAGACGGAACAAAGCGATCATATATATTTTTGGCAACCCACTCCAGTACTCTTGCCTGGAAAATCCCATGGACGGAGGAGCGTGGTAGGCTACAGTCAATGGGGTCACAAAGATTTGGACACGACTGAGTGACTTCACTTTCACTTTTCATGTACATCTAAATAAGCAAAATAATGTATAAATACATAGAACTTTATACAGTTTAGGTAGTACACAAAATATACATGGGCTAGGTACAAAATGTTTAAATATTCTAAAAAGTAAAGAATTTTTTTTTTTAAAGTAAAGAATGTTTAAGTCACTTTCTCAGATCACAACGCAATCAAATTACAAATGTATGATTTAAAAGAAATCTTAAAATATTTTGAAAGTAAAACTTTTCAGTCCTGTAGTTAACATTTGAGACAAGAGGAGATCAGAATTGCAATCATAGAATATTTATTTAATAATGACAATGGGAACTTCGAAGGTAAAATCCTCAGTTATACTCTTATACATTCTTTATTATTAAATTGAAAAATTGTAAACATGCTTATCATTCAACTAAAGAAGTGAATGAGAAAAATAACCTGAGAAAAACATGATGAATAAATTAATCAAGAGAAAATAATGAAACTGGAATATATTTTTAAAACTCAAGACTCAGGCAGACCCAAGCACTGTTTCTATAAAAAACAAAAAAAAAACAAAAAAAAACAAAAACAGTGAAACAGAGAAGCCTCTTGAAAATCTAATCAGGAAAAATGATTGACGACGAAAGCACACCGTTGTGAGTGAGAAAAGGATAAAAGCCAATGCAATCATTTCAAAGACGAAGAATAAGCAACTCTAAAAAAGCAAGGCATTTTAAAATTTGAATGAAACAGGTGATTGTTTTAGGGAAGCACAACTAAACCAAAACCAATTTCAAAAGAAGGTGAAAACAAAGAAGCCAAAAATAATTTTTAAATCTATCAAGAAGGTATCACAAAAATCAAAACCCCAAGCTCTGATGCTATTGAACACGTCTGTCCATCACATTTAATTCCGTCACCCTTTGCCATGAATACTGGTATCCCCCACTTACACAGTAATCCCATTTCTGTTTCTAAAGCCAGTTGTTCAATAAGGACTCGTTACCCTTCAACCAGGGGCTTTCCAGATGGTAAAGAATCTGCCTGCTAATGCAGGAGACACAAGAGATGTGGGTTTGATCTCTGGATCGGGAAGATGCTCTAGAGGAGGAAATGGCAATCCACTCCAGTATTCCTACCTGGGAAATCCCATGGACAGAGAAGCCTGATGCGCTATAGTCCATAGGGTTGCAAAGAGTTGGACATGGCTGAACGATTTACCTTGCATGCACGAATCCTTCAGTCACACTTGCTATGATTTGATGACTTCTTGGCATGTCAGGGGTGGGTAAGACCTGGGAGCTGGCACCGGTTGGGTGTCCAGTGGCGCACAGGCCCAGGATGGAGTCCCTGAAGCAGGGAGTTGCCTGGGTTGTTTGCTCTGTGGAGTTCTGAGTCCCAGGTTGAATTAATTCCCAGGATAGACAGGCAGCAGGAAGCTCTGCCAAAGTGGTCTTCCATGTGGTCCTGTAAGTCAAGCCTGCATTTCTGCCCTGCTTGTTATTTCTATTTCCCAGGGAAGAATTCCTCCTCTCTGACATATTCCACTTTGCAGGGGGAGGGAAGTTGTTCAAGCCATTCATCCATTCTGCCTCCCATCCATCATCCTGGCCAAGCACCCAGTACGGGCAGAGGTCCAGGTGCTGAGGGGCTGGGAAGCTAGACCAGCCCCCAGCCCACCCTGATGCATGGACCATAGCCTTGGAGGCTAAAACCAGGTGCCCTCTTGCACTCTCTCCTCTCGTAACAAGGCAATATGCACCCTGGAGTAACGAAACCCTTTTCTCACTGACGAATACTATCCTTAGTATCGTGTTCAGCTCCTCTGGAGATGAGGTCTATAATACTACTGAGGACACAGCTGGCAGTCTTCCTGGGAGCATTGCTTTCACGATGGGTGGACAGCATGCTTAACAATCAGGCAAGTCTCAGGGGCTGTGACGGAAGGGGCCGGGTTGAGAGCAGAGAGCAGGGAATGCTGGGAAACTCCTCTGCCTGTTGTGTGGCCCAGCTGGGGAATCAGCGTCTACACAACCCGGTTGTGAAGTGAGTTCTTCCCTTCTGCTGAGCCCCCAGGGACGGCTTTCCTCCGCATGATCCCAGACCACCTTCTGAGGTGCTTTCTGACTCAGGGGCCTCATCTCCTAAAAGCTCGCCATGTGACCGGACAAGACTGGGCCTGCAGGGGTGCCTGCAGAAGACCTGCAAAGGGAAAGCGGGGCTCAGGACTCAGAAGCTCAACAGTGGTGGTGTGAATGGACCCGGCTGGCACTGACCAGACAGCTGGCATCGTAAGAACCAGGGAGGCACCACTGTATTCATCCTGTTCTGGGTGTCCAGCTGTCGTTTTGAAATAAGAGCCCCTCTAGCAAGCAAGTTCTAGGGTGGACAGAGAGAAGGAACTAGAGGCTGGACCTTGACTTGGTTCATAAAGGTGACAGGCTCTAGACCATGAAGTCCAGAGTGTTTTCCTGGACTCATGGAGCTGACCATGGATCTGTACAAAATCTGAAGCGGAAGACTCTCTGTGCATAAATACACCTTGGTAAGGCTCACAATGGCTATCATGGCCAGGCAGGGCTCCATACAGACCTATCCTGGATTCTGGAATTCATTATTGAGGAGCTTAATGTTTTATCATACAAAGGAGTTCAGCAAGATAGGCACTTGGATGTTTTCAAAGTCGATATGCCCAGGAGAGAGTCATATATTAAAGATTATGCATTTTTAGTTTTTTTTTTCTTGTTATTATCGCTCCTGACATTGGTTTCTGCTGACTTCGTTTTTCATTCTCAAAAGTTTCTCATAACTTCATGTGATGGTTTAACTCATGCAGTAATTGTTAGTTGTATGTTTAATGTGGAAAGAGCCCAGAATGAGGGGCTAATGGGAGACCAAAAATGTTAAGGTTATTGAAAGCCAAGTCCACTTTCTTTGGGAGTGGAGTGGGGTGAGCTATGCAGCTGGTGGCAGCTTGGACCCTGTGACCAGGCTCAGTTCTAACTAGGTTTGGAAGGAAATGATGGACGAGGCCCTAAGGATACGAGAAAGGAAGGCGTGCCAGGTAACAAGTGAGTCCAGGCGCAAATTAGGGATGTGAGAACTGGACTATAAAGAGAGCCGAGCACCAAAGAATTGATGTTTTTGATCTGTGGTGCTAGAGAAGACTCTTGAGAGTCCCTTGGACTGCAAGGAGATCCAACCAGTCCGTTCTGAAGGAGATCAGTCCTGAATGTTTATTGGAAGGGCTGATACTGAAGCTGAAACTCCAATACTTTGGCCACCTGATGTGAAGAACTGACTCATTGGAAAAGACCCTGATGCTGGGAAAGATTGAAGGCAGGAGGAGAAGGGGACGACAGAGGATGAGATGGTTGGAAGGACATGAGTTCGAGTAAGCTCTGGGAGTTGGTGATGGACATGGAGGTCTGGCGTGCTGCAGTCCACGGGGTCTCGAAGAGTCAGACACGACTGAGCGGAACTGAGACAAGCAGACAACAGAGGGACATGGGGGCGCCCCTGAGTCCTGAGTCTTCCCGTGACCTCCTGCGCCCTCTGCTGGCAGATTGTGTGCACTGCGGTTTCTCCTGTGAGTTTTCTGATGTTTTCTGATGGCAGGCTGTCTCTCTCTGCCCTTAGTAAAACCCCAAGGCCTTTCCCAGAGCCAGTCCAGCACACAGGTGGAGGGTGGCCAAAGTGTTTCCTCTGGCTTGCTGTCCTGTCCTGGTCACTGACACCTCCTGCCTCTGCATTGATGTGGCTGGCCTGGGTTTCCAATACTTAATCCCTCCTGTGGGGGCAGGGGCTTCTCCCCTGGGACCTCCTTCCAGGGTGGGGAGGAGGCTCTGATTCACACTGTCCCACAGCCTCTGATGTAGCCCAGGTTTTTCCAAAGTGTGGAACCTGAGACAGGTGGTTTGCGTGGGGAAGTGAAAGGTGCATACGGAGGAGATGATGGAGCAGGACTCACCTGCCCACTTCAGCACCGAGGATCTGTAAGCCGGTCACAGACCACACTCTGCCGAGATGGGCGACTTGTCAGTGCGGTTCCTGGGCTGTATCATATGCCGTGAGGATGCTGTGCCTTTTCAAGCTGTGCCTTTTCCAAGCTCACACTTGGAGCTGCTGCTGATAGAAGGCCTCCTCCTGTGACCCTGTGTGTGGAGGGAAGTGCTTGGGAGGAGGGGGAAGGAGGCTGAAACCCTCACTGGGCCCCAGGTGGATTAGCATATCCTTCTCACTTCCTGCAGACAGCTGGGAGCAGGGTGGAGTGCAGGGTCCTACTTGAAGCCAGTTAGATCCGGGCTGAAGTGCTGGGTGTCTGCTCAGCTTGCTGTCCTGTCAAGTGGATATGATCCTGTCTAATAACGCAGAGAGGGTGTCTGGTGCATCGAGAAAGACACAAACAGGTGCTCCACAAATGACCTTTTGGTTTCAACAGCTAGCTATTTGTTAGCAGCCTCTTCTAAAGCATCTCGCATGCGCTTGTGCACCAACACACGCGCACACACACACACGCTCAGACACCCGAGGTCCCAGGAGACGGGCCTCTGCAGCATCTCCCAGGAGCTAAGCAGGGCTCTGCTGAGTCTTCAGCTGCTGCTCAAAGCACCTGCCTGGCCCCATTGCCTTCACTTACACACAGGGAGGAGAGGAGGTGGCCAAGCATTCTAGAACCACTCGCCTACTCTGTGCAAGCCTCCACTGGCTGCTCCACAGGGCAGAGGTGTCCTGGGAGGAGCTGGGGCAAAGGCATCCCTCTGGAGCTCAGAAACATTAATTCATTTTGCCACATGTCTTGTGCTCTTTTTAAAAAAAATATTTTGTTGAAGTATAGTTGATTTACAATGTTGTGCTAATTTCTTCTGTGCAACAGAGATTCAGTTATATATATATATATATATATATATATATACATTCTTTTTCATATGTTTTTCCATTATGGTTTATCAGAGGATGTTGAATATAATACCATGGGCTCTACAGTAGGATCTGGTTGTTCATCCTTTCTATACATAATTGGTTGCATCAGCTAATCCCAAACTCCCACTCCATTCCCCCCTCTGCCCACTTCCCCCTCTGCTCCTCTGAGGCATCACGGGGAACACGTGTGCTGAGCGAAACATTACCTGGCCTGTTGGTGTGGAAATGGGGACCTTCCTTTGATGGGAAAGACTTGGCCACATCCTAGGTGAAAATTATGATTAATTGAGAGAACGCCCCCCTCTAGTGTCCCCACTCCTTCATTCATGTGCAAATACCAATGAGGTGGGGCTGGAGTTATCAAAGCAGTTTGGGAAATTCACTGATGTGAGAGTCAGTGCTTTCAGGGTGCGTGGGTCTGGACTCCAACAGCCCCCCAAAAATCCCTTCATTTACCAGCCCGGGTCAAGCTCAGGGTGACGGTGGTCCTGTAAGAACCTCATGCCATCCCAGACAACAGAAGACCTGCACAGCCTGCCCCCACCAAGTCCTGCAATGAGTGTTCCTTGTATCCACACGTCTTCTTCCCCAAGAAAGAACACCCACCCACCCACGGCCATGTGATGACCAGTCAGCTTCAGTCATGCTGCCCTGTCGCTTCACGCTCCTTGTCTGGCAGAAAGGAGAGCAGTGGAGGCAGGGCAGTTCTAAGGGGAAAATTGTTTCTTTAGTGCAACTGTGACCTGAAGAACAAGCAGCGCTCCCAGGGAAGCGACTTAACAATGGGTGAGGAGACACCGTTGCCGCTGGGCAGTGGTGGGCACCGCCCAGAGGAGCAGCGGAGCTTCCGTCAGCCTCCTGTCCACGCCCATCGATAGGGAAGCCATCAGCAACAGCTCACGAACACGCCAACAGCTCATGGACACGCCAACAGCTCACGGACATGCCTCCCCCGACCAAGTCATGGAGTCGTGGGAACGTGGTCTATGTCTGGATAGCCTAACTGAAGAATTCGATCCAGGCTGGAATCCCAGCTTCTCTCCAATGAGCTTGGGGACTTTGGCAAAGAGTCTTGACAGACATGCTGCCCCCACTGCAAATGGAGTCAATCACAGCACCCACTCCCCTAGATGGAGATTTCCAAAGTCCAAGAAGGACACACGCTGCCTCCATTGTGTCTGGCACTGACCGCACGTTACGTCCCCTCATCTTCTCAGCCAGACCAGAGGGGTGACCAGGGGCACGCTCGCAGCCGTAAGCAGCCAACACCTGCGAAGAGAACAAGCTAGACACACAGGAGGAAGCAGCAGAGACGTACGGAAGGTGAACAAAGAACAAATGAAATAGAGAGCAGAAAACCAACTGGGGAAAATCACCAGAACTAAAGGCTGGCTCTTTGAAAAGAGACCAAAGTTTAAGATTTTTCTATGATCTGTATCCCTAGACTCAAGATGGCATTTCCCATCCTGTCAGAGAAATCTCTAGCAAGAGATACAAAGGGTGAGATTTAGCCTTGCCACAGAGACAGGAAAAGAAATGGAAAAGAAATACAAAAAAGCAAAATGGCTGCCTTACAAATAGTTGAGAAAAGAAGAAAAGCAAAAAGCAAAGGAGAAAAGGAAAGATATAAGCATCTGAATGCAGAGTTCCAAAGAATAGCAAGGAGAGATAAGAAAGCCTTCCTCAGCGATCAATGCAAAGAAATAGAGGAAAACAACAGAATGGGAAAGGCTAGAGATCTCTTCAAGAAAATTAGAGATACCAAGGGAATATTTCATGCAAAGATGGTCTCAATAAAGGACAGAAATGGTATGGACCTAACAAAAGCTGAAGATATTAAGAAGAGGTGGCAAAAATACACAGAAGAACTGTACAAAAAAGATCTTCACAACCAAGATAATCACACACAAAAAAGATTACTCACCTAGAGCCAGACATCCTGGAATGGAATGAAGTCAAGTGGCCCTTAGGAAGCATCACTACAAACAAAGCTAGTGGAGGTGATGGAATTCCAGCTGAGCTATTTCAAATCCTGAAAGATGATGCTGTGAAAGTGCTGCACTCCATATGCCAGCAAATTTGGAAAACTCAGCAGTGGCCATAGGACTTGAAAAGATCAGTTTTCATTCCAATCCCAAAGAAAGGCAATGCCAAAGAATGCTCAAACTACCGCACAATTGCACTCATCTCACACAGGGACAGAGGAGACTAGTGAGCTGCCGTCTATGGGGTTGCAGAGTCGGACACGACTGAAGCGACTTAGCAGCAGCAGCAGTAGCACATGCTAGTAAAGTAGTGCTCAAAATTCTCCAAGCCAGGCTTCAGCAATACATGAATCATGAACTTTCAGATGTTCAAGCTGGTTTTCGAAAAGGCAGAGGAACCAGAGATCAAATTGCCAACATCCGCTGGATCATGGAAAAAGAAAGAGAGTTCCAGAAAAATATCTATTTCTGCTTTATTGACTATGCCAAAACCTTTGACTGTGTGGATCACAATGAACTGTGGAAATTTCTGAAAGAGATGGGAATATCAGACAATATCAAACCACCTGACCTTCCTCTTGAGAAACCTGTATGCAGGTCAGGAAGCAACAGTTAGAACTGGAAATGGAACAACAGACTGGTTCCAAATAGGAAAAGGAGTACATCAAGGCTGTATATTGTCACCCTGCTTATTTAACTTCTATGCAGAGTACATCATGAGAAACGCTGGGCTGGAAGAAGCACAAGCTGGAATCAAGATTGCTGGGAGAAATATCAATAACCTCAGATATGCAGATGACACCACCCTTATGGCAGAAAGTGAAGAGGAACTAAAAAGCCTCTTGATGAAAGTGAAAAAGGAGAGTGAAAAAGTTGGCTTAAAGCTCAACATTCAGAAAATGAAGATCATGGCATCTGGTCCCATCACTTCATGGGAAATAGATGGGGAAACAGTGGAAACACTGTCAGACTATTTTCTGGGCTCCAAAATCACTGCAGATGGTGATTACAGCCATGAAATTAAAAGACGCTTACTCTTTGGAAGGAAAGTTATGACCAACCTAGATAGCATGTTAAGAAACAGAGACATTACTTTGCCAACAAAGATCCATCTAGTCAAGGCTATGGTTTTTTCAGTGGTCATGTATGGATGTGAGAGTTGGATTGTGAAGAAAGCTGAGTGTGGAAGAATTGATGCTTTTGAACTGTGGTGTTGGAGAAGACTCTTGAGAGTCCCTTGGACTGCAAGGAGATCCAACCAGTCCATTCTGAAGGAGATCAGCCCTGGGATTTCTTTGGAAGGAATGATGCTAAAGCTAAAAGTCCAGTACTTTAGCCACCTCATGTGAAGAGCTGACTCATTGGAAAAGACCCTGATGCTGGGAGGGATTGGGGGCAGGAGGAGAAGGAGACAACAGAGGATGAGATGGCTGGATGGCATCACCAACTCGATGGACATGAGTTTGAGTAAACTCTGGGAGTTGGTGATGGACAGGGAGGCCTGGCGTGCTGTGATTCATGGAGTTGCAAAGAATTGACTGAGCGACTGAACTGAACTGAACAGTTTGAACTGATAGAGAGAGGGAAGACTGGGATTGAGACTTGCTGATTTGCCTTTTTTTTTTTTTTTGGCTCTTTCTATGAGTCTGTGAAATTAATGGCAGGTTTTTCAGTGAGTGAAAATTAGGCAGAGGTGCAGGGCAGTTGATCCCCTGGGGCCACCCTAAACCAGTGGGAATCCAAGTCTAAAGACCCCATCTCCACACTCACTGTCAGGTCAGGGAGACCTAAGGGCTGGTGATGAGAATACGGCAAATCGTTGGCCACCAAAGGGGCAAGGTGACTGTGTCTGCTGGTCTTACACAGGTTGGAACGAGGACAAGGTGGATTCACTAATGTGGTGAACAGTTACAGTTGACCCAAGCTCCAGTTCCAGAGAAAACAGATGGCTTCTCTCTGCATCCAGCCTGCCCCTTCCCCAGTAGAAAGAGCAAATGGTGTCTGAAGACACAATACCAGGGACAAAGTGGACACCAGACAGCCAGCAGCTCTCCACCTGCAGCAGGAGCGAGCGTGTGCAGAGGGTCTGGTGGGGGCTGCCCCAACTGGGGAGGAGGGATGCCCAGGAGGAGAAGGGGTGGCAGCTGGCATGAGGGAGGCAGGGGTCTTCGAAGCAGGAAGATGTCCATGTCCTTTCTCAGAGTCATCACTCTTCTTTGACGCACATGTGCCGTAATCACAGAGCAGGAACCCATGGTGGGTGTACAGCCCTTCCGGGCTCCTCCTTGCCCACCCAGGAAGAGTTTCCAGTTGCCAGATGTCTTCTGTGGTCTTCAGGGAGGCTGACAGGACCCTGGGAACAAAGAGCGGAGAACTGGAAGGAAAGACTTCCAACAGAGGGGAGAATGACCCGTGAAAATGCGTAGACACACAAACATTTGGGGGTAGGAAGGTGTGAGCTCTCCCAGAGGTTCCAGAGAGAACAGGGAAAGGGGAAGAGAGTGTAGGGACTCAGGTGCGTTTGGGTGGAGGCTGAAGGGTGACAGGGATGGGGAGAGGGTATTTTTTTTGAGGGGGAGAGGGTATTTTTAAGTTGCTTTGCAGGACTTTCAAAAAACATGCCCGCTGCTCCTCCCCTTCTGTTAGACTTGTGGATTTCTGCAAGACCATTGATTTCAATTCTCATGCTTCTTTGAATCAACTTTTCTCAAAGATGGAGTCACCCAAGGTCTTGGCTACAGTGTGAAGATGGACTTGGCCCCTTCTGTCAGTGAAGGTATGCACCGGCCAGGCTGGGGGAAGACCTGGCCACCCCTGCCCTTAACCATCTTCTTTTTCTTTCATCATAGATATCTGTGAGAGGTAATGTGAAATGGTCACTACCAAATTATTGGAAGGATAATAACTTTGAGTAATTAATACACACACGATTTGGTAAGGTACTGTAGCATGAACAGCCATCTTCAGGAACTGCAGCTCTGGCTCATAATAGCATCATTGTCAGGAAACTAACTGCAGCCCCATGGGCTCCTTTGTCACACTTGTAGAGAAAAATAAAGTGGCCCAGTAAAGCAGCCCAATCTGTTGCTGGGTTTTAGTACTGAGTGATGCTTAACACTAGTTGGGGAGGCTTGGAGCCTTCAGAAAGATGAGACTCGCTTACTAAACCTCCCATTTCTAATCTGAAGTGAGTTCTAAAATTGTCACCATCAGGGCTTCCCTGGTAGTCCAGTGGCTAAGACTCCATGCTTCCAACGAAGGGATCCAGGTTCGACCCCAGGTCAGGGAACAAGATCCCACATGCTGCAACTAAGATTCAGTTCAGTTCAGTCGTTCAGTCGTGTCCGACTCTTTGCGACCCCATGAATCGCAGCACGCCAGGCCTCCCTGTCCATCACCAACTCCTGGAGTTCACTCAGACTCACGTCCATCGAGTCAATGATGGCATCCAGCCATCTCATCCTCTGTCGTCCCCTTCTCCTGCCCCCAAGATTCAGTGCAGCCAAATAAATACATAAATACTTACAGATCTCACCATACAGAAAACCAGCTATGGGAGGCTGCCCAGTGCCTCGTGCCTGTCAGATTCATGTTACACATCCTGATGAGTGGAGAGTCTCATAACTGAGGATGTTGAGCCATGTGAGCTCTAAGGGTCTCTCTGGGACAAAGTTCTGGGTCTGTTTTCCACTTTTCTAAAGCAAGTGTCTTTTACAGTTGTGGACCCCACACCGTTTACTACTGATGGCAAAGCAGTCAGAAGGATGACCATGGTGAATGTGTGCTCTCCAGTACAGCAGGGTTTGAAGTTCAAGTTTGCCTTGCAGAGGAAGTGGGCCTCCCATTTCCTCTCTGCTGGTCCATCACCCACCCTGAAGTTCTGGGAACTGGGCCAGGAATGACTCTCATATCGTTGAATGTTCTCTGTAATTTATTTCATGTAAACTTTCTCTTCACTCAGCAAGAGGTACTGAGGTCCCTGTTCCATTCAGTTCAGTTGCTCAGTCGTGTTCAACTCTGCGACCCCATGGACTGCAGCACGCCAGGCCTCCTGTCCTTCACCCTCTCCTGGGGCTTGCTCAAATTCATGTCCATCTAGTTGGTGATGCCATCCAACCATCTCATCCTCTGTTTTCCCCTTCTCCTCCTGTCTTCAATCTTTCACAGTATCAGGGTCTTTTCCAGTGAGTCAGATTTTTGCATCACGTGGCCAAAGTGTTGGTGTTTCAGCTTCAGCATCAGTTCTTCCAATGAATATACAGGGTTGATTTCCTTTAAGATGGACTGGTTGGATCTCCTTGCAGTCCAAGGGACTCTCAAGAGTTTTCTCCAACACCACAGTTCAAAAGCATCAATTCTTCGGAGCTCAGCTTTCTTTATAGTCCAACTCTCACATCCATACATGACCACTGGAAAAACCATAGCTTTGAATAAATGGACTTTTGTCAGGACAGTAATGTCGTTGCTCTGCTTTTTAATATGCTGTCCAGGTTGGTCATAGCTTTTTTTCCAAGGAGCAAGTGTCTTTTAATTTCATGGCTACAGTCACCATCTACAGTGATTTTGGAGCCCCCCAAAATAAAGTCTCTCACTGTTTCCATTGTTTCCCCAACTATTTCCCATGAAGTGATGGGATCAGATGCCATGATCTTAGTTTTCTGAATATTGAGTTTTAAGCCAGCTTTTTCACTCTCCTCTTTCACTTTCATCAAGAAGCTCTTTAGCTCCTCTTTGCTTTCTGCCAAAAGGGTGGTACCATCTGCATATCTGAGGTTATTGATATTTCTCCTGGCAATCTTGATTCCAGCTTGTGCTTCATCCAGCTCGGCATTTCACAGGATGTACTCTGCATATAAGTTAAATAAACATAATGACAACATAGAACCTTGATGTACTTCTTTCCCAGTTTGGAACCAGCCTGTTGTTCCATGTCCAGTTCTAACTGTTGCTTCTTGACCTGCATACAGATTTCTCAGGAGCCAGGTCAGGTGGTCTGGTATTCCCATGTCTTGAAGGATTTTCCACAGTTTGTTGTGATCCACACAGTCAAAGGCTTTGGCATAGTCAATAAAGCAGAAATAGATGCTTTTCTGGAACTCTTTTGCATTTTCAATGATCCAATGAATGTTGGCAATTTGATCTCTGGTTCCTCTGCCTTTTCTAAATCCAGCTTGAACATCTGGAGGGTCATGGTTCATGTACTGTTGAAGCCTGGCTTGGAGAATTTGAGCATTACTTTGCTAGTGTGTGCAACTGTGCAGTAGTTTGAATATTCTTTGGCGTTGCCTTTCTTTGGGATTGGAATAAAAACTGACCTTTTCCAGTCCTGTGGCCACTGCTGAGTTTTCCAAATTTGCTGACATATTGAGTGCAGCACTTTCACAGCATCATCTTTTAGGATTTGAAATAGCTCAGCTGGAATTCCATCACCTCCACTAGCTTTGTTTGTAGTGATGCTTCCTAAGGGCCACTTGACTTCACATTCCAGGATGTCTGGCTCTAGGTGAGTGATCACACCATTGTGATTATCTTGGTCATGAAGATCTTTTTTGTACAGTTCTTCTGTGTATTCTTGCCACCTCTTCTTAATATCTTCAGCTTTTGTTAGGTCCATACCATTTCTGTCCTTTATTAAGCCCATCTTTGCATGAAATGTTCCCTTCAGATCAGATCAGATCAGTCGCTCAGTCGTGTCCGACTCTTTGCGACCCCATGAATCGCAGCATGCCAGGCCTCCCTGTCCATCACCAACTCCCGGAGTTCATTCAGACTCACGTCCATCGAGTCAGTGATGCCATCCAGCCATCTCATCCTCTGTCGTCCCCTTCTCCTCCTGCCCCCAATCCCTCCCAGCATCAGAGTCTTTTCCAATGAGTCAGCTCTTCACACGAGGTGGCCAAAGTGCTAGAGTTTCAGCTTTAGCATCATTCCTTCCAAAGAAATCCCGGGGCTGATCTCCTTCAGAATGGACTGGTTGGATCTCCTTGCAGTCCAAGGGACTCTCAAGAGTCTTCTCCAACACCACACTTCAAAAGCATCAATTCTTCGGCGCCCAGCCTTCTTCACAGTCCAACTCTCACATCCATACATGACCACAGGAAAAACCATAGCCTTGACTAGACGAACCTTTGTTGGCAAAGTAATGTCTCTGCTTTTGAATATGCTGTCTAGGTTGGTCATAACTTTCCTTCCAAGGAGTAAGCGTCTTTTAATTTCATGGCTGCAGTCACCATCTGTAGTGATTTTGGAGCCCAGAAAAATAAAGTCTGACACTGTTTCCACTGTTTCCCCATCTATTTCCCATGAAGTGGTGGGACCGGATGCCATGATCTTCGTTTTGTGAATGTTGAGCTTTAAGCCAATGTTCCCTTGGTATCTCTGATTTTCTTGAAGAGATCTCTAGTCTTTCCCATTCTGCTGTTCTCCTCTGTTTCTTTGCACTGATGGCTGAGGAGGCTTTCTTGTGTCCCCTTGCTATTCCTTGGAACTCTGCATCCAAATAAGTGTATCCTTCCTTTTTTCCTTTGCCTTTAGTTTCTCTTCTTTTCTCAGCTATTTGTAAGGCCTCCTCAGACAGCCATTTTGCCTTTTTGCATTTCTTTTTCTCGGGGCAATTCCATCCTTCTGTCTTCATATTTAATTCCCAGTGATCCTCCCTCAGGGAGGCATTGCTTTCCCCAAGGGGTGATCAAGGGAGGAGAAGCTGCAGCCATGGGCCCCATCTCTGCCCACTCTGTCTCCAGGGCAATGATTGAGCCTCCTCTGGAGTCTGTCAAACCAAAGGAAGCAGCGTCTCTTTACTCGAAGGCTAAAATAATATGGAGAACCCTCACATTACTAATATTTCTGAAACACTGAGAGATGAGTCTGATGTTCCTTCTCTATGATGATAGCTTTGCCTTCCAAAGTTTACTTTTCAGGGGAAAAAAACTTCAGCAAGGCATTAAAAACCCACGTACATCATCTGTGTTCCCTGCAGAGAAATCAAAAATATGTAGGAGCTTAAAAATAACCCTGCCTTTTCCAGGTAGCTCCTCACTCGATATTAAGTGCCCTCCTCTCCAATGCAAGTGTTCATGATGCTAAATTAACTGTTAACAAGCACTTTAAAATAGTATAAATTATGCTAATTCAGAAATATTCCCGTTCCCAAACTGATTATTTTTAACCTCCCAAATTGCTGTGCTTTTGCATCAGCAGCTGAGGAGTTGGGGCACTGTGAGCAGGCATCTTTCTGAGTGACTTCTGAATTCCTGGCCCTTTCCACACATGGTTTCCAGGGACGCCCCCGGCTCATGCCCTGTGCCCTCTAGCTATGCTCCGTTGTGATTCTGGGAGGCGGAAGGACACCTCCAGCCCTGACCTGTGCTGAGTGTCATCCCTTAAGGTCAGGGCCACGTGGGAAAGGTCATCTGCTTCTGCCAGAGCCGCCATCATGGGATGGAGGGCTCACGTTGGCTTGCTGGCCCCTGCTGGGGGTGTACATTTCTCCCCACTCACGCCTTCCCCCAAAATACATCACAGACTCTGATGGTGAGTGGCAGAGGAGTGTGTAATTTCCTCGGTTGTGTCTCGTCACAACAAAAATTTGAAGCGACGGACGAGCTTTACAGCTCTCGGATGGACCAGTGTTACAGCTCCATGTTACAGCTCAGTTTTATTTAGAAAATAAAAGAAAATACCTCCTTGAGGCTTGAGGGCATGATGACCCAAAAGACGCAAAGAGAAGAGAGACAGACAGAGACCCCGGCCCTTTGGCCCCTCTTTTCATGTCTTTTTTCCCTCCCTGGGCCTGCCCTGTGTAAATTGGGCTCACCAGGAGTGCTGTTTGTTCTACCTGAGGTCCTCACTCTGGTCCTCAGACCTTCCTTTGTTCTATTTTCGTGGGCTTTTCCCTTCCTTGTCTTTTAGCCACCACCATTCTGGACCCTGTTTTCTATTCTAACCCCCTAATGGTGAGGACACCCCCAAAGTCTGTGTGAAAGGCCTCTCTGCTCATCCTTGCCTGGTCTTCACCACATGTCCTTCAACAAACTGAGCTGCTTGTTGGGTGTCCTTCAAACACACAAGGCCCACTCCTGCTGTGGGGCATGTTGCTTTCACTGAGGTGTAGCCATAACGAGGCTTCATTTAATGGAGTGAAGTTTAGCAAAACCCAGAGCCATATCTTCTTCCTTTGAGGGAGAGTCCCACCTGCCCCTCTCTTGCCCTCAGCTCCCCATCCTATGGCCACCCCCCACCCTCTTCCCCAGCATGGATGCCCATCTTGCTCTTGTCCCAGTCATGGCCTAAAGGCAGAATTGTTTAGGAAAAAAGGGAAAGAAAGAAAAGAAGCTTGATTTTTCGGAGCATGAAATCTCTGAGAAAGTCCTCACAGAGGAATCAAACGTGCCTGGAGTCACCCACGATGAGAAGCAAGTCCACTTGGGGAGACGTGGAGGGGACCCCACAACTGGACGCCACCCAGCTCCCTAGCCTCCCTGAGCCGCCTCCTCCCTGCGGGTCTTCCAGCCGTTCCTTCACAGTGGGGGACTCCCCCTCATATCTGGGAGGTAGCAATTACTGCTCCTCCCCACTCCTGACTCTCCTGCAAGTCTGTCCAAGTCTACTCATTCTCCGGGTGTCCCCCAACGTCTGTGTGAAAGGCCCCTCTGCTCTGCCCTGTTCTGCCCAGTGCTCACCACTTGTCCTTCAACAGACTGAGTCCTACTCGGCTGAGGTCTCATCCATCCCCTAACCAGACTCTGAGATCCATGAGGACAGGACTGGGTGTCTTCTAGGGCATTGTGCAAAGTACCTGCCATGGAGCTGTAGACATGCTCAAACTGTTTCATAAAATGGCACAGCCAGTTACAAGAAAGGAGAAAGAACAGATGAAATTCGGCCCTCCCCAATACTAAAAATGTGCTGTGCTCAGTCGTTCCATCGTGTCTGACTCTTTGTGACATTATGGATTATAGCCCACCAGGCTCTTCTGTCCATGGAATTCTCCAGGCAAGAATACTGGAGTGGGTTGCCATTTCCTCCTCCAGGGGATCATCGCCACCCAGGGATTGAACCAGCATCTCCTGCATCAGCAGGCAGATTCTTTTTACCACTGAGCCACCTGGGAAGCCCTATATTGAAAACAATTGTTAAGTATTAGCAATGGCTAAACAGGTGGCCCTGGAGAAGGCAAAAAACAGAGAGAGTAAAAGGAATATATCACTGCATCGAGAGAGGCAAGCTGTGTCCTGGAAACTCCTTCTAGAAGGAATGCCTCCAGAAGACACTTGACACAGAGGTCAGTTTTTCCTTGACTAGTTCTGTAGCCCAACCTTGATTTAAAAGGCAAAAAAATAAAAAATTAAAAAACTGTGTCTGCCTAGTTTGAGAAGTTCATTTTTTAAATAAATACACTTACATATTTATATTAGGAAATTTCTTTAACACATGTAAAATGTGTCCACGTTTCCTTTCCTGTTAGATTTGCCATGCACCCAGCCCTCTGGAGCCCAGTGTGGAATTCCTGGTGACTGGGGGGATGAGGACATGGGGGAGGGCCCTGGGTGGGATATGCAGTCCAGGGATTGTCCAGGGAGACTTTGTGGGGTAATTCGTGGTGCAGGGCAAGAACTAGAACCCAGATGCTGTTCTAGAATAAAAACAACCATTTCCAAAGGGCCAGGACTGGTTCTATAAATTTCAGCTATAGCTTCTGCTATGTGAAATGCTGACTATCCAAAAACTCCCTGAGGCCAGGGGCTGGCCCCTCCCAGGTGGGTGTGTCCTTGTAATCATTTTAGGATGGTGGTGAATAGCCAGTTTCTAACATACTCAGAGAAGGCAATGGCACCTCACTCCAGTACTCTTGCCTGGAAAATCCCATGGATGGAGGAGCCTGGTGGGCTGCAGTCCATGGGGTCGCTAAGAGTCGGACACGACTGAGTGACTTCACTTTCACTTTTCACTTTCATGCATTGGAGAAGGAAATGGCAACCCACTCCAGTGTTCTTGCCTGGAGAATCCCAGGGACGGCGGGGCCTGGTGGGCTGCCATCTATGGGGTCGCACAGAGTCAGACACGACTGAAGCAAGTTAGCAGCAGCAGCAACATACTCAGTGGAGGATGAATATTCATATTCGTCAGAGAGTAAAAATTCAAGCAGAAAAAAAATCCATGTTCACGTGTATCTAAAATGTCCTAGGGTGGACTGGACATTGAAGACAAGTTCAAATAAACTGGGGCACCAGCCGTTGAGCCAGAGGAGGCTCCTCAGAGTCTCCTGGGTTCTGTCACAGCCTCCTGGGAGGCCTGGCTGGAAGAGACAGAGTCACAGCCTGTGTTTGAGCCAGGACACATCTGGATAGCATACAGGACTCCAGTGCCTTCTCTGTTTCTTACCATCTAAGCTTCAGAGAAACCTGGGAAGTCTGATGCCTCTCAAGTGAAATGGCACATCCCAGGAAATGAAGCCCTCACTCACGTTGGACACTGAGAAGGTTAAAAGGAGAGGTTAACAAGGCTTAGCCAGGGGGCCCTGGGGTTGGGTTGAGGGAGTTCCAGCCTGAGCCAGGCTCAGCTCTGCTCTGTCTGTAAGGACACATAGACAGAGGGTCCTGGGACCTGAGTGCTTTCTGGGCTCCGGGTCCCAGACAGTTAAACAGAGATGAAGAGCAGTGTTTGAGGAAGATGTACACGTGTATAAACATGGATCACAATGCTCTTTAAGAAGGCAGTGTCAGCTACAGATTGGCACTCGCCATCTCCCTCTACAAGGATTAAGTCAGGTAGATGCTGCTGCAACTGCTGACCTTCGACACTTCCGGAAAAGAGTTCAGGGTGGAGAGCAGAAATGAGGCACTCTTTGCTCTGGAACAAACTGGCAGAACAGGTCTTCAGATAGTTTTTCGGGAGCCGATTTTATGAGCCCAATTCTTATATCTCCTCATTTCTAGAAAAGCACTAAAATCCTTCATGGGGATCACTGCTCCTCGTGACTAACAGAAGCCTCCTGCAAAAAATACGTGCTTGACTGCACGTACTCCATTGACCTCCCGCTGCGGTCTCTGTGGAGCAGTCTCTGAAGTGCTATCTGAAGTGCTGTCTCCCTGGCTATAGTTCTCACTTTGCCCCAAATAAAACTTAACTTGCAACTCCAACTCTCACGATGTGCATTTTCTTTTTTTACGTCAGGAGCAGAATATAAGCAGTGGCTTTTATATTCTACATCGGGGGATAATAACATAGTATGTCAGACACTGAGACTTTTTAAACAACAGTTTATTTTTTGTTGTCAATGATTAACTCTTGGGCCTACTAGAAGAATATCATGATTATAGTCAATAAAAAAATATAGATGATAGAATAAAATATTAGGTTATACAAAGTTAGTTTTTTTTTTTTTTTTAAATCATTGTCCAGGAACATTTTTAGGGCTTGTGCTTTGTGGAGGGGGAAAAAAAAAACAAGAAAATTTAATTTGTGTTTCTTTTTTACACTTCCCTCAGTTACAAGTTAAGAACACATATTGAGAATCATTTGTGGGTGCCTAGGACAATAAACAGAAGGACCACAAAAATTAAAACAAGTTCTAAAGACCCTCATATATACAAACTTCTGTACAGAATGAGCCCAAGAAGAATTCACCCAATTAAAACCATCGCCTGTGGTCTACATATCCTTTTTTTAAAAAGAGAGAAAATGGATCTTCCTACACTCATACTTACTCTTTCCACTTGATCCAGTATTTTTAATGGTGTCTCCACTCCATAAATTAGTAACTGTTCAGTAGCAGAGAAATATCCTATTTTAAATTATACCAAGGGAAATCAGGAACTTCCCGGAAAGGGCTGACCATAGTTGTCTGAAGGAGACTGAAGGAGCCCTCAACCCACAGAAAGCACACCACCAGGTGAAGGCAGGAGCATTCCGTGAGACATCCTGGGAGAGTCACCTGGGGTCTAGTGGGGAGCTGAGGACTTGTCCACTGTTAGTACACAGTTCTAAACTCTCCTTCCTGTGCTCTGCTCAGGTCAACTGGGCTCTTTGCTAATGTGTCATCTGGCACAAACAGGAAGGGCTTTTGGGCAAGACTTAGGCTCTTCCAAGATGGACACACTCAGACGCTGATAAACACAGCCGCGTGTCCCAGGCCCGTACCCGCCTCCTTACTCCCTGATGCTAAAGCCCGCTCACCCTGTGGCTGGAGACGAAATCCTGTTAGGGAAAAGCAATTGCACTAAAGGTCAGACATCACAGGCCCCATGAGGTAAACGCCAGACGTGGGAGGAGATGTGAGGGAGGGGAAGAATGCCGGCTCGCCCTTCGGGGGATGCCGCGGCTTCACTGCACGATCCCCGAGTCCACGGAGGTCTGCTTGCGCGTCGTCTTGGGAGGGGGCGGCGGCGGGGTCTTGCTGGGCAGAGGAGGAGGCAGATGCTGGAAGACAGAAAATGAGGGGATGGCTCACTGCTGACGCTCTGGCAGGAGAGACGTGGTCTCTGGGAGGTTCTGACCTGGTAGGGGGATGGGCAAGGGAAGCAGCCCTGGGTGGGAACATCCTCTCCCTGCAACGCGGGGCTGGCAGGTCACCACTCTCAGGACTGGGCTGCTGGTGGCCACAGGCCTTTCCAGGGTTTCTGATGAACCACTTTTCACAAAGCACACACATCAGACATCTGAACAGCCTCTGAGAAGTGTAGCCACTGCTCTTTGGGTGGCGGTCTTAATCGTGCATGCTTGCATGTTCTGTTGTGTCCGACTCTTTGCAACCCTGTGGACTATAGCCCGCCAGGCTCCACTGTCCATGGGATTTCCCAGGCAAGAATACTGGAGTGGGTTGCCATTTCCTTCTCCAGGGCGTCTTCCCCATCCAGGGATCAAATCCGTGTCTCTAGCATCTCCTGCCAGGTCTTCAGTTGTGGCGTGTGAACTCTTAGTGGCAGGATGTGGGACCTAGTTGCTAAGACCATGGACAGAACCCAGGCCCCGAAGTGCAGGTGGATTCTTTACCACTGAGCCACCTAGGGTGGTTCTAAATCCATGTGCTCTTGATCGAGGGGCGCCTGGAAATGGACTGGTTTCAGAATTGGGCAGTTGAAATGGTCAAGAACAAGGGAAGGGGGACAACGCAGGACCCAGGGCCACCCAGGCAGCCTGGCCACGTCACAGCTGAGCCCCCCTGGGAAGAGGACCCACAGGCCCTTCCTTACGTCCCTTGAAGATGCTCAGGGACAAACAAGTCCTCAGAGGTGCTCTCTGGAGCTGGGCCAGAGGCCTGCCGTGCTCTCGGGAATGGAAAAGCCACACGAGAGAGGGTCAGCCGGGCTACACTGGCCCCTGCGGCCACCATCCCCCTGACCTGTTGACAAAACAGTCTCTCTCCCACAGTCTCTTCTGCATTGGTAAATAACGGGGATGAGCAAGGTTGAGGGGATGTTTAAACTCTTCATGGAGGAAGCACAGTTTATCAAGAAATGGCTGCAGCTGTCTTCCAATGCTACAGATAAACATTTGCAAAGCAGAACCAGAGACACAGACGTAGAGAAACAATGTATGGACCCCAAGAGGGGCAGAGGGGGTGGGATGGATTGGAAGATTGGGAGTGACACACAGACATTCCTGCATATAAAATAGATAACTAATGAGAAGGACAGGAAAGTCTGCTGTGGTGCAGTCCACGGGGTTACGAAGAATCAGACACAACTGAGTGACTGAACAACAACGAGAACCTAATGAAGAGCACAGGGAGCTCTGTGATGACCTGAATGGGAGGGAAATCCAACAAAGAGGGGATATATGTGTCTGTATAGCTGATTCACTTTGCTATATAATATAAACTAACACAACATGAGAGTCCCTTGGACTGCAAGGAGATCCAACCAGTCCATCCCAAAGGAGATCAGTCCTGGGTGTTCATTGGAAGGACTGATGTTGAAGCTGAAACTCCAGTACTTTGGCCACCTCATGCAAAGAGCTGACTCATTTGAAAAGACCCTGATGCTGGGAAAGATTGAGGGCAGGAGGAGAAGGGGATGACAGAGGAGGAGATGGTTGGATGGCATCACTGACTCAATGGACATGGGTTTGGGTAAACCTTGGGAGTTGGTGATGGACAGGGAGGCCTGGTGTGCTGCGGTTCACGGGGTCACAAAGAGTCGGACACGACTGAGCGACTGAACTGAACACAACATTATAAAGTAACTATACTCCAATAAAAAATTTTTTTAAGTTTTTTTTACAGAAACAGGTGGCTGGCTGGATATAGCCCATAGTTTGCTTTTCAATCTCAAGAATGAATTTACAACTGTAATGGTGACAGGAGACACTGAATGGACCTGCCAGAGCGTGAGTGACCAAGGGCAGCTCGTGCCCTGCTCTTGGTGGGCGTGTGATGTGCACGAGAGGTCACGTGTTGACCACCTAGGTAAATGAATGAGTGAGTGAACAGATGAATGCATGAATGAGCGAGCAGACGAAGAAATACACAGACCAGGATAAGCAGGCACGAGTCACAGGCAGAACAAAGCAGAGGGGCTCGCAGAGCACTGTCCTCTGCGGGTGAGAGTGCGCTGTTAACAGCCTCTCAGGGCAGGCACATGTTCAGCTCAACGTGAGAAAAGAAGTTTCAAAGGCAGGACAGTGGCAAAGCAGCGTCTAACTCATCACCCAAGTTCCTCCTAATTCACAGGCAAATAAATACTAAAGTGACCCAGGGCTTAACAGAGAGAAGAGAGTCAAGGTGTAAAACAGAACTGATATAATGATTTTTAGACATCGTAACAAGAGAGGTAAAAGAATAGATTTGTAGTGCTCAGTCATTAAGTCCTGTCTGACTCTTTACGACCCCATGGACTGTAGGCCACCAGGCTCCTCTGTCCAGGGGATTTCCCAGGCAAGAACACTGGAGTGGGTTGCCATCTCCTTCTCCAGGGGAATCTTTCCAACCCAGACATGGTAAGAATGGTCAAAAGAGGGACTTCCCTGGTGGCCCAGTGGCTAAGACTCCTCGCTCTCCATGCAAGGGGCCTGGGTTCTATCCATGGTCTAGCAACTAGACCCCACATCCTGCAACTAAGAGTTCACACGCCA
Organism: Bos grunniens; assembly: GCF_055505025.1. NCBI lineage: Eukaryota > Metazoa > Chordata > Mammalia > Artiodactyla > Bovidae > Bos > Bos grunniens. The sequence goes on along the minus strand of NC_141190.1, from coordinate 46,684,806 downwards.
CAACTAAAGATCCTGTGTGCTGCAACTAAGAACCAAATAAATAAATGAATATTTTTAAAAAACGATGACAAAAAGAGAAAAAGAATGGTCAAAAGAAACGCTGATTTCCAGGTCTGATGAGACGGTTGCTTGTTTATGTGTGGAAGTAGACGGTAAGTGTGAGCCATTTTTAAAGAAAGGACGATTTAAAGTGGCAACAGCTAGACAGCTGACTCCAAGCCTGAGGGTGATGACAGGAGGCTGTGGACCAGCCCCCAGAGCAGGCGAACGATCGTAGTCCTACAGCAGATCTCAGGGCCTGCCGGGGAGGCGCCCGCGGACACCCAGTGATGACACCCTGGCCCACAGGCCTGTGTCCTGAAGGCGCACTCATGCTGCAGGTGAGTCAGAGAGCAGACCAAGAGCAAGGAGACTCGGGTGATTAATATCGTGGCATTCACAATGCCTTTACACATGGAGCCAGAGCTGGTGTGTGTTTGCCCTTCCACTAACAGTTGCGGTGGCTTCCAGGTGGCTCAGCAGTAAAGAACCCACCTGCCAATGCAGAAGACACGGGTTTGATCCCTGGGTGGAGAAGGTTCCCTGGAGAAGCCAATGGCTACCCACGCTGGTATTCTTGCCTGGGAAATCCCATGGACAGAGAGGAGACTGGAGGGCTACAGTCCATGGGGTTGCAAAAGGGTTGGACATGACTTAGCAACTAAACAAAAACAATACAATGCAGAAACTGAGATCATCAAATGTCTCCCCTGAATTGACCTGTAACAAAAATGGATTTGCTCTCATTTTCAAGTTCAGAGTTTTCAGTGTCGGGAGACCCGGAGGACATTCTTGTCTTGCTTTTCCAGTAAAATACAGGTATGAAAGGTGAGGGAATCAGTTAACTCCGCTGTTAGGAAAACAACACCCCAACCAATCAACGTGCCCACTCGGCTCCCTGGGTCTCCTTTTATTCTAACCTGTGGTTAAAACCTGTGGGAAGGGTCAGGCTTACGCTTCCTCAGTTGCTACCAACCATTCCAGCTGCCTGGCCCCTTCTCCAGGGCTGGCCCCCCATTGTGGAATCTCGAGGGACAGAGAGCTGATTCGCAAGTCCCTTGGAAGTACAATCCATTCCTTCAGCCCTGAAGACGAAGCCCCACTGCTTATTTGGTTTTCTTCCACAAAAGCAATAATCAAATAAATACGGTGTTGTGGTGATCTCAGTTGCTCAGTCGTGTCTGACTCTTTGTGACCCCACGGACTGTAGCCCGCCAGGCTCCTCTGTCCATGGGATTTCCCAGGCAAGAATACTGTGGTGGGTTGCCCTTTCCTTCTCCAGGAGACCTTCCCAACCCAGGGACTGAACCTGAGCCTTTGTGTCTCCTGCACTGGCAGGCAGGTTCTTTACCACTGAGCCACCTGGGAAGCCCCGTCAAATAAATACGGTGTTAATAAATCCCCTGTCTTTTTCACTCCTCTCACAAGAAGAGAGAATAAACTTGCAAGAAACTTGGTGAGAAAGTTTCCATTAAAAAAAAAAAGAAGGATATAGGATTTATATTGTTTTAGAAGGGGAAAGAAAACCCACACCTTGCTGTTATGCAAAGGATCTTGGCCACAGAGCCAGCTCGTGTCTCCGATGTCTCCAGGAGCTCGGCTGCTGTGCAACTTACTTTATGGAGACTGACCGATTGATTGCCTGAGTCAGGGAGGCTGCTTCCCTCTTCAGCCCGCAAGGCTTCCATTTCACTGGGCTGTGAGCAGCGTGGCCGGGGGATGGAAGAACCTGGACGCAGATCTCCCGGCACCGTGGGGTCATTTCAGAGGCACACGCTGACCTCTGCATGTGGCCAGGCCAGCCAACAACAGAGCTGCCCGAGTGACCACAGCCTTGAGAAGCAGGAGAGAAGGTGGGGGACCTCAGAAGAGTGTTTCTAGAGCTGCCAGCGGGTTAAAGTGGCTTTTTCGGGGTTTTAGCTGATATTTGCATCAGTAGGCAGGCCCAGAGGCCTGAGCAGTGAGCACACATCAGACCAGATGAATGACAACTTCCATGGGGGGACCAGCCTCAGGACTGATGCGTAGGAGGGCCCTAGTTGGCTGATCATGCTGGTGACAGCCAGCACCCCGAATCTACAAGGGTGGGGATAGGTCCCAGGGCTAGAGGCGGGGCTAGGAACGGGCAGCCTCGAGGAGCTGGGTTGTGCTCCAGCTGGAGCCAAATCTCGTGCTCGGCTACAGTTTCTTTGTGTGGCGCGCACCCATCCTCACCCACACACGGCCAGTGGGAGAGCGAGGCTGCCTGGAATCAGGCTGGGACCAGGGCTTCTTCAGGGCAAGGGCAGTGTCCAGGAGCACGACGTGTCCCCCGCGTGTGGGGTCAGCCAGCTTCTTCAAATGACAAATGTCTTCATACAAAAAGCTACTTTTCAAAACCAAACTTTCATAAGAACTGCACCTCAAGGGCAATGACCTCCAAGGTCACGAGAGTGGCCCCTGGACCCACCAGCTGGAATTCTCCCTGCTCTGCACGGTCCCCCTGGGAATGTACGTTCCCATGGTGATGACACAGGAACCCCGGGCCACATACATCCGCGTTCTAACCACTGCCACAGCTTTCCTGGAAATCAAGCCTTGGCTTGTCTAAAGTAAACACGCCAACATCAGGAAGGAAAGGAGGAGGAACTCCTGTCTTGTGGAGGGAAAGAGAGGATGGATCCACGTTCCTGAGCCCTGACTTACCCTCTGATGAGGAGGAGGGGGTGGGGGCGTTGGTGAGCCCGTCAAGTCCAGGTTCTCGCTCACGGTCCCGTAGTCTGCGCTGGTGCCTTTGAGAGGCAGAGGGGGCGGAACCTCAGCCACATCCAGCCCGGCCACGGTCATGCCGTTCAGCTCCAAACCTGGAAGAGAGCGAGAATGAGAACCACACCCCCAGCCCCGCCGGGAGTGATGAGCGTCCCTACACGGCTGCTTCGTGCCCTCTCGGGAGTGGCAGGGCAGCGGGAACCCTTTATCCCCCAGAAATGCCCGTCAATGGGCAGCGAAGAGATCGGGAGAGGGCAGAGAAGGCTGGGGCTGTGTCCCCTGCAAGGGAATGTTCCAGAAGGAGAATCACAGGATGCTGAACCCCGAGCTTAAAGGGTGGATCAGACCACTGGAAAAACAGCCACGTCTACCTGGGACCCCTCTGGTCCCTCCTCGACTGCCACGCCTGGGGGCATCTATACAACTCGTGGGTCACAAGGACCATATCCGCCTGGAGCGTTCCGAATCCACCAGGTCGCTGCCCCAGCCTCCTACAGGGAGCTGCACTCAGCTGAGTCCAACGACACAGCTCACACCAGCCCACCTGCCTGTCAAAACCCTCACAACAGGAAAAGCCGCGACCCTGCGAAAGGCAGGCATGAGCGGCAGCGGCCGCTGCGACTGCGGCTTTAAACAAGCCAAAGGGAAGCAGTGCTGGTTTTTTAAGTAAACTGAAAAGCAGTCGTTTTCAAGGGGAAGTGGTCATTGGGACAATCTACTTTCTCAGCTTTTGTTGAGACTCTGAGAAATCATCTGCCTTTTACGTTAAAGACAGAAATGGGCATTTTTGTTGTTGGGTGTCCTACCCGATGATGCAGCAGATGGAGAGTCATTAGGAGTCATTAGCGTGCTCCCTAGGACGAGGGGTGTCAACTGATAAGGAGGCCTTGCGGTTGAATCGAGGCGTGAGAAGGTGGCCTCTGATGGAATGGTCGCTCTCCTGACTGGCTGGCTGGTTGCTTTTACTCTGGCCTTTATTTAAAATTTGCCACTTTAATCATTTTTAAGGGTAGAAGTCGCACTGTCTGTTTGAGCCTGTGTGTCCAGGTCTCCGGGGTGACTGTCTAGGGGCGGGCTTACTGGGGGTGATGGTGACTGTGTGTTTAATTTCAAGGGACCAGCAGAGCGTCCTCCACTGCAGCGGCAACGTGCCTATTTATTAACTACTTATTAACAAAATCAATAAAATATTTGTGAAGATCTCGGGTTACAGCGTAAGGATGTATGAAGTGAAGCCAGGACACCCCCCTGGAGACTGTCTCCCTTCTGACGCCCAGCAAGGCCTGGGTCCCTGAGGCTCATCCCCGGGGTAGCCCTGACTCCCGACCAGAGACAGTCTTGGGAATGGCTGCTGCTCCCCTTGCAGCAAGAAGAAAGCAGGAGCTGAGGACGACTGTTGGCGGCCGGCACAAACCACTGCCCGGGGCCGGGCTCCCCGCCCCGTCTCCAGCCACGGGGAGGACAGTGGGTCCTCCTGGCTCTCTTGTCTGCTGCATCCTCAGTTCCTACCACCTCCTTCCTGCCAGGATGTCACCTCTCTGGCTGGCCTGACTTCAGGGGTGAAAACTAGGGTAGCAGTGGCATCCCTCCACGATTCGCATCCACTCGGAACCTCAGAGGGCTTCCCAGGTGGGTCGGCAGTAAAGAACCCGCCTGCAATGCAGGAGACACGGGGGACGGCAGGTTTAATTCCAGGTCAGGAAGACCCCCTGGAGAAGGAAACAGCTACCCACACCAGTATTCTTGCCCAGAAAATCCCACGGACAGAGGAGCCCGGTGGGCTGCCATTCATGGGGTTGCAAAGAGTTGGACACGACTGAGCACACACTCAGAACCTTAGACTTTCTTTGAAAAGAGGGTCTTTGCAGAAGAATCTGGAGATGAGATCATCCTGGATTTATGGGGAACCCTGAACCCCATCTGCAGTTTCCCATAAGAAGAGGAGAAAACACAGAGCCTGGGAAGAGAGGGGTGAGGGGACTGGAAGAATGAGTATACAAGCCAAGGAACTCCGAGGGCTGTGGGAGTCCACCAGAACACCAGTCCCCAACCTTTTTGTGGAAGACAACTCTTTTCCATGGACGCAGGGGTGGGGCCGGGGATGGTCTGGGGATGATTCAAGGGCGTTGCATCTACTGTGCACTTTATTTCTATCATTACTACATCGGCTCCACCTCAGGTCATCAGGCGTTAGACCCTGGAGGCTGGGGACCCTGTACTAGATGGAAGCAGGACTGGAGACACCTTGATTTCAGACTCCTGGCCTCCAGACTACGAGAGAATAACTTTTTGATATTTGGGGCCACCAAGTCTGTAGGAATTATGCTGAGCAGCCCTAGAAATCGGGCAGAACTGGAAGGTAAGTTCTACCCTTAGCCCCTCAGCACGGCCTGGAAGGGCTCCTTCCTTCCCATTCCTCCTGCACACAAAAAGGTCCCTTCCCCACCGTGTGGGCTGCATCATCTCATGACACGAAATGGGGGATGCCCCACGTGCTCTCAAGTCACCCCCAGCACACAGGAGGTCCGGAGCGCTGGCCGGGTCCTGCACTGTCCACCCAGGGAGCACAGGAACCCGGGACTCAGCTGTGGCCTGACCCGCTCCAGTCCCGGGGGACACTCCCCAAAGTCAGGGGCTCACCAACACTCTCTCCGGCTGCTGGACTGAAAAGAAGCCGGTCTAAAGTGACAGCCTTCAACGGAGGGGGGAGGTCACAGCACAACGTCAGGAATTCACACGGGACGACGTCTCACTTACTGGACTGCAGGCTGAAGCTGAGCTTGGCCCTTGGCATGACCGGGGGCGGCGTGGACTGGGAGGATGGGGAGGACGGGGACACCGAGAAGCGCCGCTCGCCCCCCATGGCGTTGATCACCTGGCTCTTCGGTCTCTGGGGCCGCAGAGGGCTGATCTACGTGGGAGGGACAGAGAGAGTGTGGTTAGGGTCTGTCCTAGGTGGCTCAGTGGGACAGAGCCACCTGCCAATGCAGGAGATGCGGGTTTGATCGCTGGGTCTGGAAGATCCCCGGGTGAAAGGCATGGCAACCCTCTCCAATATTCTTGGCCGGAGAATTTCATGGACAGAGGAGCCTGGTGGGCTACAGTCCATGGGGTCAGGAAGAGTCGGGTATGACTGAGCCGCTGAGCCCTGAGCACACACTGGGCTGACTTAATGTCACTTCAACAATTCCTCTGTGGAAATCCTGACCTGCAGCGCCGGTGCAGATGACCACATCTGGAAACATGGTCTTGCCGACGGTCAAGGTCGGGTGTCACTGTTACAGCAGATCCTGATCTAGTGTGACTGGTGTCCTTATAAAGTGGGGAGATTCGGACCCAGACACAAGCGCACGGGACGGTGCCATGTGAAGATGAAGGCAGAGATGCAGGGAGAGGGGAATGCTGGGCGAGGGGCTGGAGCAGACTCCCCACCACAGCCTCAGAGGAAGACAGCCCTGCTGGCACCTTGGCCTTGGACGTCCAGCCTCCAGACTGTGAGACCATCAGCCTCTGCTGAAGCCACCCAGCCTGTGGGATGCCGTTCTTGCGGTCCCGGCAAACTAACCCAGGCCTCACCCCAGTCTCCTTACACAGTCGGGGGGGATGACACATCCGTGTCTCCTGAACAGGAATGTGATGAGGGCACTTGGTGTTGGGGAGAGCCCCACCGGGTTGGGAGTGGACTCAATGACCTGTGCAGTGACCAGAACGCCCCAGGGGACTAATTTCTTGGCCTTTCTTGGCAGGTGTGTTAAAGTCTAGAAACTTGCTGAAGGATTCCTTCATTCACCTTCTCTTTCTTCTCTCAGGCTATGCTACGACTGAATAGGAATTCTTTCTACTTCTCATTGCATTTGTCTTCCCCATCTCTGACTTTCAGATGCACCTGACTTAAAGCAGCTAAGCCTTTTCCCATGTCTGTAACATTGGGAATTTTTATTTCTCTACATCTTACAATTTGGTCTCAGATTGTCAGGTCTGGGGGAACATGAGCAGTCCAAAATACTCTCAGGTAGGAGTAACGAGGACAGTTATTAACCCAGCTGAGAAAGAAGAATCAAGATTTAGGCCCCAGGATGGGCAGGGCTTCAGGCTTGGCTCCCGGGGCAGGGCGTGCGGATGGGCCTGCTGGTGAGGGCCAGCTGCAGAGTGGGTGGGCGGCAGCGTGTTCCACTGGGTGGTCTGCAAAGGCAGGGGGAGGCTGGAAGGCTTAAATCCTTTTGTAAGCAGTGTGGTTGAGGGGACACTGGCCAACAGGCTGGCTTCTGGAACGGCCCTATGCCAACAAAGCAGATCCCGGAGTCCAGGTGTCACCACCCATCTGCAGAAACAGCCCACCTGCTGTGGAAGGCCTGGGACAGCCTGGCTGGGCTTAGGGCTCCCCTTGGGTGCATGTGTGTGGGGACTGAAGATGGATCCAGGGTGCTCTTCCCACCCTTCCCTTCCCATCAGGGGACATCCTGACAGTTCAAGGGGCAGGGGATGGTTTACTGGTGAGATGCAAATGGCACGTGGAGGGCCCCTCCCCCCTCCAGGTCCTGAGAGGCTCAACTAGAGGTCATGACATTGCTGATGATGCGAATTCAGGTAGGAAGCTGAACTCAGCCCCAAAGAGGAAGTAGAGAAAAACCTCTGCAGAAGTGTGGAGAGGGGGCAGGTGGGTGCCCAGAGTGCAGCAACCCCAGGGGCCCAGGGCACCACCCTGGGGATGGGGCTGCTGCTGCCACTCAGTCATCTTTGCTCCCTGAGACCCCTACCCCCTGCCAACCCACTCTGTCCTGCAGCACCCGGCTGGTCACGGGCACATGAAGGCTTGAACGGGAAACTCCAGGTGCCCAGCTGGACCCAGAGACCTTGCCAGCACCTGTCACCCAGAGGACAGACTGGGACCTTGCTAGACCAAGAACAGCCAGCCTGCCTCCGGCAAGAAGCCAGAATGCCTGGCCCCTAGCACTGCAGCTGTGGCTATTCTGAGACTCCTCAGAGGCTGACAGCAGGGGTCAAGGTTCTGTGCCCTGACCTCGGTGGGTTCTGCTGCGTTTTTGGAGAGCACTCGGGCCCGCTGGAGTTCGGGGGGTGGGAGTGGTGCTTTGGGCTGAATTCAGCCTGTCTCTGCAGGAGAGCGGGACCACAGCGGGGAGGGACAGAACTTATACTGTGACGATGGCTGAAGCTGGCACATCCTTTGTCTTCTTGTCACAGAACTTGATTTGGATCAACTCTGCCACTTGGCTCAAATTCTCTGAGGCCTTCCGCTTCACCATCTTAAAGTAGAGCTCAAAGAAAAATGTCTGACACACTTGCTCAAGGTCTGCACTTAGCAAATGTTCAAAAAATGTTGCTGTTAGTTTGCCCATCCGGGTAGGGTGTCTGGACACTCGGGAGAAGGAAGGGGGTGCTGGTCAGCCCCAGCAGTGTCGCTGGCCACTCGGCTTTCCAGAAGAGTAGACGGAGCCCACAGTGGTGGGGGGGGGAAGGGGCGTCATGAGAAACCTCTGGATAGCACCACGTGAGGTCACATCTGAGTGCCAGCCAGCGGCCAGTCCCTTCCTGAGCCCTGCACCCTGGGCCGCCTGCTTCTCCCATGAAACACTGCAGCCCAGACACAGTCAGAGCTCTGTCCAAAGGCCTCACAAGAGCATTCGCCTTCAGGAAGACCGTGTGTGGTCTGGGGTCTCCTTTCTCCTCTAGACACCCAAGCAGCACGTGACTGCTGGTCTCCATGACAAAGGGTCTGGATGAAACATGCCTTCCGGTGTTGAAGATACAAGCAAGCAGTGAAGTGTGTCTTATTAAACGGTGGCCCCACCTGAGCCCTTTGATAAGCAACCGTTCAGTAACTGCCAGGGCGGGTCAGGGGTCGGGGGCTTCCGCCCAGGGCAGGCACATTCTTGGGCACTGTAGATGCAAACGGCCTTCCACTGCAAGGAGGTGGTAGCTCCAGGCCCAACTTAACCTCTGAAGCTGATGGCCTGAGAGAGCCTCCTCTTTGCTTTGTCTCCAGTCTACAAATAGCACGTTCTGAATAAAGTTCAGCCCAGAAGCTGCCCTCAGTTTGTGACACACTGCTGGGAGCGTCAGCTGGCATCCCTCCCACCCCCGCCCCAGCCCAGGCCGGGAGGACAGCGTGCACTTGGCTTTCCCTGTTGCCACACACCCTGGTCTCTGGAATGAACGAGAGTCCCTGGGATCCGTTTTTAATGTCAACTGACCAGCATGAGTTAAGTCCCCCCAAATCCTTGTGAAAGATGGCCAAGGGATTTAAGCATGGAACAGATGAGGCGAGGAGGATAACACAGAACCGTGTATGGCTGGCAGAACCTGTGGGAAGGGGCTCTGGGACTCTAGCTGAGCGGATTATAACACTCCCGCCGAACACCGGCTTACAATTTCTGGTCAGGAGGGGGTGGGGGAACGGCATTCGCTGGCCTGGAATTACTGTTTCCTGACAACACAAGCACCCTGCTCATCTCCTGAGACATCTGGGTGTCTAATGAGTGAGCCCCACTTTGCTGCGGAGCCCGGAACCCTGTGGGTCCCGCTGATGGCTGCCCCCCTCCCCCGCACCTGGCCCTGGAGGATGGGGGGATGGAGGGAAAGACCAGCATCCTCCAGAGAGACGCGGGCCTGCTCTGAGCCTCTGATGTCCTGGAGCATCTGTTACACAAGGGCAGGGATGCAAGAGACCCTGGATTCTCAAATGACTGTTCACAGCCCATTCAGTGAAATCTGATGGACAGCCCCCTTGGCAAAATGTGGAGCAAAGACAGGCCCCCTGCGGCAGCTACCGATGAGCGAGGGAGAGCTCCCTGTGAAATTACCGTTTCTGAAAGGATCACAGCCTCAGATTGCTGCAGGGGAATGTCGGTGGGTTTAAATTCTTTATCGAATATCTCTTGATGCTTGCTGTTCCTTTTTTCCTTCTTCTTGTCCTTCTTCTCTTTGTCAGGGTCATCCTTGTCCAGCTTGTCCTGGGACCGGGAGTGCATTTTCTTCGGCAGGAGGGGTTCCAGAGCGAACCTAAAGAAAACGTTGTTGGTTTTTTTTTTTTTCAATCAATGATGTCTTTCTAGGAGAAACTGTTACTTTTTGCCCTGCGGATCCATGTAAAGTCACTCACAATGAATCAGGTGCTGTCTGGGGACCGCCCAACTTTATAAGGAAAGAAATAATTTTGAAAGGAAGCTCAAGGGCTACCTAAGATACTTATTACCGATTGCCATGGTGACGGTCTTGCATCGCGATAGAAACAAACTGGGGGAAAGACACAACATGGACAGGACAAAAGCCTGATTGGACTACGGGATGACGATATTCGGAGATTATTGTTGCTTTATGGCCGGAGGAAGGTATTTGAGATCTATTTCCAAAAGGAAGTTCTCACTTTTTAGAGATTCACACTGCCATACTTATGAATGTGAACAGGAGAAACAGGCAGATGCTGATGCAAAGAAATGTCTGCATTGGTACACAGGGAGCTTCCACTCGAAAGCCTTTGATGGCTCAGTGAGAAAGAAGTCAACTCTAGCTCCCAAAGATGTGGAGTTGCCCTGAGATTTTCAGCCAAGAACTGAGCTTGAGAAGGAGGATTTGGGTCCCAGCTCTGCCACCTACTGGTGAGGGTCCACTGCCTCTGAGCACTGGGGACTGGACGACCCATTCACAGAATGAAAAGAAAATGGTATTTAAAAAGAGATGTGACCTATTCAAAGAAGCGAGTCATACAGTCCTATAGGAGAAACAGCACATACTGTGATTTCTGATTAGAGTGTTTTAAAGTGTGGTCCACACCTCATTCCTATATGGTTAAAAAGAAGCAAAATGGTCTGCTGAGAGGGTTCATGGAAGCTCCTTGCCTTCGAGCTGCTCAGGCAGTCCCAGAGCCCCTTGGGAGGGCAAACTCCCTCCCCCGTAACGTGGGATAAGAGGCCAGGTTCCCAAGCCAGCCTATGAGAGCCCCCGGTCCTCACTGCGACCTTCCAAGCCTGACTTCCCGAAACAGCCAGAGAGTAAATTGGTTTCCTCGGGGGGAGAATGATCCTAAGAGAAGGCAACTTAGAAAGCTGGTCGCATTTCCATCCTAGCTGTGGTTTCTTTCAAATTTACTTGTGAACAGGAAACGGAGAACTAAAGCACTGCTCTAATCAAAAGACCATTCCAGCAGCTTGGCTCCCTAACATGAGCGAGGTACCACAGACATCCACACTGAGTGGGTCATTCAGAGAAGCACATTTCAAATCCAGGGAAGATGCTGACCGCTGAGAGAAAGAATCACATCCCCTTAGTTTTGCTAAAAAAAAGAAAAAAACTGGATGGGCAGAGGGATTTGAACAGTAATGGTATTGAATGTAGGCATTGATTATCTATAGCTGCTAACATCACTGCAAGAGAGATAGTCAGGCACAATGTCCTTTTGAATGGAAGAACCTATGAAGTCATCCGGCCTCCAAATCAAGCCTGAATCTGTACAAGTCTCTAGATGGGACCACCCACCTGAAGGAAATAGGAGGGACACAGAGATACAGTCAATAACACTGTCGGGGATGCAGTCAGAAAAATCTGGATTGCACCAGCAGCAACCTGGAGTTTTCAACAAATAAATTACAAGGAAGAGAAATGAAAAGAAGAGAGTGGAAGGAGGAAATCTCTTGATTAAAAGAGAACTAAAGAGATATGGCAGGGCTGCCCAGGTGGCGCTGGTGGTAAAGAACCCGCCTGGCAATGCAGGAGATGTGAGAGACTCGGGTTAGATCCCTGGGTCGGGAAGATCCCCGGAGGGGGGCACGGCAACCCACTCCAGTATTCTTGCCTGGAGACTCCCATGGATGGAGGAGCCTGGTAAGCTATAGTCCATAGGGTCGCAAGGAGTCGGACATGACTGAAGCGATCTAGCATGTATGCAAAGAGGTATGGCAGCCAATTCCAAAGTGGGAGTCTTATCTGGATCAGTTTCAAACAAACTAAAAAAAAAAAAAAAAAAAAAGCCATTTATGACCCAGCTGGAAATTAAAACCAATATCTGATGATGGTATGGAATGACTGTTCATTTCTCACCTGTGCTAAAGGGAGTTTTTTCTTCTAGGTTCCTACCATTTAGAAAGCCACACTGAAATGTTTACAGATGAAATCACACGATGCCTGAGACTTGCTTCGTGTGTAATATGGAGGAGGGAGAGGGTGGAGTACAGACTGAAGAAGATGGGCTGGGAGGTGATCACTGCTGAAGCTGGCTCACAGGTGATGGGCACAGGGCCTCGTTATGCTATTATGTTTCCCGTGAAACTTTCTCATAATAAAAACCTGAAGATGACTGATGGAATACACCAGTGTTGACTTTGATTATGAAGGCATTTCGGGACATCTAGATATGCAATTAGCAATAAATCAACATCCATTAGGTGTTAAATGTTACATCTCTTATAAACAACAATAATAATAAAAAAAAACCTTCATGATTTTATTCTAGGTTTTACAGAACTTGAGACAATTAATAGAGGGAAATAAAGGATTAATGGACATCTTCTAGCTCGGGGTGAAACCTGTGCTGTGAAATCCAGACAAGTACACAAAGCACCAAAGAGGAGGCTGAGCTGGAAATGTTTCACAGGATGAGGCAACTGCCGGCAGGTGCACTTTATTCTGCACGTCACCAGTGCCATCTGGGACCAAAGTCTCACTTTTTCCACGTTAGTTGGGTAGCTAAGGGTGACAACCCTGTGAATGAACGAAAATCTGGACTCTAATAAAGACGCTTTCTAGTTTAAGGTTAAACATATGGCTCCAGGGGAGGAGACAATGGTTTCCACTCATGCAATCACATGTGCAGGACGGGACTCTTCCATCTAAAACCTCTGGCTCACTCTTTGCTCTCGCCCCTACATTCCTGGAAATATAAAACCCTTTTCATAACTAGCCTGGGGATTTACCTGGGGAGAAGTTGAATTAAGTTTCTTTAGCAATCTTGCTCTAAGTGACAAGCGCACTTGATTTAAATACCTCTAAATCAAGAATTTCCATATGGACTTGGCCTTGTAAGTAGCAGACACTGACAAAAATTACTGTTAGGGGAAAAAGAAAAAAAAAAAGTGGGAACAGTTTTCTCTCCTCCATTGGGCCTGCTAGTTGTTGGCGACAGAGGGCACTGGGGTTGCAGCTGTCTCTTGGGGTGCTCTGGGAGTTTCTGTCTGCAGGTTGCCGGGGCCAAGAGCCTACGGGTTTGATAAGATGATGGGTTGTAAACCAAATGGGCTTGGACAAACACACAACTGTGCAGACTCGACAGTAAAACAATTAGAAGTTCTCAGATGTTTAAACTGCATGTGACACTTTTTTCTTTCTGTATAATCAGAACAAGCTTTATATGTAGGCTACTCACTAAACACACAAAAATGTCAACATCGAGGCTGTCTTTGCAGAAGACACAGTGGGAGTGCAACGAAATGTTGACTCATCTATTCCATTCCTGTTCCCTTCTTAGTGGCTTTGGCTTAAGAGCAGTGCTCAAGAGCAACACTGGGTCTCAAAAAAGATCTTGCAGCAGGAAAGTGGCCCTGCCGGCCTTCAGGGAAGCCTGCCTGAGTATGACAGGCCTGCCCTAGTGTCACGCCTTGGAAGTGAGCAAGGGATGAAAGCACAGCACACCACTGGCAAGGAACGCACCTCACTGTTCCAGGGCACGTTGACAAGGACTGGACACTCATTGAGGTTTTATAGTTTGATGGAAGTCTCATCCAAAGTGGAGCCCAAAGCGAGAGATTGTTCTCAAAAATTGCTAAGACCCTACAAGTCTTAGTGGCACCCTGGCTGTAAAGGTCTTGGATGATCTCCGTTTCAAAGGGAGTGTTGAGTTTCAGAAATCCTCTCAGCTGTCATCACAAATCCAGGACCCTGGAGAGCTCCTCACAACCCCCCCAGCCCTTCTCTTCCCTCCCTACTGCTGAGCCAGACTCACCCATCAGAGCCAGGTCTGGAAGGGGTGCTGTCGGATGAGAGGGAGGAGACAGAAGCCACGGATAGAGGCCGGGACGAGGAAGGCATGGTGAAGGATCGGACCATGGACCGGGGACGGCTGCCTCTTCTGTCGTCCAGACTTGAGGGCTGGGTTGGGGCAGAGGGGAGAGAAAAAGAGTGACTTGCTTGATGTCCATGCCAAAAGATGTCCAGCCTGGCATGGCCAGACACCTCAGACCGAGTGGTCTTAGCAGCCTGGAGTCTATACCAAAGCAATCTACACTTTTATCAACAGTTGATGTTCCTGTCCAAAGCTGAAGCTGAAAACCATGGTTATTTGGAGATTTTTTGAAGTATGATTTGATACTGTGAAATATACCAGAAAGAACTTTCTTGTTGGTTTTTTTTTAAATTTAAAATGCAGTTTTCTTTACCAAGACCACAATGCCTTACCCTGCTCCAAAGTCAGGACAATGCACTGATGGACTAGGAATTGTAATTTACAGAACACATCTAGAATGTGCCTTAAGGACTTGGCAAGATGTTTAGATGAAATGTGTATCTCTGCATGCTGACAAACCAAGCAGATCACCAAAATACATGGAGGCACAGGGACTGAACTTGTCTAGACTGAAGTGAGATGCTCCTACTGCTTAATTAAAGGCGGGTTTCCTTCCCTGCCAGTGACTGGTACAGTAGGTTAGCTGGGTCCATGGCTGGAGTTGCTGAAGCTCCTCCTTCTTAGCAGGAAGTGGGCCAGTGATGCATCCAGAGAGAAACGGTCTCTGGATACAGTTTTCCACCCTCTGTCTGTCACACAACTGCATATTAACAAAATAAGCATCACTGAAATACAGCACATGTCAACACCTAATTAGCTACAAAATGCTTGTGTACCTGCCCCTCAAGCCAGATGTTGGCACAGCTGGGACAGCAGCTGGTGCAGAAACTTTTTTTTTTAACCCTCAGGATGTGGAAATCAAACTTCTGTAGGGCATTCCCTCTCTGTGTGGCTCAACCTCCCTCAACCCCAACCCCATGCTACCAAAGCCGGCGTTCATTCAGCCCATCTCCGACGGAAGAACTGCTTGGGACCCGGGCTGGTTACAGATTATATACCACCACTGAAAAGAGGGCCTGTTTCTTAACTACGCTTTGCCCGTGAAATACCATCGGACCTGAGCCTCATCTCTTCAATAGTAAAAGGCTCAACAGACTTGTGGGTGCCAAGGGGGATGGGGGTTTGCGGGGGACGGGATGGGGAGTTTGGGATTAGCAGATGCAGACTATTACATACAAAATGGATAAACTGTAAGGTACAGGGAACTGTATCCAACACCCTGTGATAAATTCTAATGGAAAAGAATATGAAAAATACATACAACTGAATCACTGTGCTGTCCAGCAGCATTCAACACGGCACTATAAATCAACTATACTTCAATGAAATAAGCTTGTAAAAAATAGTAAAAGGTTCAAAGTCGCAAAAGAACACTTTAAAGCAGGAGCTGGTAAAAGTTTTCTGCAAAGGGGAAAATGACAAATACTTCAGACTGTGGGCCAAGGTCTCTGTCCCAAGCATGAAAACAGCTATACACAATACAGAAATAAATAAGTACGGCTGTGTTCCAATAAAACTTTATTTACAAAACAGATGTCTGGCCGTAGTTTGCTGACCAGTGGCTCACTACCCAGCTGCAATCTGCCAGTACCAAGGGTCTGGTCAGCCTTAACTTTAGCACTGATGAAGGTGCCATTGCCCAACTCCAGGGAGACAGCCTTTGCCATGAACTGGCTTTTAGGAGGCAACTAAAAGGAAATGGTGACTTCCAGAGTAGCCTAAATCGTAAAAACGTTTCCAGAGACTCAAAGTCTACAGTATCTTCTTCTCAGCCTTTAAGGTTATATTCCATTTCTAATGATTATAAAATACTGGCTATATCCCTCCTGTTTTACAATGTGTCTTTCTTTGTAGCTTAGTTGTACAATGTATCCACTTCTCTGATGAAATGACCTTCACAGCAGCCAGGGTCAAGGGAGTGGGCACACAGGAGCCAGCCGGCCGTGGACCAGGAGGTGCTTATGGCCACAGGCTGCCCTCATCCAGCTCTTGGGAAGACCCAAGCAGCTGCGAACGCCCCCAACCACACAGGGCTGGCGATGTGCCCCAAGAGGCAGCCCCGAGTCTTGGTCAGGATGCATGAGCATGGACGGGAAGACTGCGAAGGATGAAGCAAGGGGGATGCAGGAGGGGGCTCTGGCCGGGGATGGCCAGAAGCCACTGGTGGTCGTGTGTCAGCAGGGCACCCACTGGGGGTGGCCCTGAGCCCTCCTCCTGGGCCATTCACCTCGCACGCCTTTCTTGACCCAGCAGAGCCTCTAGAAATCGAGCAGCCAGGACTTCTGCTTTTCCATCTGAAACCATCAGGGCCTCCCAGTCCTTACTGGGTAGCTCCAGTGCTAGGAATTGTGAGGGAGGGGACATCTGTGTCCCCGCAGCAGGACAGGCACTGAGTGGGGGGGGCGGGGAGACCACCAGGTGGGAATGTCGGCCCCGGCATGGACTGCGTGACCTCGCATAAAACAAAGAACCACTCGGACACCTAGCTCCCTCCTGAGCACACAGGGGATAGTTACGTCACCTTGGGAGGCTGGCGAGGATGACCTGTAATGACACGTGACAGGCAGGGCGGCTACACGAACGGCAGCCTCGTGTCCAGCTGTACAGACACGAAGCACAGACGTGCTCCAGCCCCTCACAGAGCACGCCTGCTTGTCCCAGGACGCAAGCGGTCACCATACTCATCTCCAGGGTGGTCCGGAAGGCCCCACCCACGCCCACCACGGGTGCAGACTGCCCATGGCATCCTGGGGATGGCTGGTTTCACTGCGTTTAATCATGCTGATGGGGTTTCATGGGGGTATGGTGAGACGCAGGCCCGTTTCACAGTCTTCTAGAAACATCCCTTTCCAAATGCTGCACAAATGCCAGCTGTGGACTGGAAACCCACCGGGACAACAGGCTGGCCCCTAGGAGGGGGTGCATGTGCAGGGGTGCATTAGGAGGGAGTGGGTGGGGAGGTGGGAGGGGGAGAGATGGCGTGCTCTAGGACATGCAGCCTCAGGGTCACCGCCCAGAGCCCACACCCTGACTGCCCTCCAAGCCTTATCAGCCACTCTTCTCTTGGTTGGAATATTCTGTTGAACTCCAGCATATAGAAGACGGCAAGGGGAACTTCTCTCTGGAGGTGGGGGTCATCAGCTTACCCTCCCAATGAACACCCCACTTAGTGGCCTCTGAGGAACCCCAGGGTTCCATGGATCCCAGTACGAGAATCACTGGAACAAGTCTCCCTGGAAATGGTGAAGGGGGCCCTCTTGCTGTTGTTGCTTAGTCATTCAAATGTGTCTGGCTCTTTTTGACTCCATGAACTGTTATAGCCCGCCAGGCTCCTCTGTCCATGGAATTTTCCAGGCAAGAAGATTGGAGTGGATTGTCATTTCCTCCTCCAGGGGATCTTCCCAACCCAGGGATCAAACCCGTATCTTTTCCATCTCCCACACTGGCAGGCAGACTCCTTCCTGCTGAGCCACCTGGGAAGCCCCGAGGGAGGGCTGGAGGGGGAAAGTCCTGGAGGCAGGGGTGACAGTGAGCCACAGCACCGTCTGTGCACACCATGGCGAGGACCCGAGAAGGATGAACAGTGGCTCCTGGGTGTCTTGTCTGCTGATGGTGGTGGAGCGGGACCAGCCCAGGGAGCTGGAGGGGCTGGACAGCGTGGGCTCTTCTGGGCACCGGGGTGGAGGGGCCCAGAGGCAGGTGGACGGGTGGGTCTGCGCTCAGGGCCGCAACCAGGTGATGCAGAAAGCGATAGAGGATGACAGTGGAGAAGGGGCAGGGCCATGGGAGGCTCCCTGTTCTCATCAGACTTGAATGAACCAGAGAAGGAAGGAGTGGAGGACAAACTCGAAACTCTTTCAGGAGCCTATGGACAGATGCCTCCTGTACGGCCAAGGGCCAGCGAAGGCACAGGGCCGGTGCTGAACGTGACTGAGGCTCGTGGCCTCCACTCTGGGGGCCCCAGGCTCTTCACACCTCCCTCCCCAAGTAGCAGGAGGAGCTGGGGTTCCTGTACTTTCTTTCAGGAAGTGGCAGCTCCTCAGAGCCCAGGGTTGGCAGGATGAGGCTAAAGCTGAGTGGACTGGACGGGGGTCTGATGGAGCCGCTCACGGATTAGGAGTCAGAGGGCGTCCAAGTCTTCCCTTTCTACGGCTTAGGCTGGCTCAGAAAAATTGACAAAATGGTTTATGTCCTTTCTATGGGGTTTTTATTTTTAAATCCATCTTTTTTTTAAACCGGATGACAGTATATTGCTTTTTAAAGTATTCTGAGATGCTTGAAAGTTCTCAAAGTAGATAAGAAGGGGAAGCCTCATTCCAGACTGCATTTTATCACCACATTTTTCAGAGAATGACAGGGTATCAGGCCTCCTGTTTGCTCAAGGGAGGCTGGCTGCAGAACCTGCCTTTGGGGGTCCCAGGATGAAGCGGGGACACAGGAAGGCAGCTCCAGGGGACAAGGCACCACGGGTGGGAAATGCACCCTTACTTAATTCTGTTTCTGACAGCATTCTCAAGATGCCCTGGCTGCCCCTACAAAGGGGTCGGACATTGGTGGAAAAGATGCCTTCTCAGGGTGTGGTACAAATGGCTTATCTGCCAGCTAAGGATGGCAGATCGCTGCCCACATGACAGCCCCGCCTTCCTACCCGCCCCGCTACCCCCGCCCCCGTGCTCAAGAGCAAGCCTGCACCGAAATAATGAATCACAGCAGAAGACAGGGATATGAAGGATGTTCTGATGAGCCAGACAGATTTCTGTCATTTTGAAATATACAGGAAATGATTGATCAAAGAGGAAGCGTTTCACTTAGAAAGAGAACACAGAGCTTGCACAAGTGTTTATTTCTTAGAAAGAATTAAAAGTGGCGTCAGACTTTGAAAGAGGTGCACTGTGATGCCCTCTGAAACTCTTCCCGCCACTTGACGCTGATTGTAATGAGTTGTAAGCTCCAAAGTGATGAAGCGCAGCTCGAGGACTCTGACTTGCATGGAGGGCCCTCTGCAGTGGCCAAGCAGGAGAGCACCCTGATTCCTAAGCCAGTTCATCTGGAGCTGCTCCTGTGGGGCTGACAGTCTTGGATTCCCGCCTGCTGGGTCTTCAGACCATAGCCCGGCAACTGAGTTACTCTCAGCTCGTGCTCTGCTTTAGCCAAGGCCACAGACACCTCATCTGATGAGCACTAGGTCCCAGGCTTGGAGGCACTGGGGCCTGGGCATGGCCAGCAGGGCTTGGGGTGGTGGTGGGGGAGCGCAGGGTGCAATCACAGCCAAGTCAACCCATCTGGGGAGGAGTCCTGCTCCTGACTTGTCTCCAACCACAAGGGCAAGAGAAGAAGAGCTTTGCCACTTATGAGCATGAGGCCTCAGGCTAGGGGCCCTTCTCAGGTTCCTCCACCTCTAAAAGAGGTAGGTTTCCCCACCTCGAAATGTCCGCAGCGCCTCCTTCCTCAGGCTGCACTTCCTACTTGCAAAACGAAAAACTCAGAAAGGTACCAGGCTCATGGTAAGCACTAAATTAGCGTTTGCTAAGTGAGACAGATGTGTGGAAAAAGAAGTCAGTTCAACATAGAGCAGCAAACTTTTGAGAACGGCAGACAGATGGAGCTGGGCTAAAAATGAAGCCAGAATGGCGTGCCTAGTTGGATACGTGGTTCTTTAGGGGGTAGAGGGCTCTGGGTCCTGAGTGGTGGGGTAACTGCTGCAGCCTGCCTTCCCTTTGCAGGATAACCTGTTAGACCTGCTCACAGACACCCCGTCCATGCCAGTGGGCATGGGATTCCAGACCAGAAGAGGTCTCACTGCCTCTTTTTGCCACACTGATGCTCACCTCTGAACAGTGGAGAAATGGGACCATTTGTTTGGGCAGACATCCCCCAAGCCCACAGTCAAGGCTAGGACTCACCAAGATTCCCATAAGGAAGGAAGTGATGCTCTGAACTGCACACCACGGGAGCACTCTGAGGTGTGGTGCCTGGTCCTGCCCCCAGAAATGCTAAGACCCAGCTCGTGAAGACTGTCTCAAGCCCACCACAGGCCTTAAACTGCCAGGTACTTGGCATCAGTAAGGATAGAAACTCTGCTCCGTGTTATGTGGCAGCCTGGATGGGAGCGGAGTTTGGGGCAGAATGGATACATTTATGTGTATGTCGTACACCTGAAACCAGGCTTCCCCGCAGGCTCAGCTGGTAAAGAACCTGCCTGCCAGTGCAGGAGGCATAAGAGACAAGGGTTCGATCCCTGGCTTGGGAAGATCCCCTGGAGAAGGAAATGGCAACCTGCTTCAGTATTCTTACCTGAAAAGTTCAATGGACAGAGGAGCCTGGAGGGCTACAGTCCATGGGGTTGCAAAGAGTCAGACACTTGAAACTATCATAACATTGATAATCAGCCATTCTCCAACATTTAAAAAAAAACAACCCAAAACCAAAAAAGATGCATACAATATATAAAAAAATTACCAGCCATTCTTTTATGATGCTCTTGATGTTAGCCCTGGCTCAGAAACCTTACACAAACTCTTAGTAAAAGCCCAGGTCTTCCCTTTACCCCAGAACAGAGTCTCCCAGCAGTCCAGGCTCTGTGAGGCTGGGTATCTTTCTAAGTCTGCCCTACGAATTGTATTCTGCCCAAGGCATGGCTGTGTCTGCACCAGCCCCGGGCTTGCCACTCAGATTCCTGCCACTAGCCTTTGCTGAGTGAGTCCTCTCTCTGGGCAGCATCCTGCCCACCTCCTGCAGCTTATCCTTGACTTAGATCAATGGCCACTTCCTCCAGTAGGCAAGTTTCAGACTTCAGTGAACGGCTCCTCCCCTCAACGACTCTGCCCTTGGCCTGGGCACAGGCTCCATCTCAGCTTTGGGACGTCACGCGTGCTGTTACCCTGTGTGCGCTTTAACCCTCTGCTTCTGCTGTGTGATTGGAAGTAGGGTTTCCACGAACCAGCCTGAGTCCCGTTGGGTTGATGAGATTTTTCTGTCGCTCCCTGACTCTTAGGGGAGATTGCATTCACAGCCATCGGCAGGGTCCTTGGTGATCAAGCACATTTACTCAAGCTTGCTCACCCAGACATTTCCAGTTACTGAAAGGAGGTGACTAGATTCGCTGGCAGAGGACCTGAGGAAGGGGCAGAGGTTCCTTGCCCTACTTCCTAAGCGGGCACCACAGGCAGGACTTGGGTACTCTGCCCTGTGGGCCTGTCATGGTCAGACGGCGTGTGCCGGGAGCTGGCATATTGTATATTGAGTGCATATTGCATATTGAGTGCAGCACTTTCCACAGCATCATCTTTCAGGATCTGGAATAGCTCAACTGGAATTCTATCACTGCCGGGAGCCAGCGTGAGGAGCTCCACCCATGACAAAGGTCATGAGGAAGGAGGCTCGGCATACGCAAAGGCGGGATCGAGCCTCAGGAGTCCCCTTGGAAATTCTCGAGCATCTACCCCCAAAACCAGAGTCTGCCTACTTTCTGCTTTGTGCTTTCACCTACACCTCTGACTTTACGGGGGGCTGTCCCCCACTACCTCTCTCTGAAAAAAGAGTTAGCTTACAGCTCCAGTTAATAATTCCTGGGTGTGACAGTGTTTAACCTACAAACTCCTTTGGAAATCCTCTAGCCTGCCTGAATAGGTTTTTCCAGCCACATGTGATTGTTCAGAGCCTCCCAACTGTGAGAGGCATGAGATGTTCTCAACTGTCTAAACACAGATTCCTTTGAGTAGTTAAAAGATTGATTAGAAACTGTATTGGTGAAGGGATTTTCACTTATTGGGCCAATGTTTGCTGCTAAGTCTCCATACCCCTTACCTACTGTGTCCTTGGCAGTGTATTGATTGATATAATGGGTGTATAGAAATGTAAGTAGTAGCCTCAATGTTTGTAACCTTGGACCCTTGAGTTAAGTCTTTTCTTGATTGATCCCACCTCACCTTTGCCCTATAGGAATGCAGCTTTGTCCAATGCTTTTTTGGAGGCTGGTGCCTGACTTTGGAATAATCACCTTTAGCGAAATATAAGTTTCTTAAAATGTTAACAGGCCTCCTGGCCAGAAGATGATGTAAATCACCTGAACTTTTGCATATGATAAGTTTGAAAGCCTGGCTTCGATGAGGATCAGGAACTGCTGTCCTTGCATGACTCCACTCCTTCCCCCATTATCCTCTATGCACAACTTAAGGTATAAAAACTACTTTGGAAAATAAAGTGCGGGCCTTGTTCACCAAAACTTGGTCTCCTTATCGCTCTCTCTCCCAAATTCTGGCTGAGTCTCCATCTGGAGCGAGGAACCCGCCATGCTTGCTAATTATGCCTGGGCTTCTAAGATCCGACCGGGGAGGCCTCAGTGTCTCCTCTCCTTCGGGAGAGCGGAAGGGCGCCTGTGGCCTACGTAAGTGGTGCAAACTTCTTGTCTTGAAGTTTTATTGGTCTCCCGCGTACACCAAGCTACTCAGCCTCTTTTCTCCACTGAATTTTCCTACTGAGCTATCCTCATTCTATTACTCTTAATATCTTTGATAAATATTTAAATAAATAGGTTGCCTATGCTGTCCCTCCTTCGAATACCCTGGATCAGCCGGGGCTGGACCCCGGCAGGCGTGATGAAGAGCCGTGCTCCCCCGCCCCCTGCCACACCAGCCGCTCACCATGGTCCGGACACCGTACTGCTTCTCCACTTTCTCCTTTAACTGTCTGAAACAGGCCTCCATTCTCTCATGAAACGGCCTCAGTGCTTCTGTGACTTTGTCTCCATGGATCCTGATCCCTTCGGCCAAAAATGGAATCTGAAAAACATACCGGTTGACATTCCTTATCTCCTGTTTAATGATCTCAAAAGAGCAATGTACACCCGGCAGAAAGTGGCGAGCCACGTGCAAAATGCATCTGTTTCGGTTTTCCAATCAAACCAGCTGATTAAATTCATCAGCCAGGCATGCTACTCTCCCAAACCAAAATGTGTAAATGAAAAGCATTTGTGTCTTAAGTCGGACACATCTAGTGCAGCGTGCAGGGCACGGATGTGTCGTTGCTTTGCCTGACTTGCATTTGACCATCAACCCCAGAAGAGACGGGTCTGTGCTTTCCACTTGAATTTGAGAAGAACTGCATTTTGGACTTGTTTAGCTGTAACTTGATGTACTCACAAAGGGCCATGTCACAGTGCCAAGATTCCTTTGCTAAGAATACTGCCTCTATAACCCACTCCAGTATTCTTGCCTGGAGAATCCCCGTGGACAGAGGAGCCTGGCAGATTACAGCCCACGGGGTCATAAAGAATTGGACATGACTGAAGTGACTTAGCATACATGCACAGCTATAACTTGACCTACTTGCAAAGGGCCATGTCACTGTGCAAAGATTCTTTCGCTAAAAATATTGCCTCTACAGGCAACTGAGAACTCTATTCCAAAATGTAAAAACCGAATTATATGTGATCTATAGTCCTGAAGGGTATTCTTATTTGGAAAGGAAAAACAAATTTATCCTTCCTTAAAACTAAAAATAATCACCTCTCTGCCAACACTGCTGTCACAAACTTCCACGCCGACGCTTCACATCGGACCGTGATGTAGCTGACCTTTAAACGCATCGTAGGGACATTTTTATTCCCCAGCCCCAGAGACCCTCCAGAGTCCCTGCTGTTGGGGGTGGGTGTCAGGAAGGCGCCTTTCTTCCCCCAGCTTCTGCGTCCCCCGAGGCTCCGACTGGGAGGTACATGCTCTCCAGTGCAATCAAGCTAAGAGGCTTCTTCTTAATAATTTATAATTAAATCAAAATACTGATTAAAAACAGATTTTCTTAATATGACAGAACACCAATGTAGATGAGCAGATTTATTAGTAAGAAGGATAATAAGTCCACAATTGAATTTCATGTGAACAAATTCAAGAAATCTTATCAGGATGAATCAATGCACAAAATGTATTTGGCTGCCATTTATAGCAAGCAGCTGGAGCCTCTTGTGGTGCTCTGGGAGAGGACAGGATCAGTGAGCACCCCCCCTGGGTTGACACCCCTCAGCCTCCTCTCGGGCTGCGCAGGCACAAAGCGTGTTCGGCTAACAGCTGGGTCTACATCCAAGGTAAACTCCGGGCATCCCTTTCTGGCCGTGATCACCAGGAGGACAGTGTACAGCTAGGACTTCAAACGAGATGGGACCTTTTACTTCCCCACGCATATTACTCTCGCAGGTGGCAGCCTCCAGGGGCTGGCTGCAGTTTGTTTAGATTCAGCAGGAGAAGATGCTCACAGAAATCTTCTAGATTCCTGGGGGTCGGCAATGGCAGGCTGGGGATAACCTGTTGTGGGACGGGAAACGTGTCTTGTCTATCCTGGAATGAAGGCAAGGATACGGGTGTGGTTTCAAGGTGACAGCCCGGCCACTCTAGACACTGAAAGCATTTTGCTCTACAATGGAGCTTTCTCAAATGTGCAAAATGAAGTCTAGTCATTTCTGTAATTTTTTGTTGGTGGTCTGACAAAACTCTTAATTGGCCAGATGCTTGACATCAAAGAAGCTACTTGCTGGACTAAAGTGAAGACCTTTTGGTTCAGGTCTTGGGACTGAATGAAGGGCAATTTGGCAGGTGAAACTGATCCTTTCAACTGGTCCCTGACATTGGTCAGTTATAGCTTTCTACAAGAAGGGTGGGATGGGGCCCTTGTTCTATGTCCGCTTGGGGCTGAACTGAAGCTATGAATAAAAAGATGCTCTGTGCAAACACTCCAACATACAAAGTGCTTAGCACACGAACGGAAGCCATGGACTGAGGCCTGGAATGGTCTTTGGATTTCAGCAGGCTGAGCATCAAAATCTCTCAGGCAGATTCCTGAACCATAGTCCTGATCTGGTCTAGAGCAGGTCTCAGGAATCAGAACATCTAAAGAGTTTCCCAGAGCCCAGAGGGGGAGGAGGTCATCCCCAGAAGCCACATGTGTCCTCAGGTGCATGCTCAGTCGTGTCTGAATCTGTGTGACCCCACAGACTAGCCCACCAGGCTCCTTGGTCCAAAGCATTTCCCAGGCAAGACTACTGGAGCCATTTCCTTCTCCAGGAGATCTTCCCCACCCAGGGATGGAACCTGTGTCTTTTGCTTTGGCTGGCAGATTCTTTACCACTCAGCCACCTGGGAAGCCCAGCAAAGTCACATGTTGAGTTCAAAGTGAGCACGTGGCCGGCTCTCAGAATAGCGGTGTTGTATGTGAAATCTGCTCCCGTGTGTCCCCTCCACGGGTTCACGGCCTGCTGGTCGTACAGAGCACTCAGAAGCAGCGCGAAGCGCTCCAGGAGCACTGCCCCCGGTGACCTCAGTCAGGCCTGTCATCAGCTGGGGATGGTGAGAGGGTCTAGGCTTTCATTTCTGTGCATTTCAGAAGACACATATGCGGGCACCTCAGCGGGCTCATCTGAGCCTACACGGATTCATCCTCAGACCCACAGCAGGGAGGCTCTGTGAGACAGCTGTGTCTGCGGAAAGAGGGAGCTGTGCCTTTGAAGAAGGGACTGGCGCTTGTGGCTGCAAACCTGGAAGAGCCCCATGCACGCAACCGGCCCCTGACAGACCCCGACTCCCACCCCTAAGGGGCTGAACACCCCCTGCTTCAGCAGAGGCAACAACAGAGCCGGGAGCTGCCCGGGACTTAATACCAGCCTTTGCAAGTGATTTTAGGGACCAAGATGTTCTGATTGCACATCAGGGATGGACACTGCCCAGGAATCCTTGGGATTCCCAGGAGGAAAACCTCACTTTGCCCTGATGGAGCTTCAGGGAAGAAAAACAAATCAAACAAATTAACAAACAAAACCAAAAGAAAGCATCCCAGTAACCCCAAACTTCTTTCTGTTACTGACCATATGACTCAATTACTGATATTAAAATATGGATTTTCAAAACATCGGCAAATGAAAGCAAGATCACAGGTAATGTTTTGAATATGTATTTTTCATCACTCTTTGATTTAATGAAGTGGCTAGAAAACAGATTTTTTTTTTCAACTTTCCTGTGAACTGCTTTAAAATTCATCCTTTAATATAGTTATTAGGGGTGATGACATAGTGCTGACATAAAGTTCTCTCTGGGGAACAAATTACTTTCCTCTGTAGGGCCTGAAATTCTTAAAATCCAATTTGCTGTAAAAGCTTACAGGGAAAAAAAAATCAATATAACTTTTTGCAGGCCAAACTAGGTTTTGTGTAGCAATGGTTTTACAGCCTTCAGTAGAGTTTTGAATTTTGTACCTTTTGGTTCCCACAACATCTAAAATGGAATCATTCAGACCTGTAAATCCTCTCCCTCTTTTTCTAAGTTAGAGACAGAGACTGCCTACACAAAGCTTATATCCTGTGCAAAGAAACCATTCTGTAAAAAGTTCCCTTAAATTCAGCTCCCAAGATGTCTTACCAGAGAAGAATTCCAAGGCCAAATTGATATCAAATGCCTAAGTCACACCCATTAGGATGGTTGTTATAAAACAAAGAAAAAGAAAACCAGAAAATAAATGTTGACGAGGATGTGGGGAAATTGGAACCATGGTGCCTGCCTGGCGGGGGGGATAAAAAGCAGCGCAGCTGCTGTGGAGAACAATGCAGTGCTTCCTCAGAAAGTTAAAGACAGACATATCACACGATCCAGCTGTCCCCCTGCTGGACACATACCCAAAGGAAGCGAAAGCAGGAAGCAGCAGTTTTTTGTAAACCTGTGTTCATAAAAACATTGTTCACAACAGCAAAAGACGGAAGCAACCCAGGCAGCCATCAGTGAACGAACAGATAAGCAACATGTGGTCCATACAGACAGCGGAACATTATTCAGCCTTAAAAAGGAACAAAATTCTGACACATGACTATGGATGAACCTGGAAGACCAATCCCAACTGGAATGAGAGTCACAAAAGGACAAACAACGCATGAGTCTACTTATATGAGGTCCCTAGAATAATGCAAATAAGAGATGAGGGTTTGATCCCTGGTTGGGAAGATCCCCTGGAGGAAGAAATGGCAACCCACTCCAGTATTCTTGCCTGGAGAATCCCATGGACAGAGGAGCCTGGAGGGCTACAGTCCACGGGGTTGCAAAGTCAGACACGACTGGAGTGACTTAGCAGGCACGCACAGAATAATCAAATGCATAGAGACAGAAAGCAGGGTGGTGGTTTCCAGGGGTGGGGAGCGTGGAGAATTATTGTTTATTGGGTGTTGCGTAGGTCTGCAAGATGAGAAAGTTCTGCAGATGATGGTGGTAATGGCTGTACAATGATGTGAGTGGACTTGTGACACTGGACTGTGCACTTAGAAATGACTAAGGTGGTCACCTGTATGTCACACACATTTTATCACAACAATACACACCCATATATTACATAGATATGAAAGAAGTACTTGTAACTTGGCTTGAAACCGAAACCCAGGCCCGCTCTGCCCTAATAGGTCCTGTAACCCACGGGCTGATGGTGGACAAGCCAGGACAGTGAGGCTCCAGGGAGGCCAGGAGCTGGTGCTCACAGAGCACTCATCAGAAGGAAGAGCTGGGACTCCCGGGCTGTGGAGGGATGCCGCCCAGGCACAGGGTGACCCTGGTCTCTGCCCTCCTCAGCTCTCTGCCCTCAGCCTGGCATGCTGGGCACAGATCAGCAGTGTATCTTTCTCCCTGCCTCCCACGGGAGAAAAGGAAGCCTAAAGAAGCCAGATGATGCTGGGCAAGATTGAAGATGGGAGGAGAAGGGGACGACAGAGGGTGAGATGGTGGGATGGCATCACCGACTTCAATGGACATGGGTTTGAGTAAGCTCCGGGAATTGGTGATGGACAGGGAGGCCTGGCATGCTGCAGTCCATGGGGTTGCAAAGAATCAGACATGACTGAGCAACAGAACTGAACTGAACTGAAAGGAGTCAGCTGCCCGAAGTCCAGAGCAGGTGGGCAGAGCTCCCACAGAAGCTGGGTCTGGACATTCCCACTACACCAGGCTCACAAAAACTCCAAAAGCCCAGACACAGGAGCCAGGAATGTCCCACGGAGCCCAGGACACCCTCCAGAGATCCCCAGCCTTTCCAGACCACATCCCTTGAAGGAAGTACTGAGAGCCCCAGGAGCACAAGCAGAAAAGCCCAAGAATATGCAGAAGTACATCTGGGATGCTCCCTGCAACCCTGACCACCAGCGGAGGGGATAGGAGGGTGAGCACTTGGCGGTTCCCCACCCCCACCTGCCATACCACCCGCCTGAGACAGGCTGGGGCCATGACCTCTGGGAGTCATCCCCCGACCTCACCCCCAACATTCTGTTCTGTTGATACCAAAGATTTTCCAGCAGGCAACACACCGACCGAGGGGAGGAAACAGACCTAGCTCATTTGCAAGAGTGAACGTTCTAGGTGTTCATACTCATGACAATGGCCAGGAGTCCAGTTAATTGCAGCAGCGGTGGGTGGGTTTATCCAGTACAAACACGGCTGTGTGCACTCTGTGGCGGCTGGCAGGTGTGCTAAGGAGGCCCAAAGGGATCTGGTCCCAGGCTCAGCTTTCCCCACCCCGACCCTGCAGCTGCCGAGAGACGTTTACCTGCCAAGCAATCAGGTCCTTGAGCTTCTCGATCTTTTCGTGGGCCTCGGGGTGCTCCTGCAGGTACCGCTCGGTGAAGAAGGCCTGGTGGGGACAGAGAGAGTTGCTGAGCCCACCAACATGCCCCGCCCACAGGCAGTTTGGCACATCTGGAGATCCCCAGGCCCAGGGAGAGAGCCGTGGGGAACGCAGACCCACAGCCCTGCCATCACCAGGCTCACATCCCCCTAGGGTGGGGCCCTCTCTACCAAAACATTCGGGAAGGTCAGTACAACAAAAGGACTCTGTTCATTCACTGCGGAGGCCCCGTCCACAGAGCCCAGCGAGGCTGCTGCTGACCCCCGCAGCGTCCTTGCTCAGGTCATGGGCAGCATTCCCCAGGTGCGACCATCAGCCGGGCCTGCTCTGCACCTGGGGACGGCTGGGACGCAGCACCACCTCTCTGTCCCTTCACGGCCCACCTTCGGGCAGCGCCCTTCCTGCCTCAGTTTCCCCTTTGTCTAGACCGGGGGGGCTAGCAAACTCTCCCTGTGAAGAGCCTCAACTTTGCTGCCATTGTATTGGGAAGACAGCCTCGGACACCGAGAAGTGGATGGCCACAGCCACGCTGCAAACTCCATGTACAAAATCAGGTGGACCCCTGTGCCTAGACCACCAGCCCATGACCTTCAACTTCGGCTCCATCTTACTGAGATATTTTTCCAGGGAGATCAGCTGGCTGTCCCCACCGCACCAGTCTCCCAGCTATTCTAAATATTCTAATGCCGTTGTCTTCCACTATAACTGTATATTGTGGTCTTTAATAACCCCAGGTCTCTGGACAGTCAGGAGGGTCACTCTCCATCAGCACAGCATGGTAGGGGAGTGGGGACAATGTCCAGGCCAGCCATGGCCGGGATGGCAGCGGGCAGAGGCTGCCCCCGGGGAGTGGGCCGTGTTCGGCCCACTTCAGCGAGCCCGGGAAGGTCTCCGGGCTTGGAGGCGGGGTTTGGAGCTAGCCCGTCCCCGGGGGCGGGGCTGCAGAGAGAAAGCCGGCGTGTCACGTGCCTTCTCGTAATTGGCAAAACCTCCCATGACGGCGGGGTCCACGATGCCGTTTAGGAGCATGGAGAGCGGGTTGATGGGGAGGCTGGGGTCGTCTAGGTGCTGCTGGACCATGCTGTTGATCTTGTCGTTGGTCAGCTGCATGGTCTCGATGGCGTTCTCCAGGGGGCTGATCTCCACCTGCGGAAGCGGGAGGACGAGGATGACTTGGGCTGGTGGCCACGCCCCGCCCTGCCCTGCGGGGGCCCTTGCCCATGCCCCCCGCTCCTCGCCAGAGGACAGGCATCCAGACTGTGGCTCGGGCTTCCTTCCAGTGGACCTTTGGGGCAAGGTCTCTCATGACCCAACAAGAGGAGCCAGGCGTGGGAATGTCTTTACATGTTTCCACTGACACAGTCCCCACGTACAAAGTTCAAAGGCACGATGCAAGGCCGCCTTGTCCCGGGGTGCGTGTGTGTGCACATGCTCAACTGTATACATGTGTGTGCGTGCGTGTGTGTGTGTACATGTATGGTCATCCCAGGAAAACACAGCCCTGAGTGCTGCTTGAATACAGCTACTTCACAGAAGAGGGCTTTTAGCCATGGTCTTGTCTGCTGCTTGTTTTAAGGAATCTGGGACAATCTGTCCTGTCCCAGAGGCAGGAGGTCTGGGCGCTTTGTAAGCCCCCAGGACCTGTTTGGCCCGCGAAGTTGGGGGAGGAGTAGAGAGGTCCCGCCAGGGTCTCCACCTGCAATCACGTGCCCTCCAGGGAATAAAAGAGCGCCCCCAGAGCCAGGGGCACGGCTTCCGTTGGACCTCACAGGCCTCCCTTGCAAACCTGACGCCAGTCAGCAGGACCTTCAGGGCGGGACGCAGGGCGGTCCACCTCAGGCCCACCTCTGCCCACACTGCCAAGGCCCTTGTTTCACTGGGGACCCCGCAGGGCTCCGTGATGCTCAGCCCCGCCCTCCTCTCTGGCTCAGCTCTAACCGCCAGGAGAACGTGACTGGATTTAAAACAATAACACCACCTTCAAGCTGGGTCTCCCTCCAACGGACCCAAGGCTGGGCCCCTGAGCCACGTCTAGGGGTGACCTCAATGTAAGATAACCTGGTCCTTGCCCTCCTCAAGGCTAGTGTGCTGGATCCCTCTACCTGTGCCAGGGACCCGAGGGTGTCTTTAGCAAATGGCAAAGCAGAGCAGCCTGTTTTCTTTTTGCTCCAGCCCCTGGGGGCCGTCTGAGAGGCAGAGGGAGGGATGGAGGTACAGAGACGCTCAGGGAACAGTTCTGCTCGTGGCCAGATCCCGGAACGACACCCTCAGCTGCTGGGTAGGAAGCCCTGCTTGTCAAGGAGCCTGCCCGTGACCCGATGGAGGGGCAGTGACATTCAGAGAGGAGGCCGACCCTGTGCCGGCCGGTGAGGGTACCCTGGTCCCACGCGCACCCCAGACAACATGTATCCCAGGACTGGTGTCATAGCCCAGCACCTGGCTCAGTCACACCCTGGAACACACCCTCCTGTGCACGTAACTCAGCCACATGGACTCTCCAAGGCAGAATTCCCTCCTGACTGGCTAATGACTCCCTGTTGCGGACCCTGCTGGCCTCAACAAAGAACGGTGTCCTAGATTCATCAAAACAAGAGGGTCAGCTACTGCCCACACCATATCCCATGCTGGTCTGTCCTGGGAGGCAGACACTCGGCAAGAGGGACCTGTGGTATTGACAGCGGGATTATTTCAGTCATGCCATTCAGGGATTATTCAGCTTCCAGCCCTCTTAGTTCACTAAGAAAAGGGCCAGTACAGCCCACGGCAGAACCACATCCTTACAGAAAATCAGGGATTGCCCCTCTCCACCTCGAGCTGTTAAGCGCCTTCCTCGCACACCCTGGCTGGCTCACGGAATCCCCGATTACAAACGGCTTACGGGCAGAGGCTCATTAGGAAGATAGGATTGTGCTTGTTTATGGAAGGGCCTCCTGGTCCATCTCCCACCCACATACATCACCAGCTCCAAACGGTGCCAGTGAAGGCTTGCATTTCTGCCACCTGCCACGTGTCTCCTGAGCCTTTCCAGCTCAGGGCCTGAGCCAGAGGCCCAGAACTCAGCTGGTGAGGACAAAGGTCAAGAGTGGAGACAAGGCTGGGAAGAGAGGGTGCGGCCATAACGTCTTAGGGTGAATCAGGAGCATCCAAGGGGCCTCGTGGTAAACTGAACGGCGAGAACCACCCCTCTGGGTAAGATCCTGCCAGGTAAACACCCAAGGCATTGAGACACAGGACAAAGCGTACATATTCTAATCAGATCTTTTTATACCAGCAGTTGTCAGTACGCTGCTGCTGCGATAGTCAACAAGAATCTTTGGCCCAAAACTGGTTCCTGTCATTACAACTGTCCAATAGTAAGGTTTAGCTGATGAGATGTGAGTGATTCTTTCTTTAAAAAGTGTGGGCGGTGGGGGGGGGTGGTATATTCTCAAACTATTTTTATTTGAAACGAGCAAGTACTATTAATCAAGTTGTCTGTCATGTAAATGACAATAAGACCATCAGGAAGAAAGATCTTAAAAAGGGTATATGAATTGGAATTTGTCTTAAACTTTTCACTTTGTTCGCAGAAAAGAACTGTCAAAACAGCACAGTGAGGGCTGTGTTTAAATATTTTGTAAGAAGGGATGAAATCTTAATTCTTTGGTTTTCTTCTACATTAGAGGTGGCTGTGATTACAGCATGTCCACTGTGGTATTTGTGGGCAGAGATAGAGATTCTGGGTTGTTAAGCCTGACATGGGGTCTGCAGGGTGTGTGCTGGCCACGGTGACCAGGTGACACGCCCCAGGAAGAGGCTGGGTCAGGCCATAGCAGAGGGGTGACGGGCAGTCCTTCTGCAGGGTGTGCTTACCATGAAAACAGACTTGACCTCAAACCACCTCAGGATGCCAGGCAGTTTATATGCAGTGGTGTAAATGGTCCTCTCGATCCACATATTCTGCAAAGGGAACACAGACCCAAGGCGGTTAGAAGAAGGATGTTGTAGGCGGCCGACAGCTTCTGCCCTCAGGGGGGTCTGCTAGGCTCTGGGAGGCAAGGTCACCAGCCACCCAGGGGACACCTCACGCTCTGCTGAAGCCAGACCATCACACACGACACGTGGTCCCCTGTTCCTTGGCCAATGGTGCCCACTTCCCTGGTATTTGGAAAAGAAAAGTATAACAGACGAGTCAGGAAGAATTATCTGCATCCAAACAGGGGAGGTTCCCTCTGAGTGAGCAGATTTTTGGAAAGGCTCTGATGAGTTTAACGTTAGCCTTTCTTAGTGTTCATAAGAAACCTGAGGATGCAAATTCATTGAGGAAGATGGGGCTTTGTAAAAGTGACCTCTCATATTCTAATAAACTCAGTCAGCATTTTAATGATTGTTTTTTTGTATAACATATATTTACATCAGAAAATAAAGATATGGAAATAGAAGGCAGAAAAATCACCCAGTACCCAAAGATGATGGAGAAGGAAATGGCAACCCACTCCAGTATTCCTGCCTGGGGAATCCCATGGCAGAGGACCCTGGCATGTACAGTCCACGGGGTCGCAACAGTTGGACACAACTTAGCGACCAAACCACCACCATCACCGACCACCCAGAGATGACAACCTATCTATTTTTAGGTTTTATTTTTACTTTTACTATCTATTGTTAAGGGTACTTATTAAGCATTCATAAGTGTGTATATGTGTATTTTCAGTGAAAATACCATTTAATAATCTGCATTCTTCCTAAAGAAGTTTCCTAAGTAACACAGTAGTAAAGACTCTGCCTGCCAATGCAGGAGACGCAGGTTTGGTGCCTGGGTCAGAAAGATCCCCTGGAGTAGGAAGTGACAGCCCTTTCCAGCATTCTTGCCAGGAAAATCCCATGGACAGAGGAGCCTGGAGGGTTACAGTCCGCGGGATCACAAAGATTCGGCTACAACGGGGCACGCACACACACAAGCTTGCACACACTTCCTGAAATGGTACATCTCAGATTGAGGGAAACTGTATATAAGCTGATACACATAATTCCACCTCTGTCCCGTGGCTGCCCTGAACTCCACTGCAGAGTGAACAGTGGCCCTTCCATCCCGGCCCCTGCGGCAGGATGTCGAGCTGGTGGCGGCCTTTGCTGGCAAAACCTCCGAGTGATAGAGAATCACTGAGTCTGTCTGTAGTGGCCCAGATACACAGAGATGGCATGATGGAACGGCAGCATTTCCAGAAAACTGGGCTAGAGCTTGGAAAGCATTCTCCCCAGACCTCAGACTGCAGAGGAGGGGAAGGGGTAGGCCCTGGCGTGGGGCCCCGGGACACAGGCTCCTGCTGCCCCAGGGGCTGGCGGTCAGGCGCCGGTCTGGAGACAGCATTCTGCACGTTCGGAGCTGCCTGCAGCCACAGCCCACTATTCTCCTCCCCAACGCTTCAAGCCAGCACCCTTCTAGGGGCCTTCAGGCTCCACACTGACTCCTCTCAGCCTTCGTCCTCCTCTTCTCTGGCCCTGGGTTCCAGAAAGTCACCCCCTGGCCAGGTTTGGAGGCGCTGAGCTGCTCTGAGCTCCCCGGCTGGCCTGGCGGGGCAGTATGTAGACTCCCCACCTCGGGCCCCAGCCTGGCTTCCTGTGGCCACCAAACCCGCATGCTTATCTGGAAGCCAGGAGCTTTGTCAGGCCCATGAAGGACTAAACCCCATGGCTTCTGAAAGCCTCATCTGCGTGTGAGAGGACCTAATGGGGCCATTACGGGATTTCAGGGCCATTTAGAAAAAGCCCGGCTCTGAGGCTTAGCGCAGCTCCAGTGTCAGGAGCCGTGGTTATTCTTAGCTCTGCCCCAACGGCTGCAGGCTCGTCGGCAATTTGCCTGACCTCCTTGTGTCTCTTCCTTCACAGTATGAAAAACCTACATGGCTGTGAGATGTGAGAGGCGTGAGGGAAATTCAAGGAGGGCCCGTACATTCTGCCTGGAGGATGCTACATCACGGATGGAGTTACTGCCGAGATGATCAGAGCAGAGATGTCCATAGAGCCCGGCCCTGGCCTGGGGGAATGGGAGTGGACCCGTCCCTCTCCCCATCACAGACGATGCCACAGTGAAACCCATCACCAAACAGGAGCAGGAAGCCACAGCAACCAAGAAAGAGGGGACGGACTGGTTTGAAACAACCAGTGTTGACACGGGGGCTGCCTTAGAATTTCCCGATTCCGAGCTCCTGGTTGACACACAGAGGAAGCTGGGCTGGGGAAGGAAAGGGCCTTTCAGGGGCTGTGGCTGGAGGCCCACAAGTGTGGCCCTGAGGACGGAGAGATCACAGGAAACAGGGAACGTGGTGGAAGCTTTGCTGACTGTGCTCTGAGCCTCCCTTTGAGTCAGCAGATGCTAGTTCGTCTTTGCCCTCCTGCACCCCCAGATACCTGCAGGCAAGGTGCCTGCCAGGGGCCCTCAAAGCTAATGCTGCCTTGAAATGTGGGCCAATCTAGGGATTTCCAGAGGACGTTTTCAGGGCAGGAGGAGAGAGAAATAATAACATTTAAAACAAACAAACAATATTTGATTTCATGCCTTTTCAAACTGGAATCCATTAAACTGGTTATGCATATATTTTATTTGTATTTATTTATTTTTTAGTTATTTATTTATTTTTTAGGCTGTACTGGGCAGCATGCAGGATCTTAGTCCCCCGATCAGGGATGGAACCTCGTGTCTCCTGCCTTGGGGGTCCGGAGTTTTAACCACTGGACTTCCAGGGAAGTCCCTGTGCCTATATATTTTTTTTAAAAGGCTGCAGGAACCTGTGTTAATATTTCCAGGTCTCTAATGCAGTGTTTTTAACAAGGCACAGACGTTTAGCAACGTGTGGAAACATTTGTGATTGACTGTCATCTGGGAGATTGTACCTGGCATCCCGTGGGTGGAAGCTGAGGATGCAGTTAAACATCCCTCGAGGCTCAGGACGGCCTGCCCCGTGAGAACCACCAGGGCCTTTGCTCAGCTGCCCGGGAACACCCTGCTCCAGCATGTGGTGCCGGAGTGCAGTTCAGGCTGGGCACTGCAGAGTGAGTACAACCCTCCTCCAGGCTGTGTGCCCGAACAGCAGAAAGCCACGTCAGCACACGGTGCCTCCATGAACTTCTTTATAACAGAGACACCAGCACCTGCTCCAGGACTCAGAGCCCAGAGGGAGGCTCAGGTACATGCGGGAGGGAGGCGAGTGTGCTCTGAGCACAGGAAGACTCTCAAAGTGCCAGTCACTTTCTAACAGCATCACAGGGACCTTGGTGACAGCGTCTGTGTAATGGTCATCATTGCACTGAATTTGGAGGGGTCGTATGTCAGGATCTCTGTGCATAACACACATGGGCATCAAACCCTGCACTGTGGGATCTCTGAGGATACGCTCTTTTTTTTTTGACAGGCAGTTTTGTGAATGGTGGCATGAGGTTGGGGGGAGGGAGGCCATTTTTGCTTTTTTACCGCAAATTCGTTGTCTGGGTTTTTCTCTCCCTTGCGGATCGGACGAGAATATTCAAATCGCTGGACCTCGTTGACTCTGTAGAAACTGTGCAGAGACAGGGAAATCATTAGCTATTTCACCGGAGAAGCAGCCGATTTGCTTTTAGCCCTGGGATCTGGTCTCCCTACACGTCACTGCATCCCTTAAACACCTCCAACCTTGACCTAGAGCGGTAGCTGGGCTGTTGCTCCCCACCAGCCTCACAGGAGAGACGTTGGCAGGTGGAAAAATTACCTTGGGTTCTTTGCCTTCTCTCTGTCCCTGCCAATGCTCAGGGGAGAAGAGATGCTGAGTAAGAGTGAAACGGGCAAAAACCGAGGAAAGGCGAGGCAAAGGAGAGAGGAAAAAAAAAAAACAACTTTGTTCTTCATTCTTGTGTTTGTTATTTGAAAGTTTTAATTCATGTGTCAATAATCAATGTATTAAATAATTTACTAGTTTATTAAACTTCTAAGAATGCATCTTGATTATGTTTTAAAGGTTTTGTCTATTTTAACTGCAGGTCTAGGAAGGCAGATTCTGCAACCACCAGGGGTGGCAGACACGGATGGACAGCTTGCCTTTCTCCCGTGGGGAGGAGGTGGGTTTCGCACACACCCCAGAGGCAGGCTGGGAGGCTTACTCATTCTCCTGCTCTGAAACACAGAGGCATTCCACACCAAAGGGAAATACAGGAGCGTGTCCACGGTTCACTATTACTTAATGCCTCTCTCTGAGAAAAACATATGTTGCAAAACTTAAAAATCTAAGCCTGATGAAAGCAATCATTCCTCAATAAGTCGAGTCCTGGTTTATTATTTCCCATGTTTGCTGAAGAAAGGTTAAAGAAATCGTAGTGAATTTTGCAGAAGAACCCAACCCGCCAAACTGCAGGATGTAAAACAGCATATCCTGTGCATTATGTGGCCATCAAAGAGGTCACTTTTTTTCAGCAGAACAAGGATGAAGTAGAAAAAGAAACTCTTCACATCAAAGAGACATCTAGGGTATGTGTTTCTACACTGCTGCTAAGTTAGGAGCAGTTCAATGCAGACACATACAGTCTCACTCAGATTCGGACACCTGGCCTGTGAGTTTGAAAACCCACCTCTGAGTCCCATGTTATGGAATCACCCTGCGGTAGAGGAGAAGGGTCTCTTCACCCGGCACCTGATTCTCCATCAGGAGAGTATGTCTGAATCCCTTTGCCTGCCTTCTGGGATCCAAACACTCAGGCTACCATGCAGGCACACAGACTCAGATCTCAGGCTGTGGGGTGGGGCCTGTGCCCTGGAGAAAAAGTCTAAGGGGGTCTCTCACCTGGTGGGTCAAAAGGAGACTGGATTACCCCCTCCTTCCCCTGACTTTCCTTGTCTCAGTCCCAGGTAAGGGACGGCTTCCCACCCTCCCAGCCACACTTGTTAACAACATGTCCCTTCCCTACTTTGATGCTGAAGAAAATTAGCTTCCCCTGCTTTTCAAAGTAAACAGAGCATCTGAAAAGTTCATCAAAGGCTGACATGCATCCTTCTACAGGTGAAGTTATGAAGAAGAGATCTGTGTACGCCTCTTACCACCCTCCTGTTGGGTCAGGGAAATAGGTTGATTACCTTACAATCTGCTCTGACACGGGCCTGTGAAATTTAGGAGGCAGATCAAGTTTGGGCTTTACTGTGAAGCACTGAATATCTGAAGGTCAAAGGTTAAGGTCATCAACCCCACGTACACCCAACCATGTGAACCAACAGCTTGGCCATCATTTTCTATCCCACGTGGTTGCCTGAAAGGATACATTGGCCGGGAGAGTTTTTAATGTCGTCGCCTGGTGGAGACGTTGTCTTCATCTTCTCAGCGTTTGGAAACTGAGTCAGTAGACGAGCTTCAAAATCCTCTCGACGTTCATACTCTTTCCCTCGATAAATGAACACTTTCCCCTGCAAACAATGACAAGCATTAAACAACACCCCAGGGACTGGGCCAGGTAAAGTGCACACATAAATGCATTGGTCTTCAGAGTGGGCTGGACAGTGTTTTAAGTGTCACTAAATCGAAGAACAGCTTGTAATTGCAGTGGTCTTACTAATCAAGAACTCAGGAACAGAAGACAGGTAAGTTGATACTGTTGAAGAAGCACTAAACACGCATTACTGAAGTCTAGCTACACATTTCAGCCTTAACAGCAGTAATCAATTGACAAAGTCATGAAAAACCAAATGAGCGATTAGCGCCCAAATCCTAGAGGGCAGGAAATGACCAGACAGGTTAAGGGCACCAGGGCCAATGGAGAACGGTGTCCACGTCTTCTTCTTGCTTCCAGATGGCGATTGTTTTTGTTGTTGTTCAGTCACTCAGTTGCGTCCAACTCTTTGTTGTTCAGTCACTCAGTTGCGTCCAACTCTTTGTGACCCCGTGGACTGCAGCGTGCCAGGCTTCTGGTCCTTCACCATCTCCTGGAGCTTGCTCAAACTCATGTCCACTGTGTTGATGATATCATCCAACCATCTCACCCTCTGTCGCCCCCTTCTCCTCCTGCTTTCAATCTTTCCCAGCATCAGAATCTTTTCCAATGAGTTGGCTCTTGGCATCAGGTGCACAAAATATTGGCGCTTCAGCTTCAGCATCAGTCCTTCTAATGAATATTCAGGGCTGATTTCCTTTAGGACGGACTGGTTGGATCTGTTTGTAGTCCGAGGGACTCTTAAGAGTCTTCTCCAGCACCACAATTCGAAAGCATCGATTCTTTGGCACTCAACCTTCTTTATGGTCCAACTCGCACATCCGTACATGACTACTGGAAAAACCAGTTTTGACTATATGGACCTCTGTTGGCAAGGTGATGTCTCTGCTTCTATAAGCAGTTTTCATTTTGCCAGAGAGAATTCAAGAGATCATGAAGTTAAGGTGGGGCCTTGGAGCCTAAGCATGACTTTCCAAGCTGACTCCTACAGTCACTGCCAGGAGATGAGCAGAACCCAAGGCACAGGGGTCCAGACGAAGTAGAGAGGCCCACGGCTCCTGGTCTCTCTCCTGGTGCTGAGAGGCTCTCATACGAGCAGCTCTGAGGAGTTTCCCAGGTTTGGGGGCTCAAATGGCACCCAAGACCCTCTCGTGCCATCCCAAATGATAATGGACAAGGGGCAGCACCCTCTCTAGTCTGCTGACCGGAACCCGCCGTGCGAGAGCTCGTCTCAGTCTGACCCAGCAGCGGACCCACCATGAACTGTGGACGTGCTTCTTCCCCAAGGTCGCTTAGCGAAGCTGGCTGGTCCTGAGCCCGTGGCACCCAGCACAGCACTGGAGCTGCACCTGGCCTTGCTCTGGGCTCTCTGCTGTTGTGAACAGTAAGGGGGTCACGGGTCGGTGTCACCCAGCTGGTTGGCAAGGTTCCTGCCTCCGCCCGGAGAGCCCGCAGCTGGGCCAAGTCTACTTCCTGTGTCATGACCTCAGGAAATAAATGCCCTTCCTTGACTTAATAAAAGCCAAAGGAAAAAAAAAAGTCCAGCGGGTGGTGGCTGGACTCCCCTCACTGAATGTTTGGAGCTGTCTTATGGATAATATTCCATCAACAAAAGACAGAGCAGAGCATGTAGCAATCTCCTCCCAAAGACTTGAGTTTTGTCCCTCTCCAAGGCCACATCTGTCACCTCCGTAAATTCTGAAGAGTCCATCTAGGGGTTGTTTCGGGTGATCGGGAAGCCCTCCTCTCCGCTCAGGCTGCCTCGTTGAGACCTGTCCGATGACACGGTCACTCTGTAAGTATGTCGGTAAGGAAAGTTCTGGTTCTAAGAAAAAACAGGTCTCTATACCTTCATGGATTCAACAGGTCTCCATACCATCACAGATTCAACATGGGTATTCTGAGCAGTAACTGAGTCACAAAAAAAGGTGTTAACGGGTAGCGCGATGCCACAGCTCCAGAAGGCTCCTGAATCTCCCCCTCCCCACCCATCTTGCCCCATCTGAGGGTGGTCTCAACATCACCAACTGCAACAAGGAAGGGATCACGAGCAGAAGCCACAGGGCCCGAGGAGCCAGAGGCTGGGGGCTCTTGGTTCTCCTCCCTGGACTTGGTTGTTGCTTCCATCAGGGATTGTTGGGCAAGAGGCTCCAGGCCGGCTGGTCAGGAGTTAGGGGCAGCCTTGTCATCTGCCCTGACCCTGGATGGACGCCAGTGTAGAGGAGGGGAGGAAGGACAGGGTGGGGAGGGGAGGGAGGGGAGGAAGGGGTGAGGGGGCGGGGGATGAGGGGGAAGAGAAGACAGACAGACCAACAGTTGGATCCTGCAGACTCAGCTCAAAGTCAAAATAAAATCTGTCTAATAAATTAAAAAAAAAAAAAAAGAGCTCCTATGAGGCTCCATTTTTCCCCTTCCCTAGTCCAAAGTTATTCTGAGTCCTTTTAAATCACAAAAGAGGGAACAATTTAAAAATTGAATGCTTTTTTTCCCACTTTGTGCTTAGGTATGTCTTAACGCACCCATTACAAGAGAAAAATGTTCTCTTTTCTCTAAAAAAATAATTTCAAGTAGAAACCAAAGTAATACGTAGTCTTAATTAGAAATATAAATACACAGCATGAGCATCTTTTAAGGCTATAAAAAGGCAAACATTTCAGAAATTCAGGATGATTTAATGTATAACAGGCTAGTACAAAACTAGCATGCATTTATTAGGCTTTACACTCGAAGGGAGACATAATAATAAAAGTGTATATAAAGGCTTTAATAGAAAAACACTAGTGAGTTATAGATGGAAACACTAATAACATTTTCTAGAAACATCAATTACTTTGCATTCTGAAGTGGTCCCTTCAAGCCTGAAAAGAGGAGGGGAGTGTAGGTATAGTCAAAGATATTTATTCCTTGTAAGAACCATAAATATTAATATAAATGCAAAAAGCTCCACATGTGATCAATTCTGAAAGAAACACAAAGGGGAGGGCCAGCGAGTCAGTCCTCCGAGGCTGTGCCCCCAGCGCCACCTGAAGCAGACAAATATCCTGCCCCCTTTCTTGGAATTGCCAATGTCATTGTCAGATCGACCCCGGACAGGTAGCCTGTGAAGTATAATAAATATATTGCTATAGCCCCACAAAACCAGCCAGGTGTGGCGGGAAAGCCAGCTCAATATTAATCAAGCCCTTTAAGCTAGTTATTCCTGCTTTGCATTGTCCTTTCGACGGGCAGGTGACCCAGTGTGGTCTTTGGAGCGTGGGTCTCATGTGCCCTCCCAGGAAATCCCTGGCATCAGCTGGCTCGGGGACCGAGAGATGCTCAGCCCACAGGGTTGCCAGGACAGGACGACGGGACAGAGCGTGGTGGCCTTAAATCCTAGCAGTGTCCACAGAGGGTAGCACACACCCCACGCCCAGCACCACCCAGCTCAGCGTGATGCAGGGCTTGTCTCTCCGTCTCAATCTTTCTTAGACACACACACAGAGGTGTATGTACAGATTCACACACCTTAATTAAAGCCTTATTAATTAAATTAATTAAAGATTGTCTTTTAACTTAATGTCGAAATCTTCCTTAATTCAGGGCTATAACCAAACATCCTTTATTCATTCTTTGGAAGGGAGGACTTTCTCTGGAATCTGAGTTTCTGATCAACCACTCTCTTCGGTGTTCATGGCCAGAGCTGCATGACCAAGACTTCGGGGTCAAGGAGAGACTGAAAGGTAGTGACAGGGACAGTCCAGATGCCCCTGGCACCCAGTCAGGACCCTGTGTGTGTGGAACAACTGACAGGTCACCTCCTGGAGCACGTCAGTTCTGCAAGGGTCACCTGCTGACATTTCTATAAAGAATGACAGGTCTTCAGCAAGTAAGTCCCTTTTGCTGGTGGCAGTGTGAAGGGATGTCTTATACCCTCAGGGATGCCTGGGGGTTCGGAAACGCTGGGGCCAAAGAAACACACCTTTGAGGCTGGGAGAGTCTCCCAGCTGGATCTACCTGCCCCAGACATCTGGGAGATCTGCCTGCCCCAGACATCTGGGAGACCTGCCTGACCCAGACAGGTGTGCCCTGGGTACAGTGCCTGCTTCCCTAAAACCAGAAGGATCACGCATGGGCTCCAAGGAAAACAGAAAACCAGGTGCCATTAAAAAAAAAAAAAAAAGATCGAAGATTGTAAGAAATGACAGGCAGACATGGTCAATGGCATCCAAGAAAGAATTTTTGAGAAACTCTAAACAGTTATATTTGGAGAAGGCAATGGCACCCCACTCTATTACTCTTGCCTGGAAAATCCCATGGGCAGAGGAGCCTGGTAGGCTGCAGTCCATGGGGTCTCGAAGAGTCGGACATGACTGAGAAACTTCACTTTCACTTTTCACTTTCATGCATTGGAGAAGGAAATGGCAACCCACTCCAGTGTTCTTGCCTGGAGAATCCCAGGGACGGGAGAGCCTGGTAGGCTGCCGTCTATGGGATCGCAGAGTCGGACATGACTGAAGCGACTTAGCAGCAGCAGCAGCAAACAATTCTATTGGGCTATTTTTTCTTCTTTTTTTTCTATTTGAGACACTGTTTCCATCCCTGGGTTGCAAAGATCCCCTAGAGATGGAAATGGCAACTCTCTCCATCATTTTTGCCTGTGGAATCCCATGGACAGAGGCGTCTGGTAGGGCGGGGGGTGCAGGTCTACCATCCATGGGGTCACAGAGAGTCATACACAACTCAGTGACTAAGCCACCGCCACCAAACAACTGTATTAGCAGGCTAGGCAGCATTTATTTACAAGATTTCTGGCCTAAAGATTATTGGGTGATTTGACTGATGATCATACTGTTTCTTCAATCGTGTCAAAGAGAACATGCTTGTCTCAGGGATGGAGGGTGAGTCCGAGTTTCCAGCACTGGAAATTCATGGCCAGTTTCTCATATACTTTAAAATATGCATGCTTGGAAATTCCCTGGTGATCCAAGGGTTAGGGCTCTGTACTCTCACTGCTAAGGACCCAGGTTCGACTCCTGGTTGAGGATCCAAGATCCCACAAGCCACACAGCCAAAAGAAGAAACAAAAATACATACGTTCAGAGCAGCATTATTCATATTAGCCCAGACAAAGTCTGCCAAGGACGAATGGATAAACAAAATGTGGGACATTGACATGAGGGGACATTACTCTTCCACGACAAGGAATGAAGTTTTGATACACACTACCTTGTGGATCAGCCTTGAAAGGTCTGTAGAATCAAGTAAATTCTGAGACAGAAAGTAAGGTCTGGGGTGGGTGGGGAGAAGAGAAGGGGAAATTATTGTTTACTGGGATTGGAGTTCCAGTTTCGGAAGATGAAAATAATCTGGAGATGGGTGGTGCGAACGGTTGTACAACAGGGTAAATATATTTAATGCCACTGAACTGTACACTTAAAGACAGTGAAGATGGTAACTTCCATGCTATGCATTGCTGTTCTTGAGTTGCTCAGTCGTGTCTGACTCTTTGTGA
Organism: Bos grunniens; assembly: GCF_055505025.1. Taxonomy (NCBI): domain Eukaryota; kingdom Metazoa; phylum Chordata; class Mammalia; order Artiodactyla; family Bovidae; genus Bos; species Bos grunniens. Next base: position 46,641,397 of record NC_141190.1, on the reverse strand, counting down.
CCCCATGGACTACAGCCCATCAGGCTCCTTTGTCCATGGGATTCTCCAGACAAGAATACTGGAATGGGTTGTCATTTCCTCCTCCAGGGGATCTTCCTAACCCAGGGATCGAATCCACGTCTCCTACACTGGCAGGTGGATTCCTGACCACTGACCACCAGGGAGGCCTATGTTATGCATTTCTTACTATAATTTTTAAAATATACATAAATCTCTGACGAAGAGTTCTCTTTAGGAAAAGAGAGATGGAATGCTTATATTCAATGAAAAAACATTATCAGCCCCTCTCTGGCAACCTGAGGCAAGTACAGAGGTATGAAAACAATGCAGACTCGCTTCCCTGGTAGCTCAGTAGGTAAAGAATCTGCCTGCGGTGCAGGAGACCTGGGTTCGATCCCTGGGTCAGGAAGATCCCCTGGAGGAGGAAATGACAAACCACTCCAGTATCCTTGCCTGGAAAATCCCATGGACAGAGGAGCCTGGTGGGCTGCAGTCGTGGGTTGCAAAGAGTCGGACACGACTGAGCGACTTCACTGAGAGACGCACTTGAGAGGCAAACCAAATCCTTCCTTGGAAAGAGCAGGCGCTGGCTGCCCAGGGAGCAATGGTAACCCAGTCCAGACAGAGCCCAGAGTTACCCGGAGGAAGGTGGGGAATCCTTGTCCGTAGTAACCGACGGCAAAGTAGTCAGGCTTGGGACGTATCACCTTGACGATGTTTTCATAAAACTGAGCCTGTTTTTTCTGAAAAGAAGAGAAGAAACGCATTTCAGGTTTGAATGGAGTATCTGAGAATTTGTGTGTCTGGATTCTTCCAGCTTTGCCAATTCTAGGGGGTGGGAGGGGGAGAAGGTGGGGGAGCACTGATGCAGGCGTGGAATTTAATCTCACCACTAAGCTATGACAGTACTTTTCATTCATCGCCCGGCATTCAGCAGGCGAATCTGACCAGAAAGCCAAATTCAGCAACCGGTTGTGATTTACAGGTGTTTTCATCACCAAAGAAGTGCCAGAGAGATGGCTTTTATCCTGATTCAATGTCTGGTCTTTAGTATTTTTAAAACATGGTATCGGTCAGATAATGGGATACATTAAAAAAGGATTTAAAAGGGGAGAGTTCTGTTCCACATTCATGGTACACATTAAAACATCATTAAGTCGATCTGCTGGATACAAAAATGATTCAGCAGAGAAAGCAGTAATTAGAAACTGGTAGGTTCTATGGAAGGACAAAGGGTTGGGCCACCCTCCATCAGTCCTTCATGGAGACGGGCTCAGAGTTGAAACCACTGGAGCCTCCTGGAGACCTCTGAGCATCCAGACCACTAGACACCTGGGCTCAGTGGTTTTCACACGCACATCCTTCAGAGGCATCTTCGAGTTTGATGACGAAAGCTCAGTGGGGAATGCTGCTGAGCCAGAATCAACCAGCAAAGAAATCAAAACTGTCCTCCTGGACAAATGAAGGAGAATCCCAATGTTAAAAGGAAAAGAGGGACTTTCCTGGCGGTCCAGTGGTGAGGACATGTCCATGCTTCCACTGCAGAGGGCATGAGTTCCAACCCTGGTCGGGGAACTAAGATCTCGCACATTGCTCAGGGAGGCCAAAGAAATGAATATAAAATAAATGGCTGTTGCATTAAAAAAGAAGAAGAAGAAGAAGAAGGGAAGGGAAAACTTTGAGAAGAACAAGTTGAGATTGCTTATTTTTTTTCAAAGAGAAGGAAAGGAAGACCTACCAGCAATTCGCTGAGCTGTTCATAATCAAACATTTCGTTCTCATACTGTTCTGCCAGCTCCTTGCCCAGGGCGATGGCCTCCTCCCACATCTGTGAGGGAAGAGAGAAAAACAAGGGCAAGAGAAACGCAAACCTGAATCATGCGGTCAGAGAGGGAAACAGCAACACCGCCGTTCATGATGCAACAAGCTGGAAACACGCCTGCTTAACCTGAAGACGCTGGAAAAACACAGATCTTTTCTACAGGCTCATGTCCTTTGGCTTGGGCCTGGTTGACCAGACCAGTCAGCTACTGGCTCATCAATCACACTGGCTGCTGCCCCCGGTCAGAGCAGCCAGCCGGCGGGTCCTGCCCCTCTGCAGGCCGGCCTCTGAAGCCCATCTGTCAGGGCAGCCGTGGAGCCCAGCAGGGAAACCGCAGGGCGAGTTTGAGAGCAGTGTTTGTGCAGAAACCGAGGACCAGATTTTGGTACTTTCCCAAATCATCCCACTTAAAAGAGCTACGTGTCAGTGGTCAGAAGGACAAGGATCTGTTTCAACTCTGATTTAAGGCTTGTAAGAATTTCATGTTATATGGGCAGATACCATTCAAAAAAGTAAGATCATGGCATCCACTCCCATCACTTCATGGCAAATAGATGGGGAAACAATGAGAGATTTTATTTTGGGGGGCTCCAAAATCACTGCAGATGGTGACTGCAGCCATGAAATTAAAAGACACTTGCTCCTTGGAAGAAAAGCTATGACCAACCTAGACAGCATATTAAAAAGCAGAGACATTACTTTGCCAACAAAGGTCCATCTACTCAAAGATATGGTTTTTCTAGTAGTCAGGTATGGATATGAGAGTTGGACTATAAAGAAAGCTGAGCTCTGAAGAATTGATGCTTCTGAACTGTGGTGTTGGAAAAGACTCTTGAGAGTCCCTTGGACTGCAAGGAGATCCAGCCAGTCCATCCTAAAGGAAATCAGTCTTGAATATTCATTGGAAGGACTGATGTTGAAGCTGAAACTCCAATACTTTGGCCACCTGATGAGAAGAACTGACTCATTTGAAAAGACCCTGATGCTGGGAAAGATTGAAGGTGGGAGGAGAAGGGGACGACAAAGGATGAGATGGTTGGATGGCATCACCGACTGGATGGACATGAGTTTGAGTAAACTCCAGGAATTGGTGATGGACAGGAAAGCCTGGCATGCTGCAGTCCCTGGGATCACAAAGAGTCGGACACGACTGAGTGACTGAACTGAACCGAACCTGCAAATGTAAAACCTGCCATCATTTTGAAAAGGAGAATTTTGAATGATAATAGTTTAAAAGTGGGTTTCCTAATCAGGTAACATTTATTAAAATGCTGATAAACTTTTGACACATGTAGACTAATTTATTGACACATGTGGTGAGCCTGAATTTCCCTTATTTGGGTGGGAGAAGGAAATAAAATACAGTGGTCTACTTGAGAACAGGAAAATTTGGAGGGACTGTCTCCTCCAGGAAGCCTTCCTGGATGCCACCCACCCTTCTCTGTACTATCACAAGGACCCAGGATTCCCCTCTTTCAAACCTTTGAGTATTAAAAATGACAACTACGGACTTAGAATTAGCAAAGCGTCAGACCACCTCACATACTGGGTCCCTAGACATGAACTGCCCACTTCTCCACTGGGAGTATCCCCATAAGTTAGTAGCACCAATCATGAAGGCAAGTGATTTCCAGCTTACTCTTTGTCCAGCAAGATGCCACCTGCATCGTCTCATTAAAGTGTCGCGTCAGGTGGGTGTTATTATTACACCTGTTTTGCAGATAAGGAAGCTGGGGGTTGGACAGGCAAGCTACCTGCCCAAGGGCAGAAAGTGGGGTAGACTCATCGTTTTCCAAAGTTCCTGCTCTCGATGACCATCTTAGTTGGAGCTGCTGTAACAAAATCCCACAAAACAGACACTATCCTCTCACAGTTCTGGAGGCTGGGAAGTTCAAGCTCAAGGTGCAGGCAGATTCGGTCTTGGTGAGGGTTCTCCTGACTCTCAGACAGTCGCCTTCTCACTGCATGCTTGTATGGCCTTAAGCAAGATCTCCTTCCTCTCCTCAAAAGGGTACTAATCCCATCATGGGGGTCCCACCCTCATTATGACCCAATCTAAACATATCACATGGGTATATCATCACATGGGGCAGGAGGTCAGGGTTGTTCAACATATGACTTTTGCAGGAATGCAAGCATTCAGCCCGTAACAATGACCATCTGCCAGCCCTTCCAGCTGCCCTCCACCCCCTCCTCCTGGAATAGGTTTTCAAGGATGCTAAGCTAGTCCTTAACTCCAGGCTTTCACTCGGAACACAGGGAGCTGGTCCCACACCTGGCATACCCTTGGCGCTGAATCCTCACCTGCCTGCCAGTCTTTGCCTTTTCTTGGCAGAACCACCCAGTCGAGGGCCTTACTTATTACTGAATCACCCAATAGACTTAAAATACTCTTTACACAGCTGCTGCTTAAAGACACCATCTGCTATTTTTGATGAGAAAAAAGCTATTCCGAAATTGTATTTTAATACTTTGAAAGACATCATAAAGATAAGCTCAAAGGAGAGAAAGATTTCAGAGATAGGACCAGCAGCTAGGAGAGAGAGAAAGTGGCTGAGATGCTCTTTGGAGGACCACATGCTTCTCTCCCCAGGAAGCCTCTCCTGGCTCCTCCATCCTGCCGAAGCTCTCACCCTCCGAATGTCTGCACCCTCTGAATGTCTCCAGCTGCTGCTCCAGCGAGCTCAGGTCCTTTGCCAGAGTCCCAGCCTCCATCTCTCAGAAGAGGGAGCTTCTCCACTTTTTATGTTTCTTTTAAGCTCCAGTGACCAATTCCTCCCTCAGTACATTTCCATTTCAAAGAAATCATTACCTCTAGTTGAAGTTCTCACTCAGTGGCCAATACACCACTCCCTTAGCTGCCTACAGTCTTAGGGCTTCTAATTCACTGCTTAATCTGTTTCTAGACAGAGGAGCTGCTTTAGATACCTAGCAAAAGTAATTGTTTTTTTAAAGAAATACAAGTGGAAAAAGAGAACGTTGCTCAGTCATGTCTGGCTCTTTGCAACCCATGGACTGTAACCCGCCAGGCTCCTCTGTCCATGGAATTTTCCAGGAAAGAGTCCTGGAGTGGTTGCCATTCCCTTCTCCAGGGTATTTTCTCAACCCAAGGGTCAAACCCACGCCTCCTGCATTGCAGACAGATTCTTTCCCATCTGAGCCACGCAGCACAGATGCAAGTCTTGAGTAAATATCCAACTCACTCAGGGGTCACATGGTTGTGCTCTTTGTCAGATTTTCTATAAACGTATATTCCTCTTCCCCACCCCTGCTTGTTTTAAAGCCTCCTGCGTTAAGGAGATCTGCTTCTACTTTTACTTGGCTAGGGCTCCACAGAGTGTGGGTCACTCATATTTCCCATGTGAATACCTTGGAAAATATTTCTGTGCCAGAGAGAAAACAGATTTCATATAACGGAGATTTAGATTATCTTGGTAGAAGAGTCGCTTTAACCTGTGTGATTGAACATCCTGCCCAGGCCCTGTTCTTAGACGTGCCATAGGTCGATGAGGGTCACCACGGCCGCAAATGAAAAAAGCATCCTATCAGTGCTCAGCTTCGTGTTCTGATTAGAAGTCCGGAATCCGTTTCATAGTGTCCTTGGCCTTGCAACGTGGAGCACACCCTCCCCACTCCCCGTTTTCATCAGATGACCTCTGGCTATATTCTCTTGAGATAATCACCTTTTACTTCGGAACCTCTCCAAGTTTCATTTCTGCAAGTTTCATGAACAGAAAATCCTTTTTCTCCCTGATGAAACTTCTTCATTAGAACTGGCCACAGAGAGCATATTGGCAGTTGCTTTGACCCAACTGTGAGGTTGACGAGTGACCAGTCGGGCAGGGAGACAACACTGATCTCACTGGGTCAGGGAGTAGCAGCAGGTGCAAGGTGAGATGGCAGCCTGCACAACAGCCCCCTTAAGGAGAGTACAGCCTGGCCGTGACCCACCAGGATACTGATGGGCAGCTCTGAGCGAAATCACTAACTAGCTGTGAGCCAATTGCCAGTCAAGATGTTTCATGGGATGCTTGGATTTCAGTCACTCTAAAACTCACCTAGTTTTCTGGGTGGTTGTTGGGAAACGAGTCATATTCTAGCACCTTCTAATTTTCCAGGGTCCTGCACAGGTCTCTGACATGTAAAGGGATGTAGATTCAACACTGTGGGATTCCAGAGAACTGGTTTAGGGTCATCAGCAGCGAGGGGGTCAGGGTGACCCAGAAGTAGCCTTCCATCCTGGTGATTGAGGGCTTCACTGCAGGAGTGATTGAGTGAGCATCTCTTCCCAGTCCCCCGAGGATGAGGGGCTGGAGTCCTCGGGAAAGATGTGTCTCCATGGCGGCTCTGAGGGGTGTGGTCCAGCAGGGAGAGGGTCCTGCAAGTCCTCTCCTTTACAGAATGGAGATGCCTTGTGGGCTCCTCCCCTCTCTCTCAGCTGCTCCTTCTCTCCCTGAGCCACGCCCCATCCTGGGTCTTCTGCTGGTCTCCCTTGGTTTCCACTGATCTGAGCAAAGGCTGGACACTTTCTGAAGACGTTTCTGAGGTCCAGCATCACCACCCCCACCCCTGCAATGGAGCCTTCTCACTGTGGACTACTCCAAAGCTGCCTGGTTTCACTTAATGACACCACGCTCTCTGACAGCACACACATCACTGCACCAGCCGCCTGAGAAAGGTGGCTGGATGGGCTGCCTGCCCTCCAGTAGGGCAGGACACACAGCGGGATCTAGGACTCGGGCCAGACTTAAGAAACCTTGATGGGAGGCTTCTCACACTGACTCGAAGATGAATCCTGCCTTCTGGGACTGTCACGTACTCAGGAATTACTGCTCCTCAAAAGCATGTTCCTCTTTGCCCCACAGCAAGTCTTTATTAATCTAAATGGAAAATGATTTGCTCAGTTTTAATGCCCCTGGGAGGAAAATAGGAAACGAACAGTTTTTTTTTTTTTTTTTTTAAAAACAAAGAGATTTTTTGCCTTTTTCTTTAATAAAGGACCTTTGTAGTTCTGCAAGCCCTTAGAAAGCCTAAACCAGGCATTGAAAGAGATAGTTGCGTTTTGCTTGGTGGTTTGATCAGGAGGAGAATGGACCCACTCTGCCACTCACCCCTCACTCTGCAGTAATTACTGGGCACCTGTGACAGGGGTGGGTTCAGAGAGCATAAGGAGGGGTACAGACAGTTCTTGGAGGAGGATTTGAGGAAGAAAAGAAACAGGCAGTAGCTGGAGAGGGGAGTTAGAATGATAGAGAACTTTTTTAAAAGATGGGGGAAATAATAGCATGGTTGTAGGCGAGTATGTGGGCTTCCGAGGTGGCGCTAGTGGTAAAGAACCTGCCAGCCAATGCAGGAGACGTGGGTTTGATCCCTGGGTCAGGAAGATCCCCTGGAGGAGGGCATGACAAGCCACTTCAGTATTTTTGCCTGGAGAATCTCACGGGTGGAGGACTCTGGTGGGCTACAGTCCATAGAGTTGCGAAGAGTCAGACACAACTGCAGCAACTTAGCAGGCGAGTACGTATTAGCCAGTAGGGAGGAAAACAGTGCGGCCAGTGGGAAGAAGACAGATGGGCCAGAGTGATGTCCTGGATGGGCCTGGGGGTCTGGGGCCTGGGGGGTGGGAGCAGCCTTGGACAGGAGCACAGACAGCCGTCCCTGGACCGGAGGGACTGATAGAGACCCACGGCCAAGAGTGTGACCGGCCGAGTGGAGGCCAGAGATGTCCCACACAGCCTGGGGACCGCCAGCTAGAAAATCAATGACTTTGACCAAGAATTCCCATGTAAAGGAGAGGAGCCGAAACACTCAGAGCTGCCGGAGCTGCCTGGAAGGGAGTCAAACCTCCCCGGACTGATTGGAAGTTGCTCCCCTGTCAGCTCTGCAGCCACGGGAGGCTTGTGCTCAGGCCTCTGAGCCGTGCTGGGTACCCAGCTCCTCCGGGCATGCACACATCTGACACTGACCCCATATGAGAGACTCTGTGCAATCAGCTGACTTCAAGCCTCTGGAGCTGTCTCCTGCCTGTCCTAGTCCCCACTGCCCCCACATCCCGTGCCTGGACCCCTGCCCCAGCCCACGCCCACCGGGCTTCTGCCACTGTGAGCCCAAATCACTCCCTGAAAGGGGGACAGTAAAGGCAACCTTGCTTATGTGCATAAAATCTCACTGGCTCCTTGGGTCTATGTGCGTGCATGCTTAGTCGCTTCAGTCATGTCCAGCTCTCTGCGACCCTGTGGACTATAGCCTGCCAGGCTCCTCTGTCCGTGGAGTTCTCCAGGCAAGAAAAGTGGAGTGGTTGCCATGCCCTCCTTCCGCAGATCTTCCCGGCCCAGTGACTGAACCCGTGTCTTTTACGTCTCCCGCGTTGGCAGGCGGGCTCTTTACCACTAGTGCCACCTGGGAAGCCCGCTTCGTGACTATGGAGTAAGTCAAATCTTTAGGAGACATGCAAGGCCGTGGACAGACTGGCTCCCAAGTTCTCTGCATCTGTGTCTCCCAGGACCCCCACCTCACCCCGCTGATAGACAGACTGGCTTCAGAAGCCCTGGCCTGGATCAATATGGTTCCCACTCTTTGGAATCCCTGCCCATCCCCCACTCTTCAGACTCCCAGCTCCTCCCAGCTATCACCTTGCAGGCTTCATCTCTTTCTCCAAGACCCAACTTGTGATGTGTGCTAAGTAGCTTCAGTCATGTCTGACTGCCAGGCTTCTCTGTCCATGGGGTTCTCCAGGCAAGAATACTGGAGTGGGTTGTCATACCCTCCTCCAGGAGGTCTTTCCAACCCAGGAATCGAATCTGCGTCTCCTGTGACTCCTGCATTGTAGGTGGATTATTTACCACTGGGCCACCAGGGAAGCTCAAGACATGGTTTACAGGTCACCTTCTAATGAAGTCTGCCCTTTCTCCTCAGGAGGGCGAATCACTCCCATACCTGTTAGGTTGGTAGACTCTGAACCCGCAGTGCAACAGTCAGAGGGCGGGTTTTGCTATTTGCCTGCTCATCCATTAGCCTTGGTTCTAGACTTCTCAGCTCGAGGCAGGCCTTTGGCCTCCCCAAGTTCAGGCAGGCAGGTGGCACCTGGCACCCAGGAGACTGGGTTGCAGAAACACAAGTGAGGGGTCGTGCAGGGTGGGCAGATGGGGGGAGCAGGGTTGATACCAAGTCCAAACTTCGATTTTCTCTGTGCTGATCACAAACGGTTCTTTTCTGGGAGCCCAGTCATAATTAACACACGATCTCTATGCTCACTCCAGCCAGATTCTTGCTAATTGAACAGATTCTGGCAAATATCAGGATTTCCAAAAATTCTGGAAATGCTGAGACTATACCAAGAAAGAGGGTGATGGGATGCTCGTACCTGTAATTCCTCTGACTGACAACTGTGCTTTCAAAAAGGAAACTCAGAGGGTGAGAAAATGTCAGCCCCAATACTCAGAAAAGCAACCCAGCCATTTCACTAAAAGTGGAAACTTGCTTCCAAACCCCTATTTTTAGTTCACGGGATGATGTAGGATGCCGCCTTTTTTTTTTTTGACTTGGGCACAAGGCAAAGTGCAAACTTCGTCAAGGAGAGGTTATTTTAAGGGAAGAGAAGACAGAGCTCCAGTCGAAAATAGTCCCAGAGCTTCAGACACCACGTGGGCCGTCAGCCACGAGCCCCCTTTGCCAGTGCCAGGCTGGTTCCCGGTTTTTGAGGTGGTGAACATCAGGTTCACCGCCTCCCTCACTCTGACTCCATTTCCCTGAGAGCAGGGCTTCTATTTTCAACGCGCCCTCCATAGAGAAGCCTGGTAATTTTCAGTGAAGTACTTGGATTAAGAGCTTTATTGAAAATTACTAGGCCTCAACCACACACAATAGGACAGACAACTCAGAGCATCTTCGGAACAGAACGCTCAAATGCCGCGATAATATCTGGCAGCGGGCTTTCCGGAGGGGCTCAAACGGGTGGTGAAACGAGAACAGAAAAAGAGTGAGGGCTAATTATCAGCCCGGGAAGGAATAAGGGCAGAAGAATGAAACGGAAAACAGATGGAAATGACATTTCTTTCTTTTTTTTTTTTTGGTGAGAAAGAAAAAGATGAAAAGACCAAGAGCTGGGCTGAAGGACATTCAAAACTTTTAAACGGTGGAAAAGCAAAAATAAAAGAGTGATTTTTGTGCAGAAGAAATACAGAAAGATAACAGAGCCTAATTCAAAAGCTGGAGGGTCCAATATAATGGAGCAGAAAATCCATTCAGCGTTGCTGCTTTCTGAGCACAGAGCTGGAGAGACTTTGAATATAATCCGACCCCAGTCCTGTGCTGGTGCCCTGGACTTTCCCCGCAGATGCTGGTGTCCGATGTCTGAGAGGTCCGACGGGCACCAGCTCCTTTAAGGGCCTGTGAGCACAGTTCCCAGGACACAAATCTGCACTGGATTCTGTAAATCCCTCCTCCCCCTAGGAAGCTGAATGTTGAAAACAGTCACTGAAAATGAGCTCTAGGATGAGTAAGGTTCCCCCCTACTAAGGACAGAGTGAAGGTTTCCTTAATCACCTAAGGGGACAGCCTGTATCAATGGCGTGATGCCCCAGTCACAGCTTTGCCAGGTTCAGATACCATTTATTCTACAATTGCGTGGTCCCCAGCCATTTCTAGGCTTCAAGTTCAACTGTAGTATGAAGGCCTCTCGCCTGAATTATTGTTTTTTGCAGCTGCTAAGTTGTGTCCAACTTTTTTGCAACCCCATGGACTGTAGCCCACCAGGCTCCTCTGTCCATGGGATTTTCCAGGCAGGAATACTGGAGTGGGTTGCCATTTCCTTCTCCAGGGGATCTTCCTGACCCAGGGATGGAACCTACGTCTCCTGAATTGGCAGATTCTTTAACCACTGAGCTGAATATATGGTTTTAAACCAGAATTGCAATTTTAACAGGTGTAAAATCAAACCAAAGAAATTCTTGTGTTTTCAGTATAACGCAGGAGAAAATTCAAATGTGGCTCTTGAATCAGCAATGAAGTCAATGTCTATTTATTTTAGATTTATTTCAGTTTTTCAAATATTCATTTAGGGTAAGGAATATATCTCAACAGGCACATGAGCAACGCCGCTGCCAGTGAGGACCCCAAACGGAGGGGCAGGCAAGCATCGATTTTCCAACAGTCCGTGGATGGAAGCACTAGCAGAAACCGTCCCCAACAGTAGCAAAGTCTGGCTCAGGGCAGCACCATCCAACGGAACATCGGCCAAGACACACATGCAGTTTTAGATTTTCTAGTAGCCACATTTTAAAAAGTGGCCTTCATTTTAGTAATATTCACTATAGCTGGAATATTGCCATTTCAACACGTAATCAAAAACACAAAATTCATGAGATATTTGACAGGCTGCCGTAACAAAGTACTCAGGTGGCGTGTGTGGTAAAGAACCCGCCTACCAGTGCAGGAGATGTCAGAGGCGTGGATTCGATCCCTGGGTCGGAAAGATCCCCTGCAGGAGGGGATGGCAACCCACTCCAGTATTCTTGCATGGAGAATTCCATGGACACAGGAGCCTGGTGGGCTACGGCCCATAGATTTGCAGCAAAGAGTAGGACACGACTTAGCACATACTCATACACACACACATATACACACACGATAAAGATCGGGTGCCTTAAACATATTATTTCCTTCCTGTTATGGAGCCTAGAAACCGAAATCAAGTTGTCAGAAGGCTGGTTTCCTCTGAAGCCTCTCTCCTCAGCTTGTAAAGCAAATCCTCAGCCGTATTCTCACAGGGTCCTTGCTCGGTGTGTCTGTGTCCAGATCGCCTCTTCTATAAGGAGATCAGCCATCCTGGGATCAGAACCCACCTCCAACACAGTCATATTCTGAGGTAGGAAGGTCAGGACTCCTGCACATGAATTTCCATGGGACACAGTTCAGCTCCTAACAGCATCCTTTTCTCATGCTGAGCCTTAGGATCCAGTGCATGTTGCATATTTCAAGTGTTAATGGCTGCTTGGCGCCCGTGACTCTCACAGCTGACAGCTCAGGTCAGGGTCCCCCATTGTAGGAGAGCTGGCTCCCTGGGGCGTCTCGGCCGGGAGGGTCCCTTCCTTCCAGTTTCTGTGGGTTGAATCAATTGCCACCTATTACCCATTTTGAGATATTTTTCCCCCAAGAATCGGCAGATAAATGGATAAGGAAGATGTGGTATGTAAACCCAATGGAATAGTGCTCAGCCATAAAAAAAGGATGAAATAACGCCCTCTGCAGCAACATGGATGGTCCCAGAGATGATCATGCTAAGTGAAGTCAGATAAGGACAAATGTCATATGATATCACTTATATGGTGGAATCTAAAATATGTTACAAATGAACTTATTTACACAACAGAAACAGACGCACAGACATAGAAAACAAAGTTATGTTTACCAAAGGGGATGGGAGGGGTTGAGAACAGATAAATTAGGAGTTTGGGACTGACAGATACACACCATTATATATCTAGTACATAACCAATCACTCCAGTACTTTTGCCTGGAAAGTCCCATGGACGGAGGAGCCTGGTGGGCCGCAGTCCATGGGGTCGCTAGAGTCGGACACGACTGAGCGACTGCACTTTCACTTTTCACTTTCATGCATTGGAGAAAGAAATGGCAACCCACTCCAGTGTTCTTGCCTGGAGAATCCCAGGGACGGGGAAGCCTGGTGGGCTGCCGTCTATGGGGTCGCACAGAGTCGGACACGACTGAATCGACTTAGCAGCAGCAGCAGCAGCAGCAGATAACCAACAGAGACCTACTGTACAGCACAGAAAGCTCTACGAAGTATTTTGTAATAGCCTAAATTGTAAAAGAATCTAAAAAAGAATATGTGTGTGTGTGTGTGTGTAACTGAATCGCTTTGCTTAACCTGAAACTAACTCAACATTGCAAATTATCTGTATTTCAATAAAAATGTTAAAAAAAAAAAAAAAGAATTTCAGTCTGGATGTGCAGAACAGAAACGTAGGCATCCAGTCCTTCCCGATGTCAAGTTCTTCATCTGTAGCAATGACCTCAGCCACTGTCTTATTCCAGAAAAGTCACGGAGGGTGTTATTTCTCAAATCATCACATATACCCATACCTGGCAGGTATAATACGACCATGTCTTGCTCTTATTTCTTAAATGAATGTGTCTGGCAGGAAATGCTGAACTTTATCTTCTGCTGTGACCTCCCGTTGCCCAGACTTCTCGCCTGCTGGGATTTCGGGCATCGTGGCCACTGGTTCTCTGGTGCTCCTTTTCCCTCACCGCCCAGCCGGGACATGTTGTTCCCAACCCCTCCCTAACCCGAGAAAGAAACTCCATATGGAGGAACTGGGCTCAAGGCCCATTACCAGGTTCTGAAGATTGCTCTGTTTTCACATGTCCAGTTGCGGGAAGTGTGCAATTGAGGGATTAGAGTGAATGCTGCCTTTTCTGGAACATACACATACTTAGGTAATTTCCCTGCGCCTTGAGAGCCCTTGGTTAGAACCCCGGCTCACCCGTCTGATTAAGTGTCCTGGCGATCTACCCGCTTTACCTGGTATATGGAGGTGCTGCTACACGGCTCCCCCCATGCGTACTTCCCCACCCGCCGAGGCTCACGTGATTTGCTTTAGTCAATGGCATGAGCACCAGGACTTCCCTGATGGCCCAGTGGCTAAGACTCTGCTCCCAATGCAGGGGCAGGCTGGATCCCTGTTCAGGGGGCTAGATCCCACCCGCTGCAACCAAGTTCACACGCCACAACCAGAGATCCCATGTGCTGCAGCTGAGACCTGGCACAGCCAAACGACAAAAAACAAAGAACACGAGAGCACGGCACGTGGGTCTTTTCTGAGCTAAGCCTGCAGGGGCCAGGCAGGGACTCACTGTCCCTTTGAGGCTGCGCTCACCTGCGTCCCCAGAAGTGAGGACAGGCAGGCAGCATGAGTGAACCACCTGGGCTGGGTAGCATCACTGAGACATCAAGAGGTTGAGGCCCCAGCCGATTCCAGCCCATCCCAACTGATAGAGAAGATGGATGATTGCAACTTCCTCCTGTTCTTTTGTTCCCAGGAAATTGAATGCTTGTTGATGCTAAAATGATTTTATTTTTTTGCTTCGGAGCTCATCATCCAGGTACTTCAAATTTTGTTTGATGAAATCTTCTCCCTCACCTGCACTCACCCTCATGTTAGCTTCACATGGATGAGTAAATGTTTTTTTAAAAATATTCTCCTGGAGAAGTTATGGGTATTCAAAAGTGACTTTTCAATCGCTTTTGCCAACACAACCCTAACAGCTGCCATGAAGACAATTCTCCTAAACTTTGATGAACAAGTTGAATCAAGTTAACCTTCCCGACTCCAGGTAAGCCAAATGCTCACTTTACCAGAACCATCTTTCTGTCTCCTCCAAAACACAGGAGCATGTGAGGACATTCCTTCAGCCCCTCTCTTTTGGCCAAGAATGCTTTATCATTTGAATTGGCTTTTTCCAAAACCAGGATTTCTCAGCCTGGGTACTACGGACATTCTGGGCTGGATGATTCTGCACCCAGGGAGCTGCCTGCCTTCCACGGTGTCCAGCAGTGTCCCTGACCTTGACCCACTTGATGTCAGTCTCATCCACCCCCCGCCTCAGGAGTGTCTACCTGAAAGGTCTCCTGAGGGTCTGGGTTCAGAGCCACTGTTCTCGGCTGAACGTGCTCATTTTTCCCTCCACATGAAGCTGGGCTGTGCTGTGCTTAGTCGCTCAGCTGTGTCCGACTCTTTGCAACCCCATGGATGGTAGCCCACCCTTTCCCTTTTGGTAGCCCCTAAGTCTGCTTCCTATGGTTGTGGGTCTATTATATTATTTTATCGATATTGTTATTAACAATAATATTAAACATCATATTCAATTGGAAGTACAGTGGTACCTTCCTTCCTGCATTGCCATGGAGACTCATAATGCCCAGGCAGCATCCAGCACAGTGCTTGGCCTGGGGTGACCGCTGTGCTGTGCTCAGTCCCTCAGGCGTGCCCAGCTCTGCGACCCCATGGACTGCAGCCCGCCAGGCTCCTCTGTCCATGGGGGTTCTCCAGGTAAGAATACTGGAGTGGGTTGCCACGCCCTCCTCCAGGGGATCTTCCCAACCCAGGAATCAAACCAGGGTCTCCTGCATGGCAGGTGGATTCTTTACCAGTTGAGCTCCCAGAAAAGCCCCCAATATGAGGCTACACTGGCTTAAAACAAAAGCAAACTCACTTGCCTCCTCAATGTATTATTTACTGAAGGCCAACTGTCTTACCGGCCATGACCATCCCGCATCTGCCAGAAATCATCCTTAAATGCTGAGTATTCACTCATTTGTTCGTTCATTTATTCTCTCATTGATTTCTTTGTCCATCTAACAAATGCCCCCTGCATTACAGGCCTAGCTCGGTCTCAGAGTTAGATTAATGTGCAGGATTAATATGTGTGGTCTCTGTCTTCTTGGGCTCACAGTCTATTGGGAGACTCACTAAAGAAATCTTATGTGCAAATTACTGTTCAGCTGCTAGGTCCTTTCGGCCTCTTTATGACCCCAGGGGCTGTAGCATGCCACGCTTCCCTGTTATTCACTGTCTCCTGTAGTTTGCTCAGATTCGTGTCCACCAAGTCAGTGAAGCCATCCAATAATCTCATCCTCTGTCACCCCCTTCTCCGGCCTTCAATCTTTCCCAGCATCAGAGTCTTTTCCAATGAGTTGGCTCTTCACATCAGGTGGCCAAAGTATCGGAGCTTCAGCTTCAGCCACAGTCCTTCTAATGAACATTCAGGGTTGATTTCCCTTAGGACTGGCTGGTATCCCATCTATCATTGCAAATCGTGGTGAGTGCTATACAGGAACAGAAGGGGGCATGATGGGCGTTGGAGCAGAGGTGACATTAAGCGGAGATGGGACGAAATGACCAAAGGCAGGGGCAGCAGAGGCCTGCTGGGCAGAGGCAGGAAAGTCTACAACGGCTGAGGCCCCAGAAGCTGGGGTGCAGCCAGAAGATGCAGAGTGAGGGGATGAGGAGAGCTGAGATGTGATTGGAGATGTCAGTGCTGGCAGAGAACGTGAGAGCCCCAAGGGGCCATCAGTAGAGACGCACTTTCCTTCAGCCCCAGTGGCCTCTGGCCCTCAGGCTTCCTAGGCCTCTGCAGGGTCCCGCCTCCTGTTGTGCCTGCTCCATAGCACCTGACCACCCTCCATCTCTAGAACACTGTAAGCCAGAAAGCCACTGGGGAAATGAACAGATCCACATTTTTTTAGCAGTTTGTTGAAAAACTGCATTTCTCTGGCTAAGCTAATACAATTTTAATAATTGGCTTTAACCGTGAAAGCATCTCATTTCTACAAAGAAATATATTCTGCTTCTCTACAGGACCAAGTATAATTCACTGACCATTTCCAAGTGGCCTCTGGTCAGTCCCCATGCTATTCTGAATATTTTGACTTCCATCCTGTATCAAGGACAGAGGGGAACAAGTAAAACACACGTGATCATTTTAAAAGGATGTGGTTTATGTTGACAGCCACAGACAGAGCAGCCTTCATCCTTTTCTGATACAGGTGCTGCTGGGGGTTAGAACTGTGTCCCCTCAAAGGACATGCTGAGTCTCAACCCCTGGGATCTTTGAACCTGACTTTACATGGAAAAAGGGTCTCTGGATGTAAGCAAATTAAGATGCAGTCATACTGGATTGCATGGGCCTTAAATCCAAACCGATGTTCTTAGAAGAACATATGGAGACACATAGAGGGAAAACTCCCTGTGAATAAGGAGCCAGCAATTGAGTGATACGTCTACGAGCCAAGGACTGCCGGCATCACCAGAAACCAAGAGGGAGGCAGGGAGCAGATTCACCCCTTGCACTGTCCTCTCTTGGAGAGCACGGCCCTGCCAACACCCAGCTGCAGCTCTGTAGCTTCCAGAACAGCAAGAGCATAGAGTCCTGAGGTTTAAAGGTGCCCAGAGGGCAGGACTATGTTACCATAGTCCTAAGAAATGAATATAAGTACCTTCATGGAATTCCCTGTTCACTTGTCTCAAAGTGTTAAAAAAAAAATAAAGCAGGTATCTAAGACGAGTTAAAGGGGTTTCTCTGGTGGCTCAGATGGTAAAGAATCTGTCTGCAATGCAGGAGACCTGGGTTCAATGCCTGGGTTGGGAAGATCTCCTGGAAAAGGAAATGGCAATCCATCCAGTATTCTTGCCTAGGACATCCCATGGATGGAGGAGCCTGGTGGGCTACAATCCATGGGGTCACAAAGAATCGGAAACGACTCAGCCACTAAGATGAGTTATGAGTCCTGATAGCACAGAATCAACTTAGAAGTTGCTTTGGGGAAGATTTTATACCCTGAGGAAACCAAAATTGAAAAAAGACACGTGTATCCCATTGTTCCGGAGAAGGCGATGGCACCCCGCTCCAGTACTCTTGCCTGGAAAACCCCATGGACAGAGGAGCCTGGTAGGCTGCAGTCAATGGGGTCTCGAAGAGTCGGACACGACTGAGCGACTTCACTTTCACTTTTCATGCATTGGAGAAGGAAATGGCAACCCACTCCGGTGTTCTTGCCTGGAGAATCCCAGGGACGGGGGAGCCTGGTGGGCTGCCGTCTCTGGGGTCGCACAGAGTCGGACACGACTGAAGCGACTTAGCAGCAGCAGCAGCAGCAGCATCCCATTGTTCATTGCAGCACCATTTACAATAGCTAGAACATGGAGGCAACCTAGATGTCCATCGACAGATGAATGGATAAAGAAGCAGTGGTACATATACATGATGGAATATTACTCTGCCATAAAAAGGAATGCATTTGAGTCAGTTCTGATGAGGTGGATGAACTTAGAATCTATTATACAGAGTGAAGTGAGTCAGAAAGAGAAAGATAAATATCGTATTCTAACACATATATATGGAATCTAGAAAAATGGTACTGAAGAATTTATTTACAGGGCAGCAATGGAGAAACAGACATAGAGAATAGACTTATGGACATGGGAAGACGGGAAGAGAGTGTGAGCTGTATGGAGAGAGTAACAAGGAAACTTACATTACCATGTGTAAAATAGATAGCCAACGGGAATTTGCTGTATGGCTCAGGAAACTCAAAGAGGGGCTCTGTATCAATCTAGAGGGGTGGGATGGGGTGGGAGATGGGAGGGAGCTTCAAAAGGGAGGGGATATACGTATACCTATGGCTGATTCATGTTGAGGTTTGACAGAAAACAATAAAATTCTGTAAAGCAATTATCTTTCAATAAAAAAAAAAAACACCCAAACTTCTGAACTGAAGGCACCCACCACCCCCAGCCTTTTTTTCCCCCTTAAAGTGTCTGCTAATTAATTAATTAATTTCTTGGCTGCAGCACAAGGGATCTTAGTTCCCCAACCAGGGCTTGAACCTGCACTCCCTGCATTGAAAGTGCCAGGAAGACCTAAGGAGCCTCCCACCTTTTTAAAAATAGCTACTAGTGATCTGAATCACATGAACTACAGTGATGAGATCTATTGCTGTCTGATTAAAATGATGGCAGGTTTCCATTTAGTAGAGGTCAACGGTTAAATAATTTTGTTTGAGACAATTAACAGAGAGGCCATCAACGAGAGCAGCATTGGTCTTGCCACGGGATTAATGTTTCAGTGACAACAGAAAAACTCAAACTGTCAAAGGAATGCATTAGCTGTAACACAGCCAGTGCGCATGTGCTCAGTCGTGACCGACTCTTTGTGACCCTGTGAATCGTTAGCCCGCCAGGCTCCTCTGTGCATGGGATTCTCCAGGCAAGAATACACAAGTGAGTTGCCACTTGCCCTGGGTTCTTTACCCAGTAGCGCCCCCTGGGAGGCCCAAATTCCCCCACATCAGCGTCCTCTGCAAGGACTATAAAAATCCTCATGCTCAGTCGTGACTTTCAGCAGAGCATCTATAAAAGGGTGATTGATTTTTTTTTTTTTGGTAGGATTTCTACTTAGAAGCACTGGCTGGAGGGCCATGCACAAAGCCTTCAGATACACAATCTGCAACAAATCTCTGGTTCCACAAACACCATGTGTTAAAAAAAATGTGTTTACAACATGGCAGGAAGGTGCACAGAAAAAAGAAAACAACAGAAAAGCTGCATTTTTTTTTTACCTTGCCTTTGTCGAAGTAGTGGATGATCTCCTGGTAGAGCCGCTCCTTCAGCTGCCCCTGGGTTGTCGCCTGGTACCCGTCCCGCTGGGTGAGGTGGGCCGCGCACACGTCCTCCGACCACTGAGGCAAAAGCAAAGCGTGAGTGGTGCTTGGGGAGGCCCGGCCCCTGCGACCTTTCCCTCCCCTGGACGCAGACTGCACAGGAAGCCCTGAATTCAGGGCAGTGTTCCAGCCATGATTCCGGGGACCGCTGGAGCGGCTCTCATCAGACTTTCAGGCCTGGAATTGAGGACAGAACCTCTGTGCAGAGGCCTCAAGATGAGAAAACACGCGAGGAAGGCAAAGCTGGTCGAGATTCACACAGAAGAGAAACCCAGCAGGTTCTGGAACTGTCAGCTTGCCGATGAAACCTGGGAACCGATGAAACCAATGAGGCCCTGGGTGATTTGTGGCTGCCTCAAGTGGGGCTTCCCCGGGTACTGGCCTGGCTCCTGTGCTGCTAAGTTTTTTAATCAACAGCAGAAGCCACGTGGATCCCAATGAGTCAGGGCTCAGCTGGTGTTTGCAGATGTGGCAGAGGACTTAGGGTACCAAGGAAGGACGCACAGAGGTCTCAGCAAGGAGCGGAGATGAAGGCGAGGTCATTTAACACCTAAACTCCTGAACTTATGCTCAACAAATCCATGGCGCTGAATGTAAAGTTCAGTAAACTTCACCATTTGGTGGGGACCTACTATGCGCAAGGCATGGGCTTCCCGAGTGGCTCAGCAGTAAAAAACCCTCCTGCCAATGCAGGGGATACAAGTTTGATCCCTGGGTTGGAAAGATCCCCTGGAGGAGGAAATAGCAACCCACTCAGTATTCTTGCCTGAAGAATCCCACCATGGACAGAGGAGCCTGGCAAGCTATAGTCCACAGGGTGGTGAAGAGTCAGGCACAGAACAGCAGTGTGCAAGGCACCAGGTCACGGGTGAGCGCCATTACAGACGACAGTGGTGTGGTACACAATGAAAGTGCAAAAGAAAGTGTTAGTTGCTCAGTCGTGTCCAACTCTGTGTGACCCCATGGACTGTAGCCCGCCAGGCTCCGCTGTCCATGGGATTCTCCAGGCAAGAATGCTGGAGTGGGTTGCCTTTCCCTTCTCCAGGAGATATTCCCAACCCAGGGATTGAACCTGTGTCTCCTGCATCTCCTGTGTTGCAGGCAGATTCTTTACTATATGAACCACCAGGAGTAAGTCTGCAGGAAACATCTCATGGTCATTATGGGCTTCCCTGATAGCCTAGTTGGTAAAGAATCCGCCTGCAATGCAGGAGACCCCAGTTTGATCCCTGGGTTGGGAAGATGCCATGGAGAAGGGAAGGACTACCCACTCCGGTGTTCAGGCCTAGAGAATTCCATGGACTGTATAGTCCATGGGGTCACAAAGAGTTGGACACAACTGAGTGACTTTCACTTTCACTTTCTAAGGGCAGGAGGAAGGACAAGAGGTCTGGGGAGGCTCCCTGGAGTAAGGAATCAGGATGGGCTTGCTCATTGGTTAGACTCAGGAGGTGATGTCTGAACTGGTCTTATGAGAAGACACGGGGGATTCTGCCAAGAAAGCAGCAGCTTGCAGGCTGCCTGGACCACAATTGGGATAGAGTACCCCACCAGTTGGGGGGCACCGGATTCAGGGTTGGTAAGGCCACATATGGAGCAATGGGACGAGCCATGGGGCCACATTTTAGGCGGCATGACAAATGGACAGGAACCACGGGGGCAGGGGGAAAGGCCCGAGGGACAGGCCTGCAAAAATGGTGAGGCGAGGCCCGGGAGTACGCTGGGCTCCCTAAGAGGCTGGCTCTCACAGCACATACTGCCCCTACCTTCCGGAAGCCAGAGGGGCTCCGGAGCACCCCAGGAGTGCCCCAGGCTGGACCCCAGGGCTCCAAGGGACAGGGTGCAGAGCATGGGGCCAGAAGGGCTCCCCAGGTCCCGGGGTGTCAAGTAAGAATGAGAAGCCTTTAGGCTACTGCAGTGTTTTCCGTCTTCAAATGAGACATGTATAACCCAACCACAACCCAGAGTTACAAACTCCGCTGAGTGTGGCATTTTCACCACATGGCCAGATTTCGACTTTTCTGAGGGTGGAAGAATTGCACATGATTCTGAACTGTAACTACAGTAAGATAACTAAGAAAGTTCAGAGGCCATATAACTTCCTTGGAGTTTAAAATCGCCTAAAAAAATTTAAACACCAAAAGGAGTTATGCTGTATACTCCCCCTTACACATAAAGATGAAATAACTTCATTGCTAAAGGCTAAAGGCTGATGTTTTTATTGCCTTTTTTTTTTAAATAGCCTTAACCAAAATAGAAGATCCTATTTGAGGATTTTTACTTCATGAACAAGACTATATCAATCATGGTGAATAATTTTCATAAAGATACAAGTAACGTTCTTTAGTGTGCTGATTAACCAGCATGAATTCACATTTACTGCAATATCAAAACATATTTAGGAAAAATTGCAAAATGTAATGATGTAAAAGATATGGAGAGCAATTATGTGTATTTAACTGGAAAATTCAAAACCCCAGTGAAAAAGATAATGGAAATGGGCCAACTGATTTGGTTTGTGAAACATCCTTGTACCGTGTGTGGAAAACCCGACTGTGCTCAATAAATGTAATTATTAAATAAATGATACTTTGCACACACATATACATTCACACACCACAGAAAAGTTTATGTACGACGAGAGAGAGCAAGGGTGCCCAAGCAGCGTGTCAACCCCTTTTTAATTTCCCTGGTGTAAAGGAAATATTTCTGTAGTTTCAAAATGGCCTTGTTACTAAAATTTGGGTTTCTAACAAGTGAAAGCCGTTAGAATTCAAAGTGGGACAGCTCGTGTGCAGTGGCCCAGCTGGAATTCCTAGCTTCAGAAACGACGTTCCCTGCAGAGTTTTATGTGGTGCAAAACCACAGGGCTACCACGGATGACTAGAGATGAGGTTCAGACCGAAGCGAGTCTTACTGCGCTTGGTTTGGAATCGACTCTTCGTTTTCAGGTGGAGGTAAATCTCCACACTCCAGCTTCTTTTTATACGTGTCGCGCAAGCGACTGGAGAGCTCAGGACTGGACCAGGGGCTGGGAGATTCTTGCTGGAGGTTCGCTGCCTGACTTGGCCTCTGCCTTGCTCCTCTCATCATCCAACAGGCACTGAGCATCTTTAGCACAATCTCAGCCGGTTTCCTTCCATTCAGGCTTGTCTGGTGGCTCAGACGGTAAGAGGGGGAACTGGCTTGAGTTTAGACACAGGATTTCTTGAATGAGTAGTCTTTACATGGAGACACAACTTAATTCTAATTCTCATACCTCTTCCTCTTTATCTAGTTTATAATTTTTCAATTTTTTATGAGGATATAATGGGAAAGATGATCTAGTGACTTGCTAAAGTTTTAAAATATAAAACTAGAAGTTGTAAAGAAATTTCCTCATTTATCCAACTACTCACCCAGAGAGCCATCCACCCACACAGCCGTCCATCCACTCACTCGTCCCACCATTCATCCACATTTCCACCCATCCACACAGCCATCCATCCGTCTACCCACACATCCCTCCATCCACCGATACTTCCATCTTTCCATTCATCAATACAAACATCCACCCAGCTGTTTACTGTGAGTTCACTCTGTAAGACTAACTGGGCTGAAACTGGACATGGGGAAGAACATGAATATATTATGGCAACACACACACACCAATGTCCACAGCTATCTACACAACAAAATGATCACTCAAGACAGACTCATGCTCAGGAGCAACACACCCAGGAGTCAGGCAGGAGGTCTAACAAGCACTGATAGACCAACAGGAGATCTCCATGGATGCCCTTGGAGCACAGGGAGAGAAGTCAAGATCTGGTCCCTACACTGTTTTCTAAGATTACAAGCAGTGGGCTCATCCTCTTAGCTGTTCTAACACAGAAATTCCTTCTTACTGATGTCACTCTCCAGCATTACTGGGTCCTGTTGATAGGAATAAAGAAACAGAGAGCCCCTAACTCACTGCAAGCTGACAGACTAATGATGGGTATTTAAGATGCTCGGTGATAACTTGTTCCGACATCCTGTCAAATTTGCATTCAGTGGAGTCAAATCTATAATCAAAGTACTTCCTAACTCTTTGTTAATGTCACTGCTTTGAGTTAATATCCATAAAATCTTGTTACAGGTTTACTAAAAATTTGTCATGGGAAAATCAAATATTAAGTGATCTTATAATTCATAACAACAGAATCATAAAAGTATATGGTGAACTTTACGACCTTCAGAAGCTTTGCATGGAGGAGCAAGGTATAGGCGGCTTCAGTGTAGTTATCACACTCCTTGTGCAGGTCACAGAGCTTGTACAGATACCTGAGATGATAAAACACAGGTATATTCAGAAAGCGTCACAAAATAATTTGTGTTGAGAACTGCAACAGCAAAATTCTACTTCAACAGTAAATCATCTCTATTCTTTCTTCTTACAAAGTTCACAATACATAATGCCTTGGAAGCTTCTGGTACACAAAGCATTAAGAAAAATCAACCGGAGTAATAAATGATATATTTTTAAAAATTTAAGTATTCTCTTTTCAGGACAAAGCTGAAGATGGCCCAAGAAGGCACAATTGTGCTTCAAGCTTTCTCATTCTTTCTCATCTTTTCTAGACTTTTCTCCATACATTTGAAATGAGCTGACACAATGTTTCATTGCGATTTCTCACATGTCTATTGAGTCTGAATACACACACACAAAATCCATAAAAATACAAATCCATAAGAATAAAGAGCTCCAGTGATCACAGTGAATGTGATCAAAAGAATTCTTCTGCCATAAAGAAAAGGAGGCTTTTTAATACAAAGTAACCTACATTTGGATAAAAGAAACTAATTGTTTTCCCCAAAGTTTATTATGTTCACATGTATTGCTTTTAAAGGAGAAAGTTAAAAAGTCTTAGAAACCAAAAGTTAGAAAATCATGACTTTGTTTACTCTTTATACAAATAAATAGAGACTTAAAAAAAAGAGAGAGAGAAAGAAAACCATGCTGAATGTAACTAATCCATCATTAAACACTAATGCCATGTGGATCATGTAATTACTCTGGTCTTCTAAGGGGTAATCTTGCTAAAATTTGACACCGCCACTAAAAGAGACCAATATGGAGAGGGTCCAATCATAGTCCAACATCCTAGAGAAAAAGGCAAGTGAAGCAGAAAATTCCAGCAGAAAATACAAAACTTGAGAATTTGGTATCCAGGTAAGAATGAAAATGTATAATATTGTCCTATTTCTGATGAAGTTAAAACTAGACTTCTCATTTGATCATATGGCTTTCTGTGAAACGCTAAAATTTGTAGTGGTGCCTTTTGCTATAAGGGTCAGTCAAAAGGAACAAAAACCCTTCGCAATAATTTGCTTCTGAGCTGACTATGTATGACCCCCTCCACCCCCAAATCTCCACATCAGCCTGGACACACTGCCGTAGGCTTGACAATACTTCCAGGATCTCCACCAAATTCAAACTCCAGCCTTCATGATTTTCTACAAGATAAACCCCTATGATTATAAAATACTTTTTAGCATGGATTTGACAGACAGCAATTATCATCAACAGATCAAGGGTGTAGAGAAGCCTGATGCTTACGTACCGTATATACATTTCTTCCCTTTCAATCTCTTTGTAGAAATTCTGAAAGAAATCAAACCACAATACTATATTAAAAAACCAGTTCTATAAAAGGTATCACGTGCACATTAAAAATTCACAATTCTTCAACTTGTGTTAAAGACAAACAGACCCAACCAACTCTTTGGATCTGAACCAAAAATCCATATAAAATGCAGAAATCGCTTACATTGCTCTTCATTTTTTTTGGATGGGGATAAAAATTCTAATGAATAAGTTTTCTGCACTTTAAATACTGTAGGATGTATATGCTAATTTCAAATTCCCATTTATCCCATTTATCCTTCTATCCTTGTGTTCCCATTTATCCCACTATGTTTCCCCTTTGGTAACCTTAAGTTTGTTTTCTGTGTCTGTGAATCTATTTCTGTTTTGGAAATAAGTTAATTTCTATCATTTTTTCCCTGATTCCACATATAAATGGTATCATAGGATATTTATCTTTCTCAATCTGATTTATTTCATTTAGTATAATCTCTAGGTCCATCCATGTTGTTGCAAATGTTCATTTTTTATGGCTGAGTAATAGTCCACTGTGTATCTACACCACATCTAAATAGATAACCAACGAGGACCTACGTATAGCATAGGGAACTATACTCAACATCTTGTAATAACTTACAATGGAAAAGAATCTATGCTGTACACCTGAAGCCAACACAACATTGTACATCAACTATATTTCAATAAAATAAAAAGAAAAAAATTCTAATTTTAGAAATTAAAAGATAAAAAAGCCATGATGGCTTAAATCTACTTCTGTCATTTGAATGTCACCTGTTTTCAGTTACAACAAAGCATTACCCAAAGACGTGATATCTTAACCATTCTTAACCACTATACTTTCATTAGAAGTGGGAGACAATTCACTTGGGAATAAGCATCATCAACATGATTTAGAGCACACTAGGTCTGGCCTCACTCACCAAGAGCCATAAGAAGGCAACACACTGTTGTAACTTGATTGGACACAATAGCCACAGATCATATGTACTCAAAGAGAAAGTCAACTTAATTTAAGTTGAATGGAGTTAAAAATTCACTTCCGCAATGGCACTTGCCACATACCCTGAGGGCTCAGGAGCCACATGGAGCCAGGGCCCCTGCATAGTGTCCTGAGTGCATATAAGCGCGTCTCCATCACGAGGAAATTTCTACTGGAAAGTGCTGTTCTACACAGGCCTTCCAAAACACAGTAAGAAAACCGGTTACTGCTTAATAAAACACCCTGTGTACAGCACTGACAGACAGGAAGGCTAGTTAGCCGACTAGCGACAATGGGCTAATTCTACATGTGTACTCTGCTGCTGCTAAGTAGCTTCAGCCGTGTCCCTCTGTGCGACCCCATAGACGGCAGCCCACCAGGCTCCCCCATCCCCGGGATTCTCAAAGCAAGAACACTGGAGTCGGTTGCCATTTCCTTCTCCAATGCATGAAAGTGAAAAGTGAAAGTGAAGTCGCTCAATCGTGTCCGACTCCCAGCGACCCCATGGACTGCAGCCCACCAGGCTCCTCCATCCATGGGATTCTCCAGGCAAGAGTACTGGAGTGGGGTGCTCAGTCACATCCAATTCTTTGCCACCGTATGGACGGTAGCCCGCCAGGCTCCTCTGTCCAGGGTATTTTCCAGGCAAGAATACTGGAGTGGGTCACCATGCACTCCTCCAGGGGATCGTTCCCCACCCAGGAACTGAACCTGCATCTCCTGAGATTCCTGCATTGGAGACGGATTCTTTACCCATTGAGCCACCAGGAAAGCCCTAATTCTACATATTGTAGACTATTTTCAGATGAGCATGAACATTGCTCATAAACAGTTACATTTCTTTATGAGAAATCTCTACACTTTAAAATCTTTATTGTACATGAGGCCACCAGAAAGGTACAGAACAGTCACCTAACAAGGTCTAAGGCATGGAAACACCACGGCCACTTTCAGTGTGAAATTCAGCACCTGCACACGAAGTGAGCCCTCTAGAATGGGGCCTGAGATAACTAGTGGATATCACTATCATAAACGCATGCAATTATCCAGGAAGATGAAATAGCCTCTTTTATTTCATTAGCCAAAAAAAAGACATTGCTTCCACGATCGATCTGTCTGAAAAGAAATGCTAAATACATGCGGAGAGTAAAAGGGGGCGCATTTAGAGAGACGCACCGAGATTTCCACGTTTTGCAGCCTCTCAGCTGTGAGTGTCCCCTGGTTTCGGGTAATGAGGATATTTTTGGCTGACAACTGGGAGCCACGTAACAAAGGCAAGCTACATCAAAGGAGAAGGATGAGCTGTTCACTTCCAGCTCTGACTCGCCAGTGTTTACAAGCTACGATTTCACACCACTCTCTTTTGCCCTCCCATTTTTAATCCTTTCCGAAGCTTTTGATCATTCTCCTCTACAATTTCACAACAGGGATATCATACGACTTTCACTCCTCTCCGAGATATGGAAATGTCTTTATTTCCTGCCTGCGCTGAGTTCCGTTCCCTGCCTAGGACTTCAAAACCTCCCTAGACCCGAAGAATGTTCATCTCAAATTCCAATTTCTATATAAAACTTTCAAGTTCCTTGTATAAAAGTTCACACTGCTCAGCGGGGGCCCCACTTCTGGGCCCCCCACCCCCGTGGTCCTCTCTTTACCCCAGCGCTGCCAGCTGTGTTTCTCCAAGCAACCCCACTGGGACAAGGCTCCCAACTCCAATCCAGTGCTATGTATTAATCTTTCAGAGCACATGCATTTTACTGCATTTCAGTTTTGTACTCCGTCATAACTGAGACACATCCTATGATAACATTTTCAGATTTCTAGTTGGAAACACCTTAATTAACCTTATAAAGGGACCACAAAGTACCTGACTTATGTTTGTAAATTAAGAATGATTTTACTACTCTCTGGTGTAGATATGATAATTGCGTAGACGAGCCAGAGGACATACAACAAAATCACCTACCAGTAACTGAAAACTGTGATTATAAGGTGACGATGAAATTCTACTTCATTACAAATACGCATTTGTCCAGTGGGAACTGTGATCCACTATGTATACAGACTTGCTGGTAGAAGTTTGTCTATTTTGTGCTCAGTCACTTAGTCGTGTCCAACTCGTCTCAGCCTCATGGACTGTAGCCCACCAGGTTCTTCTGTCCATGGGATTTTTCCAGGCAAGAATACTGGAGTGAGTTGCCACTTCCTTCTCCAGGGAATCTTCCCGACCCAGAGATCGAACCTATATCTCTTGCATCTCCTGCATTGACAGGTGGATTCTTTACCACTAGTACCACCTGGGAAGCCCCAAGAAACAGACTCAGAGAATGAACCTGCAGGTGCCAGTGGGGAGGGGCAGGGGAATGGACAGTAGGGGGTTTGGGATAAACAGGCACCCACTGCTATATTTAAAAGAGATAACCACCAAGGACCTACTGCATGGCACGGGGACTCTGCCCAACGTCATTCGGGGGCCTGGATGGGAGGCGAGCCTGGGGAGAATGGATACATGTATATGTACGGCTGAGTCCCTTTGGTGTCCACTTGAAACTGTCACAACATTGTTAATCAGTTATGCTCCAACGCAAAATAAAAAGTTTAATTAAAAAAATAAAGGACTTAGGCTACTGGCCAGAATAATAGCCTCTGTCTCTTATTTTTTATCTTTTTAAGTGATAGAAAGAATAGGATGTTAATAAGCCCACACAACTTAGACTGTCCCACCAACTCCATAAAAAAAGGATAATACCACTGGTTCTAATGGAAATTTGGCAATGGGCTTACATTTCTCTATTGATGAATATATTTTATGTTCTTTGGTTTTTAACCTTAGGATTTCAAGGGAATTTCTGCTTAGTAATCAGTTGGGTACATTTTATATTTTTCTAAACATATGTTTATACCTCCATATTCATCTAAAGATAGAAAGACTCTTAGAGTCCCTTGGACTGCAAGGAGATCAAACCATTCATTCTAAAGGAAATCAGTCCTGAATAGTCATTGGAAGGACTGATGCTGAAGTTGAATCTCTAATACTCTGGCCACCTGATGTGAAGAACTGACTCACTGGAAAAGCCCCTGATGCTGGGTAAGATTGAAGGCGGGAGGAGAAGGGGACGACAGGGGATGAGATGGTTGGATGGCATTACTGACTCAATGGACATGAGTTTGAGCAAGCTCCAGGAGTTGGTGATGGACAGGGAAGCCTGGTGCGCTGCAGTCCATGGGGTCACAAAGAATCGGACATGCCTGAGTGACTGAACTGAACTGAACTGAGAAAGACATATTTGCTTCTATGAAACTCTATTTGTTTCATAAGAAAAGTACCAAGATAAAGGTAAAAATGGACCAGGAGGTTAAAAATATATTTATAAGATTAAATGTAATCTTAGCAGTGAATATTATGAGACAGAATGTCTACCTGTAAAAATCTAGTTATATTTCTTTGAAATCCAGAGATCTATTATATTTTTTAAGTGAAAGAATCGTGATAGGTTGGAATCCATGTCATCCTCCCCAGGAAATGGTTAAGAACAGAACACTCGACTCTTCGTGGGAAGATTCAGGATGTTTCAAGCCGAAGGACGTGAACAATATCAGACAGTCTCAGGACGAGAGAAGAATGCAGGCTACAACGCCAGGAACTCTGAGCTCAGGTGTCCTCACAAACGCTTACTGTTCTGACCCGGACTCTGATTCTGGTAAAAGGCCCGAGCTCATCACCGTATCTCCGCCAGGTTTTGCATCCTGGTTCACTCAAAAAGATTGTGCTTGAAACAAAGATTAATAGTAGTCGAACATCAAAGCTGGAAACCTCATCAACATAATAATAATTCTTCCTTCAGGACACAAAAGGGCCTCTGGATCCCCTTAAAGATCAGAGGACGCACCAGAAAAGGATGTCCATGGAAGGGAATGATTTTGAAAAGTTTTCTGTTTCTCTCATGCAGAAAAATGCTGATTTCTATTTTGTGTTAACCACATTGGCATCATCAAAGTAAATTCTTTTGGACAGAGGAAAGAAGGCAGGGGGCTAAGAGCTGGGCTCATTTCTGAGCAAATGATCGAGGCCTTAACTGGGGCAGAGCTCACTGCCACCCCAGTGCAGTCAGGCTACAGATGGGTGGAGAGGCAAACAGCCGGTGTGGGCCGGATCTCAAGGATCGAAGCCCACTTCCAACAGTGGTCCAAGGCCCTTACGAAGCACATGCAAATGTAGTTAGACGTTTCAAGCTCACTGATCTTTCCTCGACCATGTCCAGTTTATTGATGAGACCAAAGGCATTCTTCATGCTGCAAGTGTTCTGGATTTCTAGCAATTTTCTCTTTGATTCTTTCTGAGAGCTCCCATCTTTCTGCTTATATTACCTATTCTTCCCCTGTAGCTGTTGTTCAGTCACTCAATCACGTCCTACTCTTGATGACCCCATGGACTGCAGCACGCCAGACTTCTCTGTCCTCACCATCTCCCAGAGTTTACTCAAACTCATGTCCATTGAGTCGGTGATGCCATCCAACCATCTGGTCCTCTGTCCAATCGGCCATCCTGACACGCTGGTCTCCCATAAAGTCTACTCTTTCTATTAGTGCCCTTAACATGTTAATCATGACATACTAATTCCCAGTGTGATAATTCTAAAATCTTAAGTCCAAGTCCTGATCTGATGTTTTGATACTTCGAACTGTGTCTTTTGCCTCTAAGACACCTTGTAATTTTCTGTTGAAAGTGCTAGTTAAAAGGAGTCAGGTAGTGGCTCCAGCGGCAGTTTCTGCTCCAGGGAACTGCGATTCTCTGTATCCTCCTGTCTCTCCAAATTGGGGAGCAGGCATTTTCCCAGTGGATCTAAGACGATGACTCTAAGAAGAGTTGTTGATTTTCAGTCTGGCAGCTTTTCTTCTCGTAGTGAGGATGGGGGTAACCACTTCCAAGCTGCCTTACACACTGGACCAGAAACCTTAAGTCCCCCATGTTTAGATTTTCAAGGAAAAGAAAACTTGCTCTCGAACTGTGTATCACTGGCCAAAACAGATTGGCCTGCCCCAGAATGCAGGGCTGAGACTGCACAAGCTTTCAGTGGCCAGCTCTTGGTGGCAAAGCTCAGATTCAATGTTGATACTCAAGAAGGAAGGTAAAAAGTATTCCCTTTTGCTTAACTTTTTAGCCCAAACCCCTCTGGTGATTTTCAAGAATGAATAATGTGTCCTGCTCCTCTTGGCACAAAAGTCCACTCCCATGAGCTCAAAGGGCCCACAAGTCCATACAAACAGGGAAAGTCAGGGCAGGGCTTCCACCTGCTGTCCAACGATTGGGCAGTGATGAGGACAATCCAGGGAAGTAAAGAGAAGAAAGCAGGAGCAGTGTTTCCTGGCCTTCCTGCGTCGGGACAGGCAGGGGAAATTGATGAAAAGGCTGTTTGTTTGGCTCCTTAAGGGGGAAACAGAGAAGGAAGATGCTGAGAGAGGTAGAGGACTCTGGAGCCAGACGTGGGGTCACGTGGCTCCTTAGGGCCATGAGGTTTGCCAACCACTCCCAGCCGCTGAGTTTGTTGTAAAGCTTCCTAAAAGCTCCTTGCCCTGTAGCCTTGCCTGATGCACCACGACCGTGTCAGGAACGGGGTGTCCTCAGAACCCGGCCAAGTCCAGTGACTGCAGCTGCGCCAGAGGCCGATGGGCGGGGGTGGTCGAGTTCACCTGAGCCTTCATGTGGCCACGCACGGGTTTCTTGTGGCTGTGCCACAAATCGCCACCATCTTGGTGGCTTAACACAATAGCTCTGCGTCCTCTCACCATTTTGGAGGCTCAAGTGTGAAATCCACGTGTCAGCAGGGCCACGTAGCCTCCAAGAGAAGCATCCTTCCTGCCCCTTTCAGCCGTGGTGGCTCCAGGACCTCCTGGCTGGGGCAGCATCCTTGGCATCTCTGCTCCTACTTCACCTGGTCTTCTCCTTGGGGTCTCTGTCATCTCCTTTTCTCTCTCTTAAGAATACCTGTCACTGGACTCAGCCCCACCTGGGTAACCCAGTTGGTCTCATCTCAAGATCTTGAGCCACAACCGCTAGGAGCCTTTTTTCCAAATAGGGTCACGTTCACATTTCTGAGGATCAGGATGTGGACATCTCTTTCGGAGGCCACCACTCCCCCCACCGCAGTTTACGAGGATCCTAGTAACAAACACACTTAGCGGGACTTCCCTGGTGGTCCAGGGGTTCAGAATCTGCCTTGCAATGCAGGGGGCACAGGCTGGATGCCCTGTCTGGGAACTAAGATCCCACATGTGGTTGGCAACTAAAGCCATGGGCCACAACAACTGAAGACCTCTCTTCTTGGAGCCCGCAACCGTGCTCCGCAACGATAGAGGCCCTCACGCTGGAACTAGAGCAAGCCCGCGTCCAGCGATGAAGAGCCCATGCACGGCAGCAAAGACCCAGCAGAGCCATCAATAGGTATTCAAAACAAAACACACCCAAACTCCCCACTTAGGATCTGTAATCAGGGAGGGCGCTCCCTGGTTACAAGCAAGACAGATCTTCTTATCTTCTGAGCCAGGGGAAGAACAACTGTGCAGACATCTAGAGCAAAGATGGTTGCACAGACGTGCTTATTGGGCAGACATGCTTAAAAAGCAGATCTGCAAACAGTCCTCCCTTCTTCATTCCCTGCAACAGACAAGGAAACAAGCGAAGGAAGCCACACACCGCCCTGCAAAGCCCTGTGGCCAGCTGTCCCGAAGCTCTGAAATTCTTGGTTCATCTCCCAGCTTCCTGGACAGATGGGATATTTAAGCTATCACTCACCAGCACGTTGACCGTGCAGCTCATGCGGTTTTCTTTGTTCTCATCGTGCATGATGGTTCTATAGTCCAGAAGTCTCTCCATCAGGCGCACGACAAGCTTTACGAAAGTCTCTCCCGTTTTGGCGAGGTATTTGTGTTTCCTGCAGTGCTCCAGGAGGCTGAAAAATAATTACACATACCTTGTTAATCACACTCAGAAAAAGAAACCGGACTGAGGCACAGTTTAAAATATGTCCATCATTAACACTTTTTAATTATTTCTGGGCTACAAAGTTCATTGTCGTCGAATTACAGTCTCTCTGTCTCCATTCTGACATAAATCCCACTGTTAATCAACACTTACATTTTATCAAATAACACTTTGTACTGCTCATCGCCTCTGCCTCCTTCCACTTCATGATCCAGCTTGGTGATGATCTCATTTTCAAACTGTAATTAAACAGAGGAAGTGTAAATAATCAGCACGGTGGCTACTTCATCTCATGACTTGAGCGTCAATAATACATAAATCGCCAACAGATCGTCGTTGGAGAGTTGCCCTGCACCTTTGAAGCTTGATTTTGTTTAAGAGGTGCCCTTCTCGAACCCCTGGGGATTTCTGATGAGCCCCTGTCACAGGGGGAATCTTTCATTTCCCTCCCTGGTTGATGAAGCCTCAATGCATCTTCTGATCCCAGGAGTAGCACCAGAGAGAGAAAGAAAAGGAAATCGTAAGGGGAAAAGATATCAAGGAGCAACATAGAAAAAAGTCTCAAACTTCATCTTTATGAACAAGTAACAACTAAAATAGCTCCTCGGTTCCTGGAAAAGAACAGACGCTGTGTCACTTGGCAGCAGAGTTCTCTGCAATCTGAAAACAGGCAAAGGGCCACTTCCCTGCCACGCCTTAATGGATCCCAGTGATATAGCTCATCCTGGATGACAAACAGGCTGAAAAACAAGAGGGGCAATGCGTTTAAGTCAGACCAGCAGACACCTTAAGCCTTTCTTTGAATCCCCCAAAGCTTCTGATTGGATTTCCAGCATATTATGGTGGGAAAGGACCCTCAGGATTGATGGTCTGTCTGTCTCTTTCTTTCAGGACAACTCTAAATTCTGGGGAGGAGCGAATCTCCAAAATGCTTTCACAGAACTCACGGACTCCGTGGCTGATCAGGCTGGAAACAACTCCTGTAATAAGGATGGATGTGCCCACCCTCCTCAATCCTCGAGGCCCCATCCCCATCCCTGCCACAATTCAGAGCCACCTGAGTACGGGGATTCTGGCCAGGTGAGGGTCCCTGCAGTTACTCATGGATGTGGGACAGGCAGGAAGGAGAGGCTGCGAGAGCTTTGGTTCCTGAGAGATGAGGCACCCACACTGCACCCAAAGGAAACAAGGGCTGAATTCAGGGTTCACAAAGCAAGCAGACCTGGCAGGTATGCGAGGGTCTCTGGGACCCTCCTTTTAAACAACTGTATTGAAGTAGAGCTGATTTTCAATGCTGTGCAAATTTCTGCTGAGCAAGGGGACTCAGTTATACAAGTATATATTCTTTTTCACCTTCTTTTCCTGGTTTATTACAGAAGACTGAACACAGTTTCCCATGCCTGTTGTGTACCCATGCTCTATATGCCAGTTTGCATCTGCTAACCCCGGACTCCCATCATCTCTCCCCACTCCCCTCCCGCTTGGCAACCACAAGCCCGTTCTCTTGGTTTGTGAATCTGTTGTGTTTTGTAAGTTCATTCATGCCATATTTTAGATTCCACATATCAGTGATGTCATGTGATACTCATCTCTCTCTTTCTGACTTACTCCACTTAGTACGATCACCTCTAGTGGAATCCCCTTACAATACACACTCAGACATTGCTTCCCCAGGCACCTAGTCCCCCACTGTTATCGGGATTCCGTAAGAATTTAAGCTGCACGAGAAGACTTTTCTTCTCTATTGGTCTCTGCTGTATTCCCAACCCCTAGGATAGCACCTGGCATGGATGCTCTAATGGGATGAATATGCTGTGTACATATAAATTATTGCATAGAGTCGGTGTTAAATTGGAGCTCGGGAGGACTTAATAGGGCCCCCAAGGAGCGGGCCAGTAGGTTGCTAAGATACAACCTTGGCCACACAAGCCAAGTGGCGAACACACTCATTGCAGTGCTTGCGACTGGTCCGTCCAACACTGTCTACTGCTCTGCGGACCTGGGGCCCCACTGCTGCAGCAATACCTGCAGTGATACCCCTGTGAAGCAGAAGGCAAGGGGGCTGGGGAGACTCAAGGAGCAGCCTCAAAGCACGACCTTGATCGGGACATGCTGCCTGAAGTCACAATTTTATCATGCTATGGATGAAACAAAGGCTTAAAACAGGACTGGAGAGAAGTATTGATTCTTGCTTGACATCAAGGACTTAGCAACATCACAAAAACTGGGACTTCAGTAAATCCCTGCAATTCTTTTCTTGATCTGCTCCATTGTCTCCTCCCCCAGTTGCATTTTTTTTGGTTCACCTGAGGTCTCGGGAGAATGACTTTTACTATATAATAACAACTTGGATACTAACACACTATTACTCTTCTCTTTACAGGAAAAAAAAAAAAAAACCTCTGCAAAAGGTGGTTCTTTCTGGAGACTAGCACAAGAGAAATGGCTTGCTACTGGATCAAAAGTTTGCATTTCAAGGCAGCTCCATCTTCCATGATGGCACCATGACGGGGATGCCAACGATTAAGTGGTGAGTGCTGATTCTTCAGAAGAAGCCATCGTGAGGTAAAGTAAGTCTAAATTTAATTAAAACACACGATTTGATTCCACACATGTTTAAGGAGCATACAACAAAGAAGGCTTAGAGAGTGAAGAAAAACATACCTTATCCTAACACAGGCAAACATATATCAGCATTTCAAATTGCTCATCACTAGTTAATCAGAAAGTACTTGAATTTAGAGTCTCCTTTCTGGAAATGGCATGTTTTCTCTGCTTATCCACAAACCTCGTTGCCACAGAACAAGGGCAACAGAGGAAGCTTCAGCTCCCTAAGTAGGCTGCTTATCAAATTTTGACTGATGAATTCAATGTTTTCTAAAAAGAGTGGATGAATGATAAGGAAATCAGAAGAACACAGCTGATTCTAATTTCACTAACCTCCAGTCTAAACTCTGTAATTTGCACAAACACTGGAGACCCTGTTCCATTTATCAGCGAGGATTCAGTTCCACAGATCTGCAGCTTAGCCTCAAATTCCAGGGCCTTCGTCAATTTTCACCGAATATACCAGCATCCGTTCGCTCCTGTGCTGTGAACGGTTATCATCATCAGGATTAAATGATCCTGTCCAAATAAACTGGAGAAAGTACGTTTGCTGAAAGAGCAGGGCTGGTTTTCTAAAAATCATGTTTATTATCTTACTTGTAAAGGCATGCTGTCTGGTAATTTGAAACAGGATTCTCTATGCTTGGGATAAAATTAGCAAGGGTTTACTCTGTTGCTCGGAAGGTCACAGAGGCTCACTCATGTGATGAGCAAAATCATTATATTATCCCCTCTTTTCTGAAATGCTAATATCGCTACAGAAATATCCACAGGGTGTCCAACTTAAAATATTGAACAGAGCGTCTCTAAGCACCTGATACCGTGGCCCTACGAGAATACGAAACGTAAGAGGCCACGCACAAACATCAGGCTTTTCAGAGGCTTGCTGTTAAGTTGAACACAGTGGAGGCTGAAGGGAGCTATGCTCAGAGGAGTAGTGTATGATATTAACATCGACTCAAGTAACTTAGAAAGAACCATTGCTTTCAGCGCTCAGTGCCAACATGAACCGTGAGTTACTGGCTCTAACTTAAGAGATCACAGAATGAAAGGTCTCAGGACAGGATAATCAAAAAGCCAGCTCTCCTTGGTTTGGGATGCATCATGGCTGTTGGGGGTTAGACCTACCATTCTTGCTATACTGCATTTAAAATGTATAAAACCAGGCTTGCATTCTCCAGGTACCCAGGGACACGTTTATAGACGAGATCTGGGGTTATGTCAGAGCAAGGCAGGACCAGGATGGAAGGTTGGAACCGGTAACTCACCACATGGGTCAATAGCCGAGAGAAAGGTGAGCTCTAGGACCGCGGGAAGCGAAGCACATTAGCAAAACGTTCTTTGACCCTTCAAGAAAACCTGAGTGCAGGCAGGCTTCTTCTTACCGCACGTTGCTTTACTGCGCTTCGCAGATACTGCATTTTCACTGACTGAAGGTTTGTGCCTTGAGCATGTCTCTCCGTACCATTGATCAAATAGCATTTGTTCACTTCTCTGTGTCACATTTTGGTAATTCTTGCAATATTCCAAACCCTCCACCAGCCTTTAAGACTCACTGAAGGCTCACATGATGGTTAGCATTTTTTAGCAATAAAATTTACTTTTTTAGCAATAAATTGTTTTTAATTAAGGTATGATCATTGCTTTTTTAGATATAATGGCATTGCACATTTAAGAGACTGCCGTATAGTGCAAACGCAACTTTTATACAAACTAGGAAACCAAAAAATTCATGCAATTCACTTTGTTGAGATTTCCCTTCATCTTGGTGGTCTGGAACCAAACCCACAATATCTCCTGGACCTGCCTGTCTGGCTGCACTTTGTCCTAATTTGTGTTTTTTAGAGCAAAGCATCTCACAAGATCCTGGAGGTATGACCAAGGTTTTAGACCATCCCCTGGTGTTAGAGAGCTCCAGAAATTAGATTCTCTTTTGTTCTGTGTCCCCAGATGGAACTGTCTAAGCCAACAGCGTTGCAGAACCACGTCCTTCTCTTTAGCATGACTAGAAGGCTGGGGTAGGGTGGGTGAAAGTCAGTTAACTGTGGATCACACGGCCAAGAGGAAGGCACAGGCTTAGCAGAGAGCGCCCTGCTCTCCCACACCCTTGGGGCTCCGTGCTTACAGGTTGACACCTGAAAAGTACCTGACGCCCCCCCAGATCTATCACTCAGCCTTCAATCCTGTGCTCAGACACACCACTATTTTGACGTATGTTCCATTCCCCTGGCCTAACCGCTCTGTAAACTTAATTACACACTTAATTAGTCTCTGGCACTCCACAGCCCACATCCTATCAATAAAGTCCCCACATCCCTCCAGGTCTAACAAGCAGGCAGCTCAGTGACCTTGAAGCTTCTATGAAACACCCAGGAACCTATAGTCAAGGCCCAGACCTGCAGTAGCCTGGCAGGGGATTGTCCGCTGCGTGGCTGCAGCTGGCGACACCTCGGACAGGTGCAGCTGTGCCCCTCTGCTCCACAGCACAGACCAGGGGCTGCCTTTGGGGCTGTCTTCATTGACAGTGAACCCCAGGAGCAAGCCTGCATATAAGTCCTGTGGGTTAAAGGGGATTATGGGAGTCTAGGCAGATCTTTCAGAGAAGGCAATGGCACCCCACTCCAGTACTCTTGCCTGGAAAATCCCATGGGCGGAGGAGCCTGGTGGGCTGCAGTCCATGGGGTCGCAAAGAGTCGGAGACGACTGAGCCACTTCACTTTCACTTTCCACTTTCATGCTTTGGAGAAAGAAGTAGCAACCCCCTCCAGTGTTCTTGCCTGGAGAATCCCAGGGACAGGGGAGCCTGGTGGGCTGCCATCTATGGGGTCGCACAGAGTCAGACACGACTGAAGCGACTTAGCAGCAGCAGCAGCAGCACCAGCAGATCTTTGGGCTTCCCAGGTGGTGCTGGTGATAAAGAACCCGCCTGCCAGTGCAGGAGATGCAAGAGACGTGGGTTCGATCCCTGGGTTGGGAAGATCCCCTGGAGTAGGAAATAGTAACCCACTCCAGTATTCTTGCCTGCAGAATCCCAGGGACAGAGAAGCCTGGTGGCTGCCGCCTATGGGGTCGCACAGGGTCGTGACTTAGCAGCAGTAGCAGCCAGTATTCTCACCTGGGGAATCCAATGGACAGAAAAGCCTGGTGGGCTACAGTCCAGGGTTCACAAAGAGTCAGATAAGACCAAAGCGACTTAGTATGCACACACTCACGCATCTTTTCTGGAAAGCTTTTATAATATTAATACGATTCAGTGTCATCAGAACTCTCAGAGGCCAGGGTGTTAGTGTCCCTGACCTCTTGGACCACTTCTGAGTCTGTGAAAACGAAAGCCTAATTTGGGGGTCAAATCTCCCCTCTAAGCATCCAAAACAACAGAATTAAGAATTATTTTTTAAATGAAAGCAAGAACAAAGCAATCAGCAAAACCCCAAAGAACTGAAGAATAAACAAAAAATCACCACCGAACACATTCACATTCATATTACAGTGCAAACGACACTGGCTTTGCCGCCAAGAGGCAGAAGCCGCCAGCACCCACTTGGTTATTCAATTATTTGCTTAAGGTAACCAGCCTGGGCAGCAAGAAGAGATTAATCAAACAGGAATTTGCAACATTTAGGACACAAAGATTACTCATGTTATAATTTTTTACAACTAAATAGGAATTTCTGGAAGTCTTGGAGCGTTTTGCTGACCCTCAGGAAGAGAACAGAAAATAGCTCTGTGACCGAAAACACTATTTTGCTGTGGAGTCTTTTCCATCCCATTTTTATTAATGGTTGAGAGCCCACATGGCCGTTTGCTACAATTCTTAGCTGTTAGTTCTGTATTTTCCAAAGATAGAAGGAATGGAATTCTTCACAAAAAGGTGCCAAGGGAGAATTAAAAAGGTACGCTTTCCTTCTGAATCCAAATCTAGTGAGGCTGAGGCTCAGAATGGACTCAGTTGGGGAGCAGGGTCTGGTGGCTCAGACAGTAAAGAATCCGCCTGCAATGTGAGAGACCTGGGTTCAGTCCCTGGGTTGGGAAGATCCCCTGGAGAAAGAAATGGCAAGCCACTCCTGAATTCTTGCCTGGAGAATCCCATGGATAGAGGAGTCTGGTGGGCTACAGTCCATGGGGTCCCAAAGAGTTGGACATGACTGAGCGACTAACACTTTCACTTTCACACTTTTTCTCGGGGAGATAGGGGAGAGGTTAGTTAAGGCTCATCTTTGCAACCCCAGACTGTAGCCCGCCAGGCTCCTCTGTCCATGGGATTCTTCAGGCATGAATACTGGAGTGGGCTGCCATTTCCTCCTTCAGGGAATCTTCCTGACTCAGGGATTGAACCTGTGTCTCTCACATCTGCATTGGCAGGTGGGTTCTTTACTACGAGCGCCACCTGGGAAGTCGGTTGCCATGCCCTCCTCCAGGGGATCTTCCTGACCCAGGGATCAAACCCATGTCTCCTGCATTGCTGGCAGATTCTTTATCCCTGAGCCATCAGGAAAGCCTGCCTGCCGACATGAAGCAGATTATTTCTAGGTGGGAAGGATTTCTAGAATGCAAGGCCACTTGGTACATATGTGAGCCTCCTAGTTCAGATGCTCCTGTCTTGTCCAAGCTCTTCCACGACAGATCAGATCAAGTGTACCTGTTAGGACCTGCCCAGAGCCAATGGTATTAAGGTCAGGCATTGCCTGCAGCCATTGAGAGGGTCCCAGGCTACCAGGAGGGCATGTGAACCCATAACTCCAGGCCACCCTATCCCACCTCCATGCCAGACCCCCCAGTGCACGAACATTGGGGAGACAGGATGAGCAACACCCAGGACACAGAAAAGGGGATACTTATTTTGAAAGAAGATTCATGCTCCTTCTTGCAGAAATGGAGACAAGGAAGAAGCAGACTCTTGGGGAACTGTATGTATTAGAACATTCTAATGAAATGCTCTCCACTACCGCTGGAGACCTAGGAGCAACAGCCCTGGGGAACTTTTAAAAAAAACCAACATGTAAGACATGTTTTTGAAATTCCAGTGATGGTGTGAGGCAGTTTAAACTTGAGTGAAATGGCAGGTATTTCTTCTGAATGCAGCAGGTCGCTTCTCCACTGCCACTGTAAGAGTGTGAAACAACTCTTTACAGCCCCATTCTGAAAGCTACAGCAACCTCTCAAAAGAGAGGCTCCGTCATATGTTCAAAACAGTAAAGTTTTGTAAAGATGAAAAACCTTCATGCCTTCCCCTCACTCCATTTGGTTTGCACATCTGCTATGAACGCAGAGCCAATTTAAGCCTTGTTGATGTGACTAATAAGGTTAGATAATTGAATTGGTGGCAGATTAGACAGCAGTCAGCCAGCCCTGTCCTAGAAGCTCCCTGGATTGGGCGGGGGGAGGGGGGCAGGGGAGGGCGGCTGTGCCCTGCTGTTCTGTGTATGTGTCAGCTACACATATTCCCCAACGTCACCGACAAGGAAGAGAGGGCATGCCCTGTGCTTCAAGAGAGGGGCCGCTGCAGGACAAGAGCTGAACCGAGAACAGAGAGGAGTCTGAAAAGATACGGCGAGTGGAGAGACAGATGCTGTGGTCCAGGAGAGCCTGGAATGGGGTCAAGGGGAGCTGATGGACCCTGCGGCTGAGACAGAGGAAGAACCATAAGCCATCTCAACCCACCAGCGAGGCCAAGAGAGCAAGCCAAGGCCAGGCCGGTGGAACGGGACACATGAACCAGATGACCAGGAGCCTGGCAGGAACGAGGGTCCTGGGGAAGCAGCAGATTTGGGAAGGATGATATGCCCTGGGGCAGCCACGCGCCCTAACCCCCAGGGAGGCTGAGATAGGTCAGTAGAAAATCTGAGCTGTCCCAACGGAAAAGGAAATTGATCATTTCCCAATTCACAAGACCAGATTACTTTAGCAAAGAGATTTTTTTTTTCTCCCTGATTTTACTTTCAGGGTGTCTTATCACCTGTCCGTGAAGGTACAAACAGGGGATAATATAAAATGAACAAATGGCTAAGGATCCTTGACCGAAAATTTACGGCCTTGGGCATGCAGCTCTGAGTTCCCTGACAGGGACGGAGCCTGCGCCTGCTGCAGTGGAGGCATGAAATCTGGAGCACCAGGAAAGCCCCTAC
The DNA here is from genome assembly GCF_055505025.1 of Bos grunniens. Taxonomy (NCBI): domain Eukaryota; kingdom Metazoa; phylum Chordata; class Mammalia; order Artiodactyla; family Bovidae; genus Bos; species Bos grunniens. The sequence goes on along the minus strand of NC_141190.1, from coordinate 46,600,011 downwards.
ATATACCTTCAGGAATTTCATCTGTCTCACTGCACAGGTAAAAACACCAAGGCACACACTTAGAAGAAGAAAGGCAAAGACTTTAGACTTAAAAATGAGGTAACTCAGCACGAAGCAGCCAGTCGGAAATTAACAGTAAGGTCTGATCAAACCCTCTACTGCACCTTTGAAGGAGGGTGAAAGAGAGTTTTACCCAATTTTAGTGTGTAAGTAAATCCAGATAAAAGTAACTGAAAGCTAAAACCAAAGAACAATGCTCCGTAAAGCTGAGAGCAGTCCTCCTTAAGAACGACAGGCTTCCTCCACAACGAAAGCCTAGGACTCTTCTCTCTTAAGATGTAGGGAAGTGTTCTCCATATTCACCACGTGTAACTGCAGAACAATCTATGAGTCCTTCTCGAGAGGACACACCATAGCACCTTGAGGAAGTGGCTTGTGTCCAAGCCACTTATGCACACCCACGTCCTTACCATCTGGAAGCTTCGGGTGGAGTGGAATTCACACTGCATCATGTCGAAGAAGATGGGGATGGTGGCTTTGCGAAGCTCTGTCTCTGGAATCAGCGTCATTTCCAATATGGGACCGACCATCTCTGGAATGAACTTGATCTTGTGTTGACCTTGAATAAAGAAATGCATTATTCAACAATTTTTTTTTAAAAAAAAAGGACTCTGAAATGGGCTTCGGTGGACAAAACAAAACTACACAGATCACTATGATTTTGAAGGCTAGGATCTGGAGAATATATATCCATTTCTCACCCACAGGCAACGATTTTGAATGTGTCCAGCCTGTAGTTTAAGAAGTGGATAGTATTGCAAATTTAAGTAAAGCTGTTAAAAAAATCCATCTAGTACAGGGCCTGCAGTCATGCTTTGTCTGTTACAGACAATAAACGCCATTTCACAAATAGACAGTCACATCACACACATAAGAGCCGTGAGCTGCCAGTGGGTACCCAGATTTGGAAAGAGCAGGGCTGGTAGATGGGACACTGGGCATCTCACTTTGTAGATAATGAACAAGAGTTGATAAAGTGAAGGCAGATAGGGCAGATGGTCTCTTGGGCCCTCTCTGTCTGCAACATCATTTGAAAAACAGTTTACTATTTGGAACCTCTGTAAATAATGTTGAGTGATTTCTGTAACCTTTTGAACGACTGCAATCAAAGAAAGCAATGCTAGACCTCAGAATATGAAGCTGTGAAAACAGAAAGCACTTTGGTTTTTTTTGACTAATGATGTGATCGGAAAATGCTTGTTTATTTATCTTTAATATTTATTTATTTGGTTCCGTTGGGTCTTAGTGGAGGCAGGTGGGGTCTTCATCGCTTCATGAGGGATCTTTCGTTGCAGCTGCGGCGCCCAGGTTCAGCAGTTGAGCATGTAGGCTTAATTGCCCTATGGCATGTGGGATCTTAGTTTCCTGATCAGGGATCAAACTTGTGTCCCCTGCATTGGAAGGTGGATTCTTAACCACTGGACTGCAAGGGAAGTCCCCAGAAATGCTTATTTAAATAACTCCTTTATCTTATATCTCACCTATCTTGTCCAGATATAATTTTTTTAAGCATCAGATTATAATATTCATTATGACTCACAGGGCAATAGTATTTGCTTAAAAACAACTTTTGAGAAACCTTCTCAAATACTATTGCCCCATGACTAGTAATGAATATTACAGTATTAGCTGACATTTACTAAGTACAACTACAAGACAAGCCTCATGGAAAGAGCCTCGCTGATTCTCAGCATCATTTTATGAGATGGCAACCATGCCTCCTTCAATTTTAAAAACTGAACTTCAAAAAAAAATTTAATAGACCTTATATTTGATAGCAAAACTGAGCAGAAGGTACAAAGATTTCTCCTACATTCCCACCTCATTAGCACCACCCTCTCCCAGGTGGGGGCCATCCTGAACTGTTTTACAGACAAAGAGACTGCAGACTGCCCTAAACCAGCATGCTGTCCACTGGAAAGAGCGGGGCAGGATGGGAACCCGGGTCTGGGATTCTGAAGCCTTGGCCATGTCCCCCATTCCCTGCTTGCTTGTCACGGCATCTTTCCAGGGGAGTGGCACTCACTGACCCTCCGTTAAAGAAAGGATGCTGGCTGTCCACAGCGCTCCCTTATCTGTCTGCTCTAACAATCACCCAGGCGCTGGGAGCTCCCTAGCGATCCAGTGGTTATAATGGCTTGCACTGCTGTGGTCCTGGGTTCAATCCCTGGTCTGGAACTAAGACTTGGCTGCACAGCCAAACAAAACAGACAGACACACAGCTGAAGCGGACAGGGGCCTGTCATTTTCTCTAACGTTCCAAGATGTGTTCCTCAGAAAGTAGAAACCGGCTTCTTTCAGGTTCCAAACCTGTTTATTTTTCTTTTCTATTTCAATTACTTTTTGGGAAATGTTGGTATCATACCTTTCGAGGGCTCTGCTTTCGACTGCTAACTCAAAAATCTCAGGTTTTTTTTTTTTTTCATTTTTTTGCTGCCATTTTGCCTCCCCCGGGCAGTGGCTCCTAAACCTTGCTGGACCTAAACTCCTGAGGGCTGGGGGTGATGAGGGTGAGCTTCCAGAGAACCTGCAGTGACAAGAAGCCAGCAGAGGGAAGGAGCTGGGAGACCCTCTTCTTCCCCACACATGCCTGGAAAGAAGATGCCAGAAACCTCATTTCCAAAAAAGGGGGTGTTGGCCTTATGTGAGATGACATAATTAAATTTAGAGGCAGGGTTATCCAGTAAGAGGTCTTTTAAAATTCCTGCCTTCTTATCTTTAATTTCAGAATTTCTGATTTATTTTTATTTCACTCCATTATAATTTATATCATTTCTTTCCAACACATAATAGAAGACTGCATAAGAGTTAAATGCTTGAATGAATTATTTGCAACATTATGTTATTAAGACTTGTAATTTACCCAGAGTTAATTAATATTACTAATATTTTTACATAATCTGGAAACGGAATGGATACAATAAATAATTTAGCTTTCCTTAGAAATCAGCTAATACAGATTTCAGAAAAGAGAGCCATTAAATGAATTTGGCTATTATAAATGAAGACCCTTAACAAAACATATAATCCTCATAAGTGGCCTAAATGAAATGTATTCTGAAATTTGTAGTGAGTGGACATACACACAAAACGTGACATTCAACAAGGAATCTGAATACTACTAAAATCTTATTAAAAAAATCTTATTTTTCACCATTGAGGATAATGTTTGCTGTGGGTTTGTCATATATAGCTTTTATTATGTTGAGGTATGTTCCTTCTATTCCTGCTTTCTGGAGAGTTTTTATCATAAATGGATGTTGAATTTTGTCAAAGGCTTTCTCTGCGTCTATTGAGATAATCATATGGTTTTTATTTTTCAATTTGTTAATGTGGTGTATTACATTGATTGATTTGCGGATATTGAAGAATCCTTGCATCCCTGGGATAAAGCCCACTTGATCATGGTGTATGATCTTTTTAATGTGTTGTTGGATTCTGATTGCTAGAATTTTGTTAAGGATTTTTGCATCTATGTTCATCAGTGATATTGGCCTGTAGTTTTCTTTTTTTGTGGCATCTTTGTCAGGTTTTGGTATTAGGGTGATGGTGGCCTCATAGAATGAGTTTGGAAGTTTACCTTCCTCTGCAATTTTTTGGAAGAGTTTGAGCAGGATAGGTGTCAGCTCTTCTCTAAATTTTTGGTAGAATTCAGCTGTGAAGCCATCTGGACCGGGGCTTTTGTTTGCTGGAAGATTTTTGATTACAGTTTCAATTTCCATGCTTGTGATGGGTCTGTTAAGATTTTCTATTTCTTCCTGGTCGAGTTTTGGAAAGTTGTATTTTTCTAAGAATTTGTCCATTTCTTCCACGTTGTCCATTTTATTGGCATATAATTGTTGATAGTAGTCTCTTATGATCCTTTGTATTTCTGTGTTGTCTGTTGTGATCTCTCCATTTTCGTTTCTAATTTTGTTGATTTGATTTTTCTCCCTTTGTTTCTTGATGAGTCTGGCTAATGGTTTGTCAATTTTATTTATCCTTTCAAAGAACCAGCTTTTGGTTTTGTTGATTTTTGCTATGGTCTCTTTTGTTTCTTTTGCATTTATTTCTGCTCTAATTTTTAAGATAGACAAGGGTGCCCACTTTCACCATTACTATTCAACATAGTTTTGGAAGTCTTGGCCACAGCAATCAGAGCAGAAAAAGAAATAAAAGGAATCCAAATTGGAAAAGAAGAAGTAAAACTCTCACTATTTGCAGATGACATGATCCTCTACATAGAAAACCCTAAAGACTCCACCAGAAAATTACTAGAACTAATCAATGACTATAGTAAAGTTGCAGGATATAAAATCAACACACAGAAATCCCTTGCATTCCTATACACTAATAATGAGAAAACAGAGAGAGAAATTAAGGAAACAATTCCATTCACCATTGCAACGGAAAGAATAAAATACTTAGAAATATATCTACCTAAAGAAACTAAAGACCTATATACAAAAAACTATAAAACACTGGTGAAAGAAATCAAAGAGGACACTAATAGATGGAGAAATATACCATGTTCATGGATTGGAAGAATCAATATAGTGAAAATGAGTATACTACCCAAAGCAATTTATAGATTCAACGCAATCCCTATCAAGCTACCAACAGTATTCTTCACAGAGCTGAAACAAATAATTTCACAATTTGTATGGAAATACAAAAAACCTCGAATAGCCAAAGCGATCTTGAGAAAGAAGAATGGAACTGGAGGAATCAACCTACCTGACTTCAGGCTCTACTACAAAGCCACAGTTATCAAGACAGTATGGTACTGGCACAAAGACAGATATATAGATCAATGGAATAAAATAGAAAGCCCAGAGATAAATCCACGCACATATGGACACCTTATCTTTGACAAAGGAGGCAAGAATATACAATGGATTAAAGACAATCTCTTTAACAAGTGGTGCTGGGAAATCTGGTCAACCACGTGTAAAAGAATGAAACTAGACCACTTTCTAACACCATACACAAAAATAAACTCAAAATGGATTAAAGATCTAAACGTAAGACCAGAAACTATAAAACTCCTAGAGGAGAACATAGGCAAAACACTCTCTGACATACATCACAGCAGGATCCTCTATGACCCACCTCCCAGAATATTGGGAATAAAAGCAAAAATAAACAAATGGGACCTAATTAACCTTAAAAGCTTCTGCACATCAAAGGAAACTATTAGCAAGGTGAAAAGACAGCCTTCAGAATGGGAGAAAATAATAGCAAATGAAGCAACTGACAAACAACTAATCTCAAAAATATACAAGCAACTCCTACAGCTCAACTCCAGAAAAATAAATGACCCAATCAAAAAATGGGCCAAAGAACTAAATAGACATTTCTCCAAAGAAGACATACAGATGGCTAACAAACACATGAAAACATGCTCAACATCACTCATTATCAGAGAAATGCAAATCAAAACCACTATGAGATACCATTTCACACCAGTCAGAATGGCCGCGATCCAAAAGTCTACAAATAATAAGTGCTGGAGAGGGTGTGGAGAAAAGGGAACCCTCTTACACTGTTGGTGGGAATGCAAACTAGTACAGCCACTATGGAGAACAGTGTGGAGATTCCTTAAAAAACTGGAAATAGAACTGCCTTATGATCCAGCAATCCCACTGCTGGGCATACACACTGAGGAAACCAGAAGGGAAAGAGACACGTGTACCCCAATGTTCATCGCAGCACTGTTTATAATAGCCAGGACATGGAAGCAACCTAGATGTCCATCAGCAGATGAATGGATAAGAAAGCAGTGGTACATATACACAATGGAGTATTACTCAGCCATTAAAAAGAATACATTTGAATCAGTTCTAATGAGGTGGATGAAACTGGAGCCTATTATACAGAGTGAAGTAAGCCAGAAGGAAAAACAGAAATACAGTATACTAACGCATATATATGGAATTTAGAAAGATGGTAACAATAACCTGGTGTACGAGACAGCAAAAGAGACACTGATGTATAGAACAGTCTTATGGACTCTGTGGGAGAGGGAGAGGGTGGGAAGATTTGGGAGAGTGACATTGATACATGTAGAATATCATGTAAGAAACGAGTTGCCAGTCCAGGTTCGACGCGCGATACTGGATGCTTGGGGCTGGTGCACTGGGACGACCCAGAGGGATGGTGTGGGGAGGGAGGAGGGAGGAGGGTTCAGGATGGGGAACACATGTATGCCTGTGGCGGATTCATTTTGATATTTGGCAAAACTAATACAATTATGTAAAGTTTAAAAATAAAATAAAATTAAAAACAAACAAACAAACAAACAAAAAAAAATCTTATTAACCTCTACTAAATAAATACTTTGACAAAAGCTCTAATATAATGTGATTTTCATCACTTCCCCCAAAGCTTATTGTTTCTGAAAGGCATGTAACTGAGGCAAAGCATTCTCTCAAAAATGCTATTATAGTCTGTCTCTCAGGTGTCATTTCTCTTGTATTATGTCTAAAAAAATGCCAGAGCCAGTTTCAGAGAACAGATGCTGGTGACAGAGAGGTGTTCATCAAGCACAACTGCAGTTTCACAGAGGACTCTGTCCCCGACAGTCTTTGCTGCTCCAGGTTGGCAGGAGAGGATAGGGTAGTAACAAGTGGTTGTGAATGCAGGGATCGAAAAAGTATGTTCCAAGAACAATGGTGTCTCCAAATTCACTGTAATTGTTACAGTGATCATCTCCAATGATTACTCCTCCTATTAACACAGGACAGGCTGGCTGGGTACCAGTGATGAGCCTCAGCCACAATGAGGTCCCCGAGTTTAGCCGTGGAGAACCAATGGTCCTCAAGACGAGAGGGCTGGATGCAGTTCTTCAGTATTCATCTTTTTATTTCTTTTTCTTGTTCTGGCATTTGCATTATGGATTTCCCCTGGAGCATCTCTTGTTCAAATTTAATGATGAAATCAGGCTTGGAATCAATGGGGATCAAGGTGACTCTTGAACTGTACACTTTAAGAAAAAGAGGACTTATTTTTCTGTTTGTATCCTTTTGAGACAAAGGACGAGCACGCTAATTATCGGGTCAGAGTGGGACTCTTTCACCTCTGGTCACCTCTGCCAAACTCCTGGTTTGTGTTTGTTGTTTTTTGGTCATTAAGTTACGTCTGTCTCTTTGCGACCCCCATGGGCTGTAGCCCTCCAGCCTCTTCTGTCCTTCACTATCTTCTGGAGTTTGCTCAAATTTGGGTCCAAAATTCCTGGTTATCACTCCCCAATTCTTAAAACCCCACCGGGAGTCTTTTTTCTCATGACAAAACTTGGAGCTCATTCTTTGGGAACCAGACCGCTCTGTCTCAGGGAGGGGCTGGCTTCTGCCTCCTGAGCAACCTTCCCCCTGGGGTGTCTGGAAGATCTCTTGAGGATCACGAGTGTTCAGAAATCCGGGACGTTAAATGTTAAACATCGTCTAATTCTGGGAAAATCTTCGTATACACAAGGGTAGGCAAGAGCCAAAATTTCCATCACCCCGTCAAACAGAGTCCGCCCACTGTTTTAATGGGAAACACACAATTTTTCCAAGTCTCCAAAAATACCCCCGAAGGGAATCTCTGCATGACAAATACCCCAGTCCCAGTCTGGCAGATAAAGATCTCCTGCAAGCGCATGTGTTCTGGCCACATCCCAGCGACTGCGGCTCCAGGGTGCTGTATGGAATAAACAAAGTGTAAATCGAGGTGAGAAAGGCACAGGGAGACGGGGCTCGTGGGCTGCTGCATGGAGCGCGCTTTGATAAATAACTGAAGAGCTGGGTAAATGAGCACATTTCTCCCCCTCTTTTTGGGAGAGAGTCTGCCTTTGATTTCTCCTTTTGCACTCAAAATATGACAGGTATGGGAGGAAAAAAAAAAGAATCAGGACATGCTGCTCGGTCCCATGGGGCAGCGCTGTCTGTACTTGCATGAAATTCAGGAACAGAGACCCCGGATCCTCGCTCTGAAGCTTGCTCTGTACGGAGGCGGGTTCTGAATCATGCACGCGGCACACAAGACTCAAGGAAAAAGTCTTCTCAGGGTGTTTGGCTCCGGGTGATAGGTAAGTAATTGTAAGAGGATGAATATATCTGACTTGTATTTTTTTTTATTTTCTCGGTGGAGCTGGCTCGATCAGAATGCCAATGTGGTCCCAAACCTGAACACATTTGAGAAAAAAAAAATTCTATAAAAAGACTGTGTAGAAAATAGGTTGTGTACATCTTGAGAAACTGAAACATGCTGTCGTAAATATCCAGAGTGGTGGCCTCAGCAGTGACACTTAGCGGGCAGGCTCCGACACGTGAGATTCACAACAGCAAAGAAAGAGCCAGGTGGCCGGAGGTGACCCCATGGAGTGACCTCAGGGTGGTGACCCCCAGAGCTGGCCTTAGCCATTTTGAGGGCTGCTTGGGCCTGATCTTGTGAGCAGCTGATATGTTTATTATTCTTTAAACATTCAAAAATAATTATTATTTTATACACAAGGAACCCAATCACGTGGGTTGATGATTATTTCTTTCTGTTACCATATTCCTGCCCTTCATGGATCACGGTCACGGTTTAGGTTTACACTTGACCTCCTGGCCGCTTCTTTTGCAGAGTCAAAGGTCCTAGGTGAAAAGCTGCCAAACACAGCTCTGATGTGTGAATCAGCAGCAACGGATAGGGAGGAATTGGACACATTCTCTCTTAATGGCATCATTTACATTGCAAATCAGCAGTCTCTGTTGACTTGCTCAACTCAGCCTGCTTGGAGCAAAAGGACAGGTGATGTTGAGAGAGCCCACCGCACTGACTGGTGGAGCCTTCATGAAGACCCGGAGATGACTTCACTGAGGAGCTCAGACTTCCCTGGGGCCGTCTCACCTTGCTTCACTGAAATCACACAGAGCACGTGAGCAGTCATTTTCAAACAGTGATCAATGTCAGGGATTCCAGAGACGACCTCAAAAACACTTTGAATTAAAAAAAAAAAGAAAGAAAGACAATCCGAGTGTCAGGAGTGCCCATTGGTCTGCTTAGCCGGGGCTCGAGCTGGCTTTTGGAGGCTCCCTCTGTGCCAGGAAGGGGTCCTTCAGTTGAAGGCCAGAGAGGAGGAGACAGTCCTGGGTGAGCTGAGCTGAGACAGCAACTACTAATCAAACAAGAAGGAAGCATTTTAGCGTGTTAATAACGTGTCTGAGTATCTGCCAGGATGGCTGTCTCTTCTTATCCTAAATGAAAAAAAGACTACCAAAAAGGTATTTTGGAAGGAAGCATTTGAAAACACACTTGGAACTGTCCTTTTAGGGAAAACAGACTAGCTCCCAGTTTGGACTTTGGAGTTGACACTGGATAATTCAGAAGCAGGTGCGGCCGCTGTCTCAGGAAGGGCCGGGGTGAAAGGTGAGTTCAGAGGGGGCCCTGGTGCAGAAGCACGTTGGGTGCCCACTGTCGGCCCAGCCACAGCAGGCGGAACCCATAGCATACTTGGACCCTGGCATGCGGAAAAGCCCCGGCTCCCACTGGTCCAGCCGAGAACAACTCCCTCCATCCCTGCCTGCCTTCCCCGGCCCCTCCCTTGAATGGGGCTATCCACGGAACTTTCCTGGCAGGAGGCCTGAAGTCTGTGACCTGCCAGGAAACATGACAGATGCACCCGTCAGAGCCAGATCAATTAAAATGAATCATGAGAAGTCCTCCTTCCTATCCGAGGAGCCTGAGCTTTTCCCTGCAGAGATCATCATGTATATATATATAACAGGAATTATTGAACTTCAGGCTTGGAAGGCTCTTGCAAGCTTCCACCCGACCCCTTTATCTTACAGCCTAGAAAGCTAAGTGAGTCACGTGACAGAGGCCATGCAGCCAGGCAGGGTCACGGCAGGACGGGGGCTGGGGAGGGACTCACTTGGTCTCTTCCCTGGGAACTCAGGGTGCCTGCATTCTCCCCAGGGATGGCAGGAAGATCGAGGACAGGACGGAGCCTGGAGGGCTCTGTGTTGGGGATGCAGCAAAGATCTTTCACATCGAGAGCCAGTACTTTGATTCTAGATGTTTAAGCTGCTTACGGGGTCCCCTAGCAACTCCAGGACTCACACCCATACGTGCACCATCCTGGCTAACATTTTAATAGAGAATTTCTTTGTTATATTAATTCTCTGATTAATAAAATTGCTTTCATTGTGCTAACATCTTATCATTTTACTTCTCTTTTTTATTGTAGAGTCCAACAAGATGAGATCTACCTTCTCCAATTTTCACACGGACAACACAGCCTCGTTAACTGTTCGTTAACATGCACAACAGCAGATCTCCAGAACGCACGCATCAGGCAAAAAAGAAACATCTTAGCTTCTGATCAGCACCTCCATGGCTCCCCCGGCTGACCCCTGCCCCTAGCAACCACCCCTCTGCTCTCTGCTCTAAGGAGTTTGACTCCTTTAGAGACCTCATATAAGAAGACTCATGTGGTGTTTGTCCATCTATGACTGGCTTCAGTTCAGTTCCGTTCAGTCGCTCAGTCGTGTCCGACTCTTTGCGACCCCATGAATTGCAGCTCATTTCACATCTAACAACGGTCTTCAGGGTCTTTCTTCCCTCTGCATATGACAGGCCTTCTCTCACTGAGCAGCATCTCATCTAACAACGGTCTTCAGGGTCTTTCTTCCCTCTGCATATGACAGGCCTTCTCTCACTGAGCAGCATCTCATCTAACAACGGTCTTCAGGGTCTTTCTTCCCTCTGCATATGACAGGCCTTCTCTCACTGAGCAGCATCTCATCTAACAACGGTCTTCAGGGTCTTTCTTCCCTCTGCATATGACAGGCCTTCTCTCACTGAGCAGCATCTCATCTAACAGCGGTCTTCAGGGTCTTTCTTCCCTCTGCATATGACAGGCCTTCTCCACTGAGCAGCACCTCACTGTGCACACATCCACACCACGCTTCCTTCACCTGTTCTTCCGTCGGTAGATGCACACGTCTCTTCCGCACCTGACTGCTGTGAACACTGTTGCAGTTAACGTGGGAGTGCCTGCCTTATCCAGATTCTGAGTCCAGTTCATCAGGATAAGCAACCTGGAGTAAGATTGCTGGAGCATGGACCCTTCTGTCTTTAATTTATTGGGGAACCTCCATGCTGTTTTCCATAGCGGATGCACCATTTTACAATCCCACCAGCTGTGTACAATAGTCCCAAATTCTCTACCTTCTTGAAAACGTATGTTTATCTTTTGTTTTGTTTTGTTTTTAAATAACAGCCATCCAACTGGTGTAAGGTAATGGCCCACAGTGGTTTTGATTTGCATTTCCTCGATGACTCGTGATGTTGAGCATCTTTTCATTTACCTACTGGCCATTGGTCTGTCTTCTTGGGAGAAATGTCTATTTAAGTCGTTGGATAATTTTTTACTTGGTTTATTTGCATTTGTTTGTATTTTTGCTACACAATTGTAGGAGTTTCTCAAATACTGTTGATATTAATCCCTTATCAGACCTGGGGTTGAAAAATTTATTCCCCCACTTCATAGGCTATCTTTTCATTCTACTGTTCCCTTCCTCTGTTGTGTAAATGCTTTTTAGTTTGATGTAGTCTACTTGACTTTTTGGTGTCATTTCCAAGAAATCATTGCCAAGGCCAATGTTTAAAAGTTCTTCTCCTATGGTTTCCTTTAGGAGTTTTGTGGTTTCAGCCCTTAGGTTTAAGTCTTTAGTGCATTATGAGTTGATTTGGTGTATTTTATTCCTAAATATTTTACTTATTTTTATGCTATTATAAATGGGATTGTTTTCTTAATTTCTTCTATAGATAGTATGTATAGAAAGGCAACTTTTTTCTCCTATGTTGTATCCTGCAAACTTTCCTGAATTTATTAGTTCTAATACTTTTTGCTGGAGTGCTTAGGGTTTTCTACATATATGATCATATCATCTGCAAACAGATAATTTTACTTCTTCCTTGCTGATCTGGGTCCTTCTTACTGCGTTTTCTTACCTAACTAGTCTGGCCAGAACTTCCAGTATTAGATGAAATAGAAGGGGTGAGAGTAAGCCTCTTGTCTTATTTCCAACCTTAGAGAGAAGTTTTCAGTTCCTCATCATTGAGTATGATATTAGTTGACAATATATGACCTTTATTATGTTAAGTTACATGCCTTCTATACCAAGTTTGTTGAGTTTTTAGCACAAAAAGTTTTGAATTTTGTCAAATGCTTTTTCTGCCTCTATAAGAACGAGATAATCGTTCTTATTATCCTTCATTCAATCAATGCAGTATATCACTTTAACTAATTTTCATGTGTTGAATCATTTTTATTATTCAATCCTTATTATGTCCTTCCTTCTGCAGACTCTAAGTTTTTGTTTGTTTCTTAAGGTCCTTGAAGTGTAACGTTGGGTTGTTTAGGGGAGATCTTTCTTGCCAGAACCACAGATGGTGGACCTAACTGACACAGACAGAACATTTCACCTCGCAGATGCAGCAGAATACACACTTCTCTCAAGTGCACAAGGAGCACCTGAGGATATATCACACGTTAGGTCACAAAACCACTAACAAATTCAAGAATATTGAAACCATACCAAGTATCTTTTCCTACCACAATAGAGTTAAAGCTGGAAATCAGTAACAGAAAGAAAACTAGAAAGCTACAAACACATGGAAGTTTAAGACCACACTCCCGAACAACCAATGAGTCAAAGAGGAAATCAAAGAGGAAATGGAAAATTATCTTGAGACAAAGGAAAAATGAAAACACAACATACCAACACTTGCCGAGGCAGCAAAAGCAATGCTAAGAGGGAATTCATAGTGATAAAGGCCTATGCTCATTTCTTATCTCAAACACACATAGCCCTGGTTGTTTTGACTGCACAAGTACTCACCCTACCGCCACCTAAAGACGAGCCCAGTTTTGAGTGGGCAAATAAACCCCTTTGAAGGTAGATTATGCGAAACTGAAGACAGTAACGGATGGCGTGCATACCAGTAGGATGAGCTACATTGTTTGATTCATGGAAAATGGAGGAAACGGTAGCGACACCCAGGAGCGAGCATTCCGAAGCAGAGCTGTGCTTGCCTGACACGAGAGGGCGCGCTACTGACTTTTCTGTCTCCTCCACAATCAGATCTGCTTCCCTTTACTGTGGTCTCCCATCTCTTATTCCCTGAAAGCACTAACTGCAAAGGTAGCCAGGAGTTGTTCGGATTTTTAAGATACCGCAAAGCTGTCAGACGGGGCCAGCGTCACTGCCTACCACTGACTCATGAGGTTCACCGCGTTGCCCTGAAATCCCAGTTACTCACCGAGATTGTACCACATGTCCCTGATCTCGAAGCCAATCTGTCTCCGCATGTCGCCGTACCTGAAAACCAGAGACAGGAAAAACACTGAGTCACTCCACGCAGCATTTGAACATCAGGCTTGGATTACTTTTATTTACTTTTATTTTTGGCTGCACCACACGGCACGAAGGATCTTAGGTCCCCGGTCAGGTTTTTGAATCTGACCCCTGCCTTGGAAGCGTAGAGCCCTAACCTACTGGGCCTCCAGGGAAGTCCAGACTTGGATTATTTTTACGTGCAACGAAAGTCTCCCATCCCTGAGGCCAATAAAGAGGGTGTCAAAGCATCAACTTCTTCTGCCCCCGAAAGGAATTGGAGGAGGAATTCAGCTAAAAACCTCACTTTCCCATCATCACGGATTACATAAGGGCCTCTCCTCTGTGGGAACATGGGGGAGACGGTGCAGAGAAATTCCTTTCCTTTCTTCCATCTCTCATGGCAGGAGAAAGAGAACCTGGTCCCTGGGCCCGAGGGGGAGTTTGCTTTGCATGCATATCATTAGCATCTAGCCACCAGACACCAGATGCCATTGCACAGCCTGGCACACAGTAAACACGCCTCACATGTTAAATTAAGCCCCGGAGTCTTAGGCAATCAGGCCCGGGAAGGCCTCTTCCGTGGAGCTCCCAGTTCCCATCCTTCTTCATCATTTTCAGTGTAAGGAAGGGCTTAACACCAAGAGATGTCAACAAACATTCCCCCCCGCCCCCGCCCATTTTTGTTTATCCCGGGAAAATAAATGCTAATTTTCTTCCCAGTGGGTCAGCAGAGGGGGTGTGTGTTTCATGAGTAAACAGAATTTGATGCTTCAGAAGATAAACCTTTATTAGTTTGTGAGCAATTTAACGTTTCCCTTTATTGCCTAAGGAAAAGGCTGATTATATTAAAAATAATAATTTGCAAAATGATCCCACAGTGTTGCAGCATCACAGCTGTGGTTCGGCGCCTGCCCCGCGCATCCCCGTGTCAGCTGACATGGGAAGAAAGCTCTGATTATGGATGACCGAGTTGTGACTCCAGAGGCAGAGATCGGGCTGGTACCTCAACAGCCTCAGCTGGTGCCACCTTTCATCAGAGTCTCGTGTGCCCGAAGCACCTGTCACTTCCAGCAGGAAAGGACTACAGACCCTGTGATCATCACAACCAAGAAAGATAAACAAACCCAGCAGCTCCCCTTGGAGAAGTCAACCTTGGGAACATCCCAGTCGGACAGGTGCCAGGAGGCTGTACATGTGGAGAAACTGATCAGAGCGGGCAGTGTTACCGCCCTTCCTCTGAGGACAAGCCGGTCCTCCAAGGTGAATGCAGTGCTGCCCAGCGACTGGGGCAGGTAAATTCTGTGAGTGAGAGAGAGGTGCTCTCTGCCCGGGTCTGTGCCCACCACCAAGATACAGTGAGCAGGGACCTGGCCACCCTTCGGTATCTATCTGGCACCCCAAAACACCCCAGGGGCACACAATCTGAGCACAGTAAGGGGTGCTTCCTTTTGAGGCTTGGAGAGCTGTTTTTCATCCCCATTTTGCTCCTGTAGGAATGACAAAGGGGTCCCAGCAGCGCAGGCCAGGCGAGGAGGCGGTTGGCTGCGTGATGACTGGGAAGACCATCCTCCCAGCATTTGCTAGGAGAGGAGGATCGGGGATGGAATACTGTGCTCCATCCAGGGCAGATGCTTCCTTCCCAGGCTGGGGGGATGCTTGCTGTCCAGGGGGATGAGCTGCCTCCCAGCGGAGCACATGTCTGGGGTAGCGGGGAGTGCAGCATTGCAGGGAGGACCCCGAGGATGCCAACACACCAGCCTCGGCCTCCAGGTGCTCAGACTGCAGCACAGCGAGGGGGAGGCCAGAGTCCCCGAGGAGGTGACAGCCTGGTCCCGGGCGGGTGCTGTCAGTCACTAACACAGGCTCTAAAGACCCTGGCAACTGCCAAGCAATTACTTCCCGGTCTGGGATGGTAGCTCTTGTACAGTACGAGTGGTGAAAGCCAGGCGGATCTCCATCAGCGTCTGAGCCTCTCGCCCTGACCAAACTCCCTCTCTCAGGTCTTACACTGATTCAAATTAAACCCCGAGGTTCAGAAAGGTAAAGGGCAGGGGAACCCCAGCTGTAGCGCCTTCACCATTTCGGTCTGGATCACCAGGAGGGACCCGATGGATGTCTCAAGCTGTACGGCGACCCTTGTCCAGAGATGGAGTTGATGCAGGGACCGCAGGAGAGGGAAGCCAGCCCCATCCCCTGCTTCTCCACACAGCTCGCAGTGCTCGCAGTGCTGGCTGAGTGCTGGGTGGGGCTCAAGGATGCTTGCCTTACACTGCTCAGCTATGTTCACCATCTTCTCTGTGGAAAGTGATGCGTCTTCACAAGTATTTGAGAACAGGGAGGATGAGGAAAGATCTGAGCATATATCCCTCATGAGAGTTAGGCTGCCTGGATAAAGGTGCTAAAAATGCCGTTTTAATAGTCAAGTGAGACACAGGAGTGCGAGGTTGGTATAGGAGGCATAAAGAGCTCGAAGGTGAAGGACAGGACAGCATCTCCCTGGCAGCAAGACTGATCTTTTCTCCAGCTTTAATAAAGCAGGCAGCTTTGACGAATCCATACACATCTCAGCGTAATCCGCAAATAGAGTCACAGCTGTCACCAGAACTTAGGAGGGATTCCTGAACCATTCAGCTGTCATCTCCCAAGGAGGAGACAAGCAGCAATGCAGAGAACTTGGGATCCAGGGCTGGCGGCTTTAGGGTTTTCGTAAGAGTCCATCCTGAAGACTGATGGTTGAGGGAACAGAGCTAGTCCTCAGGGGCGGGGGAGAAAGATGACTTGGCCAAGGTCACAGGGCAAGAGGAGAAGAGACTGCAAGTCTGCAGACTCCCACAAATCCCCGTCCCTCCCCCCGGCCCGCACCTTGAGGACCAGAGAGGCGTCCACGAGTCACAGCATAGCACTGTCCCATGCCTCAAGCTGTGCGTGTTACGTTTCATTCTTGTGGTAAGCCCACGTGGTGAGGAAAGAGACGTTCCCACAGCCACTTTCCCACTGAGGAAGCAGAGATTCCTGCTGCTGAAACGACACGCCTGTCTCCACAAAGCTGGGGTCACCAGGCACTCCAACCACACCCAGCTGCCCTGTGCCCACCCACACAGTGAGCAGACACCTCGAAAGGGCCAGCCCGATGGGCCCCGAGAAGTAATCCTTTAGATGTGAGCCTGGATAGATCTCAGATCCCACATCCAGGCCTACAGCTCTAACCCGAAACAGCATGACTCTGGTCTCCCCGGCCTCATCTCAGCACCTGCTATCCTGAATCTTCACCCCAAGCAGCAGAAACAGCATGTCCACCAGAGACAGTCATCCAAGTTGAGGGGTCAGCAAACGGAGCCCCAGTCCCAGCACACGGGGAAAGTCACCTGACCACCCTGACCCACGGTCTGTTCATCTGTAGTATCGGGTATTGATGGCGTGACGCATGTCTCTCTCTTCATCTGTGGTATCGGGTATTGATGGCGTGACGCATGTCTCTCTCTTCATCTGTGGTATCGGGTATTGATGGCGTGACGCATGTCTCTTCATCTGTGGTATCGGGTATTGATGGCGTGACGCATGTCTCTCTCTTCATCTGTGGTATCGGGTATTGATGGCGTGACGCATGTCTCTCTCTTCATCTGTGGTATCGGGTATTGATGGCGTGACGCATGTCTCTCTCTTCATCTGTGGTATCGGGTATTGATGGCGTGACGCATGTCTCTCTCTTCATCTGTGGAATCGGGTATTGATGGCGTGACGCATGTCTCTCTCTTCATCTGTGGTATCGGGGTATTGATGGCGTGACGCATGTCTCTCTCTTCATCTGTGGTATCGGGTATTGATGGCGTGACGCATGTCTCTCTCTTCATCTGTGGTATCGGGTGTTGATGGCGTGACGCATGTCTCTCTCTTCATCTGTGGTATCGGGTGTTGATGGCGTGACGCATGTCTCTCTCTTCATCTGTGGTATCGGGTGTTGATGGCGTGACGCATGTCTCTCTCTTCATCTGTGGTATCGGGTGTTGATGGCGTGACGCATGTCTCTCTCTTCATCTGTGGTATCGGGTGTTGATGGCGTGACGCATGTCTCTCTCTTCATCTGTGGTATCGGGTGTTGATGGCGTGACGCATGTCTCTCTCTTCATCTGTGGTATCGGGTGTTGATGGCGTGACGCATGTCTCTCTCTTCATCTGTGGTATCGGGTGTTGATGGCGTGACGCATGTCTCTCTCTTCATCTGTGGTATCGGGTGTTGATGGCGTGACGCATGTCTCTCTCTTCATCTGTGGTATCGGGTGTTGATGGCGTGACGCATGTCTCTCTCTTCATCTGTGGTATCGGGTGTTGATGGCGTGACGCATGTCTCTCTCTTCATCTGTGGTATCGGGTGTTGATGGCGTGACGCATGTCTCTCTCTTCATCTGTGGTATCGGGTGTTGATGGCGTGACGCATGTCTCTCTCTTCATCTGTGGTATCGGGTGTTGATGGCGTGACGCATGTCTCTCTCTTCATCTGTGGTATCGGGTGTTGATGGCGTGACGCATGTCTCTCTCTTCATCTGTGGTATCGGGTGTTGATGGCGTGACGCATGTCTCTCTCTTCATCTGTGGTATCGGGTGTTGATGGCGTGACGCATGTCTCTCTCTTCATCTGTGGTATCGGGTGTTGATGGCGTGACGCATGTCTCTCTCTTCATCTGTGGTATCGGGTATTGATGGCGTGACGCATGTCTCTCTCTTCATCTGTGGTATCGGGTATTGATGGCGTGACGCATGTCTCTCTCTTCATCTGTGGTATCGGGTATTGATGGCGTGACGCATGTCTCTCTCTTCATCTGTGGTATCGGGTATTGATGGCGTGACGCATGTCTCTCTCTTCATCTGTGGTATCGGGTATTGATGGCGTGACGCATGTCTCTCTCTTCATCTGTGGTATCGGGTATTGATGGCGTGACGCATGTCTCTCTCTTCATCTGTGGTATCGGGTATTGATGGCGTGACGCATGTCTCTCTCTTCATCTGTGGTATCGGGTATTGATGGCGTGACGCATGTCTCTCTCTTCATCTGTGGTATCGGGTATTGATGGCGTGACGCATGTCTCTCTCTTCATCTGTGGTATCGGGTATTGATGGCGTGACGCATGTCTCTCTCTTCATCTGTGGTATCGGGTATTGATGGCGTGACGCATGTCTCTCTCTTCATCTGTGGTATCGGGTATTGATGGCGTGACGCATGTCTCTCTCTTCATCTGTGGTATCGGGTATTGATGGCGTGACGCATGTCTCTCTCTTCATCTGTGGTATCGGGTATTGATGGCGTGACGCATGTCTCTCTCTTCATCTGTGGTATCGGGTATTGATGGCGTGACGCATGTCTCTCTCTTCATCTGTGGTATCGGGTATTGATGGCGTGACGCATGTCTCTCTCTTCATCTGTGGTATCGGGTATTGATGGCGTGACGCATGTCTCTCTCTTCATCTGTGGTATCGGGTATTGATGGCGTGACGCATGTCTCTCTCTTCATCTGTGGTATCGGGTATTGATGGCGTGACGCATGTCTCTCTCTTCATCTGTGGTATCGGGTATTGATGGCGTGACGCATGTCTCTCTCTTCATCTGTGGTATCGGGTATTGATGGCGTGACGCATGTCTCTCTCTTCATCTGTGGTATCGGGTATTGATGGCGTGACGCATGTCTCTCTCTTCATCTGTGGTATCGGGTATTGATGGCGTGACGCATGTCTCTCTCTTCATCTGTGGTATCGGGTATTGATGGCGTGACGCATGTCTCTCTCTTCATCTGTGGTATCGGGTATTGATGGCATGACGCATGTCTCTCTCTTCATCTGTGGTATCGGGTATTGATGGCATGACGCATGTCTCTCTCTTCATCTGTGGTATCGGGTATTGATGGCATGACGCATGTCTCTCTCTTCATCTGTGGTATCGGGTATTGATGGCGTGACGCATGTCTCTCTCTTCATCTGTGGTATTGCGGTATTGATGGCATGATGCATTTCTCTCTCTTCATCTGTGGTATCGGGGTATTGATGGCATGACGCGTGTCTCCCAGGCTTTGGGGAGAACGAGACGTTGCCCTTGTTTGAGCAAACAATGAAGTCAGGCTGGTCCTTCCTTTAGAAGCTTAGACTGGCCTTCTCACAGCATCCCCCCATGGTTTCCATGGTCATTGAGACTAATTTTTCAGCAAGCATCACTCATTGCTTTATGATTTACTGAGTATGTCCTGGAGGCCAGCACAGAGCTAATATGGGAACAGTAATGTAATGTGCAGAAGAGACACAGTCCACAGACGTGCGGGGCCTGTTCGCATAGTAGCAGAGATGGCCCAGGACATGCAAGTACGTGTATATAGTCTTTCTCAAAGGGCCATGATCATGGTTCGTTAGGAAAAAGTGGAGTGGGTCCAGGTTGGCTGTGGGTGAAGTTTGCTCTGAGAGTAACGTTGACTTTCAGATTTGAAGAAGGAAAGCTGTAATTCAGACAGATATGGGACGCAACCAGCAGGATCAAAGGCCCTGTGGCGGTGGGTGGGCGGGGCGCAGATAGGTAGGTATATGGACCACAGAAGGCTGGAGGACAGGGAGCTTGCCTTACTGCTTCCCCTTAAGAGGAGGGCTGTGTTGTGAACCAAGGCTTCAGAGGCAGATCAGTAAGTTTCAAAAATTTTCTTGAAATGAGAAATATACTAAGAGGCACACACATAAATATATGTGCACAAGAGTTTCATGAGATAATGCTTAACTTTACTACCTGCCATGAACTCTGATGCTTTCTTATATTCTATTTGAGTGGGGGATAAAAAGGAAAGAAAGAGGTATGTTGGTCTTGGCTGGTGTGGGTTGAATTGTGTCCTCCATAAAAATCTGTTAAGACCCTAATCACTGCTGTCTATGAATGCGAGTGTGTCTGGAAGAGCATCTTTGCAGAAGGAATCCTGTTAGCATGAGGTCATGCTGGACGGGGCAGGCCTTAAATCCAACCACTGGTATGCTTATCAGGAAAAGGAGACGTTTAAGGACAGAGACACAGGGAGGAGGGCCGTGTGAGGATGAAGGCGCAGCTAAGGAGCATGACCACAGCGAAGGATGGGGCCGCCCCAGAAGGTAGGAGAGAGGCAGGAAGTGCTCCCTCTGAACTTCCAGGAGGAACCAACTCTGTCGATGCCTTGATTTCAACCTCTGGTCTCTGCAACTGGAAGATAATGTATTGCCGTTACTTCGAGCTGCTCGATTTGTGCTCATTGTTACCTTACGGCAGATGGCTCTAAAAAAAATTAATACAACGGCCCATTAGGTTGCTATCCTGGCCCAACAAAGGGCTGAGATGCACAAGGGCTGATATTGAAGAATGCTGTCTTAAGGGGAGACCACAGAATCATCGAGACTTGAAGAGCTCCATCACTGAACGGTTGGATGGAGGAGTCTGACAACAGTGCAGAGAGGCTGAGATGGGAGAAGGAAAACCTATGACGGGGTTCTGGGAGCCCAGACAGGAGCCGGCCAGCAGCCAGAGCCAGGAGCGGTGGAGGATGGGGAGAGACGGGAGGCATGCAGGGAGCTGGGGGAGATGATGGGTGGGCCGAGACATTTTTGTTTTTATGGGAAAGACTGGAGGTAGGAGGAGGAGGGACCCAAGACTGATGGGAATAAGCCTAACTAGACACAGGGACAGATGTGTCCTCCACTGCATAAAGTTTTATCACGGTCAGTAAAAACCACGTCACTAAAAGAAGATATGGTATATACTGACAACGGAATATTACTCAGCCATAAAAATAATGGAACGACGCCACTTGCAGCAGTTTGGATGGACCTAGAGATGATCACACTAAGTGAAGGACGTCAGGCAGAGGAAGACAAGTATCACACGATATTGCTTACTTGTAGAATCTAAAATGTAACACAATTGAATTTATTTATAAAACAGAAAGAGACAGAGAAAATAAACTTGGGGCTACCAAAGGGGAAAAGGACAGGGTGGGGTCATAAATGAGGAGTATGGGATTAACAGATGCACAGTGCTAGTATAAAATAAACAGCAGTGATTTACTGTACAGTACAGGGAAATACATTCACTATCTTATAATAACCGATAATGGAAAAAATCTGAAAAAAAAAATACGGAGTCACTTTGCTATATCAATTCAGTTCAGCTGCTCAGTCATGTCTGACTCTTTGCGACCCCATGAACCACAGCATGCCACCCTCCCTGTCCATCACCAACTCCTGGAGCTTGCTCAAACTCATGTCCATTGAGTTGGTGATGCCATCCAACCATCTCATCCTCTGCCATCCCATTCTCCTCCCACCTTCAATCTTTCCCAGCATCAGGGTCTTTTCAAATGAGTCACTTCTTCGCATCAGGTGGCCAAAGTATTGGAGTTTCAGCTTCAACATCAGTCCTTCCAATTAATATTCAGGACTGATTTCCTTTAGAATGGACTGGTTGGATCTCCTTGCAGTCCAAGGGACTCTCAAGAGTCTTCTCCAACACCGTAGTTCAAAAGTATCAGTTCTTCAGCACTCAGCTTTTTTTATAGTCCAACTCTCACATCCATACATGCCTACTAGAAAAACCATATCTTCGAGTAGATGGACCTTTGTTGGCAAAGTCATGTCTCTGTTTTTTAATATGCTGTCTAGGTTGGTCATAGCTTTTCTTCCAAGAAGCAAGTGTCTTTTAATTTTATGGCTGCAGTCTCCATCTGCAGTGATTTGGGAGCCCCCGAAAATAAAATCTCTCACTGTTTCCACTGTTTCCCCATCTATTTGCCATGAAGTGATGGGATCAGATGCTGTAATCTTAGTTTTCTGAATGTTGAGCTTTAAACCAACTTTTTCACTCTCCTCTTTCACTTTCATCAAGAGGCTCTTTAGTTCTTCTTTGCTTTCTGCTATAAGGGTGGTATCATCTGCATATCTGAGGTTATGGATATTTCTCCCAGCAATCTTGATTCCAGCTTGTGATTCATCCAGCTCAGCATTTCGCATGACGTACTCTGCATATATGTTAAATTAGCAGAGTGACAATATACAACCTTGGTGTATTCTTTTCCCGATTTGGGAACCAGTCTGTTGTCCCATGTCCAGTTCTAAGTGTTGCTTCCTGACCTGCATATAGGTTTCTCAGGAGGCAGGTCAGGGGGTCTGGTATTCCCATCTCTTTAAGAATTTTTCACAGTTTGTTGTGATGCACATGGTCAAAGGCTTTGGTGTAGTCAATAAAGGAGAAGTAGATGTTTTATTGGAACTCTCTTGCTTTTTCCATGATCCAACAGATGTGGCAATTTGATCTCTGGTTTCTGTCTTTTCTAAATCCAGCTTAAAAATCTGGAAGTTCATGGTTCATGTACTGTTGAAGCCTGGCTTGGAGAATTTTGCACATTATTTTGCTAGCTTGGGAGATGAGTGTAATTGTGCAGTAGTTTGAACATTCTGTGGCATTGCCATTCTTTGGGACTGGAATGAAAACCGAACTTTCCATTCCTATGGCCACGGCTGAGTTTTCCAAATTTGCTGGCATATTGAGTGCAGCACTTTCACAGCATCATCTTTCAGGATTTGAAATAGCTCAACTGGAATTCCATCACTTCCACTAGCTTTGTTCATAGTGATGCTTCCTGAGGCCCATTTGACTTCACATTCCAGGATGTCTGGCTCTAGGTGAGTGGTCACACCATCATGGTTATCTGGGTCATGAAGAAATTTCTGTATAGTTCTGTGTATTCTTGCCCCCTCTTCTTAATACCTTCTGTTTCTGTTAAGTCCAAATCATATCTGTCCTTTTTTGTGCCCATCTTTGCATGAAATGTTCCCTTGGAATCTCTAATTTTCTTGAAGAGATCTCTAGTCTTTCCCATTCTATTGTTCTCCTCTATTTCTTTGCATTGATCACTGAGGAGGCTTTCTTATCTCTCCTTACTATTCTTTGGAACTCTGCATTCAAATGGGTATATCTTTCCTTTTCTCCTTTGCCTTTAGTTTCTCTTCTTTTCTCAGCTATTTGTAAGGCCTCCTCAAACAAACATTTTATCTTTTTGCATTTCTTTTTCTTGGGGATGGTCTTGATCACTGCATCTTGTACAATGTCACGAACCTCTGTCCATAGTTCTTCAGGCACTCGGTCTATCCAATCTAACCCCTTGAATCTATTTGTCACTTCTACTATATAATCATAAGGGATTTGATTTAGGTCATACCTGAATGATCCAGTGGTTTTCCCTACTGTCTTCAATTTAAGTCTGAATTTGGCAATAAGGAGTTCATGATCTGATCCACAGTCTGCTCCCAGTCTTGTTTTTGCTGACTGTATAGAGCTTCTCTGTCTTTCGCTTAGAGCATTCATCTTCTCCTGTGAGAACTCCAAAATTATAACTCACTGCTGAATAAGCGTCTATAGGAGAATGTTGGATTCCACCAAGAAAAGATACCCCACATCCAAGGGCAAAGGAGAAGTCCCAGCAAGACTTTGCTATACACCAGAAACTTACTATTGTAAATCAACTATACTTCAGATAAAAGGAATGTAATATCACTAATGTGCGCAAGCCAAAAGCAGTTCACTTAACTCTGTCAAAAGGACCTTGGCACAGGTTACAGCTTGTTGAGTCTATCTCCTCCGGTTCCCTTCTAATTCTTATTATATAGTGAATTTATTTGCAATAATTTGAGCCTCTTGGGGAAAAAAATAGCACAAAAACAAATTAAACATCATATTCTCTTTTATAATTTGGAATGCTCTACCGCAGCTTCTTATTAGGTCGCATGCAAAGCAAGGCTTGTCCCCGTGTACTCTTCCCTTTCGGTTCCCCTAAAAAGTAGTGTGTACATCAGTGTGTACAAACTCAACCCCTCACTAATGTTCTAGAACCCAGTGTTTAGAAAGATGATGATTTTTTTTTTTTAATATGGTATTTGGTCCAGTAGTGAAACCTGTCCTCTAAGAACAGGCAGGTATCTGAGGATAGACTTCTATAGTTAAAACGAACCAAAAAAGAATGAGAAACACTCCGGGACCAAGTGAGGAAGAGGGTAACGGGAATGACACACGTCAGTCACACGAGTTCACCGACCTGGGGTTGCACCGACCCGGGGTTGGCCATCAAGCATTACCCTCTCAGCGGACAGTTGTAAATGAGCATTTTATGCTTAGATCTGCTGGAGGCCCGTTCATGAACCGCTTCCTCTCTCAGAAAGAAGTCTGGTTCTGAATACAGAAGCCCATTTGCTGTCACAGCACCCCATGGTCCCCACCAGGACACATGATATCTTCCAGATTAAAATGTCCACACTGGCTGCTAATTCTAAGCCAGCTCTTTCACACTGGACTCAAAATATCCTGAGCCCCCGGAATGTGCAAAGTGCGTTGGAGGATGGAGGTGGGGGAATTAATGACGGTCAGGTTTAGCATTCTGTCGACTTCTCTGTCCTTTGTTAGGAGTCACTAGCACCAAGGATGTCTGAAGGTGAGTCAGTTAAATGTTCTTATTATGGACTTTAATTCCTACGGGTTATTTATTTCGTGGTTCATTGCCAAATCTTGTACTCAGTTTGGGTTGGACATAATCAGTGCTCTGTGCAGTATGGCCCATTCTTTTATGCTACTCCCGTGCGCTTTGGGGAACGCCTCTGGAATAAATATCCTAATTATCTCCCCAACCTAGGTCATCGGGAGGACATGCAGCTGAACAGGAGAGAACAAACAGGCAGATCTTCTGATCCTGGCATTTTCTGTTATTCTGGGCCACAGAGCTGTCGACCCGGAAGATACGAGAAGCTGAGGGGCCTGCAGAGAGAAGAGGAGCCGGGGGCGTGTGGGTTCCACGGATTCACAAACCCGGCAGCAGCAGACAGGCTGATGGGGAGACAGTAAGAGGCGATGAAACAGGATGGCACAACTCCACTTTCAGACCCCCTGGCCTTCCCTTCTAGAAAAAAGTAGCCACCCGCATTACGATGTCCACTGTGCTGGACATCAGCACCCAGCCACTTGCCCAGACCACTGGGGTTAATCCCTGTGTCACTTGGTCCCTCGTGCCCTGCGCCAAGTCCCAAGTGCCCCAATCCTGGCCACTCTCTCATGCTGCAACAACCCAGAGCACCTCTGCTTAGAGAGGGGGCCACACCCCTTAGGACCGCATAGCCCCTTTTGGGACTGGCTGTTCGCTGGCATGATGCTCTCTGGTAAACAACTCAGCCACCTTCACCACTGAAGCTAAGTACCACCACATGCCAACTCCAGGCTGCAAAGGCACCCAGGTGGCACTTGCGATCTACGTCAGTCATGCTTTTTTTTTTTAAATCTTTTTATCTTGTATTGGAGCACAGCCACTTAACAATGTGGAAGCCCTCCTAATATTTCTTATGCAGGTTTTGCTATTTAGAAATTAAAATTGCGCATGGATGGTAAAGTGTTTAAGGTGCAGCAAGAGGCAGGGAAAATGCAAACCTGCCTTGGGTCTTAGCCACGCGGCCTCGTAGGCCAAGAGTGCTCATCACAGACGCCGGAAATGGGGTCTCCTCGTGGGCCCGTCACGGCTGCACACTGAGCTAGCAGCCCCAGAAGAGGAACCCTGAGGCTGCCCCCAAGCTGAGACACTCCTGCAAAGACACTTTCTGGAACGCTTGGGGCTTTTTCCCTCAGGGGATCCATGGGACAATTTCAAAGGGGAAATCCGCATTTCTCCTCCCATGGTTGTGAGAGAGAGAATTCTAAAAGCCCGATTAGAGGCTCTGCCGGGTCAGGGAGGGCAGACACCAACTGGCCATGTTTAATTTTCCGTGGCTCTGAAGCTCAGAAGGTACAGTGTGATGGGGAAGCAAACGTCTCCTTCGGCGGCCAAGGCTCATTTCCTGGCGTTGCTTTAGCTTGAACATTAAGGCTCTTGCCACAGCGAGGAAAGGAAGCGAGAGGCTGCACCCTGACCTGGAGAACGCTCAGAATCAAGCCATTTTATTCTCCAAAGTGGCAAGGAGATGTCAGCTCTTTTCATGCAGATTTCCAATTTAAAAATACGTTTTCTCCGCAGGTGTCTCTAAGGGTGGGCTGTGCTGGGAGCTTGGTAAAGACAGGGCCCCACTGTCAGCTCGAGCTGTCTGGATCCTAACCTCACCTCCATGAGGGAGACACATGCTCCCAGGATACAGGGACGGCTGAGCAGCTTTCCCCTTTGGAGACGCCTTGGAATCTCTAACCCCTGGACACCGGGCTGGCAACGCCTTGGAACAGCATGGCACAGAAGGATCTCGAAATGATGAACAGGGATGCTGACTCATCACCGTGACGTGCTGATGAAATACTGATGTATCGATGAACAGATCCCCCATGAGGGTTCACTGTCTTCCCTCTGGGCACCCACAGAGCTGAGATGCTGGTGAAACTGAGGCAGGAAGGATACAGGTCCTCAGAGAGCCCAAGGGTTGCAAAGAGCCCCACGCAAGGGTTCTTTTCCTGACCCTGGACCAGGAGCTGTTCAGGACGCACTGCTGAAAGAGCCAGGTAGGAATCTTGTCTTTCCTGGGGCTTCTGAGAGGTTCTTAGGTTAATAAAAGGGTGAGTTAAGCCCTTCAGATCTCCTGCTGGGAAGAGGCCCAGGGTCATCTCTGGCAAAGAAGGAACCCCAGACCGCTCACCACTGCACGATGGGCTGTCCCACAATTCCAACGTGCAACAGCTTCCATCAGAAGCTTCCTTGTTCGAAGCTTACACTGGAGAATTAAGCCACACACAAACCACATGTGGCGTGACATCAGCACAGCACACAGCAGAAGCAATTATGTCCCCAAACTCCCGTTCTGTGCGGCACTAATAGTCTCGAATGGCAGGGACCGGCAACCCACCAGAATGAATCCAACAATCTTCAACCTGGACTCACGGGTTAGAAAAGGCAATACCCAATTCATGACCTGAAACCACCCTCTCATTACACCATGATTGCATCTCAGTTGGTACCGAGTTGGCTTAGAGGCCGTGAGATGATTCTAATAGACTCGCAGGCTCCTGCCCGTGAATCCGGAGCTGCGTGGACTTACTTGTTAAGGATTTTCGCTCTCTTAGCACTTGAAAAATTCTCCAGCTGCAAGGACTCTTGAGTGAGGAAAGCGACGGCCAGGTGAAAATAGTTGTTCCACAGCTGAAAACCAAAGAGGGGAGATGCTGAGGTGTCAAACTGATTCATACAGGATCTCAAAAACGGTCCGAGACATTTCGTGTTTGCCCAGCACATGCCTGTGAGATGTTACAAAGCTGTGTCCTCTGCGTGCACCTGGCTGACCAGCCACTGAGTGTGGCTGGTGCGGCTCAGGGCTGAGTGTGGGCTCTGACTGCACGTGCTCAAATCCCACCCGCTTGGCCACATACTGAGGCAAATAACCCAATCTTTCTGTGCCTTGGTTTCCACAGATAAAGTGGGAACTTCAACAGTACCTACCTGATAGGGCTACTGAAGGAAGGATCGAAGGAATAAAGATACTTAGGGCCCCCCCAGCAGTGCCGAGCAGGTGGTGATGATCATGTAATATGTTTTAGCTCTTATTAACACTTTTGCAGAAACTAATGCCTGTGGCTATAATACATCTCAGGTCAATAATGTATTAATATTGTATCACGGAGTCCCTTACCTAACAGTATATAGATTTCTATAATTTATCATTTTTATGATACTAAATATATATATAAACACTAGACAATTGAGAACAACATAAAAACACCCAACAGTTCATATTTCAAGGACAGCTGTTGTTCAGTCGCTAATTTGCAAACAGAGGTCAAAGTGAAATTGTTAGTCGCTCAGTTGTGTCCGACTCTTTGAGATCCCGTGGATGGTAGCCTGCCAGGCTCCTCTGTCCATGGGATTCTCCAGACAAGAATACTGGAGTGGATTGCCATTTCCTTCTCCAGGGGATCTTCCTGACCCAGGAATCAAACCTGGGTCTCCTGCGTTGTAGGCAGATTCTTTACCATCTGAGCCACTGGAATCATAAGCAAAGGTAATAACTGTTGCATCAAGTGAGATGATTATAAAGAGTTACATAAAAATAAGGTGTTAACAATAACTGACTATCTTCAGTTACCAGGTAAATACTGGCAAGTTTCAAGCATGGATGTAGCTAAAGGCTTCATGTATTTGCTACTCTTCATAAGTGGCATTTCTTCAGGACGAGAGCATCTCATTTGGTTGCCAGGGAACCAGGTAAGTGCTGGTCCCCTTAGCTCACAGATGAGGTTCAGAGACTTGCCCCCAAATGCAGAAAACACAGAACAGAACAAGGTGAAGCAGAACAAGGGTCTCCAGTGGCTCACCCCAGACCTCACAAGCCAAGGCACTTTCTCTTTTATTTAGGCCCTTTGAGCGACTGATCTGATCTGATCTGACTGGGTTGCCGAAATGTTCGTTGAAGTTTTTCCATGGGGTGTCACGGAAGAAACCTGAACAAACTTTTTGGCCAACGCAATATAATAAACAGGGCGGCTCAAATCAGTAAAGTACAAGTTTCTTCTCTTCTTTTCGGAACTAACACCTGCCCTGACGCCCACCCATCCCCTTGCAATGCCCTTCTCTCACAGCTCTAGCAGGGATGTCTGGCCCACGTTGGGGTCAGGGTCATCCTGCTGCTCATAAAAACAGCATCAACAGAAATACAAATGTGTCTTTTTAAATGCCAGCTTCACTAACTCTCTCTTCCTTCCCTGCATTCACACAGGGCCAGGACGACAGCTGAATTACAGGTAACCTAAAACCCCACCCTAGGAGATGTTTAGGGGAACAGTGTAGTTGAACACCCTGAAGGAGGTTCCCTTGTGGACTGCATACCTGGAGACTTAGCATGTCCACCTATAAAGCAAGACTGGAACCCACAGGAGATTTTTGTACCCTGAGGAACTAGGAGGTTGACTGCTGCTCACCTCAAAACTCCCCTGGCCACTTTAGAGCCAGAGCAGGGCTGGGGGCCCCCAGGAGCTGGGAGCATCTGGCCTAGGGGAGGTGGGGTGATGACTTCTGTGATGTCTCTCTCCCAGGGCGCAGCCTAAGTCTATGCATGGGGAATGTGAGGCGGCCCAAGTGTGGGGCAGTCTGCAAAGCCAGGCCTGTGCTCTGCAGATGTGTAGGGGATAGGACAGCCTGGAAAGAGTGAGGAGCTGTTCAAGGCTTGAGCGGACTAAAGTCACACAGAAACTGAATGCACAGGGGAGGGCGGGTATGTAGGAGGAGCACGGGGGGTGTTCAGGGCCATGAAACTGGATGCACGTCATTATACATTTGTCCAAACCCACAGAATGGACAACACATCTGCAGGGAGTCCTGATGCAAAGTAAGCACTCAGGGATGATGACGGGTGAGCGTGGGTGTAGCAGTTGCATCAAATGCACCATCTGGTGGGGGATGTTGATGTGGGGAGGCTCTGGGTGCTGGAGGCGGGGTGTTTCTGGGAAATCTCTGTACCTTCCTCTTAATTTTGCTGTGAACTTAGAGCTACCCTTTAATAAAATACCGGAAAAGGCAATGGCACCCTACTCCAGTACTCTTGCCTGGAAAATCCCATGGATGGAGGAGCCTGGTAGGCTGCAGTCCATGCGGTCGCTAAGAGTTGGACACGACTGAGCGACTTCCCTTTCACTTTTCACTTTCATGCATTGGAGAAGGAAATGGCAACCCACTCCAGTGTTCTTGCCTGGAGAGTCCCAGGGACGGGGGAGCCTGGTGGGCTGCCGTCTCTGGGGTTGCACAGAGTCGGACACAAATGAAGTGACTTAGCAGTAGCAGTTAATAAAATACAAAAATTTTAAAAATCATATAAAAATACAAACATTAATAAAACCTTTAACGGTTTCCCTGGCATTCCAGTGGTTAAGAATCTGGACTTCCACTGCAGGGGGTGTGGGTTTGATCCCTGGTAGGGGAAGTAAGATTCCACATGTTGTACACTGCCGCCAAAAAAAAAAAAAAACAACCAACCAGACAAAAAAAAAAAAAAAAAATCCCTGTAAGCTATGCATGATTTGAGCTGTGACAACTAACAGCATTCACGATGCTGACCTGAGAAGCAACAAGTTCCGTGACTGGGTCAACAGAACCTGAACGTGGTCTGGGGGCCGGTGAGCGCTGATAATGGTGTGAGTGTGGTGGTCTTACTCTAGCTATGTAGCGGAGGGCCTCTGTTTGTATGAAATATGTACTACAGATTGGGGGAGGTGATAGGGTGTCAAGCTGGCAGCTCACCAGGAGAATGCTGAGAATAAGAGCTCTTGGTGCTGTACTCGCCGGAAATGAGAAGCAGACTGGGAGGGGCGGAGGGACGCAGAGGGCAGAGTAGCAGCCCACAGGGAGCAGTGGTTCTAAGGAGAAGGAAGTGTCTGGGACACCAGGACATCAAAACATGGAAATGTGCCTCGTGGGAGGACCTGCTGCCTGGAGCACATGCGGAAGCCAGTCTTGGCCATGCAGCACCCAGGCCTCCCTCTGGGTATGGGAGGATGAGAACCTCCTAGAGTGGAGCAATCAAACCACACCTGTCAAGGGATAAGGGCCAAAAGAGCTCATCGCAGCCAAGGCGCTGGGCATGGGGGGAGCTTCCAGAGGACCAAAGGCATGAAGACAGCGCACAGGGCCAGCAGTAACCCGTAACACGCTCTCAGCAGCCACACCTGAAACACACAGCCGTCTGTGTGTGTGGCTCAGCACCTGATGGGCATGGCCTACATGGATAAAAGGAGAAAACCTAATGAGGGACACGAAAAAAGCCACAAATATTCCTGTGTGGGATGGGAAAAAATAAATACTGCCAAGTACTCTCCCAAATGCTGTTACAATTCTACTACAATCTTTTATGAACTCAACAGAACCAATTACAATGTAAACAGCGTGTTTCAAAAGTTGAACACGGTGATTTGGAATTTCACATCGAAGAGGAAATGCGCAAAAAGTCAAAATACTTTTGCAGTAACATCCTAGCCAGGAAGACCTGGCTCTACTAGCTGGGTATAAAACCCATAGTTAATAACACAGAAAACAGAACGGATACACACCCGCATCTGTAATTGTGGGTATTCTTGGTGGCATGTAAAATCACTGGGAAAGAATAATTTATTCATAAAATCATGTAGGGAAAAGTAAATGTAAACCAGCTTCCAGCAGATGTAGATAAACAAGGACAGGGGACTACAGTCAGTGTCTTGTAATAACTGATAATGGAAAACTGTGAAAAGGAATCTATACATATAGATATACGAATACAGAAGTCTATACAGAGGCATATAAAATTGAATCACTTTGCTGTACACCTGAAGCTAATGCAATGTTGTAAAATAACTATACTTTGATTTTAAAAAATGATTAAGGAAAAGAAATCACAGATAGATTCAATGTTAGTTTTTTTTTTAAAGCAGAAACACAAAGCATTATCAGATACCAACTATAAACAAAACAGTTAAATTTATAATCAAAGAAGGGCCAAGCAAAAAATAAAACCCAAAAAGCCATTTAAAAGAACTGACAAATTTGACTACAGAAAAATTAAGTATTTCTATACAATAAACCTAAACCCATGACTAGACTACATCAAGAATTTCAACTTACAAAAAATATGACATATAGCACAATAGAAAAATGAGCCGAGAAAATGGACAGTTCATACTAGAAATCCTCACAGCCAGTGAGTACTCTCAATCCAACTAGCAATCAGAGAAATATCAACAAAAATAAGAATCAATAATTTTAAAGAAATTGGTATTGGAGAAGATCTGGACAATGATGCTTTGCAGAGAAGGCTGGTGAGACTGCAAATTGCTAGAGCATTTGAGGATGGTAATTTATCAGTGTCCATCAAACTTAAAATGTCTCACCATCCAGTCTGGCAATTATGCTTCCAGCCACCAGCAATGCTGCCCTGAGACGGCTGTGTCACCCTGTTCACGGAAGCATTGCCGGGAACGGGGAAAAACCGGAAACAGCCTGCAGGTCATCAGAGCAGGAAGGCCTGAGCCAGTGTTGATGCATTTACACTGTGGAATAGGACAGAACTGAAAACCAGGAAAGCGTGACCCCACTCACGTGTAAAGCCAAAACAATCCCGGTCTTGGTCCAGATATAGCTGACTCCTGGGTGTGAACTACTCGAGTCCACTTACAGGTAGACATTCTTCATTAGCAAATACTACAGTAATGCACAGTCTCTTGTTGGTTGAATTATACTCAGATAAACCACCTTCCCCAACCTACCCACACTGTTCAAGGGCCAACTGTACATGCTTAAAGAAGCCTCAGAGATAACACACAACAATTATTCTAAAAGTTAACCAGCAGTTGGAAGGAAATCCAAAAAAGAGGGGATATATGTATCCACATGGCTTCCTTGGTGGCCAGACTGTAACAAATCTGTGTGCAATGTAAGAGACCTGGGTTTGATCCCTGGGTCGGTAAGAGCCCCTGGAGAAGGGAATAACTACTCACTCCAGGATTCTTGCCTGGAGAATCCCTTGGACAGATGAGTCTGGCAGGCTACAGTCCCATGGGTCACAAAAAATTGGACACAACTGAGCAATGAACACTTTCACTTTCTTTTCACATGCATGCATGTATGTATGTGTGTGTATATATATATATATATATAGCTAATATTCATTGGAGGGGCTCATGCTGATGTTGAAGCTCCAATA
The DNA here is from genome assembly GCF_055505025.1 of Bos grunniens. Lineage (NCBI taxonomy): Eukaryota > Metazoa > Chordata > Mammalia > Artiodactyla > Bovidae > Bos > Bos grunniens. The sequence continues at coordinate 46,566,943 of NC_141190.1, read as the reverse complement.
CTTTAGCCAACCAATGCAAAGAGACGACTCATTGGAAAAGACCCTGATGCCGAGAAAGATTGAAGGCAGGAGGAGAAGGAGACAACAAAGGATGAGATGGTTGGATGGCATCACTGACACAATGGACATGAGTTTGAGCAAACTCACTCAGGAGATGGTGACGGACAGGGAGGCCTGGCGTGCTGCAGGTGGACATGACTTAGCGGCTGAACAACAACATCCAGCTGGCCTTCCCTCGAGGGACTACTGGAAAAGAACCCACGTGCCAGCACAGGAGACGTAAGAGACACGGGTTCGACTCCTGAGTTAGAAAGTTCCCTGGAGGAGGGCATGGCAAACCATGCCAGTATTCCGGCCTGGAGAATCCCATGAACAGAGGAGCCTGGTGGGCTATAGTCCACGGGGTCATAAAGTGTTGGACATGACTGAAGGGACTTCGCACACAGCACACAGCTGAGGCACTTCATTGTACAGCAGAAACCAACATAACATTGCAAAGCAACTATACAAAGTGAGGTCGCTCAGTCATGTCCAGCTCTCTGCGATCCCATGGACTGTAGCCTACCAGGTTCCTCCATCCACGGAATTTTCCAGGCAAGGGTACTGGAGTGGATTGCCATTTCCTTCTCCAGGGGATCTTCCCACCCCAGGGATCAAACCCAGGTCTCCTGCATGGCAGGCAGACGCTTTACTGTACCCCAAGTTTAAAAACATACTATTTGGTAAATACTAAGCAATGAATAAATATTTGTTGACATTAAAAAAAAAAAGCTACCCAGCAGAGGGAGAAAAAGATGAAAAAATGGGAAGGAAGCTTTCCTATTTTATTCAATGGGCTGACTTACACTGCATAAATATTTCACAAGAATGTATCTGTGTTTTAGGATGTGATAACAAACATTAAGCAAAGAAAATAATAAAAAATTTTAAGCTGAAAAATAGTAACATTTTTACATACACAGTACCTGATATATTACTACATACTTATATTCTATAATGCTGATGAAACATTTTTAATTTAATAAAATGATACAAATGCAGTTACTTAAAAAACAGAAATAAGACTCAAGCTTTCAAGAATGAGCTTATGGTTGCTAAGGAGAGGATGGGGGGAAGGGGGAGTTTGGGATGAATAGGTACACACTGCTATATTTAATGGAGAAGGAAATGGCAACCCACTCCAGTGTTCTTGCCTGGAAAATCCCAGGGACAGGGGAGCCTGGTGGCTGCCGTCTGTGGGGTCACACAGAGTCAGACACGACTGAAGTGACTTAGCAGCAGCAGCAGCAGCTGTATTTAAACTGGATAACCAACAAGGACCTCCTGTATGCAGCACAGGGAACTCTACTCAATGCCATGTGGCAGCCGGGATGGGAGGGGGTTTGGGGGAGAACGGACACATTAATCTGTACAGCTGAGTCCCTTTGCTGTTTACCTGAAATTATCACAATATTGTTTGTTAACTGGCTACATCCCAGTATGCAATAAAAAATTTTAAAAAGTTAAAATTAAAAAAATGATCTAAGGGCACAGGCACCAAAGAACTTAATCTAATAACCTAGTATCACATTTAGCTCTAAGTTGTCAGAAGACAAGGCAAATGGGAAAGTAGATGGGTGTCTAATTTTTGTTATCTGTTAATTTTTGTTATCTGTTGACCTAGGTTTGAGTAGGACCACCCTCTGGGTGTACCTAAAGTGGTTCAGGTTCTTTCTCCATGAACAGTCCTACCCAGGAAACTAAAAACCTGTTTGCCCCTGGATGCTTTGATTTGCAAACTTTAGTAAATGAAACAAATAATAACAAAACCATGATTAGCAGAAATATACCTGAAGTTTGGTGGGAATGAGAGTCCCAAATAGTAGATGCATAGTAAGAAATCATGCCAGGCAAAAATCAATCAATCAGTTAAATCACACACACAGGCACATGCACATACACGCGATCCACAAGCACCGGAGGAGGAGGGCCTGGATGGGAGGATCGGCTCACCACAGCCAAGGGCTGTTGAGGGGCTGGGACCTTGTGCCTGGTAAGGGCTACTTCAGGCAGCACAAAGCCGGCGGGGAATATATCAGGGGAAAATCGAGTTCTACACGCGATCTGGGCTCAGTGATGCAGACCCACAGTGCCTCCCGGGCTGATTCTCATCACATCAGGATGGCCTGAGACAATCTTGGCAGCCAGGCCGACTGAGACACGGCCGCCTCCCTGCTCAGAGAGTCCCTAACTTGTCACTCTGATTCAAGACTTTCTCTCTGAAACAGCTCCATCTCCTTTCTCGCTAAATTGAGCAAATACCCCAAAGGCATCATTTTCAATCCTCGGGTTCCAGTAGCACGTATTGTAAATTCCATTTCCACACCTTAAATGGGAAACTGATTAAGTTTAAGGATTAGAAATATAAGATATGGGCTCAGACCAGCAATTCGTTTTAACATGATTTCCCAACAAAGGTCGTGTCTACTCCTTCTCTCACCTGCAGCTCAAAGTTGGCTTGATCCAGAAATTTTTTGTTCAGCATATCTGCATACTGATTAATCGCTCGCAGGAAGACTCTGAAAGATCAAGAGAAAATTACATAATTACACACTTCTGCTCTGGTACCTTTGGAGGTTCGGCATTTCAATTAGCTACAATCTGAGACTGTCTGGCAAGTGAACTCTCTAAGTCCTGTGAAAAGCTGCGAAGTTTTGCCAATGCAAAGCCCAGAGAATTATATGCAGATGTTCTTCAAATTAATCAAGGAAACTAGCACATGCAGAAGAAAAGAAACACACCAAAATAACACAGTCTGAAAGTAACATATGAAAAGTATCACAAACAAAAAAACCCACTTTTTTTTTTTTAAAAAAAAAGAAGAGGTGCAAATTAAATCTTATTCTCGAGTCACAATATATTCATGTTATATTATAAAATTGGTCTTTGCTTAGCTGGCTTTTTAAAGTTAAGCATTCAAAAGTGCTGTTACACACGATCTGGCTTGGATTGATTTGGTATGTAGACTGGAAAAAAATGCAGAACAATCTGAAAAAGGTGAGAATCATGTTTCATTTGGCAGAAAAAACTGAGGACTTAAGCCTGGGACATAGCATCTCACATTGCTCTGAGAGACTGCTCAGAAGACGTAAAGGAGGAGCTGGGATACACAGTACTTTTGCAACAAAGATCAGGCGCTCAGAACTTCAGAAGATTACTGTTACTTAAAGGAAACCTGATTATCCCAACTTAAGGAATTTATCGGCTTTTCTATAGATAGGAAGACATGAGTCTGGGATCAAGGAAGCCGTTCCTTTGATCTGCACCTCAGCTCTCTGGGGCCAGAGTCCCGTGCTTTCTCACCCTGGGTTCCCTCAGGGCTCACCGCCCTGGACAGCTGTAATGTGATGATGTGATGGGTGCAACATTTCCTTTATTTACTGACGCGCCAGCAACATATCTTTCCTATCAATAGGTGAAAAATCACGGAAGCTCGGAAGTATGGTTGACCTCAGTACCATGTGTCCACCAAATGCTAGTTTTAGGCACTGTTAACTTGTTTAAATAAAGAAAGCTTTAGTAGAGATGAGAGTCATTTGCCAAGAGTTTCAGCAGGAATGTGAATTCATCCATTCACCGACATGGTACCACTGTGAGCACGCAGAACAAAATATCACATCCTTCCACACTCTGACTTTTTCTTTTCCGTGATGGAATACGCAACTCGAGGATGTCCTAAGTGACTCCAGTGCTCAGCCTTTCCCAAGCTTCTTCATTCAGTAGATTTGTCTCATGGCTCTGCAGAGTGTTTACAACAAAGCTTAGTTCAGATCCTTCTTTTTAAATGAGCCTTCTTCCTCTGCACAAAGGCAGGATGTGAGAGCAGCTAGCATCAGGTCACAGATAATAAACTTCATTATCCTCCCTCCATTTAGACAGCAGGAAGCAGCCACAGAGTGTAAGAGAAATCTAGGTTACTTACTAGGAACTGATGCTGATAAGAGGATCTCTTTAGCTATGCATGCCTGGAGAAGGTCCCCAGCCTGGACAGTCCCAGTGCCACTAAAGGCCAGTTAGCCCGGGAGGACGGGGAGAGGACAGGGCCACCTGGGGCTTTAAGGAGGTCTCCATCACCACCTCCCGCCACCACCTCCTGCCCAACACTCGCTGTCGTGCAGGTTTCTCTGGCACAAGCTCCAAGAAAGAGGATGTGCAGACAGCATTTCATTAAGAGACCCATCGGTGGGATCCACGACCAAACGAGTGTGACAAGTGGCCTGTGCTGGAGCTTGCTATCTTCGTGGCTGAAGAAAAACGTAGCCGGAGTTACTTGAATCCTTCCCTGAGGATGTTAAGACAAAACCAAGAAAGTCGGATCTGATGTTGTAAGTGCCTGCTCAGAGAGGGGCATGGAGACGCTGGCTTGTCCGGGACCAGCAGCATGGCCTGGGCAGCGGCATCCATCAGCCACAGGGTGGCTGGATTCTGCCATTACAGAATGCCCAGGGAAACTGGAAAAATAGCTCTCCTGGATGAATGCTGTAATTTATTGAGTGGGGGCGGCGGGGCGGGGGGAGGCTGAATACAGGGTATTGAAGGATCCTGACAAATTAATCGAGGAGCAGGACAAAACCACTATAATCAAGATGGAAAAAAAAAATAAGTGAAACTGTTAGTTGCTCAGTCATGTCCAACTCTTTGCGACCACATGGACTACAGCCTGCTAGGCTCCTCTGTCTATGGAATCCTCCAGGAAAGAACACCGGAGTGGGTTGCCATTCCCTTCTTCAGGGAATCCTCCCCACCCAGGGATGGAACCCTGCTCTCCTGCTTTGCAGGCAGACTTTACCATCTGAGCCACGAAGGGAGCCTTGTATAGACAGGTCGCCTAGCAACCCTAACCAGCCCCCCAGTCTTGGGCCTCAGCCCATATCATGTTCAGCCCTCAGAAGTACAAGCTGCCTGGTTCAAGCGAAGACACGCTCCCTGGCCCAGGCGGCCCCTGGCAATTGTGCTCAGATAGCATCTGTGGGTGTGCCCTGCACTTACCCAGAAACCTGAAGACTGCCCCCAGCGCCAGTGGAGTAAAACGACTTCCTGTCACGGGGAGAGTGGGGCGGTCACACAATACAAAAACACAGGGCTTATGGCCTTGAACATTTTTTTTTCTGCTCAACTTTTCCTCCGGCTTCAGAACTTGGCTGTTCACTGGAGTACCCCATGGCCTTTATGAGGTTTCAGAAAGCCCCTCTCTCCAGCCCTCCATGACAATAACAAGTTCACGTAGACATGCATTATTATTACAGGGCTAATTACTGTGCCTCAAGATAGCACCCAAAGAGTTGCAATATGCTACTTCTAATTAAGCCCTGGAACAACTTCAGCTAGTTAAATAAAGATATTGCTCAAAATGACTGGGGAAAAAAAAAAAGACGCCACGCTGAAAGAATATGAAAGCTGAACAAAAACTTTTTAATGAACTGACAGCTGAGAAAGAGCAGTGCTGAGAGAGATTCTATAATTTAGACTATAAATTTTTTAAAAAGCCAGGACAAAGAAACAAATAACATGGCATATCAGGGCAAAGCTGAAGGGATGATCAAACAAAAGCATCATTGATGCTGTCAACAAAGGCGAGCCACTCAGGCTACAGGTATCAAAGGCCACATCACCTTTACAGAACCATCATTATATCCTACGCTTCACACTTGATGGGATTGAAATCTTAGCGATGCCCCAAGTCCACTTGAAGATAAGTCAACTAACCAGACAAAAAGAAACATACACAGAGGCTAACTTTTTGGAAAGAATATTTCCTGTCTGTTGTAATTCATGAGTTATTTCTAACACATATCAAGCTAAGGGAGATAAATACGAAAATCACATTAGAAGCTTCTGCAGAACAATCTGCTTTCAGTCAATGATTATGAAAGATATCGCAGCTCAGCCAGGCGATCACACAGCAGGATGCCTACTAGATGGGAGTGAGGGGCTTCAGCCTGGCTCAAGGGAACTGACAAGCAAGACCTGTCTACCAGGAGAGGGGACATGAGACGGGGAAGGGGTTGCAAGTGGCCTCCGCTCTGCATCCCTGGTGACCCTGTCCACACTGGGCACCGCTGGCATTGCACTCAAGGACAGAAAAGCCCTCCAGTCTGTTCCCAAATGGACCTGTTTATTCGCCACTGGCTGCAATGCCTAATTGGCATCTGGCACATCACAGATGTTCACTAGGTATTAGCCACGGGAAAAGAAGGGCATGATGAATATGGGTGGCGCACGGACGGATGGGTGGGTGGGTGGATGGATGATGGATGGATAAGCTGGCTGACCCACGTCAGAGCGAAACTGTTTACTTCAGACTGGAACGCGAACATAGCCCAAACCCACAGGCTTCCAACTGAGATCACAGACCTGGTTTCAGGACCTAATGAAGCTCAGGTTCCTGATGTCTCATCACATCAGAATTCAGTGAGAGACAAAGTGATAGGTAAGAAGTAGATTTGTTCAGAGAGAAACACATTCCACAAACAAGAGTGTGGGCCATCGCAGAGGGCGAGTGTGGTGGCCTTGAAATGTGGCGTGGTTAGTTATTATGGGTTGGGTAATTTCATAGGCTAATAAGTGGGAGGATCATGCCAACTATTTTGGGGGAGGGGTGGAAATTTTCAGGAACTGGGCCACCGCCTAGTTTTTGGACTTTTGACAGTGCCTTGGAAGTGTCAAGGCATCCCTGGGCGTGTCATTCAGCTTGCTGATTGAGGAACCAGGTCCAGCTGAAGTTTAACTTGTCTGCCATCTTGGACCCAATTGATTCTAATCGATTTATGTTATGCCCTTGGGCTATGTCATTCTTTTAAAAATTGTGCCCTGCCCCCTTCCCTCCTATTTCAAGAAGGCTCAGGGAGGCCAAAATATCTGGTAGCTCCTGGCTATCCCTGCATTCTGAGATTTTCCTCTGTGGGTTCAGCTGTTAGAGGTTCTTGAAAACCAAATTTTGCAGTAGGCACTGGCATTTAATGGCTGTGCGTTGCCCTCACGCTCCTCTCCACTTCTGGAGTAAGTTCCTGGGCGGAGAGAACCTTGCCTTGTAAAAGGTAAACATCAAGATGCCCCAAGGCATCTGAGAGGACCGGTGGCCTCTGTGTGTATTCAGAAATGTTCTGGTCTAAGGACATTCGTTTATGACTGCACTGAGAGACGTCTCAGAGTCAGCGATATGTCTAGGAACTCCTTGCAGGCAAACAGCTCACACAGCCTGCTCTCCTGGGGAGAGAGAAGCCACCTTGTGGCAACCTGTTGCTGTTGTTCATTCACTCCGTCGTGTCCAACTCTTTGCGACCCAATGGACCATAGCCCACCAGGCTCCTCTGTCCATGGGATTTCTAGGCAAGAGGGGGAAAGGATGGCTATTTCCTCTGCCCGGGGATCTTCCCGACCCAGGGATGGAAACTGCGTCTCCTAGATTGGCAGGTGGATTCTTCACCACTGAGCCCCAGGGATCACAACAAGCACGACGTGGGGTCGTCTGGGTTGGTGTTGATGCCCCCATCCATCATCACTGTGCGTGAGCAGCAGGACCCAGGGCACGGAGCTCATGTCTGCTCTTTATAATGTTCCCAGCTTTCAGGAACAGGAGAGTGAGACGCTGGCAGGAGACAGAGAACTCGGCGAGGGGAAGGCAGGGAGCAGGGCAGACGCGTGCTGCTGCTCCCCTGCCAGAAAAGAGAGACGGGGTGGGGGAATGTGAGCCAAGCAAGTCCTGTCTCATGCCCAGCCACGAGCGCAAAGTCATTTCTAAAAAATGAAGTTAATGGTGTAAGAACTAAATGCTTTCATGGATACTGTCCCACAGGATCAAAATGATTAAGAAAAAGGGCAAGCCCATCTTTCACAGAGCTCTTTCCGATCATTTTTAACCTACAAAAGGTTTTATTTAAAATCTAAAAAATTTAAAGGTAAAAAACCAAACACAAGAAATAAATAATGTAGGGAGAGCCAGGGGCAAATCTTACAAAGATTCAGAAGCCCTAAGTTCTAGGCGTACAGTCTCTAGACATTCAAATTATTCAAGGCAATGACTGCAAATTGTCTTGTTAATGGCCCCAAGGAAAGAACTTTATCTCACTCTGCTTGGTAAGTGACTCTTGTCCCCAGAAAGTCAGAGTCACAACCTTCACCAGCCTCCCCACGACGTCACTCACTTTAAACAATCTAGAAATCCTGAGAGACCGAGACCATTCATTCCCAAAGCTCGTACAATGGAAAACGAACAAAGAAACAAGAAAGCCCAGGAAGTTTCCCTTGACTTCCTTTTCTTCTACCTGGATATTTAACTACAGCGAGTATTCATTTGCTGGAAACAAGGTGCTGTGCTGTAATTCCTGGTGGTGTCAAATACGAGAGTAACTGTCGTCCACACACACACACACACACATCCAATTACAGTTTTAATCTAATTCTGTTAACTATCATATACCTATCTATCCACCCATCCATCCATCCATCTATCTATCTGTATATCCATCTATCTGGCCATCTCTCTCTCTCTTTTACATCCATGTAAACATTTGGTTACCAGGCCTTCAAAAGTTGCTCAGGTTTTTGAGATTCTCCTATTTTCAAGCAACGCATAAAAGTACGAAACTATGAGCCTTCAAGTTTCCTTGAACTTAGAATCTGTTTGGGTTTGTTTGTTTGTTGTTTTTCTAACTTTGAGATTAAAGGTAAGGACGATGTATGCCACATAATTCAAAGTTATTTGAGCACTGTGACCGTCCCTGACACTCTACAAAACATTAAGTAGCGTTTGCTAAAAAAAGGAGGCAAGCCCTGTGCCTTGACTTTGGCACATGTTGGGGAGAAGGCTGGGTGAGGCGGGGAGAGGCTCTGAGAAGGAGGCGGCTGCTGAGGTTCAAGCCTTCCAACCACAGGCGTTTCCCAGAGGATGCCCCACTGGCCCTGCCTCTCCCCCACGTCCCCTCTGCATCCCAGCACAAAAGCATCCTGATGCCTCCTGAACTCCATGGGAGACCATCCCCCAAAATGACCTATTGGAAAGCAGTGTCCTGAGCCATCACAGTCCCACAGTCCTAAACAACTGTGTGTTAATTGAGAAGAAGGGAACTCAGAAAGCAGAACATAATCAGACACCAATTTAACTATTGGAAGCTCCTGGCACAGTGACAGCCCCTAAAATGACTTTATTATGACAGGGCTGCAGGCATTTCTGTGTTTCTGTTACCCAGTGTTTGCTGCCAATAAAACAGGAAGAAGAGGGACCTCATTACTGCAGAGGGAGATGCATCTATGGCGAGATGCCCCAAGCATCCCGGGTACAAGGTGAAGCCCCAGGTCTCAACAGCTGAAGCTGTGGGGCTTCTCTTGTTCCTCCTCTGAACTGACTGTAAGTTATATAATGAGATTGTACAGTTCAGTCCGAGGGCACTTAAATACCTCTGGCACCCACCCAACAGTCGCTCCGGGGGGGAAAAACTGCATCTTTTAACAAAATGTTTTGCCCAAAGTGGTTGGAAAGAAAGGCAACAGAAGTACAGAGACAGTCTATCCCTGCAGAACACTGAGCCAAGGAGTCGCAGCTGGAAATCTGCCTGAACGTGGTTTCCGCATCGCTCAGGAACGCTGGGAAGGAGAGGTGACCTAGGGTGACGTGAGGGAAGAGGTATAGACTGTGGCTTCAGGCCCACGGGACGGGTGCCTGCCCCCTGTCAACGAGTCTCCTGGCACCTCCCACGAGCAGCTGGGCGTCAGGTCAGTGTCTAAAGCAACAGTTGTTACCTCTGGTGAGATCTTGGGTGAAGAACGAAGACCATGTGAGCACAGAGAACTGACTTCTAAGAAAGACCCTGGTGTGTCCTGACGGGGAGCAATGTGCAGAAAGCGGAAGGCTTAGGTGAGACGCACCTGCAGTCTTTGTGGCTTGGGAAGCAGTGGAGAGACTGGTGTCACAAGAACTGTCTGGGAAGGAGGCTGGAAGTGTTGACGGGGGCCGTGAGAGGTTGTAGACGCCAGGGTACAGAGTTTGCACCTTGGGCGGCGGGTGATGGAGCTCCTGAAGACTTTACAGTGGGGACTGGGCCAGAAAAGCAGAAGGGTTAACCACCCTTGAATGCATGAGATTTGCTTCGTTTCTTTCCCTAATCAATAAGCCTACAGTATCCATTAGATTCTTAACTAAAATGCAAATCGCTCTGCACCTTTCTGCTTGGCCAGCTCTGGGAGATACGGGCTCAGTCTATGAGGCCAGGGCGTCATAGAATCCCCAGGGAGCATCCGCACCACATTAAGGTCTCATCCCTGCTGGGGGAGAGGGGGTGTCCTGGAAGAGAGATCAGTGGGTCCAGGTAGGCTTGTCTGACATGCTCAATGTACTTGTGCTTTGGATGTGTGTTCTCTAAGTCCCCACCAAAACAGTGCCTGTTGCCCATGAACCACTGCGGGCTGAGGGCCAGACGTCCTGAAAGTGGCCGCACCCACCACAGCCCTCTGCTTCCTCTCTCACTGGACCACCCCCCTCACTTTCTGGGGCTTGAGCATCTTCTGAACACCTTGCATGTTCCACACAATGTCGCTACTTCACAGACATCACGGTGTTTGATGCCACAAGTCTTGTGAGGTATGAATTACCTGATATTTTACAAACCAGGAAATAACAGCTCAGAGAGGCAGAAAGCATGCTCCCAGTAGGCTTAGAACAAGGTCACAACCGGTTACAATCATGTATTGCCTTCCTTAGGAAGGTTAATCACCACGGTCAGCATGATTCAAGTACAACCTTGCCACTAACTGTGTTCCTTTTACACTGCATGGAGGAAAACTTCCAGCAGATTCAAAAGTAGACAGTGAAGGACTTCTCTGATGGTCCAATGGCTAAGAATCCAAACTCCTAAGGCAGGCTGCCCAGGTTTGATCCCCGGTCAGAGAACTAGATCCCACATGCTGAAACTAAGAGTTTCGCATGCCACGACTAAATATCCCACGTGCTAAAAGTAAGAAAGATACCTACTGCACGCCGCGATGCAGATCAAAGGTCCCGTGTGCTGCAACTAGACAGCTGTGAAAGGCGCTCAGTCGTGTCCAGCTCTTTGCGATCCCATGGACTATACAGTCCCTGGAATTCTCCAGGCCAGAATACTGGAGTGGGTAGCCTTTCCCTTCTCCAACTAAGACAAATACATAAACAAGTAAATGTCTTTTAAAAAGTAGACCGCAAAAGGGACCCGTGTACTCTTCACTCAGCTTCATCGATTATTACCGTCTGTGCATGGTTGACTCATTTCTCCCCAACTTTGTTCCCCCTCCCACATTATTATTATTGTTGTTATTATTTTTAGACAGACTTTATTTCTAAGGGCAGCTTTAGGCTCACAGCAAAACTGAATGAAATGTACATGGAGTTCCCCACTCCACTGGCTCCCCCATGACCGACATCCCACACCGGGGTGGTGCCCGTTTTATAAACTGCTGGACTCCCAGTAATTCATCATCGTCACCCACAGTGCAGAGTCTCATTAGGGCTCACTCTTGGGGCTGTACGCTCTACGGCTTTGGACAACATGCAGTGACCCACGGCCCCCATGACCGAATCATACTGAACAGAGTCACTGCCCTAAAGACCCTCTGTGCTTGGCCAGCTCACCGCTCCCTCCCACTGAGCCCCTGGGAGCCACTGATCTTTACCGCTCCATCCTGGCTTTTCCAGAATGGCATACTGCTGACTCCTAGAGGATGTAGCCTTTTCATATTGGCCCCTATTATTTCTAGAATGTTTTCTAAGTTAATTTTCCCCAGGTTTAATAGTCTTAACATAAGAGACTTTATGGCAAGGGCTTGAAACACATTCTCTTGTCAAACTCTTTTTCTAACTCGTCTGAGCAACATAAGTGCCTGCTTGAGAGAGTTCAGGGATCATCACGGCCTCAGAGCTCACCCTGCTCCAAAGCATCCACTAATGCTCAGGAAGCACCTCCTTCCTAACGGTCTGGATTCTTGGGGTGGGTCACTCCATGGAAGAGGGGGTATTAACACAGATCTCACGGGCTTTTTTATAAATGTACATATATATTTATTTTCTACATTTAAAAACTGTTAACCTCGATATTTATTTATCTGGGCTTCCCTGATGACTCAGTGGTAAAGAATCAACCTGCTAATGCAGGTAATGTGGGTTTGCTCCCTGGGTTGGGAAGATCCCCTGGAGGAGGAAATGGCAACCCACTCCAGTATTCTTGCCTGCAGAATCTCATGAACAGAGGAGCCTGGCGGGCTACAGTCCATGGGGTCGCAAAGAGTTGGTATGACTTAGTGACTAAACAACAACAATAATTTATTATTTATTTATTTATTTTTGGCCACACCACGAGGCATGTGGGATCTTAGTTCCCCAGTTAGGGATTGAACCCTCGACCCCTGTGTTGGAAGGGCAGAGTCGTAACCACTGCACTGCCAGGAAAGTCCATCACAAGGCTTTTCTGAGGGCTCCGTGTCTGTCATGTAGCAGTTGTCTTGTGAATGGCATCGATTACTGTTCTGACTAATATACACACACACGTCTCTCCATGGACGGAGTAACTGGGACAGGGAGCCTCCTCCAGCTTCTTCTCACCACACTCACCTGGTTTCTCCCCACACTGTCTACAACCGTCTCTCCATCCTTCACAGCACAGTCCCCAAACCACAACCCCTGGCTTAATTTTGTAAAGTTTTTTGATTTCTTATTTTAATAAAGCCTTCTGAAAAAAACTTGTGGTGAAGATCACGTAACGCAGCATTTACTGCCTCCCCCATTTCTAAGTGTACGTGTAGTTCAGGGGCACTCAGTACATTCACGGGGTGGTGCAACCGTCACGGCCATCCACCCGCAGAAGTCTTCACGAAACGGGAACTCTGTCCCCATCAGACAGCCACTCTGCTCCCTCCAGTGCCCGGCTGCTGGCAGCCACCCTTCTCCTCTCTGTCTCTATGAATGGGATTGCTCTAAGGACCTCATACAAGCGGAATCGTACAGCGTTTGTCACTTAGCGTCTGGCTTTCTTCCCTCAGCATCAGGTCATTGAGGTCCATGCGTGTTGCAGCATGTGTCGGAATGCCCTTCCTATTAAAGGCTGGACGATATTCACTTGTATGGATAACGACACCTTGTATTTATTTCATTTATCCCTCATCCACGGATGGACACGAGGGTGGCTTCCCCCTTTCGGCCACCTGGAATAGAGCTGCTATAAACACGGTTGAACAAATATCTCTTCAAGTCCCTGCTTTCAATTCTTTTGGGTCTATACCCAGAAATGGAATTGCTGGGTCACGTGCCAATTCTATTTTTAACTTTTTGAGCAACTGCCAAACTGTTTTCCACAGCAACTGTACCATCTTACACGCTGGCCAACAGTGCAAGGTTCCAATTTCTACACATCTTTGCCAACACTTGAGGGCTTTTTTGTTGTTGTTTATTTGCTTGCTTGTTTTGGATAGCAGCCATTCTAATGGGTGTGAGGGGGTATAAATAAAGTTTTATTAGAACACAACCACATCCATTCATTGAGAAATTGTCCATGGCTGTTTTCCCATGACAAACTCAGTGTTGAGCTGTGCTGCCTGCAGAGGTACCTGGCCCTTAATGGAAAGTTTTGCCAACTTCTGAAAAGCTGGCTTCAATTCTGACCTGTTCTTCATGCAGGGTTTTGGAGAGTTCTTCACCTATTTCAGGAGGGAGCCAGGGCTCATGTCTGTTTCTTGACATCAAAAAATAAAAGTTGTTGACAAAAAGGTGTTTAAAAGCCCCCTCCAAAGCTTAGAGAAAACAGCTTCCCTCTTTAAACCAGGAGGCGGTGTTGCCAAGAGTTGGGAGAAAAGTGATTTGGAAACCAGTCAGCAGGTTCCCTCCATTTGTGCCTCTGGGAAACCAAGCACGTCAGCTAACAAACTCATTTCAGGGTCAAGTCTTCAGCATGTACAGCCTCCCTCTCCCTCTACTCTCCAGCATCGCCTTCATCGTACTGTCCTCTTCATCGCCAATCCTGCCCGCCTCGCCTATTAATCACACAACATCACACAGTAAGTGGTGAGTGACTTACGGGCATCCGGGAGTTGGTGATGGACAGGGAGGCCTGGCGTGCTGCGATTCATGGGGTCGCAAAGAGTCGGACACGACTGAGCGACTGATCTGATCTGATCTGATCTGGGTAAAGAGGGAAAATCCCCAACACAGACACATCAGGGAAGCCTACCAGCAAATACTGGGAGAGACATCTCTACGGGTGGCGGGGCCACACGAGGGACAGTCACATCCTCACTCTAGAATCAACCATGGTGAATAAGCAAGGGTCCTGGGTAACCCCAGAGACCCCCACCACGAGCACCCCAGCAACCATCCGGGAGGCCTCCTGCCTCCCCTCCCAGGGTCCTCCCATTGTTCCTAGGATTACTAGCTGGAGGCATCAGGACAGCCATGGTGGACGTGCCAAGGACTGCCCTGGTGGGGAGGCTAGGGACAGAGGAAGCAGGAAGGAAGGGTGACCGCTGACCTGTCCCTTGGGCATGGGTGCCGACTGCCCTGGAAGATCGGCTTTCCGGGATGTAAGAGTGTGCAACTGTCACTGAAGTACTTTCTGAGTTCCTAATATGTGGGAGTAGGGAGTGAGGTGTAGAAATGAGGACTCAAGAGTCTCTCCTTAGTGAGGAAACACTTGGGAGTAAATAGCAGTGGTGATGGCTGCAAAACATGGTGAATAGAATTAATGTCGCCAAATTGTACACTTTTGCACGATTAAAATGGCAAATTAGAACTGGACATGGAACAACAGACGGGTTCCAAATAGGAAAAGGAGTACGTCAAGGCTGTATATTGTCATCCAGCTTATTTAACTTATATGCAGAGTACATCATGAGAAACGCTGGGCTGGAGGAAGCACAAGCTGGAATCAAGATTACTGGGAGAAATATCAATAACCTCAGATAGGCAGATGACACAACCCTTATAGCAGAAAGTGAAGAAGAACTAAAGAGCCTCTTGATGAAAGTGAAAGAAGAGAGTGAAAACATTGGCTTAAAACTCAACGTTCAGAAAATGAAGATCATGGCATCCGGTCCCATCACTTTATGGCAAATACAAGGGGAAACAGTAGAAACAGTGTCAGACTTTATTTTTCTGGGCTCGAAAATCACTGCAGATGGTGACTGCAGCCATGAAATTAAAAGACATTTACTCCTTGGAAGGGAAGTTATGACCAACCTAGACAGCATATTAAAAAGCAGAGACATTACTTTGCCAACAAAGGTCCGTCTAGTCAAAGCTATGGTTTTTCCAGCAGTCATGTATGGATGTGAGAGTTGGACTATAAAGAAAGCTGAGCGCCAAAGAATTGATGCTTTTGAACTGCAGTGTTGGAGAAGACTCTTGAGAGTCTCTTGGACTACAAGGAGATCCAACCAGTCCATCTCAAAGGAGATCAGTCCTGGGTGTTCATTGGTAGGACTGATGTTGAAGCTGAAACTCCAATACTTTGGCCACCTGATGCAAAGAGCTGATTCATTTGAAAAGACCCTGATGCTGGGAAAGATTGAGGGCAGGAGGAGAAGGGGACGACAGAGGATGAGATGGTTGGATGGCATCACAGACTCAATGGACATGGGTTTGGGTAAACTCCAGGAGTTGGTGATGGATAGGGAGGCCTGGAGTGCTGCAGTCCATGAGGTCACAAAGAGTTGGACACAACTGAGCGACTGAACTGAACTGAACTGATGCTATATATATTTTAAAGTGGAAGTCAGTTGTGTCCGACTCTTTGTGACACCATGGACTATATAGTCCATGGAATTCTCCAGGCCAGAATACTGGAGTGGGTAGCCGTTCCCTTCTCCAGGAGATCTTCCCAAACCCAGGGATCCAACCCAGGTCTCCCTCATTACAGGTGGATTCTTGAGCCACCATGGAAGCCCAATATATATTTTACCTCAATTTAAAAACAAAACAAAAAACACTGGGAGAGGAAAGAGAACAGGGTATTTCTAGAAACCCCAGCAGCAGGAATCATGACTTCTCTGTCCATAACCCCAACATTTGTGTGACTCAGGGTCACGATTTAAAAACAAAACACACAAACACAAATAAACAAGCAAATGAACAGAAACAACTTGGGAATAAAAACTTCTGACCTTTACTCCCCAAAGAACCAGGTGGGGCATTTAGAAAAAGCATAAATATAAACAAATAGAAACGACCACGATGACCTGATAATGACCACGACCATCCAGCGGAGCCATTTAAGACCTGCGAGTCCTTTCTCACTTGACAGGATAATGACTCAAATCCACTGAGAGCCCCTTGAAGCTGTGCTACCTATGGCAGTCAGCAAAGCATCTCGTATAAAGCACAGTGTAACTGAATCCATGTAGGAAGCCCAGGAAAACAGGAAGTGGTCAGAGGCTGTGAGCCAGCTGCAGGGTTCAGGGCAGAAATTCTTAAGAGAAACTACGATAGTTAACCAAAGAGGGTGATTATTTCCAGCCATTTCATGCTCAGAATGTACTAGCTACGCCTAGAGTTTATTCTGATTCATTTTCAAGACTTGCTAACGGACACTGTCATCCTTTAGCAAAGGAATGCAATTTGTTTTAGGCTCATTGGCCAAAGGCTAAACACTGGGGCGAGGTGTTGTGTCCATTCAAGGGCTGGGTGCTTACACGAGTGCCCAGAGGAGCCGCCTGGCGGCTGGTGACGCGTCTGCATTTCCACATCCTTGCTGGCGCTCAGCTACTTCTGCTCATGGCTCATTTAGTTTCCCTCTCACTGGGCTGGTGGGCCTCGTGCATGGGGTACCCCGGGGAGCGCTCTGTGCCGAATCACACCCCACCCCTCAGGCTGTGCAACCTTGGGGAAGTGAACGAACACCTCTGCATTTCTTTTCTTCACTGAGGTCTGTGGATGGGGGACTTAGAGGGCTCAGTGTTTGCAAATGGCTCGGGTCTTAGAGTGTGCGTGCATGCTCAGGCGCATAGTCATGTCCGACTCTTTGCAACCCTATGAACTGTAGCCCGCCAGGCTCCTCTGTCCAGGGGATTTTTCCAGGCAAGTATACTGGAATGGTTGCCATCTCCTTCTCCGGGGATCTTTTCAACCCATGGATCAAACCCACGTCTCCTGCACTGGCGGGTGGATTCTTTACCACGGCACCAGCTGGGAAGCCCCTGGGTCCTGCCACCTGCTCAATAACTGGCAGGTGTTATCCAGAGTAGGATAAAGATACAAAAGATGGGCTTCCCTGGTGGTCTGGTGATTAAGAATGTGCCTGCCAATGCAGGAGACATGGTCCTATCCCTGGTCTGGGAACTGAGTTCACACAGGCTGCAGAATAACTGAGCCCTTGCACCGCAACTACCGAAGCCCATGTGCCAGAACTACTGAAGCCTGCCCGCCTAGAGACTTCACAGCACATCGAGAGAGGCCATCGCAACGAGAGGCCCTGCCCGCCTAGAGACTTCACACCACATCGAGACAGGCCATCGCAGTGAGAGGCCCTGCCCGCCTAGAGACTTCACACCACATCGAGACAGGCCATCGCAGTGAGAGGCCTGTGTATTACAAGTAGAGTGTAGCTCCTGCAACTAGAGAACACCCACGTGCAACGACGAAGAACCAGCGCAGACAAAATTAATTAATTAATATAAATAGACAAGATGATGGCCTCTGCCCTCTTCTCTGCTATTTATTTCCAAGGAGATTCTGAAGGATCTCCTTAGCATGCATTGAGCAGAGGAGACTTCAAAAGACCAGTGTTCATGAAAGCTCAGCTGGGGTTGAAGCTCAGAGAAAAGCAGAATATCCTGTAATTTCGCTCTTCGATTTTACTGGGGCTCAGAATCCCCATCACTGACGCTGAGTGGAGGGAACTTTCTAATTTCCCAAGATGGAAAGAGCGGCCTGGTGAGGTTCGTCCTCTGGTTTTGAGACTAACATTGCTGCAGGGCAGGGTGCCAGCCCAGGGCCACAGCTCGCCCCTGCGCCCATCTGGGCGGGCATCACATGATGGTCACATGCCCTGGGAGGGCTGCCCTCTTCGAAGGTTGTGTGCTGGTGTGGAACAAATTACTGCAGATGCACTGGCTTCAACAGCCATTATCTCACAGTGCCAGGGGTCAGAACTCCCTGTGGGCTAAGTTGGGTCTTCTGTTTGAGGTCTCAGCAGGCCTTGGTCCAGGAGTTGGCCAAGGTGAGTTCTGATATGGAGGTTCTGGACTTCCAGGCTCATCTGGGCAGAAGCCAATTCTTTGCAATTGTAGGTCTGAGGTCTCCCTTTCCTGCTGCCAGTTGGGGTCTCCTCTCTGATCTTATGGGCCACCTGCATTCCTTCTCATCAAATTCATCATCAAGTCCTTCTGATGCGTCACACCCTCCCTTCCTTCTGCCATGAGCCAGAGAAAATCCTCTCCTTTTCCTGGGCTCCGGGGATGACACGAGGCCTGCTTGGATAATCTCCCGAACTTAAGATCAATTAATTAGTATATTTGCAAAAGTCCCCCCTTTCCAGGTGGTGCAACACAATCATGCAATGATTATGTCTCAGTTCAGACGCCCATCCACACTCCAGCAGGAGCTTCCCAAGGACCCTCACTGATAGCCACAAACCTCTACCCCAATCTGGTTTTTCTGGATCCCACTTCCGCTTTTATTCTTCTGTAAGCCCCAGAGAGAGAGAAAGGGGGTGGGGGGAGGCAGTCATCTTAAAACTCTTTCCTTTGTTGGCCCTCCTGCTGTTCTGAGTATTAGCGACAAGAAGAAAGACTCAGCTTAGTAAAGGGGTGGCTGGAAGCTCAAAAGCATGAAAAACCAACCTGAACCAGGTCTTGCAAGAATGAAGTGGCTCTTTCAGGATTCCCTTCTCTGCAATCCACCGAGTGACACTTTCTATTAACAGGCATGACCTTATTCTAAGCCCAGGATGTCCTCTGATTCCAAGCTCGTTTGTTCCCTGGATTCAGTGTAGCAACCCAGAACACAAGAGCTCAAGAACTGAATGATGCTTTTCCTCCCCAAACAGTCCATAAAATCACCTAAACAGCCCTTCATATTAACATAATTCCTCTGGTTTATCCTAAAAAGATGAGGCTTTCTTTCTGGTGAGAGTAGCATGGCCTTGAGCATCAAGTATGGGACTGGAATTTCCCACACCCGTGTCATAACCCTAAGCAAGGAAATATGAAATTGTTCAATATCCAATCTCAGAGGGCAGCAAGCTACAGCTCAGGGGCCAAGTCCACCCCTCTGCCTGTGTATGTAAATAAAGTTCTACTGGCCAAGAGCCAGGCCTATTCAATTACAAGTTGCAAACAAGGAAGACAGAGCTCACAAAGCTGAAAATACGGCCTGTTATGTAAACAAATGATATTCAAGGAGAAAAGATATAATTACCTTCTCTGATCTCTAACAACAGTTTCCACTCCATTCCCTCTGTAAACTAATTAATCCTTCCATACTTTCTAGTTAAAATCTGTTTACCTTTTACCATGAAGACCATTTGATCTGTTTATTCTTTTTATTGTTTATTCTTTCCTGGACAGAACAGTGAGCACCTCCACACCCTCAACTACAGTCGTCAAGCAACCTTGAGCATCCTTCTCATTGAAAGTCTTGACATGAGATAGGAAGACTGGGAGTCAAGCCTCAGTAGGTGCTGGGAGGTAGGTGAGCACAGGGGTTAGAGCAGAGACTCCAGGGATAAATGGACTGAGATGAAATCCAGACTGTGCAAGCCTTGAGCTGATTCCTTGTCCATGAAATGGATACAAGAGAATATCAACCTGCTACGTGGTAAAGCTGAAAAGATCTAAAACGTGGCAAGCGCCTGGAACAGTGGCTGGACTGCAGTGAGCTCATGGTGAATGTCAGGAGGTCTGAAAATTACTCTCCAGTACTTCAACAGAGAGCGCTAGTTGAAGTGATATATTCCAAGTGCTACTATAGACGGTTGGTTACCAACCTTTAACCAGAAACCCATTCTGGAAGACGGCATAGGCTAAACCTCACCTTGATCAAAAGCAGAAATTCTAGCATAATGTGCATGCTCAGTCACTCAGTCATGTCTGACTCTTTGCAGCCCCACGGACTGTAGCCCTCCAGGCTCCTCTGTCCAGAGGATTTTCCAGGCAAGAATACTAGAGCAGGTTGCCATTTCCTCCTCCAGGGGATCTTCCCGACCCAGGGATCAAACCCATGGATCTTGTGTCTCCTGCACTGGCAGGCAGGTTATGTTACCACTGAGCCACCTGGGAAACCCCATGAATGCAATAATTATTCATAATAGTTTTCTTTTGTGAAAGGTGTGCCTGCTTAATGAATAGTGAACAGAAATGGCCTGTCCTGGTGGAACTCGAGGCCATGCAAGGTAAGCCAATGAGCTACAACACTGTAGGGACTCTGCCCGCTCCTGTGTGAATACGGTGCCTGGTGCCAAGGTGCCCAGTACTGAGACATGGGACCCAAACCTTGGGCTTCTGCTCTGGTCTCAGGTCACTGGTTTGCAGGACTCTGGCTCCTGATGTGACTATAAGCTCGTATGAATCTTGCCTCCAAATGATTCTCTCAACCCCTGAAACGACAGACGAGCAGTGCTTCCTGAAGTCTCAGAGCAGGCTGTGCGCACTGATTATTGGTGAAAGTGTTTCTTCGTGATACCTGTGTGTGGAAGGCTTGGACCTGACACTTTCTTTCACTATAACCTGGTAGTGAAGTGCTGAGTAGCTACCTTTTATCCAATTTTAATGATGAAAAATTGATGGTATCTATTAAACAAAAAAGAACCTAGAACCTACCTTTGGTCCGTTCCCAATTGTACAGCTCTGTCCCATTCTTACAGAATGCTTGCTTGTAAGGCATGATTATCTGCTTGGACTTCCCTGGTGGTTCAGACAGTAGAGAATCTGCCTGCAATACAGGAGACCCAGGTTCGATCCCTGGGTTGGGAAGATTCCCCTGGAGAAGGGAATGTCAACCCACTCCAGTATTCCTGCCTGGAGAATTCCATGGACGACTGAGTGACTAAAGCTTGCTTGCCCCCTTACAGAGTCCGGGCCTGGACTCCAGCTTCCATATCTGCAAAACGGGCTTAGAGAGGATCCTGATGGAGAGATGACACGTAGGGGTCCCCAGTCCTGCCCTGGAACCTCAGTGCGGGCCACGCAGAGCTGTCTTCTCCAGCTGCCCCCTAGGAAATCAACTTTCTAGTCACTTCTGAATTCTAATATTGACACATTATGTTAACAAATGCCCAATTAATGTCCCGCCTGAGATGACAAAGAATGACAGCGAAGGCTGCTTCCTGTCTCCCAGGAGATGTGCCGGGTGCTAGGTTGTCAACTGAATCTGGATGGGTTATGTCTGCTCAGCCCACCTCTGTCATTTTGGGTCCAGGGGTTGAAGGCATCAGAAGCAGACTCCTCTTCCCACACCATGCTCTGAGTCAGCACCTACAACACACTTCTTCCCGAGCGCCTGGGGAACGTCTCTGTCTCCTGACCCAGTGATGGCACACAGTGAAGCTGGGGAGAGCTGAAGGACCTGGGCACCTCCTCGACAACCAACAACCAGCATCAGGGACTTGCCTGGGGAGCCAGTGGCTAAGACTCCGCACTCCCAAAGCAGGGGGCCCAGGTTCGATCCCAGCTCGGAGAACTAGATCCCACGTGCCCCAACTAAAGATCCCGTGTGCTACAGCTAAGACCCAGTGCAGCCAAATAAATAAATAAAAACAAATAAATATATATATATTTTTTAAATAAAGAAGAACCAGCATGCTCCCTGCAGCAGTTTTTTAACCTCTGCTGTGGCCCCTCACCCCGGGGCGATGGCCCAAGACGCAGACGCACAGGGGATTATTCCATGTTGACTTGACAGCAGCCAGCAGTGAGAGAAACACCAGACACCAGGAAGACACTGACACGTGCAGCTGGAGGAAAGCGGGAGCTTGCTCATCCCATGCAGGGGCAAGACAGCTGACACTGACAAGCAGCTCTTACAAGCACCGGATGGGCCGGGACTCATCTGTACACTCAGATACCCTCTACAGAGCATAGGTGGGAACCATGAGATCAGCCCTCGCCCAGGTACCCAGACAGTAGGTGCGGGGCCGAGAAGCCAAGTGACTGTCCATCCTTCTCCCTGCCCCGGGAGTGGAGAAGGTGGGGGTCAATGCCTGGATGGAGGCACCCCCATGCAGGACGCACGCCACAGGTGGGTGGAGCTGCCCGGCCTTACCACGGAGGCACCCTCTATACAGAACTTATCGTTGACTTTTAGAAGATACATAAGGGAAAATGTAGTTTCTACAGCCTGCCTTCCTTTTCTCATGCCATGTCATGTGTTAGTTGCTCAGTCGTGTCTGACTCTTTGCGACCCCCTGGACTGTAGCCCGCCAGGCTCCTCTGTCCATGGGATTCTCCAGGCAAGAACAGTGGAGTGGGGTGCCATTTCCTTCTCCAGGGGATCTTCCCAACACAGGGATCAAACCTGGGTCTTAAAAGAGCACAAAGTCTTTCTCAAAACTTTTCTACAACTGGCTAAAAGGAAATCCATGCACTTGGCTCAAGCTCCAGAAGCAACCATGGGCGAGGCAGCCCTGATGGAAGGGGACGTCCTGAGAGGCATGGAGCAAGAATGCACGCTGGGGCAGAGCCTTGAGAACAGCGGCAAACCTGCCTAGAGGAGCGCGTGGGGAAGGTCACGTCTCCAGCTTTCCTAGGAAACGTTGGTTTGCACGCTGCACCGTGAAGCAGCCACGCAGTCTGGTACTGGGTGCAGCTTGGGGCGCCACGCTTGGTGGGGGGCTGGGGTAAACTGGAGGGAGCCAGAGAACTCAAGGTTATGGCACAGCAGCTGCAGACGCCACCATTCTCCGCTTTACAGGAGAGCGTGGACAAGACGAGGGAGAAGGACGGGGAGAGGAGGCGGGACGCTGTGCCGCGGGGGTGACTGAACGCACCCTCTATACGTGCCCGTATTGGGCTGGATTATTCTTAAGATTCCTGGGGCTCTGATGGGGGTGATGACATCTGGGCATCCAGACTGTGACACAGTGACATCTGGGCACCCAGAATTTGTGACACAGGTTGTGAAGGACCCAAGGGGAAGCCCTCATCCAGGGCCCCATCTCCGCCCAGCCTTCTGCTCCGCACGCCCCCACCCCAGGGGATGGGCAGGACACTGAAAAAGGCAGCCAAGGGTGGTGGGAGCCAGAGAAGGGCGCAGAGCCTTTTGAAGAGTCCAGGGTATGGGCGAGGAGAAACACTGTCTCTCTCCTCCAGGCTGAGCCATCCCACTTGCCCGCTGTGTGAAGCAGCATCGCAAATTCACGACTGTGACACATCTAACTCCTTTTCTACATTGAGACGAAAAACATCTTTACGATGTTCAGAACAAAATCTACGAACATCAAATTAAAACAGGAGGAGGGGGCAGCCGTCCTGCTAGGTGCTGACTTATTCTCAAACACAAGCAGACCTCACCTTCCATACCAGACAGTTTATTCCAGAGAGTGGCAAACGTTTTCTATAAAAGGCCAGATAGTAAATAAGTTAGGCTTTGCTGGCCATCTGGTCTCTGTTGTAACTGATTGACACTACTGTTGGGGCAAAAACCAAATGATTGTTTGTGGCTATGTGCTGATAAAACTTCATTTATGAACACCGGGACACTCAGGATTCATATAATATTTGTGTCGTGCTATTTTGACTTTTTGTTTTCAACCCTTTAAAAATGTGAAATGTGGGGCTTCCGTGGTGATCCAGTGGTAAGAATCCGCCAGGCAATGCAGGTGACTCAGGTTCAATCCCTGGTCAGGGAACTAAAACCCTATGTGCTGAGGGACAACTAAAGCCACACGCCACAGCTAAGGTCCCGGCAGCCAAATGAATAACAAAATAAAGCTTAAAACGTTGCTGTGTAACACAGGGAGCTCAACCCAGCGCTCTGTGACAGCCTAGAGCAGTGGGAGGGGGTTGAGGGGTAGGGGGAGGTTCAACAGGGAGCGGGCATATGTATACTTAGGCCTGATTCACGTTGTTGTATGGCAGAAGCCAACACAATACTGTAAAACAATTATTCTCCAATTCAAAATACATTTAAAAAAGAAAAGAAAATTATAAAGTGCTTAGAATCTTGCCCAGTTCAGCTCCAGGCCAGCGTAGACTAAATACCAGAGAAGTATTAGCTTAAAAAAAAAAAAAAAAAAAAACAAAACAAGTAAAAACTATTTTATAGCTTGTAGGTCATCAGTTCAGTCGCTCAGTCATGCCCGACTCTTTGCGACCCCCGTGGACTGCAGCACGCCAGGCCTCCCTGTCCACCACCAACTCCCGGAGTTCACTCAAACTCACGTCCGTTGAGTCCGTGATGCCATCCAATCATCTCATCCTCTGTCGTCCCCTTCTCCTCCCACCTTCAATCCTTCCCTTTCTTTGTAGGCCATAAAAACAAACAAAATGGACCCCTGCCCCCCAAAAGGTGGCGAGCAGATCTCGCCCGTGGGTTGCGATTTGCCATCTTCTGGTTTAAACACTTAGATCTGTGTGGATTTTCCAATTACCCCCATTCTCTGAGCACCGCCATGGGATGGGACTGTGCTGATCAGGGAGCGGTGATGAATGGAGCTGGGGTGTGGGTGGAGCAGGAGGTTTCTAAGGTGACCAGGCCTGTGCCCAGCGCACCAGGAGGGCATAGGCACCATGTTCCGCGGGAATGACAGCGAGGGGGCAGAGTGCCGAGACGGCGCCTCTAAGGGGCTGAGATGTTGGCTTCCGGCTCTGGGTCACTGCTGTCAGTGAGGTCACAGGTGTGATCTACCTTTGAAACAAGATCTGAGTCCAGGTACAAAAAGATCCTAGGGAATGGATGGAGAACATGAAAAAGAGATTTCAGAATAAGGAGGAGAGAGGAGGGGGTGCGGAGGCCAAGCAGAGAGTCTAGGGAACTGCAGCCTTTCTGGGCAGAGGAAGATGAATCCTGGAGGGGAGAGAGGAGAGGAGGGGAGGGGAGAGGAGGAGAGGGCAGAGGTGGGGCCGGCACTGGGCCGACTCTCCTTACAGCCCCAGCTGTACTGACTGCTCCATGAATATTTCTGAAGCAGACCAATGCCCAGAGGAGCAACAGGAGGCCAAATTTTAAACTGGGCTCTGCCGCCGGTCACACCACTGCTGCTCCAGCTCCTCCATCGCTCCCCCTCCAGCCTTTGGGCCCACTGCCCTCCCCTGGCCTGCTGCTCAGCCCATCTGCCTTGGGTCCACTTCTCAGCTTGCTCTCCAGCGGACAGCCCCATTGCCCAGCCCTGACCTCATTCTGGACCTCCATCGGGTCCACGGTGTTGGATTTGATGCTATCACCCCTGACGTGCTCCCAGCCATACGGCCACACGCATGAGAGGGAGCCCTGGACGTCCTGTTCTTACCCAGCCACTCGCTGGCCGCATGGGCCCCGTGTGTGTGTCCACAGCCGCAGCCTGCCTAGCCAGCCTTCTGGAAAGGCTAGAAATAGATTAAAAGAAAAAACAAAAAAAGACTCCACATCTGTCTCTGCTTTCCCTGCCAGATTCCTTCTGTTTCTGTTTTTTTTCCAAATGACCCCTTTAACTCTTCCAGGCTCTCACCCTAATCATCTCTGCCTGTGCTAAAGAGGGAGGGGAGCGAGGGAGAGCTTGAGAGTCTGCAAGCTTAGGCCCCAGAGTCTTGTCCTCTGCAGACAGCCACTGGGACGAAGAGCGGGGAAGGAATCGTGAGCAGAGACTAGGGGCAGAAGTGCTCTAGGCCCTACCTTATTTACCCCCAAGTAAGAAGCCCAACAGGCAGAGTCCACTGCCTGTGAAATAAAAAGGATCAGGGCTCCATCACACAGGTTGACTTAAGATTAACGAGAACCGGGACTTCCCTAGCAGTCCAGGGGTTAAGACTTCACTTTCCAACGCAGGCCGGGCAGGTTCAGTGCGGGTTCAATCCCTGGTAGGGCAGCTAAGATCCTACCTGCCTTGGGCCAAAGAGGCCAAACAGAAAACAGAAAGCAACCGTAACAGATACAATGAAGACTTTAAAAATGGTCCACATCAAAAGAAAATCTCTAAAAAAGAAAGATGCGAGATGAGTGGATAAGGGCAAACATTTTTTTTTTCTTTCCTTAAATTGTTTTAAAATTGAAATATAGTTGATTTACAATGTTGCATTAGGGCCGGCATCCGCCTGCCCCTTTACCTAGCCGTCC
Source organism: Bos grunniens (assembly GCF_055505025.1). Classification (NCBI taxonomy): domain Eukaryota; kingdom Metazoa; phylum Chordata; class Mammalia; order Artiodactyla; family Bovidae; genus Bos; species Bos grunniens. Next base: position 46,540,710 of record NC_141190.1, on the reverse strand, counting down.
ATGAGGCTCCCATGCAGGAAGCAAGCTGTGGAGTGAAGACTGAATTCTGCCTGCTTCAAAGCCCACGCTCCTCAGACACAGTTCATAAAACCACACAGACACATGCAGTCATGCTGAGCTCTGCTTCCAAAAGGCCTGGCAGGTCATGCGAGAGGCTACCTTCTCACATGACCGTGATGGACGGGAGGAGGTAGAATTCAGGATTTCTTGTTCTATCTGAGTCTGCATATGTGTGTATGTGCACTCAGTCGTGTCAGATTCTTTGGGATCCCATGAATTGTAGCCCACCAGGCTCCTCTGTCCATGGAATTTTCCAGGCAAGAATACTGGAGCAGATTGCCATTTCCTCCTCCAGGGGATCTTCCTGACCCAGGGACTGAACTCGCGTCTCCTGTGTCTCCTGCGCTGGCAGGCAGGTTCTTTACCACTGAGCCACCTTGGGTGCCTTGACACATGGCGTCTGGTCAATTGCGCTCACCAACACAAGGGCTCCATTGTCTGCATCTCTCCACCTTTCACCACCTGAACTCGGCCATGGCCATGGCCATAGAGGCATTTACTCTGATGTTAATGGGAGGCCACCGGGTAATCGGAAGCTAATGATCATCCACCTTCCTAATGCTAAGTGACTTATTACTCATAAGCACATGCAGAAAGAGCCCCGGGAAGCCCCCGCTGGCTGAAAACTCACAAGTTAAGCTTCTTAATTGAAAATATAATCTGTATTGCAGAGATTAAAATATATTGGATTCATTTTGGCTCAATTCTTCCCCATTGTCCCACATACATTTTCTTTATGCTACACAATCAAATTAGTTCCCCTGCTACGGAAATTATTTCCACACAATAAATCAATTTTACGGTGAAGCTACGTCTGAATGTCCTATTTAAAGGGAAAGCAAATAAGGGCTGGAAACAATTTTCTTACTGATGCGATCGCTGTTTGCATCATGTGATTTTGGTGATCTCTGCTGGTTTTATCTCTTTTTTAATTCTTAGCTTTCTTGTCTTCCCCTTCATTGTCCTTGGGAAGGTTCGGTTTGGTGTGGTGGGAAGAAGCAGGTAAGAGCAAGTGGAGAGGGAAAACCTTGGTATTCTGGCTCTGATCCAGGGATGGCCCATTCCCACCCTCTCCAGAAGTTTCCCCAGACGCCGTGCCAGGAGTAACACAGCCCTCTAGGTGGCCCCTAGTCCCTCATCATACTCGTTTACTTTTTTCACACCACTTATTAGTTGCTGATGTTATACAATCTAGCTGTATGTTTGTCGGATTAACGGCTGAGCCCCCATCAAAGAGAAGGCAAACCCCACGAAGGCAGGGGCTTGATCCCTCCTCTTAGGTGTTAGATCCCTCATGTCTACAGCAGAGCCTGGCACAAACCTAGACCAACAGTCCCGACCTTACAAAACGAGGCCCACATCAAAGCCAACGTGCAGGGAGCTTCACTCCTGCTGGAAGGGGGTGAGGCAGGGCAAGTGCTTATCAAAGGTGTCCTCGGGGCCCTAGCACGTTGTGGGACGTGTGAACTCGCAGGATGAGGCCCCACAGACCTTTCAGTGCCTCCTGGGCACAGGCCTTTGCACATGCTGTTCCCAGCCCCTAGAGGGTGCTCTTCCTGCCTGGACCCACCTGGTCAATTCCTTCCAGTTACTCAGCTCCCAGCCTTCCCAGGCCCACTGAACGCTCATAACCTGCTCTTATAGAACCATGAGCTTCTCCGTCAGAGTGCCCGAGTCCTGTTTATCATTAGACGCTCGCTTGTTTGGTGGTCTAAGCCAAGCCCAGGGTTTTCCTGTGGCCTCTCAGCTCCCTGACAGCAAGCTCCACACCTGACTTTGCTCACATGTACCCCCAGCATCAAGCACTCTATGCAACCCTAGTAGGCACTCAATAAACACTTGAATGGAGAAAGAATGAACCAAGGCTGCCACAAAAATGATCCCCAAGCTTATTTTTCATTTCAAATTCAAATGAGGCTGAATTTGCTAAATTGCAAATTTAGCAAATTGCAAATCAGGATCCATTTGATTCTCCATGTACATCTCCACATTAAGATGAGACAAGAGAAGGTTACTAACTGCTGGGCACAGACTGTACTCCAGATAGGCCGTGAGCTGCACAACAGACACTCTACCTGCCTTTAGAATAGGGGCTGATCATGACCCAAAGGCCACCAACTTCCTGGTCCTTTAGCATTGCTGAGGGAGAGCCCACAGTGCTAGAACAGCAGCAAGTTGCCCTCGGAGGGACCACACTGTATCTCACAGCACAACAGCTGCTGGGGGCTCAAACACCCCAAGGTGTCCAAGTAAGAACTCAGGAGACCGCCAGGAACACGCGGCACAGGAAGGGCACAAGCATTAGTGGCACGCACAGAATACACAGGCGTGTTCAGAAGTTTGAAAGACTGAATGTTGTCAGGTGTTCACTATCCCAACTCCCCGAACTCCATGAGATGGCCCTAGGACTTGTCACTGTCTTGAACTGCCAACCCAGGACGCTGTAGCCCAACCTAAGCCTTCAGAAAACGACCTTCTCTACGCTGCATGTGTGTGTGCTAAGTCATTTCAGTCATGTCCAACTCTTTGCGACCCTATGGACTACAGCCCACCAGGCTCTCCTGTCTAAGAGATTCTCCAGGCAAGAATATTGGAGTGGGTTGCCATGTCCTGCTCCAGGGCATCTTCCCAACCCAGGGATCGAACCCATGTCTCATACATCTCCTGCACTGGCAGGCAGGTTCCTTACCACTAGCACCTGCCAGGAAGCCCCTTGTCAGTGTTACCACTGAATAAACTGGAACTAGAATCCAGAGTGCCTAACTCCGGACATTGGACATGGTGTGTGTTCTCAACAGCTGACTGCCACTTTTGTGATTATAAATTAATTTAGGTGATCAGAGCTGCAGTGGTCTGCATGAGCAGTAAGACCCCTGCACTCTGAGTTAGACATTTTAGAATTACCTGTATGAACAGGGCAGGCAAAAGAAGATAGAAAAATTTGTACCATTTATTATATATCAAGTTTGAGGAAAACAACAACAGCAACACTGTTTTAATGCTGTTTTGTAAAAGCTGTAGTGGATTCAGCCTTTCTCTAGGTCTAATCAAACTCTGATGCACAGGATGAGCTGGAAGAGCAGGGCAACTAGGGATCCTGGAATCAGAACAGAGTGCGTGTCATTGCACCCGGGCCCACAGGCTTATACAAAAATACACCCCTAATGAGGTCACAGAGTTAAGATGGAAATGGCTGAAATGCATAGTGTGGGCCCAGAAAAACTGTCAGCAAAGTCTAAAAATAGCTTTACTAAGGTCTGTCAAATTGGGGGCAATAATTCAGGAAAATGATATAAGTGCGTATACAGACGCAGCAGCTCATTTGAGTACAAGGCAGCTTGGGGAACCAGGTTTGGGGTGAAATGTTTGATCATTTAAGGGGAGTTTCTTTATTCCATGCTGACATTTTTTTATGGCCTCAGGATTCGGGGGGGTGGTCTTTGTTCTCTACGGGGGTGGCTATTTCCAAGTTGACCTGCACAGATGCCTGCACATGCCTTGGGGGTGGGGTGGGGTTGGGAAGTGGGGCAGCCCCAGAGCTGGCAGCTGCCTGGGGAAAGCGAGGGATCCCTGTCTCGGGCCCTAGTCTGTGGTTGCCCCGTCCTTGGCGTCTGTTTTTTCTGCAGGAAAGCGCTGTTTTTCATAGACTCACACTCAGTTGTTGTCTTGTCAACACTGTCCTTTTGGGTTAAAGTCATACGTCTTTGCTAAAATAACCCATGGTCTGAAAAAACACACCCAAGAAATCACAAAAATAACAGTCCCAACACAGCACTTTAAGATGCGAAAAAGAGAGAAGCAGCAGTGCTTTTTGTTTTTAATGCTCTGTTCAAAATGAATCCAGATAAAAGCAAAACAGAATATGCATGGCTTTTTATACTATCTTCTAAACATGACTTCTGACTTCCAAAAAAAATTAATATTCCCTTCTATTTTTTCGCCAATGTTGTGGAATTTTCGTAGTGAATAAATAAGAGTCCGTCCAGCTCTTTCCTCTGAAACTCTAAATAAAAGTAAGTATTCAAATGCTTGTTGGCTGAGAGGATGCATAAAACCTTGAAATTCAGCTGATATGACTTCAGGGGCTGCCCTTATAAGGGATAAAGAAAACAGGGTTCGGTATTCACTTGCTAGGCTTGCCATAACAAAGTAAAACATCACAGACTGGGAGGCTTAAGACGGAAATGTACTTCCTCACAGTTCTGGAGGCCGGGAATCCAAGGTCACAGTGGCGGCAGGGCTAGTTTCTGGTTAGGCCTCTGTCCTTGGCTTGCAGATGGCCACCTTCTCCGTGTCCACACGAGGTCCTTGCTCTGTGTGTGTCTGTGTTCTGATCCTCTCTTCTTACAAGACACTAGTCACATTGGATTAGTGAAGTGAAGTCGCTTAGTCGTGTCCGACTCTTTGTGATCCCATGGCCTGGTAGCCTAGCCGGCTTCTCCATCCACGGGCTTTTCCAGGCAAGAGTACTGGAGTGGGTTGCCATTTCCTTCTCCCTTAATGATCTCATTTTAACCTTAATTCTCTCTTTAAGGGCCGTGTCTCCAATACAGTCACATCCTGAGATCCTTGAGTGAGGACTTCAACACGTGAATTCTGGCAGAGACACAATTCAGCCCATAACAGGTTCATTCCTGTGGGATCTTTGTATATCTTTTTAACAGTCCACAGAACGTGGTTACTATGATGCCCGTACGGGTTTGGTGATGCTCTTCCCTCTTGCCAAAACTTGATGCCACCAAACCCCATCCTTGATCCTAGGAGAGGGGGCAGTTCTGAACTGTGTCTGCTGGACAGCACCCTTGGCATAAGGAAGAAAGAGCTGCCTGGTCCAACCCCAAGACCAGGAAGCACCCTGGGCTCAGCACCAGCTCCTGGGTTCTCTGCTTTGCTGGCACTGCCTGTGAGCTACAGTCACCACACCACTGCCACCAGTGTATTCACCCGTCCATCTGCCCATCTCCTTGAAACCAGAGCCTAACTTCATCTCTGAATCCCCAACACACAGAGTGGAGACCCAACACACCTGAACATCAAGCCCTGCATCGTGTGGACTCACGCAAGCCCACCCGCAGTACCTGTGCTGGTCCTTGGGGGGGCGAGCCAGGTCAGGGCTCCCCCATCAGTGAACATCCAGGTGAGACAGACAAGGCTCCTTCCCCAACAGCCACGTTCTAGAAGAATCTGGGGAGACTCAGACCCCAGCTTCCCTCAGAGGCACTTCCTGAGCCCTTGGGGCCCTTCCCAATTTGCTCACATCATGATTCCTAGTTTTTCAACAGAAACCTAACACCGGAGACAAGAGGCCTGTGGCTTTGCCTGTCTATACACATAGATTCAAAATCACTCAGAGAAGCAGCAGGTCTGGAGCCAGGGAGTATGCAAAATAACTTACAACATAAAGAAACCCACTTACGATGGAAACTGCTGGACTTGTTTCAGACTCTCCCCAACGCCAGCATGATGCTCCTCTCAGAAATCAGCAGGTGCAGCTTTTTGTGGCTCATCCAGAACACACCCCAGTAGAATCATCGTTCATTTCCAAGTGACCTTGGCCTTTCTTATTTCTTTTCCCTTCCCTCAGCTTAAAGTTGAGGGAAAAAAAAACAAAACTCCCAAATCATACTTAAACACACACAAACCCACAATGCCGACCGACTCTAAATACCACCTCCTCCCAAGAAAAGCATTTCTATGGCCTGCCCTTCCTTGTTTGCAAGATGCACTAAAAATAGACATCATTATGATAACCCAGGTCCCAGGAGGAATTTCATGTCATGAGCAGGCTCATCAGCCAAAGTGTAAAAACAGGTGCGAGCAAGATGCTCTGAGTCAAGAGGAATATTTCCAGTTTCAATATTCCTGGGTATGAAAAGTCATTTTCTCTGAAGGGGTGCAAAGCTCTAAAAAACACCACATAAAATCTGTTCCACACAAAACCTCTTAAGAGAACAAATCAATTCTGTACATCAGAGAGCAGCTGTACAAAAATAACACACACACAGAGACCCAGCTCAAATGCAAACATGCACACGCTCAGAGCCGAGCCAGGAGGGAGGCCCTGATGGAGGGGAGCCTTTGTGATCACAGAGTGGGGCTCTAGTTCTAGATCGGGTCCCTCTGCCCTTGGGCAAATCCATCCCAAGAAAATGCACTTGGCAATTCAGCTCCAAAGGGAGGTTCCAAGCACCCTGCGACAATATCAGAAAATTAGAAATGAACTCGAGGAGGAAATATTCCCTCCGACAAAGTCTCTGATAACGTACAGGGATTTTGGAAACATCACTGACTATTTTGTTAACTTCAAAAAACTCAAACTTGAGCCGTCAGTAGCCTGCCGCCTTTCTAGTCCCCTTGGAAGTCTCCAGGTCCATGTGTTAGAGGACTTCGGAGAGTGTGGCTGCCAGCAGGTCACAGAGAAAGGGGGAAGGGCCAGAGGCTTGGGGTCACCCTCTCTGCCAGCATCCTGACAAGCACCTCAGCTCTTCGTCGAGAACTCCTGTCTACAGAATGAGGATAGATGGAGGAGTTGTGTGAGAATCAGAAGCGGAAACCAATGTATTTCAGTGAAAATGAAGCAAAACACACCTTATATTCATTAGGACGGCTATTATCAGGAAGGGAGAGAGAGAGAAAGGAAGAAAGAAAAAAAGGAATGAAGGAAGAAAAAGAATTGTTGCTGAGAATTTGGAGAAATTAGTCTTTGTCTGCCATAGTGGGAATATAAAATGGGGCACCTACTGTAGAAAATCATATGGAAGTTCCTCAAAAAAACAAAATACAGAATTATTCTCTGATCCAGCAATGACGCTTCTGGGTATATACATAAAAGAACTAAAGACAATTATGCACTCATGTTCATAGTAGCATTATCCACAAGAGCCAAAAGTGGAAACACAACACCATCAGCAGATGAGGGGACAAGCAGAATGCAGTCCATCCATACAATGGGATATTTCTCAATCTCAAGAAGGAAGCAGATTCTCACCCGCTTTAACATGAGTGATCCTTGAGGACAGTGTGCTCCGTGAGACAAGCCAATCACAAAAGGACAAGCCGTGTATCATTTTATTCATATGAGGCATCAAGAGAACTCAAACTCATAGACAGCCGGAAGGTGGGTGTCAGGGGCTGGGGGAGGGGAAGAAAATGGAGAGTTAGTGTTTAATGGGTGCGGAATTTTAGTTTTGCAAGATGAAAAAAATTTCTCACAGTCGTATGAATATACTTGATACTAGTGAATTCTGTATTTTAAATAGTTTAAGATGCTAAATTTCATATTATGGATATTTTTGTCACAATTAAATCTTTTAAAGTTTTAATTGAGGGAAAAAAAAAAACACACCACCACTGTCAGCATGCCTATGACACAGGAAGGGCTCCAAACACTGTTCTGTTAATATCAGCCCTTTCTGGTGCTGTACCAAAGAATCTGTTACCACTGATCAGCACTGGCTACTCTTTTAAGTCAACAAACCTCAGGTTAATTGTTCTCTTTTCATATTGCAAGATGAGGAAAACCTTATCTCTCTGGGTGCTAGGAGCCCTGGGCAAAGATTAAAGAAGATTCCCAGATGATTGCTGGCTGAGGAATTGGAGGCCAACTCGGATACCCAGGGAGAACGTGAGGGGCCAGTATCAAGATCATGGCTCACAGACTGATCACAACAAGCTCCAGGACTCCTGAGGAAGGGAGCAAGGCTGACTCAGGCCTGAGAAAAGATGGAAAGAAAACAACACCGAAGGAGTTTAAACAAATCCCGGACCCCTCACCTGAAAGGTAGGGACACCTGCCTTCTCTTCACTGGGGTTGAAGCGAACGAGCCTCAGGGGAGAAACAGGGGGAAACCTCTCCTCCAGGGAGGAACAGGGGAACAGGTGGTGGCGGGGAGGGGGGGACATCAGGTTGGGTGGGGGCTCATTCCCCATCAGCCGTGGACAGAACACTCTCTCTAAAGAATGAGTTGTTGCTGGTTTGCCTGCAATCAACAAGGATGATGAGAACGTTGCTCCTCTACGTGTATGCCTCCTGGAAGAGCTGCCTCGGAACGAACTAGAAAATGCAGAGCTCCAGGCTCCTTTCCAGATCTTCTGGATTTGAAGGTGTATTTTGATAACCTCTCCAGGAGATCTGTGTGCACAAAGAAGCTTGGGAAGGACTCGGGGTAGAAGGCCCCTTGGTCTACTCTTCCTTGCATCTCATCATATCCAAATATATGTGCGTAAAGTAAGTAAAATCCACTGGAGGAATATAAAGTCCAAACTCAACTGGAACTTAAGCCCAACACAACTTAAGAACCTCCCCCACGGTCCATTAGTCCAGTAGTTTGGACTCACCTCTTCCACTGCAGGGGGCATGGGCTCAATCCCTGGTCAGGAAACTAAGATCCTACAAGCTATACAGCCAGAAAAGAAAAAGAACAACACGTGTCTGCCTGCATCACACTCATTTCAGATTAATTTTCTGCCATCAGCTTTGATTGGCCTTTTGCTTGTCTTCTGATCATCATCTAATAAGACAAAACGGGAGATAAATCAGCGTCCTAGTTTGGGGCACTAAGAGATTGTAGTAACATGTTCTAGCAGCCCATTGGAGTTTATTTCCTTCCATTTCATGACAGCCGAGGCATTAAATAGTCTTACATCATCAGGCTGTCCCCTGCCTTCTCTGTGACCACTCCTGTGGCTTTGAAAATCCAATATGAGACATCATTCTTTATGGCAACCTCCATAGCTGCAAGCAAAGCAATTTTAGAGAACACTTTTCCGAGAATAGTTTCTACATACTCGGCGTCTGTTACAAATTACTCCCTGGTTTTGACAACACTTGTAAAATACGGAGTTTAAGTAATACAAATGAGTTGTCAAATTTTCATGATGTAAACAGTCAGAAAAGTTGTTTCCTATCAACAAATCCATAATAAGCGGCCATAAAGCTAAATGATTGGACTTCCCTGGCGATCCAGTGGTTAAGACTCCAGGATTCCAATGTAGGGGCAGTGGGTTTGATCCTTGGTCTGGGAACTAAGATCCCACATGTCTCACAACATGGCCAAAAAGAAAAAAAAATTACTTAAAAATTATATATTTAAGAAAGACTCAACTACTTATTTGCTACCCAGCCATTCCTGCTAACTGGGCACTCGGTGGTTGGCAGACACCTTGAGACCATTTCCTTCATTTCCCAGAGTAAATTCCCAGGGGCAGTGGTGTTTGGGCTACAACATACCCCATCCACAGGAAATCCCAGGTCCTAGCTCTCAGAGTTGATTATCAGCAGAACTCTAATTTAAAAAAAAAAATGAAGAATACAGAATTTCCTTGACCTTGAATGTAAGATGTGCAGAGAATTTTTTAACCTTGTGAGTCATCTTGTTGATTCCAAAACATTAACCTTGAAACTGAAGAAGGTCCTCCATAGAGGAACCCCAGTAAGTCTTGGAAACAGTTAAGGAAACAGAGAAACATGCTTGGAGCTGTGTCATTTCCTAGTTACACGGTGTAGACAATCCCAAACTGAGATCAGAGAGTGGATCCTATACCTCAGGTCCCCTCCACTATGAATGAAGAGCAGGATGCAGGGTCACGTATCAGAGAGGCAGCTGGCCAGACGCCCAGGATGCAGACCACGTCCCAGCCAGGTGCGCTCGAGATCAGCAAAAGAAAGAGTGAGCTCAGGTGCAGCCATTGCGTCAGGGATGGCCTAGTGGCAAATCAAGTGGTTCTTGAATTTCCACAAATCGTGAAACCAGCAGGATGGAATTCAGATATACAGTCTGAGACTCACTCTATGAAACAGAACAAGCCCGCCCACCACCAAGCAGACAGAACAATGCCAGCCAGGTCCCCACCAACGTTCTCCTGGTTCCAAGTGCAGCCTTAAATAGAGCCAGTCCACCAGGGGGCCGTCCCACTACCAAACCAGACGGAGGGCTACCTGCCCACCCTGTCCACACAGAGCCTCTAGGGAAAGCTGAGATGAGGAGCTCCCAGGAGAAGGCTGGACCTACACGGCAAGGGGGAGAGGAGACCTGGACAGGGTGCTGTCCCAGAGCCGGCAGCCTTGTCTGGAGATATGTTCAGACACTCAGAGGGAGGTCGGGGAAGCAGAGGATTAAACACAAGGCCCAGGAAGTGGGCCAGGAGCTCTGCAGCAGAAGGCAGCCAAGCAGCACCCAGTTCAGAGCAGAGCCACCCTAGGGAGAAGCCAGGGCTGCAGAGGTAGCTGGCTGCCACTTCTGTACAGGCTATGTTGCTGAAGGGTCACCCCAACCCCCTGACCCCCCATCTCCCCTCCAGGATCAGGCAAGAATGCAGACGGCAGACTGGGAACTGCTCACTAGGACAGACAGTGCCTCGGACAGGGGGATTTCTTTCAAGGATCTGGTGTCCAGTTTAGAGACCAGTTGAGATCGAAATCATTTCAGAGGAGATGCAGGGTGGGCAGGAAAGAGTCACAGCTCCCAGAGAAAGTGCAGATCCTGAAAAGGGAAAGTGCCAGAAGTGTGGCACCATGTTTCCACACCACGTGGTCCAAAGGACCCCTCTGCCCAAGTGTGTGGAGAAGAAGGAAGGATTCTCAGCAGTTTCTCATAAAGTGACAAAGCTGTCAATCAAAGTGATGAAAGACCAGAAAAATAAGAAGGGCCTTCAATCTCATGTGGATGGTTCCAGTGAGCTGTTTCCACCTCTTTCCACCCACTTTATATTTGTTATGAAATTAACATTAAAAACTAAAATGAAAACACTTTCTTACAAATGGATCTTACTTTTAATCCTAAAATGGTTCCCAAATTATTGTCAGTATATTGCATCTTTTCAATTATGGCTAACTTAACGGTTACACTTTGCACATAACATATGTAAATATTTTTCTTAATTCTTATCCAGAGAGACATTACTGTAAAATTCTTTTTAGGAAATCAAGACGTTCTGACTCTCAAACTTCAATTTTAATGTCCCCCCACGGCTTTACTTTTCGTTTAATTTCATAATAGCTAAAAACCTAACACACAGAGATAAATGTAAAAGCCCCCCAAACAGTGATCCAAGCTTCTCATAATGTAGTCATTATAAACAAAGCGTATTTCCCTGATAAATTCCTGAGACCATAAAATGCCAAAGTCAGAAAAGGAGGCCCAGTGCTGAACTCAGGACAAACTTCTAGGTGAAAGAGAATACACTCTCACTCGTGACAACCTAAGTGCATTTTCAGGCAGTCAGCCCCCTGAGTGCCGCAAAGCTCTCCTATGATACCTCAATTTTGGCTTCTACGTGTGTTTATGAACCAGGTTTTAAGATGACTGCTCACAGTCACTGCTCTTGATCACGCGGGCCCAAGGCACTGCAACAGCACATAACACCAAGAATTCATTGTGATCAAAAAATAAACATCGGGACCTGTCCCTAAGAAGAGCAGTTTCTAACAATCCACGTTTGAGGTTTTCAGGTTTCAATCCAACTCAAAATCAAGTATATATATAAAATATACTGGAGCTAACCACATAAAACATTCAATCTCAGATTACCTTATTTAGATACAAAGATCCTACAATCCTGGGTTCAAGCCATCTAGTCAACCCAGTAAAGCCCAGGGGCCTGGTCTATGAAACGAGCATATGAAAAGACCCTGGCCCTGAAAAACACTACCTCTGAAACCAACCAGAAGAAGCAAATCAATAAACTCCTACCTCAGTTTAGACATGGCTGAGACAATGGACATCTCAATTCTACAGCCTAAACTCAGTCCCTCTGGATTCTTTCTGAATGCAAATAGATGGCCAACCTAACATAAGATTCTGTTCTAGAGGATACATTTTTGAGGCTGGAGAGCATGTTCAGCTACTTTTTGCCTCAGCTCCCTGAGGGCATATCAGGGTTTTTACCTGGGGTTACCAGATTACCATCCTCTGTCCTAAACTGCAAGACCTGGCCCTATGGCGGGGCCAGGTCATGCACATCACGGGTATTCCCCTTGAGACCTAGCTCAGGGCTAGGCATGTATAGGCACTCATGCACCTCAGAAACCCCCTGAAATCATTTTCAGGGAAACCAAGCTCTCCAGGTCACCTATACCCTCTGCAGAGCCTTAGTATAAAGCATGTGGACCAGTGTCCAGGTCACGAAGACCACTGCAGCCACAGGCTTCTTTCTAGACTCCTGGCTCTTCTGGCCATTCCTCAGGGCACACAATCCCATGGTCAGCTGGGCAATAAATAAGATATGAAGCAACAAATTATGAATGCCCAAAAGGAAGAACTGTCTTTTGAAAACTAAACTGAATGCTTTGGTGGCGGTGGTGGTTTAGTTGCTAAGTCCGACTCCTGCGACCTCAGGGATTACAGCCTGCCAGGCTCCGCTGTCCATGGGATTCTCCAGGCAAGAATACTGGAAACTGCCATTTCCTTCTCCAAATTGAATGCTTTAGAAATATTATAAAGGTAAATAGCATAGAAAAGTCTGCAAAACTAGGCATGGGTGAGACAACTGGAAAAACTAGAAAACGTGAAACTCGCCTAACTCCACTTTAAAGAAATCTGAGACAGAACTGATGGACTCTGCATTATAAAAGTGGATCAGAGGACACTCACTCACTGACTCTGCATTTGGTTGTTGTTCAGTCACTTAGTCATGTCTGACTCTTTGCAACCCCATGGACTATAGCCTGCCAGGCTCCCCTGTCCTTCACCTTCTCCCCGAGTTTGCTCAAGTTCATGTCCATTGAGTTGGTGATGTCATCTAACCATCTCATTCTCTGCCGCCCCTTCTCCTTTTGCTCTACATAAAAAGATCAGGAAAAAAAAAAAAGTGAAAAAGGTAAATCTCTGTGTTTTATGTAAAAACAAAATAATAAAGAAGTGTGATAATCAAAAGAATAGCTTCTACCTTTTCTTTTTTTTTTTAATTTATTTTATTTTTTAACTTTACAATATTGTATTGGTTTTGCCACCTCACTTCTGGGTTAACCACATTGCAGAAGACACCTTCTACTCTGGAAGACCTTAACATTTAACTGGAAGTCACAAGTGCATAAAAGAAACTTCAGGAAAAGAGCTGACATTTTCCTCTTTGGTATGACTCCTGAAAAGGCAAAAATACACTTGAATTTTGCGTATCATAAAAGAGAAAATTGTTTTCTGAAGCACATGAAGGCCCCCGAAGAGAATCCCATGTTCCAGAGAGCAGAATAACAAGCTGCTAGTGTACCTGGTTGTGGTTTGGTCACTAAGTTGTGTCTGAGTCCTTGCATCTCCACAGACTGTAGCCCTCCAGGCTCCTCTGTCTATGGGATTTCCCAGGCAAGGATGCCGGAGTGTGTTGCCATTTCCTTCTCCAGGGGATCTTCCTGACCCAGTGATCGAACCTAAATCTCCTGCATTGGCACACAGATTCTTTACCATTGAGCCAGGTAAAGGCACGGAGAAGCCCTCTTAGGGTACTACCTCATAGCACAGCATTTTTTTTTTTAAATCATTTGCAAACAGTTTTAACTCCTGTCCCTCTGTGCCCCTTGAGCCATGTGGAACTCCACATCCTGAGAGTGAAGAACGCTCTTGTGTTCTTTGCACTGCTTTGCACATGCAGTTCCTTCACTCCCAGGCCCCTTCCAATCTCAAATACTCTTTTCCTGTTAAAACTCTTGTAAGAACAACCCCCACATAGCTTCTCCCCTGAACTCCCCCAGGGCCAGGCTGGCCCAGATCAGTCCTTCCGTCCTTCCAGTTGATAAAACTACACTGGGTTCTGTACATGCTCCATCCATGAACACCTCATGCGCTGTGATTGCATAACACTCTCTCATCCTCCACTAAAAAACAAAAATGAAATCCCAGTACCTAACCCAGAAGAAGTTAGTAACTGTTGGGTAATAAGACGAAGTGAAGTGTTGACAAAGACTCTCTCTTTGACAAAACTTGAGTCTGGCTCCTCTAAAACCTCTTCTTGATCAGCTTTGACTTTAGTCCCCGTTGTTGCAGCCTTAAACAATCCGGTTGTAGCAAGTCAGGTCAGACAGAATCCCTCCTCCTCAATATTAATCAAAGCCTTCATCCCTCACTTTCCATGTACAATCAGTCCTCTATATCCACAAGTTCCTCATCCATGGATTCAAACAAGCGTGGATCAAAACATTTTTTTTATATAAGGTACGTGAGTATCCTTGGGTTTTAGTAAGATCCTGGATCCAATTACCTGTCTATATCAAGGGACAGACGCAAGTTACTGGTCTGCCTTCAGCAGGAATCCTGGTAAGTTGTTCTAGCAAGATTTCTCCCATAAGCTTCCATCAGAATAACATAAGACTGCACGCTTCCCTGACGACTGGGCAAAAACTGCCACAGCTTAGCTGGTAAGTTCTGATTCATCCACCATATTCACCAGACATTGCAACTTCATATGTCCATTTATTTCGGTCTTTACAAAATTCTCTTAATAGGAAACATTTCAATTCCCTGGAAGACTGTAAAAGGTACAGTCTGGAACAGTTCTTTGTTCAAAATGATATAAAGTTTTGGGAGGATGAAATTATGAAGTTGTCTGAAAAATGGCAAAAGGTATTGGAACAAAGCAATGAATCTGCTGCTCAATAAAATTCTTGGTGAGAAAAAAAAAGGAATTCCCCAACCCTTTTATCCTCTCAGTAATCCTCCATCCACTTACCCTCCCAAACCGTTCCTTGGCTTAAATCCCCACCTGTTCTTTTTGTGTTTGGAGTGGAGCCTGGTCTCTCCCTCCTACTACAAGCCTGTCTCTCCTACTACAAGACACCTACCACAGCAGCTCTGAACGGAGGCTTCCTCACCATTTCAACAAGTGTCACAGTGATTATCTGAATAGTGCAAAGTGCTTTTGTATTTTATTGCAAACTTAAACACAATATTTCATCGAGCAACTTTATGATTAAAAAAATGTTAATATCATGCTAGTATTTAAAGAAACGCCCCGATGGCTCAGCAGTAAAGAATTCACCTGCAGGAGACATCGATTCCTGGGTTGGGAAGATCTGCTGAAGAAGGAAATGACAACCCATGCCAGTATCCTTGCCTGGGAAATCCCATGGACACAGGAGCCTGGTGGGCCACAATCAATGGTGTCACATAAGACAACTTAGCGACTAAACAACAACATTTAAAGAAAAAGGCAGCTTTTCTAATGACCTCACACTTGCGTTTTCATTGCAAGCAGAGCTAGTATCCCACCTGGAAGCTGTCATGATGAGACTTATTTGGAAATGTTTCTGTTCCGTCTGTTTGAAGACCCACACCCCTACCTCCTTCAGGTACAAACTACGCTGAGGTATAAGACGGTACACTTACAGATTATCCAATTGAGCACCAAGACTTCAGTGGACCAGTAAAGTTAAAAAGCCAGTCTGGATGGTGGCCCTGGGCACTCCACTTCTTAAACACAATGGCCTAGACTTCTGCCATGGCAGCAGGTGAGAATGGATGCTGGGGGAGCTATCCCTGTCATCCTCAAAATGCCTCTAACTATGGAAACAGCTGCAGCTTTGACTCAGAGACAGGCAGAGAATAATTTTCTTTTTAAAAAGCCCCAGGATTCCCTGGGAGAGGCGCGCCAGCCCCACAGGAAATGCCCTCTGGCGCCCGCCTCCAGCTCAGGGCCCACAGTGTCTGTCCAGTGATGCCTGAACACAGGGGTCCACTCAGCACTTCCCTCACCCACCTGCCTGCCTGCCTCACAGGTGCATGTGGAGGGCACACACTTGGGGTTTCAGGTGGGCCAAGGTTGGCTTGAATTCCTCCAGGGCAGACTGAGGCTGAGAAACACAGGCTGCGGAAAGAGGTGGGCCAGCAAGGGACTTGGACGAACATTCGAGATTCTCACCATAGGCAGAAGGGTCCCTGGGTTCTGAGACCTGCCATACTACCCTGCGGGGCCTGCCAGAAGGAAGCAGGTGTCTGAGACCAGCCTCAAAGGAAAACTCAGAGGCCTGGGGGCAACACGCTTGCAGCGTGCCTTCATGGACCCTTAAGTAGCTGACTTGATACAAACCCTTGCCCACAACATTCAATTTTTTTTTTTCAAATACTGAAACCTGGATGTTACACGTTCACAGGGGAGTACAGTATTGAGAAATTATTAGCCCACACAATGAAAGGGAAGCTGTTTGGCAAACACTCGTCATTCCTCCTACCCATCCCTCGACAAAAAGAAAAAAAAAGCCCTTAGTACAGTATTCGCGTCAAAGTTAGTTTGACAAACTCACGTTCGCTAAATCAACGAAATATTTGGGTCATTTTGTTAGGGTCAATACACATGCTAGATGCTTTAAAAAGGAAGCAAAATCTACTTTTCAAAGCCCTTGTTGAATCACGTTGGTGTAAAATGGGCTCAGAGAAACTTAACCATTAACCTGCAGATCTAGATAAAACCTTCACTTCAACCCCTGTATCCAAGTGCTTTGCAAGCTGGGCCCGGCGTGCGCCCAGAAATGGATGTCAGCCTCTCAACTGGAAAAAGCTTCCAAAACACTCCTCTGTGTTGATCCTGGCTTCTTTTATAGAGACTCAATCACACAAATGTGTGTTTACTCTGCGAAGATAGAAACCTTGGCTGCTCTTCCCAAGGGAGGTGTGATCCTAACCTCTCAGTTCCAGTGTTTGAATGAGGCCAGAAGGTTAGGAAAAGCTGGGGTCCATTCTGGGGACTGCAAGGAGGGGTGCTCTTGGCTCTCACATCAGCTTGGCCGCACGGCAGACCTGAAGTGTCTGCCATCAGCTTCAAAATGGCCAGGAGGGAGCTCTGATAGAACAACCTCTGCTGCTGCTGTTAAGTCGCTGCAGTCGTGTCCAACTCCATGTGACGCCATAGACGGCAGCCCACCAGGCTCCTCTGTCCCTAGGATTCTCCAGGCAAGAATACTGGAGTGGGTTGCCATTTCCTTCTCCAATGCATGCATGCATGCTAAGTCGCTTCATTCAGGTCTGACTCTGTGACCCTATGGACAGCAGCCCACCAGGCTCCTCTGCCCATGGGATTCTCCAGGCAAGAATACTGGAGTGGGTTGCCATTTCCTTCTCCAATGCATGCATGCATGCTAAGTCGCTTCAGTCAGGTCTGACTCTGTGACCCTATGGACAGCAGCCCACCAGGCTCCTCTGCCCATGGGATTCTCCAGGCAAGAATACTGGAGTGGGTTGCCATGTCCTTCTCAAGAACCACCTCTACCACAAACACAAAGCAAAGAATGTCAGATGGTGCGGGAAGAGCACAGGGTTGGGGGGTGGTTGGAGCTGGAGAGGAGGGAGGCAAAGGCCTGGCACAGGCATCTCCGGTGACCAGAGTATAGTCCAGAGGTTTCCCCAAGTGAAAAACCATAAAGAATGCAAAGGCAGATATACAAGGAGTCCCAGAGCCTGCGTAAGAAAAAGAAAATACACTGGACCATAATCCCCGACACCAGCACGACTGTGAACTTCATGACCTAACGTGGAGGGGCAGCCCTTTTCTTTTTTCTTTTTTCCCCAAAGTATCACCCCCAAGATACCCATTAATTGCAAAGGGGAACCTTATAACTTTACAGCAGAGAAACACAACAGGCACAGCCTTGACCAAGTGACCAAGGTTAACCCATCACCAGAAACAAGACTTGTGGACATCGTGTGGGCCCTGATAAGACACCGTGAGGATGCAGCATCGTTTCCGCACTGTTCTTGCCAAAGATGCACAACCTCAAACTAATTCTGAGAAAATCCCAGGCTAACCCAAAGGAAAAGATGGGACTGACTGCTACTCGTCAACTGAAGGCCACGAACAACAAGGAAGGTGGAGAAATTGCCACAGATTCAGTTCAGTTCAGTCGCTCAGTCGTGTCCAACTCTGCAACCCCATGGACTGCAGCACGCCAGGCCTCCCTGTCCATCACCAACTCCCGGAGCTTGCTCAAACTCATGTCCATCGAGTGGGTGATGCCATCCAACCCTCTCATCCTCTGTCATCCCCTTCTCCTCCTGCCTTCAATCTTTCCCAGCATCAGGGTCTTTTCCAATCAGGATCACAGATCCGAGGAGACTAAGAAACAAAGTCCTAAACACTGGACCGCTTGCTTGTTTTGTGACTTGACAAAATTCTCCTGGAGGGCAGTCCCAGATGGATGTGGTCTGCCTATTTGCATAAGACCCTCCTATGGTCCTTGGGTCCTTCATTCTAGAATATACTGACCTTTGCTACTCTGGCCGTCTCTATCTATACCCAGCCTCTCAGGGGCTCTTTTCCTGTTTGACTTTTTCTGTGGAGCTCAGGAAAGAATCAGAATGATCAGGAAAAGCCCCAGGAAGGAGGGGTAGGTGGTGGGGAGGAGGGTGGCGGTGGGGGGGTGGTGGGGCAGACATGGGAGGGAGGTCTTCCAGTTCAGTGTCTCCCTCCACATCATGATCTCTACCTGGCAACTCCCAGGAGCCCAGGTGGGGATGCACACTCCCTGACTGCTGCCCACCCCCATCTGCTGCTGGGCACTGCTTCCAGCTCAAGTCTGACGCTGCCACCAGCCTGTGGAATGTACCCGAGAGAAAAGACCAGAACTTGCTGAGCCCATTGAGGACACTGGTTACCTTCCCTTCTGTGGTCCTGCTGGCCTGTCTGCTTAAATCACACTTACTGTGTGTGTGTGGTGGGTGGGGGAGAGCTGGCTTTGCGGAAACAAAGTCCGCTCCCAAAGGCAAGGACGCACCAAGGAAAGACATGAAAACTGGGGGAAGTAACACTGCACAGATACTTTTCTATTTTAAAACCGCATCCCCAGAAAGGCAGGAGACATGGGATGGGGTGCAAGGCTTGCTCTCACCAGTGGAGACTTGTACGTGCTACAAGAACTTAGTTGAACTGAGCAAGTCCCGTCCACCCTTGACCACAGCATGGTGACCTTCCAAAGTGGCCACAGTGGAACCAGGAGGTCACATTAAAACTCAACTAGAATGGCTAAGGTGATGGCCTAGGTGTCCTAGGACTGCGGTAACAACCAACCACAAAGGGCTGGCCTCAAACACCAGAAGTTTAATCTGTCACAGCCCTGGAGGCCAGAAACCCAAGGATAGGGTGTCAGAGGGTCAGCTCCCTAAGAAGCCAGCCTGGGAGACTATACTGCACACCCGTGTCTTAATGTGTGGTGACCCTGGCCTCCCTGGGAGACGCTCCACTCCAACCACTGTCTTCACTGCCACATACTCGCCCTGCGAGCTGGTGTCTGGGCCTGTTTTCACATCTCATAAGGACACCAGTCACAGGATGAGGCCCCACCCTACTCCAGTGTGACATGCAAACTCGATCACATCTTCAAAGATGCTATTTCCAATAATTCACGGACTCACCCTACTCCAGTGTGATGTCTGAACTCGATCACATCTTCAAAGATACTATTTCCAAATGATGTTATATTCACAGGTCCCAAGGGATAGGAAGTCAAGGTACCGTGCCAGGGACATAATTCATCCTGATAGGTGCCGAGGCAGGCTGCACGCTACCTCCCCCATGCTCCTCTGCATCATGTGATGCTTTGTGAGTGAAACTTTATGAAACTTTACGAGTGAAGCAATCACCAGACTTCTGTCCCTGTCAGGTCCATTTTCTCATCTCTCACGAGTAGGGCTTCGCGTTCCTTCCCCAGGCCAAAAAAGGCAGGAAATTGCTGACAAATGTGTCCAAAGTGATGCTCTGCTCGCTGCAGGCTCTGGATCTTGCGCCATCAACCCAGAGAAGTTTGTGAGGTGTTTCTCTTGAAATCAACCCATAGCGGCTTTTACGCATCTTCATCAGATTGAACGGAGCCTGGCTCTGAGCAGATCATCAGCTTCTGTGCTCCCCGGGGCAGGAGGCAATCTCAGGTGTGAGACAGTTGATGGCACAATTGGGGAGGAGAGGAACGCTGAGGGGAAATGCTTTCCAGTTGACAATGGTCAAAGCAATTGCTTGGCTCACTCAAGGAGAGCTGAAGGATACACCAGTAAATTTAAAAAGAAAGGAAAACTCCTGATTAACTCAACCATGAGAGATAATTTAATGAACAGATTTCATTTTAGTTAATGAATGATTTATTGAAAATGCAAGCAAATTTACCCTCAGCTACAATTATCACTAGATAATTTCAAAAGAGGGAATGTACTGTCTAATTAGTCACAGTCTTAAACTAACCTTAAACAAAGGGATTTCATCTCTGAAACATTTGATTAGCTGACTTGTGCTTTTTGATACTAATTATCATGCAGGTATTATTTGTATGGCTATTAGGTTTTAAGGTCACAGAACATGGTGTCATTAAGTATACATAAGCAAAGACTAAAATGATGGTGTTCATAACTAGGCATAAATGTGATGTGAATAACAGTTTTTAAATTCACACTGATTCACACTTAAGTGATTATCTCCCTTACAGATAGGTTATCAGACAAGGTGGGAATAATTACTTTTCCAATATGATGTTTGGTGAGATAATTAAGTAGTGTTTGTCTCCCCTCAAGATAAAATAAACAAAACTTTGAAATGAATAATCTTCAGATCAGGAAGCAGAGAAGGCATCTCAACAGGTCATGATGGTGGCATTGGAATCTTGCTGCAAAAGGATGCTCAGAACTGCCATCACTTTCTTCTAAAAATGCTTTCTGCCTCCTCCTGTCTCATGGAACTGACTTTCATTGCAAGGGTTTCTTAAGCTAATGGTAGAAGAGTTTGGTTTTCAGTGTTCCAAGATGCTGAAGTCTTACTACAGAGAGTTACTAATATTTATTACTGTAAAAGTGATGTAACATGATGGAGAGGCGCTTCCTTTCTCTGAGAAACATCATTCTGTTGTTGAATTAGAAGAACTCGGTGAGAACACACCCCATCTGAGGCTTCCTTCTTCAGCATCAGTTACACAGGTTGGTCCTTCTCTTCCTTCTCCTTCCCTGCTCAGTGGCCCCTCCCACATCTAACCACGCCCTTGGTCCCGAGTTAGGGCTCATTATTCTCATGACCTATCGCCTCTCTGCCTTCCACCAGGATAACCTACGACTTGCTTCTCGGCTCCCGGGCTATACTTGCATGATCCTACTGGTCAGTGCGTCCTACCTGTAGGCGTCTCAAACCACGCGTGCGTACATGCTCGTGCAGTCCTCTCGGTCGTGTCTGACTCTGCGACTGCAGGGACGATAGCCCTCCAGGCTCCTCTTTCCATGGGATTCTCCAGGCAAGAATACTGGAGTGGGTTGCCATGCTCTCCTCCAGGGGATCTTCCCGACCCAGGGATCGAACCCACATCTCTTATGCCTCCTGCACTGCCAGGCAGCGTCACCTGAGAAGCATTTCCCAAGTTAAACTTACAACGACCTTCTTCCCCGACAAGCCAACATCTAGAATTACACACACTCCTTCCTCATAAGGACATCACCCAAAGGCCACTACTGCTTGCTTCACTCTCTTCACCCTCATCACCTGGTCCTGAAGTTGGCTGTGCACAGGCCAGCCCTTCCTGGGAACCAAGGTTTGCAGAAGCTCAGCAGTGAGGGAGATGAGCAGAGAACATGCTATGCAGCAGCCACGGTCCAGCCGCGGTGAGCGTGGGCTGAGATCACGGTCACGCAGGGGCAGGGAAGACTCCACCTCCCCTTGGCAGGGCGAGGGGGGCACATTGAGAGGCGATGGCAGGTTTCTGGTGTGCTTGCTTGGCATATGGGCAAAGAGAGAAAAGCAAACTCAACTGCTGGATAATCCTGTGTGGCCAATTATACCACAACGAGTCAAATGTTGGGCACTGACATGGGATGGACAGGGGGCCTTGCTGGGGCTCCAAGAGGAACATGAGACTTCCCAGGAGAGGCAGCTGCCACCCGCTCTGCATAGGGGAGGGGCTCGCTCCAGGTCCCTCACCCTCTTCTGCCTTCTCTCATGAGGAGCTGTGACATTTCAGTGTTTTGTAAGAATCTTCGTGAAAACCATCTGGAGCCTCTGTTTGGTTAATGGAATCTGGTGCCATCCAGCATGCGATCAGGCAGGTGTACGGAGGGTGAGATGTCTAGATAGTGTCACCGACTCAATGGACAGAAGTTTGAACAAACTCTGGGAGACAGTGAACGACAGGGAAGCCTGGAGTGCTGCAGTCCATGGGGTCACCAAGAGTCGGACATGACTCAGCAACCGAACAAGAGAGGAAATCCCACATCAATTAAGCACAAAAGCAGACTTTCTGAGTGAGAAGGGTCCTCAAAAATCATACATCAACAATAACACTCATTCATTTCATAGATAAGGAAAAGAAATCCCAGAGATGTTAAGGAACTTGCCCCAAACTACACAGCACGCTCTAAGAAAGCCAGAGTTTGTCTACCCAAGATAGAACCTTCCTGTACTTAACTTTACCTAAAAGCACAATTATCAGTGTCCCATGGGAGATTTAAATACCACAATCTGACTTTAAGTTTTTCACACTGTCAAGACCTTAATTACACCTCTAAAACTGTTTTTAAAAATGAAGACGATGTAATATATTCTGTCACCCGAATGGGTGACCTAGAGGTGAGGTAGGAATCCGGAGCCTCAGCAGCAGCCCCAGGCCATGTTTGCTAAAGGGCTCCTCTCTGGCTCCAAAGACTTCCCATCGCGGTTGTGTCATCATGATTTAAAAATAAGAAAATTCACATTAAAGGAAGGCCTTCATTTCATCAAATGGTACAAATACAGGTCTCTGAAGAAAAGGTTCAACTTGTACATAAAATCTGTTCTAAATCCAAGTCTACTTGCGAGAGGCCTTAAAATAAGCAGGCAAGGTCCACCCAAAGGATCATGAGAGTGGGGGCAGGAGAGGTGACATTATTTGAGTTGGGGGGACAGGTGGGCTGCGGGGGAAGGCACCCACACCTGCCATGGAGGCCGAGGGTAGGTGAGCAAGCACTGCACATCCATCCCATGGTCCCCGGAGCTTCCCTGAAAAGCTGAGGGGCTCCATGAACAGGAATGTGCGGGGTAGACCAGATGGTCGGAAAGCGTCTATCACCACACCAGAAGTGGGGTCCAGGGATTCATCAAAACTGGAGAGACTTCTCATCTTTGCTGCTTTCTTTTCATCTTGTGATGCTATTCCACAAGTATCTACTGGGTGCCACCTACATGCTAGATCCTGTGCTGTATCTCAGGGTGATCTGGTCACAGAAGCCATTGAACAGGTTCAGAGGAGCTGACCGTGTGGCTTACTGGGCAGACAAGTGCCCCCGTCCCCACCACACCAGAGTCCCACACCCACCCCTCTCAGACTCGCCCAGCAGGTGGAGGGGTCTGACCTGCCCATGAGGGGAACAGGGACAGGAGGGGAGGGGAGGGCTGTGCCTTGGTCAAGGACACGTGTCACATGCACCTCGGCTGCCCCGAGAACGGACCATGAAGGCAGTCTGGGCGGGATGCACCCAAGGAGGATGCCAGTGACCTGCTCCTGGCCCTGCAGGGCCCAGACAAGGGGGCAGCGTTCCTCTCGGACCTGACCCTCAGGGATGGGAGAGACACAGCCGCTTGAAGGTTGCCACGGAGGGCTTCCTCTGCAGAGCAGGGCCTTTGCTACTCTTCCCACCTAGATCACTGTCTCCTTGGAGACAACATGAAATGCCAGCCAGCAGGGCTCCACGTCCCCAGGAAGACTACTCCTCCAAGTCTAGGGCTCTTCTGAAGATCCAGGGCAGGGGGAGCCCCGTGTCTGTGAAGCCTCCAGACCCCAGTACCATCCAGCAGTGCCACACAGAAGGCACCCTGGTGGGATGTTGGGACACCCCGCCTCTATTACCCTGCCACCTCCTCTCCGCATCCTGCCGAGTTCCTGGCTGTCAGGTCAGGCAGGGCACTGCTGGGCATCTGGATGTTTTTTAACCCTCAGAGCCTTTCACGTTACAAATTGAACCTGTCAAGTTGGGACTCTCCTGGCCCTGTTTCTAATGTCCCTAACAACTGCGGGGCGGCAAACGGGTGGCCAGGAGACAGGGCATGAAATCTGTCTGCCAATATCAGCTCTCAGGGGGTCGAGAGTCACTTCACATCATCGGCAGGTTTCCTCGGCCAGAGCAACGCATAAAGCGCATCGCTGCCATTGAGCCGTGAGAACCGCTTTTATTTCTTCCTAAATGAATGTGGTCGACGGCCGACAAGTGGGCAGGCTGCAGCTTTCAGCAGTCAACAGGAAGGAAAGAGCATCCGAAGAACTTATTTACAAAACAGAAACAGACACACGGACACAGAAAGCAAACATGTTTACCAAAGCGGGAGGCAGGGAACACATTTGGAGTTTGGGATTAATAGACACACATCAGTACACTGTATATAAGACAGACCTACTGAACAGACCAGGGAACCATATTCAATATCTTGTAATAACTTCTAATGGAAAAGAATCTGAAAAAGAATATATATGTAAATATACATCCTAAAGGAAACCAACCCTGAATATTCATTGGAAGGACTGATGATGAAGCTGAAGCTCCAATACTCTCGCCACCTGATGGGAAGACCCGACTCATCGGAAAAGACCCTGATGCTGGGAAAGATTGAAGGTGGGAGGAGAAGGGGACGACAAAGGATAAGATGGTTGGATGGCATCACCGACTCAATGGACATGAGTTTGAGCAAATTCTAGGAGATAGGGAAGGTCAGGGTAGCCTGGTGTGCTGCAGTCCATGGGGTCGCAAAGAGTCAGACACAATTTAGTGACTGAACAACAACAAATATATGTAAAACCAACCAAATCATTCTGCTGAACACATGAAATTAACACAACATTATAAACCAACTATACTTCAATTAAGGAAAAAAAAAAAGATATTCAAAGATGCATGCAATGATGCACGTGAAAATCCGGACTTCACAGGCAGGAACACCACGCAGTTAAGAAGGTCCTTGTCTCCAGTGTTGGGATGGGACTGTGCCCATTGGTCCCTGGCCTCGGTTCACTGTTATTCAGGGCAAGTGACCCCGAGGCCCTCTGACAAACATCAGGGGCCCATCTCTCCTGTAAAGACACACACAGGCTCGGAAGCACTGTTTCACACTCTGGAATCTATGAGACAGAGTAAGGGAACTCTGCAGCCAGGTGGTCAGTGGACAAGGTGTCCCAACCCATGGAGAGTGGCCAAGTCCCTCCGTGTCCAGGGAGGACCTGCAGCTTCCTTCCCCAGGGCTGGCACACAGGGTTGACAGAACCCACAGGGTCTGGAAAGATCCCATCTTGGACAGACGTGGAGATGCCAGCAAACATTTACAAAGGGTTTAAAACGAGAAGGAAAAAAAAAAAATCGGAGAGCCCAGGAATGGTCTTATTGGGAATGCACATAAATGAGAACTGTGCAGAGTCAGAGATGTCTGCTAGAAAGGTTGCCAGAGGCCAACGGTGACTCAGCTCTGGCCAGTGGATGAAACAGACCCACACGCAGACCCTCCAAAGATCAGCGGCCACTCCGTCCTTGTCAAGACACAGAGCCTCGCTCCAGAGCGGCGCCGGGCCCAGGGCCTGCCGCAGCCAAGGGTTGGTGAGAACACCATGCAGGAACAGAGGCGGCCCGGGGGGTAACCCAGAGAAATCCCTGTCCTCACCGCCCCCTGACCACTAGCCCTCTTGTTTAACAGCGTGAACATGTGCTTTTTATTACATGCCCCAGAAGATAGCGCACAGAGAAACAGACGGCATCTCGAGGTGCAAGCCAAGTGGCGTGGAATGCAGGCCGGAAATCATGTTTAAAACTGGACATGGAACAACAGACTGGCTCCAAATCAGGAAAGGAGTACGTCAAGGTTGTATATTGTCACCCTACTTATTTAATGTATGTGCAGAGTATATCATGCAAAATGCTGGGCTGGATGAAGCACAAGCTGGAATCAAGACTGCTGGGAGAAATATCAATAACCTCAGATATGCAGATGACACCACCCTTCTGGTAGAAAGCAAAGAACTAAAGAACCTCTTGATGAAAGTGAAAGAGGAGAGTGAAAAAGTTGGCTTAAAACTCGACATTCAGAAAACTAAGATCATGGCAACTAGTCCAATTACTTCATAGCAAATAGATGGGGAAACAATGGAAACAGTGACAGACTTTATTTTGGGGGGCTCCAAAATCACTGCAGGTGGTGACTGCAGCTATGAAATTAAAAGATGCTTGCTCCTTGGAAAAAAAGCTATGACCATATATACCCAGACAGCATATTCAAAAGCAGAGAAGTTACTTTGCCACTAAAGGTCCATCTAGCCAAAGCTATGATTTTTCCAGTAGTCATGTATGGATGTGAGAGTTGGACTATAAAGAAAGCTGAGGACCAAAGAATTGATGTTTTTGACCGGAGGTGTTAGAGAAGACTCTTGAAAGTCCCTTGGACTTCAAGGAGATCCAACTAGTCAATCCTGAAGGAAATCAGTCCTGAACATTCAATGGAAGGACTGATGCTGAAGCTGAAACACCAATACTTTGGCCACCTGATGCAAAGAGCTGACTCATTGGAAAAGACACTGATCCTGGAAAAGACTGAAGGCAGGAGGAGAAGGGGACGACAGAGGATAAAATGGTTGGATGGTGTCACTGACTCAATGGACATGAGTTTGAACAAGCTTTGGGAGTTGGTGATGGACATGGAGACCTGGCGTGCTGCAGTCCCTGGGGTCACAAGGAGTCGGACGTGACTGAGCGACGGAACTGAACTGATTTAATAAAATGGTGGTATTTTAAAAACTCTTATTTTAAGAGGGACAACTAAAATATTTATGTATGAACTGATATAATGCCTGAAATTTGCTCCAAATAATGGTAAGAGAGAAAAAGATCAGGAGATACCTAGAACCAGCTTAGCGATGGTTTGTAACAGTTAATGCTGAATGGTGGTTATAACAGAGACACTACACTTCTCTAATTTTCCATATACGTATAAAAAGCTTCCATAATAAAAAGTTAAAAAAGCAAAATACATTGGCATTGAAATCCCACTGGAGAAAAAGACATATCACCTTCAGACAAATAACAAGACTCTGTAGAATAAAGAAAAGCCTAAAGATAGCGGAATCATTGTCTTCAAGAAAATATTTTTTTCAAATAGAAAAAAGTCACTACCAGCCTAAATTTCTTTTCCTAAAATATGTTTCAAAAATGAAATATAAACAAAGATATTACATGGTAAAGAGAGAATTCAAAATCAGCAGACCCAGGTATTCCTCGAGCAGGAAAACAAAAAGAAAGGATCCCAGATGGAAAGTAAGGGATACATGAAGGTCATGATTTAATCATCACTGAAAGGAAAGAAGGTGGAGGCCTGCACCAGAAGCGACCCGGAGGGAAGGCAGGGAGAATGGAAAGGCAGAGAGGAGGGCTGGCAGCTGGCGTGCTGGGGGCCGAGTCAGTCGGAAAGCCCACCAGCGAAGGGCACTGGGACACGTGCGTGGACCACAGGAGAACGGCCGCTCTGGCTTCCGCAGGACGCTGTGGAGAGAGGCGCCTCCCCCAGGCTCACGGGAGCCCGAGTCTATCACATCAGCTCATTGAATAAGCAATCCGCTTAGACAGCTCCACCAAGTCCAGAGCGAGGTGTTTCAGGTAATTCCTTGCTCTAAAGCTGCATCGGCACAGACAGCTTATTGCCAGGCACTGTGGCAGGGATGCCAAGAGTGTTCTCCGGTCTGAAGGGCATCCTCAGATCCCCCAAGTCACCGCCACCCCGCCCAGCAGCAGCTGATGGAGACCTCCACTATCAGAGGACAGCGTGACCTTGGAGGTCCGAGTATACCTTCAGCTGACCACACCTGCACTCCCTGGGCTAGTCCCCTGCACCGGGATGGACGGCACCTGGAGTCCACAGCGTGGAGTCCGTCTGACCTCCAAGCTGGAGGCTGAGCTGTGAGTCCGTCTCTGACCTCTAAGCTGGAGGCTGAGCTGTGAGGCCACCCCCACCCACCGCCCACGCCAGGAAAGCGGGGGATGTGTGCTCAAGAAAGACAGTGGGGTCTGCTGAGCCCTCCCCGCCGTGTCCTCTGCGCAGCTTTTGTCTCTGGAACACTTAAGTCAAAGAACAAGCTTCATCAGAGAAGTAAAAGAGTAAATTTAAGCAGAAACAAAGGAAAACAGTCAAAGGAGACCGAATAATCATAGTAGAGCCACTAAGCCTAGTCAAGGACTTTCAGTTCCTCTTCAAGGCTATAGATAATATTCTGAACCACATCCTCTGAGCTGTCTTACAGACTCTAAAACCTACACCAAGTAGAGAGGTTAACTGCATGATGACCAGGCTGTAGCCATGACGTAAGCTGCCACAACTCTGAGAATTGGCTCAAAGAAATGGAAATAAATCAACCCTGGAACTGAAGGTTAACTGTATCTGTGATGCTGGTCAGACCACCGATGGCCAACTTGAAGATGACTGTCAGAGCTGACTGTGCTGTTTCTGCATGTAGCCCCTCCCTCAGTCTGTAAAAGCTCTACCCCCTGCTTGTCAGGGAGGGGGTCGGCCTTTGGCCAGATGTCTGCTCCCCTACCCCCTGCACAGCTGTCAGCATTTGAAATAAAGCAAACTTTCCTTTCCACCAACCCAGACTGTCTACTGGCTTTTGGGTGGTGAACAGCCAGACCCTACCTTTCAGTAACACATACACCAGAGGGTCTCTATTACATCAAGGTCAGCAAAGTCATTTGTGGGTCATGAGCCACTTCACTTTTTATCTTCCAATATCTTCCATAATAAACATGGATTTCTTTCACAAAATTAAGAAACAAAATATATTATGCATAAAATTCAGTACCATAAAATGTGCCTGCTTCACACTCAGATCTAATGCAAGTCCAATTAGAACTTGAAAAAAATTATTTTTGATAGGAGATTTAACAAAACAATTTGAAATTTCACTTGGTAGAATAATAAATTAGAATACTAAAGAAGAATCAGAGGAAGAGTAATAAGAGAGAACTGGTTGATATTAAAACATACCATAAGCAGTAACAACTGAGACGATGTGGTCCTGACCCAAGAATAACAGATTATGTCATAGAAGCAACAGATTGCCTAGGAATGACCAATAATATTACCTAAAACATTTGATGGAAAGACTCACTTTTAAATTAAACAGGGTTATTTAACAAATTATGTAATAACTAGCTGCAATTTAAAAATCAATTCAGAAACTTTCAGAAAGTCAAATCCAGACAAAACTAAAATCTTAAATATAAAATAATAAAATAAAAATAAAACCTAGGATTTCTCTGATGGTGCAGTGGATAAGAGTCCACCCGTCAATGCAGGGGACACAGATTCGATCCCTGGTCTGGGAAGATTCCATGTGCTGGGGAGCAATTAAGTCCATGTATCACAACTTCTAAAGCCTGAGAGCCTAGAGCCTGGGCTCCACAAGAGAAGCTTGACAGTGAGAAGACCACTCTCTGCAACAAAGAGCAGGCGCCACTCGCTGCAACTAGAGAAAGCCCTCGTGCAGAAGCGAGACCCAGGGCAACCAAAAACAAGTAAATAAATAAAGCTTAGAACTGAATATCAAATTTGAAAATAGAGAATGCTATAAAGAAAAAGATGGAGAGACTTGATAAGCTAAAAAATTTGGATATAAAATAACAAAAGCAAATTAAAAAAAAAATCCAATGAGGTAGCAAAAAACAACATAGGAAAACCAGCTGTAGAAATATCAAGTAGGTTAATATAATAACCGTCCAAAAACGCTAATAAAATTCTGAACAAAAAACATTAAACCTCAATAAATAACTAGGCAAAGGATATGAACAGTTTGCAGAACAAAAACTGCAGTTAGAAAATGAATGCAAACTATTTTCTCTTGCAGATAACTGAGAGTGGAAATGTAAACAAAATATGGCCACTTTTTGCCAATTAAAACTTTTTTTTTAAAAAAAGATAATACTAAACGCTGGCAAGCGTGCAATAAAATTGGTAAAAACCCTTTTGGAAAGTAATTCAACAATATGTATCAAATTCCAGTAATCCCATTTCTGGGAATGTGTCCTAGGAAGTAATCCAAAATACAGAATCCATATGCATGAAGACACTCATCACAATGTTATCTACAACAGAAAAAACTCAAGAGCAACCTAAGTAGGAGAAACGAGAGAACCTCCTGGCAAGACACCAGGTAGATTAACTCAGCCAATAAGAACGCTGGTGATGACAACTCTGTAGTGACATGGAAAACTGTCTGTGATAGACTGGAAAGTAAAAAACTTTAGTACACAGATGATGCTTATGCCAGGGATGGGCTTCCCGGGTGGCACCAGTGGTAAAGAACCCTCCCACCAATGTGGGAGACATAAGAGATGCGGGTTCCATCCCTGGGTTGGGGAGATCCCCTGGAGGAGGGCATGGCAACCCACTCTAGTATTCTCGCCTGGGGAGTCCCCCATGGACAGAGGAGCCTGGTGGGCTCCAGTCCACGGAGTCACAAAGAGTTGGATATGATTGAAGTGACTTTGCACGCACACATAAGAAAGTAAAATATACATGTAAAATGATCTGCCTGAACCCAATGAGACAAGAGAATTACGTGTACTTTTCCTACTCCTCTCAGGCTAGATATAGGATGGCTTCATTCCTTGAATAATTACTGAATATAACATATTGAAAGCAAACACTGTGCAATTCTCCTGTGCCCTGGGAGGTTGGGAGCAGGCAGCTTGCCTTCTGGAGACTTCTATAATCTCCACGGTGAGAAATCAGGTCAAAACCACAGAATGGGGCTCGGCCCCCGCACTGGGCTTTGCTCGGATGTCACTGGTTTGCTTGACTGCATGTCTCCTCCTTCCATCCACACTCTGACCTGCTCCTTCCAATAGTGACTGCCCGTGGCAGACAAGGAACCCAGCAGCTCCAACCAAGGGCAGGGCCGTGAAAGCACAGCTGGGAAAAGAAAGCCAATGATTCATCATTCTGTGTAGCAGAGCAAAACTCCAGTGTAGGGCTCCATGAGCAGAACTTGCAAATGGCATTCAGGGCATTTTGCAGAGTTAGGCCAAGGGCACCCTAGCCCAACACAGCCCCAGCAAAGCTCTGGTCTTAGCCAGACATGACCCACAGAAGCACTGCACTTCCAGCACGTTTTCAACTCACAGGACACGTGGCCCTTGGGTGGAGAACTTTTCATGTTTATCTGTTCTCACCTGGTAGGAGGAAAAAGGGTGGGGAAGTAGTTGGTAAACCCGAGTTGCCTGGGCCCCCTCTGGCAGACACCCAGCATCACTCTGCAGAACCTTTTTTTTTTTTTCTGTTGCTTCTTTTAAAGTCTGCCACTAAAAAATGACAGATGATTGTCACCCGAACAGAGCCTGCTCTCAGGACACGGGGTGATGTTGGAACAAGCTGAGAGGAGAAGGATATATAGCCAAGAGAATGTTGTTGCTGCTGAAGAAGCAAAGAAAGGAATGATGAGGATAGAGGGGACAGACAGTGACGCCCGGGGAAGCCTGGCATGCTGCAGCGCACAGGGTCGCAGAGTCAGACACGACTCAGCGATGGAACAGCAACAAGACGCGAGAGACGGGGGTGGCGGGAAGGAGAGTTGGCTGGAGACACAGAGTGGAACTGAGAGTGGAGGGGTGTTGTCGCTCCCCTCCGGTGGCCTCGCTAGGCCTACACTGCTTCTTTTTTTTTTTCCCCTCCCGGTTATGTTGCCCTTTAAGATTCCAAAACTCCCCACAGACCCGCTGGTGAGAGGGTTTCCTGGTGTTTGGAAACTTCTCCTCCTTCATGACTCCCTTCCCGGGATGGCTCTCCATCCCTAACTCTTCTGACTCTCTTTTTGTCTTTTATATTTTGTCCTACCTCCTTTTGAAGAGAATGGGCTGCCTTTCTGGGTGCCTGGCGTCCTCTGCCAGCGTTCAGAAGCTGTTTTGTGGAAGTTGCTCAGCATTCAAGTGATCTTTTGATGAATCTGTGGGGGAGAAAGTGGTCTCCCCATCCTATTCCTCTGCCATCATAGGACTTTCCCCTGTTTTCTGTTTCCATCTCTGCAGCAGAATTCTGACCACTGTTCCTGGGCAGACCACTACCCAGTGGTGGCTGAAGCCTCACGGTTTCTGAGCCCAGGTCCACCAGAACCCAGCTGACACGTGCTTCCTGGCCCAGCCCCACGAGGGCGAAGGCGGCCTGCGCGCCTCAGGTTCACGGGAGCCCACAGCCACGTCCAGGGGCCACAGAGCCCCGTGCTGGTCACAGCCGCCTCTGCCTTTGTCCTGTCCTCCAGAAAAAGGGAAAAAACCAACTCAGCAGAGGGAAAAGGCCCCAGGCCATCTGTACTAAACTCGAAGGCCCAGAAGCTTGGAGCCTTTCAGAAGACCTCTGTCTCTGTGTGCCTGGCATCCCGAGGAACATGACGTCGTCACTGAAAGACGAAGCAACAGCAGTCTTTGCAGGCATGTGGGATTTTGCCATGCAAAGGAATCTGGATCACAGGTAACAAAGGTGTTTCTCTGGATTGCAAACACCAAACATCTCCACTTATTCTTCCAACAGGATCTTAGAAGCAAGTAGGCTTTGAAAACCATCTATCCACTTAAAATGAGTGAATTTTATCGAATAGGCGTTATACCACAATAATGTTGGTCAAATTAAAAAGTCACTTAAAGAGGGACTGACTCTAACTCCTCTAAGACAAGGACACTGCTGTACAGCAGCAATTGACTACTTCCTCCTTGCATGAGGCGTAAGTTTCTGGTTCCTCAAAGAAACCTATAAACCTCCCCTGCCCCCTAAAATAAAATAAAAAGAAGGTTTAACCGCATCAAAACATGAATCATGCTTATTTATCCATGTAAAACTTCACGTACTCTAACCAACTCTCAAGATAACATTGTCTTTGCTGAGTGAAAATCTTGTAACCACCAAAACAAATGAGTCTTTCCTGACGTTTTGGGAGGCTGGGGTGAATGTCATGACTGAATAAGAGTTCATAGGTGCAGAAAAGGGTTAAGCTGATTAAGAAGTTAGCTGACTGGAGACTAACTCAGCTGAGCCAAAGAGTCACCCCAACTTGCCCCGAGCAGGAGACTCAGAGGAAGGAAAACATCTCCACTAAGGATGATCTGGCATGTAATTTGTATGAAAGGAACATTTTTGCTCAGTGCCCCCATAAACCTTGTGCCAGAACCTCCTAGAATAGAATAGGTACATGAATACACAGACGTATCTCCCAGGGGCAGGAGGAAAAAAAGAGAAAAGAAGGAAAAGCAGACATTCGTGCTCTCCCTACTATGTGCTGTAGGATAATTAGTGAGCACCTACTGAGGACCAGGCCCGTTACAGACCTTCACACACTGGCACCAACAAGACAAGCCTTGCCCATTTCGCTAGGCACAGTGAGAGCCTCCTCCTGCCACGGTCAAAAGCATCTCTGTTCTCTGCAGGAGCTGGGAATGTGTGTTCGGTGGGGTGGCAAGGGAAGAACGAGGGTGCAGAGGAAATTCAGGGTGCTAATCAGCTGTCCTTAGGACCTGAGCTTGTCATCCAGGACTCCTGTGATGCGGCCTGAGCACACCTCTCCAAGGCCCCATCCTGCTGGGCCATCCGGGGTCACCCACAGATCCCCTGACCCAGGCCCCGCAGGGCTGAGTTCCCTCAAGTCACAGGAATCTTCCCCCGCTTTCTGGCGGAATCCTGCTCTCCCTGTATAGCCCAGTTCCCAGATCCGTCTGCTCAGGGATTTTCCTGAGCCCCTGTGAGAGGAACCTGCGTGGACCCCACAGTACACGGCGTGCACCTCCATCCTGAGACCATTTCTTCCCCGTCCCAACGGTTTAGCCTTGGTAGTTTACACACCCACCCTAGACTTCCCAGACAGAAGGAGGTAAGAGTGGGGAAGGGTGAGGGCCAGCTGAGCTGGGAGCTGCGACGTCTTCCCCAGTCTCTTCCCGGACACGGCACATCGCCTCTGTCTATAGGGCAGTCAGGGTCTCCATCCCTGTCACTCTAGCATCAGGGGTAGGGCCAGGGCCCCTTGAGGGTAAGGCAGCACCTGCTCATCTGAATCAATGTGGTCCATTCGGATGTCAAAGCATCCTGTTCAAAGAGGTACCCGATTCTCGAGATGAGGCTGCATGAGCCACGGCTGGCCCCGGGAGTCTTCTGCAGGCCTCTGACTCCCTCAGGCCCTCTGGGTCTCCTCCCCAGCAATGCCAGTGGGGCCCAGAGTCAGGAGGAACCCCGTCCCAGCTGGGCACCTGTCAGGGATGTCACACATCGTGTAGCACCTGCCACCTGTTCCCGGGACAGCACTGATCCCTGGTGTGTGATGAGACCCGTGCTCCCTAAGCCCTTCTGGAATCATCTGTTCATTTATGTGGCTCTCGCAGGGTCCAGAGCCGTCTAGTAGCAAACTCTCCTAGCAAAGGCGGTCTCTGTGTCACTACCCGGGGTCTCATGCACTCTAAATTCTGCATTATGCTCTCAAACAAGCCACAAAACTACCCGAGACCATGCTGGTTTGTTGTGCCACGGCTCAACAAGCTAATCCCCCTTTCTTGGTAACTTTCTACCAATTATGACTTTGGCAACGCCTCTCAGGAAAGCTGCAGCTCTATGAATCTGCTCCTTGAAGGACATTAAACACATCCAGTTTTCAATTTAAAAATAAAACTGTATCTGTGTGGCAAAGCCCAGGGGGGCTCCACACTGGAAACACAGAGACAGAATCTCCAGCACAAACCAAACAAGGAAGCCAGGGAAGTTATTTAAAACAAACACTCCCTCGATGGAATTACATTAAAGTAAGGCCTTACTGTAAATTCCAACGGAGTAACTGGCTAAACTAAACAGTGTCAGTGCCTCACCAACCCAAAGAATAAAATAATGGACCATGGGGCTGACCTGATCTTCATTTCCTCTGGACTATTTTATAAATGGAAAGCTGAAAATATTCCTGAATTTCCCTAGCGTGGAGTGAAATTAAATGAAAGGGAGGGGGAAAAAGACAAACTTATCTTTCATTTCAAACCAATACAGATGATCAATGGCCATATTAAGCCTCTCAGTAGA
Source organism: Bos grunniens (assembly GCF_055505025.1). Lineage (NCBI taxonomy): Eukaryota > Metazoa > Chordata > Mammalia > Artiodactyla > Bovidae > Bos > Bos grunniens. The sequence goes on along the minus strand of NC_141190.1, from coordinate 46,505,673 downwards.
TGCTCAAAAACCAGGGCATTCTGCATTGGTGCTGTACGCTGCTCGCTCACTTACCTGCAGATGAATTTGCCTCTGCAGTCACTGATCTATGCCCTGAATTCTCTGATGTCGAAGTGCCTGGCAAGAGGCTAAGTGTCTGCAAGAACGGTGAACAAATCGCCAACTTTGTCCCCAGGAGTTGTCAAGGCTGAGTGAATCCCCAGTATTTGAGCCTTCAGTTTTTATAAGCGCCTGAAAGCTGTCTGACTGTAAGGTGATGGGAAAGGGTGGTGATGATGCTGTGTGAAATGTGTGGTATTTTTCTCTGTGTTTTTAGAAGAAAAAAAAGTCCTCTTAAAAACAAAAAAACAGAGCTTCACTGCCAGAGCAGAGCATTTTACTCAAAGCACAAAAGTTTCTTGCTTTTATAAAAGTACAACATAAAAAATAAATGTTTTAAACCACAAACATATTTCTTTTAACAAATGAACGTGCTCTCAAGAGTATGACGTCTAACTCGGTATTCAGGTCGTGTTTCTACAACTCCACTGATGGGGAGATACTATGGAAAAGCCCCTGCTGTGATGAATGAGAGAGGATGGAGTGAAATACACAACCTTGCGTGCGATGGTCCTTCCGGGGCGGCCACGCTCTCAAGTGTAAGCACGTGAGCCGCTCTGCTAACACAGCTGCAGTCTGGAGAAAGGGCATCAGGCTGACAGGACCTTCCTTCTTTCTGTGCTGGCTTCTAAAGCGCGTTGCAAAAAGGCTCTGCAGTGAGCACTGGCATATTTCTTGACTTGAATTCCAGCCACAGTTCTGTCCCCGACAAAGATCTTCTCCTTGACCAGACTCAGGCTCTTCTGAACTCTCTTCTCGACTAAGCCCTGACCTGTGGGCTTCCATATGCATCTCAGCATTTTCCAGTTCCAGCAAGAACTCCCCCCGCACCCTCCGTAGCGGATTGCCCTGGTCTGCCTTCAACAAGAAACCCGCGTGGTCAGTTTAGGCAGGATAACCCCCTTGTTGTTGTTTAGTCGTGTCCGACTCTTTTGCAGTCCCATGAACTGTACCCCTCCAGGCTCCTCTGTCCATGGGATTTCCCAGGCAAGGATACTAGAGTGGGTAGCCATTCCTTTCTCCAGGGGCTCTTTCTGACCCCAGGGATTGAACTCATGTCTCCTGCAGGCAGTTCTTTACCACTGAGCCACCAGGGTAGTCCAGAATCACCCCTTACATCTGATGTTTCTTTTCAGTGATTTTACATCCACTGATTCCACTTTACACCTCTGCCAAAAGAGCCCACTTTTTCTTGTTGTGTTTAGAGCAAGTCGAACCCAATTTCTCTCCGCCACTGAAAAAGCCCACTGTGGTAGTCCCTACACCCATTAGGATGGGCCTGAATAAAGTCTGCCATGCCAATCTCTAACAAGTGAAAGTGAGCGGTGCTCAGTCATGTCCGACTCTTGGCGACCCCATTGACTATACAGTCCATGGAATTCTCCAGGCCAGAATACTGGAGTGGGTAGCCTTTCCCTTCTGCAGGGGATCTTCCCAACCCAGGGATCCAACCCAGGTCTCCTGAGCCACAAGGGAAGTCCAATGTTTAACAAGGGTCAGGGGTCATTTTTTAACACCCCAAACATTTATTTCACTGACAATGGGGCTGGAAGTTCTCTATCAAAACAGTAAAGGGAAAAAAAAATGTTTATGCAAGCGATTATGTTACTGGATAATCTCACGCCTTTCTCCCACTCACGCCCCAAAGGGTAAAGAAGGTACAAAGGATGTGAACAATATAACAGGAAATTAAACAATTACAAAGTGAACTGTGGTGTCGGGCAAACCTCGGCCTGAATCTGGTCCCCTCTGACTTGTTAGCCATATAGCCCGGTGTGAACTGCTAAAATCAGTATCAACTTCACCTCTCTCACCTGCAAAATAAGGACCATATGATGGCCTTCTGCGGCTACCGAGAGGAATGCCAAGGATGGGAGGAAAGTGAGGCCCTGACTAAAGGCTTGATAAATAAAATGCTTTTGCTATGATCTTTATTATCCTTGATGGTAATTCCTGTACAATACACTTACAAGTCTAAGATTACAGTTGGGGCTTTTGAAGTTATTTCAAAGCATCCTGAGTGCTATTTTATTGTGGAAAAAGTCAACTATATTGATTTATACCCCTTTGTAGAGGCCACTACATTGGAAAAGCACTAATTAAATATAAAAGCAGGAACAGGAGGCTCATCAAATGTTTTTTGGGAACCCAGGTGTTCAGGGCACCTAGCAGATGCCCTGGGGACACTGAGAGGTGGGTCTCATGTTGCTGTCAGTTGGTTCACACCTTAAGCATCCGATTAGGTACTTATTTTTGCTCCCATCATCTTGTAAGCAGCAGATCTAACCACCTGATCTGATCTCTTGCTTGTCATACAGAAGGAAGCTTTTTATTTGGTAAACAATGCTCAGAGCATCTCATCAGTTTGCTGACACCAGTGATTACATTTTGACAAGAAACACATCCTCTGAAAGGGAAACAAAAGAACATTCTCTCCTCTCCTCTCTGCCTCTCCCTGCCCTGCCCACTCCCCTGCTAGTCACGCAGTCTGGGTGATGCTTTACCACGTGACCAGGTACCACGAGAACTCCTCCGTTACCACATGATCGGCAGTGCTTTGCCACGTGAGTGGCTTCAGTACTCAGGGTTAGGAGAGAACATATACTGTTTAAGTTAAATCAACCTTCTTTCACAATTTTTTGAACTTACCCTCCTGGTACTCCCGAAACCTCATGCGATCTTCCCCGAGACTGGATAAGAGATATTTCGGGGAAAAGTGAGAACAGAAAACCCTCGGGTCCGTTGAATCCAGTCCTGCTTCAGTTACTATTTTCCTCTCAGAATATAATAAAATTTAGTCTCATTTTCTAGAGATCTGAGCGCTTACCTGCCCGCCATCTTTGAGAGGCTGGCAGAGAGGTAATCAGAAATGATAAAGGCCAGTGACCGCGTAATTGCCAAGACTCTGCTCAAAGTTCGACGATGTCTCTCTTTTGGGGAAGGACCGTCACTACCTCGTTAGGTCTCTTTCTCCTAATGTACTCAGGCTTAAGAAACATCTCTACGCACAATCCTTTACACCCTATACCAACTGAGGAGGACGTGACTTTCACTTTTTTAAAGAATTTTTTTTGTTGTGGACCATTTTTAAAGTCCTTATTGAATTTTATTACAATGTTGCTTCTGTTTTACGTTCTGTGTTTTTGGCCATGAGGCATCTGGGATTGTAATTCCCCCACCAGGGATTGAATCTGCAGCCCCTGAATCGGAACGCAAAGTCTTAATCACGGAACCAACAGGCAAGCCCCCTGTTTTCACTTTAACAGAGATTCGCCCCTCTCTAACCCGCACAGCAGTGGCACCACAGTTCACACTAAACGCTCTCCTGCACTGTGACCACACACACCTCTACAGCCAAGAACAAAGCGCACACACGTCGGGTTTGTACACCCAGTTGCGTGTGTTCCCTGCCTGGTTTATATCCACAAAACCTGCTTTCGTAACTGCTTGAATTACTTAAAATTTATACGAAATGAGAAAAACGTGACTGTGAAAAGAAAGCTGACTTCTATGTGACAATGAAGTCAAAGCTTTGAAAGGACCAGACGGCTGACTCGCTTTAAAAATGGCTGTTAAATCAGATGGGAGTGAGAGAGCCTTGGAAATCCAGGAGAATTCAAATCACTGTGCCTCTGGTCTCGGATTTTTCACTTTTGAGGGCATGAAAACTCGCTTATTGAAGATGCTTCATGCCAGAGAGACAATGTGAAGTGTTAATCAGTAGACCCATCTTAAAGTGGACTTCCCTGGTGGCTCAGACAGTAAAGAATCCACCTGCAATGTGGAAGACCTGGGTTTGATCCCCGGGTTGGGAAGATTCCCTGGAGAAGGGTATGGCAACTCACACCAGTATTCTTGCCTGGAGAATCCCCACGGACAGAGGAGCCTGGTGGGCTGCAGTCCGTGGGGTTGCCAAGAGTCAGACACGACTGAGTGACTAAGCACAGCATCTTAATGTAAATAAAGTAAAAAAAAATATGGCAAATACTTCTAGATATTTCCAGATTAACCTTCCTTTCTGAAAGGGAAGGGATTATGTTCCAATTGAGCTCCAATCCCGACTCACAACATCAAGGCAGCTGAGATGGGAGCCCTTTCATCAGAGCTGCCCCAGCCAGCATTGGCATGTCCAGCTGGACCAGAAGGAGGAGATACATCTATGTGGACACCATCAGTGAGAAGCATCGAGGCCATTAGCTCTCCAGACTCCATGCACCCTGACCTGCTGCTCGCCAGCAGCCGAAGCACACATCTCACATGACTGAAGAGCTAGGAAGGTGAAGTCAGCAACAGAAAAAGGCCCATAACACTCAGCATGTGATTTCTAAAATTCCTCCATGCATTCTGCAACCAAGCAGTGGAAAAATGCAATGGCATCACAGAGACTCAAGAGCAACTGGGATGATGCAGGAAGAATGTGCTTCTCAAAATTCTTGCTGCCCCTGGGACTGATCAGGAAGTGCCAAGCAGGGCTGTATACTCTGTGCCTCTAAACAAAACAGAGAAAGGATGACAAGCCTCCAGCATGGGGAGCATCACCACTGGGACCTGAAATGTCCACTGCACCAGAGTGCATCCTGGGTCCCTGTTTTTTCATCCTTAGCACCTGGAGTTGGGGGGTGGGGAGGTGGGGAGAGGGATAACACAAGATCATAGTCTTCAAAGAGAGAAGATGAAACATACAGATGCTCAAACCCAGACATCAGAAAGCCCTTGAGTGCAGAATAGCTGCAAAAGGGAAGGGGGCCCTGGAAACAAGTCCTCTCCAGGGGGCTCTGGTCCCTACTGGTACAGCCGACACCCTGTCCCAGCCTCTCCAGGGACCATGCAGCCATGATGCAAAGATGCAGGAGGAAGCTGGGAGAGGACTATTTTGAGAGACTAGAGGGTTTTGATGGCTAATAGGGTTTGCTGAAGCTTAAAAGACAAGATCCATCTAGAAATGTTCACAGAAGGGTGATTTTACATGAGTTATTTAAAGCAGTGTATCGTGTTAGGCTCATCTGCTTGTGAGCCTCTCCTGGGCTTTACGTAAGAGGGCGGCATGGACCACAAGGAGTCATCCGTCTGGACCCGTGAGTGTGGATTAGCAGGAAAAAGGCTAGAGGGGAAAGCTTCACATGGTCAGCACATAGATACAGGTGCACCATAGCCACTATTCTGAAAACCCCTTCTGATAATCTTGTTTTATTTTTTAGTGAGAAAAAAACCATGTTGAAATTTTCTCATCGTCCAACCGTCACGTCTATGGCTCTGCTGACATTTATACTCGGTCTGTCCTCTCTCTTCTTACAGTGGATCTGTGTCTGGCTCCTATGAAAGGCCAGCCCCTGCCCTTCCAACAACCCCTCTACCCTGCACCCCACAGTTCTTACTGACTTCCTGCACCAAGCCCAGCGCCGCTCCTCACCTGTTTTTCTCTCCACTGGATGATTCCTGTGTCAACAACAAACACTACACCCAAGCCAGCCGGCATCACCGTTTCCCCAGACGGCAGTGTCTCACTGCGTCCTGACAGAGCTGCCTGGTCAGCAGGTCCACTCTCTCCATGACCCCGCCCCCTGCCCCCTGCAGGTTGGTTTCCTCCTTGGCAATTACGGGGATACTGCTCCGCTCAGCAGCAGCAGTGACCCCTGCACAGTCGATCGCTCTGGTCACATCTCTGTGCTCTTACACATCCTCTCATCAGAATTCAACCTCGCTTTCCCGATCCTGGGTTCTCTCCTTTAACGATATCCCTTCCACTGCTGATCCCCTACATGCACGAGTGCCCTGCAGCTGCAGCCTGGTCTGTGTCTCTTCTCCAGCCACGCTCGCTCCCCTGGTGGCCTTGATTTTATCCTGTGAACGCTTGGGGCCACCCCGCTGTATCTCAGAACCAACCCTTCCTTGGGAGTTCCAGCCTGCATTTTGACCCCTAATTGCAACTTCTCTCTCTGGCCATCTCCCAGACATCTCATTACCAACCAGGCCATGCATTCTCCACGGGGCACTGTCTCCCTTTGGGCGTGAAAATGGGTTCTCGGGGTGGATATAGAACATTTTAGACATTACACTGGCCCTTGGCCCTCCACGCAGGCCCCATCCTCCTTCTTAGCACTTAATGTCTCTTCTTAATTAAACTTAAATCTAATTTAATCCTTCTCCTTAGGAGGGTGATAATGGGGAAAAAAGGCTGAGAAACACTGAAGAAGCCAAAACAAAGCTCCGCCCAAACCTGATTTTCCATCTCTTTAAGATTTCCACCTACCCATTCTGGTTCCAGCCAAACATCTAAGACTTTACTTGATTCTCCACTTTCCTTCCGTCCCTACACACAGTTGACCACAGGCCCACTGGACTCTGCCTCCAAATCACGTCCGAAACCCCCATCCCTCTTTCTCTCCCCGGAGACCATCGGAGCCTGGGTTACAGCATCTCTTACCCAGATTTTTCCAGAGGCACCTAATGGGCCCTCCAGTTGGCCCAGCTCCCTCTTTCTCTAGACTTTCAGCAAAGCAACCCAAACTGCCTCGTAAAACAAACGTCAGTGATGCTATTTGTCTGATGTAACGTCTCCAGCATCTTTCCATCTCAGTATAAATCTGACAGGACAGCACGACCAGCCTTCCTTCTGCTCCTCCTCTCCTGCATCCGCACCCACCCCAGAGGAGGGTGGGAGAGCTGAGTTTCTCTATAGCACATGGGATCTTCCCGGACCAGGGATGGAACCCACGTCTCCTGCACCGGTAGGCAGATTCTTTGCCACTGAGCCACCAGGGAAGCCCTGGGTCACTGTTTTGAACTAGACCTCGTGTGATTCAGATTTCACTACCCTTCTCCCCATGTCCGTTCACTGCCTCCAGGTTCCCAGCCAGGGTGCGACATTATTTACAGTCTCTTCCTACCTCTCTGGGTCCCTCTTGGCTGTGACGGTTTCCCAGACTTTTCTTGATTCTTGATGACCTTGACAGGAGCACCTGTCAAATATTTTGTAGACAGTCTCTCAATTGGAGACGGTCTGAAGCTTTTCTCCCGGGGAGATTCAGCTGTATTCATGTGCTTGACCCTTTGCTTCCTGCCTATCTCTCCCCAAAGCTCTGGGCCCCAGATGCCCTTGAACTGCGATGCTGAAACGCCTTCAGCTCTTGGAGACTGAATCAACTCTGCCTCGCTCATTGTGTGTCCCCAGAGCCAGAACAAGGCCCATCCCACAGCAAAGGATCAATACCTCTGCACTGATACGTGGGCAAGGAGACACATACCCCACAATGGAAGCCACGTGAAATGCTCTCATGCTTTTACAGGATCGAGCAAATCCTACATTTCATGCTGGGTTAAAGATGCCCACGTGTAGTTAGGATAAAACTCCATCTTCAGTCTATTTGCACATCTTCCTCCTCATCTCAGTGGGAACAGTGCGCTTTTTAGAAAAGTCTTCCTTCTTAGAGGCACTCAATTCTTCCCCTATTTCCTGGCTTTGCTTCTTGTTTTTTTCTTATATTGAAAGATGGGCTTCCCAGGTGGGGCTAGTGGTAAAGAACCCACCTCCCAATGCAGGAGACATAAGAGACCTGGATTCGATCCCTGGGTCAGGAGGAGAGCATGGCAACCGGCTCCAGTATTCTTGCCTGGAGAATCCCATGGACAGAGGAGCCTGGCGGGCTACAATCCATAGGATCACAGAGAGTCAGACACGACTGAAGTGACTTAGTATTCTGCATGTGTATTAAAAGATCGTGTGTTTCTATTGCAGGCCTGTTCTTGCTTTACAGTATCTTCTGGAATGCTCCTGGCAAGTCAATATTGTGTCCAGTTCCGGAATGAGGAAGCTGCAACTCCATGAATTAATGAAGTCATCCAAGGCTGTTTTTTTGTTTTGTTTTTTAATTAATTTTTCTTTTGGGTGTGCTGGTCTTCACTGAGGCACACAGGCTTTCTCTAGCTGCAGCGTGTGGGGCTTCTCTTGTTGCAGCTCACGGGCTCTAAAGCGCACAGGCTCAGAAGTTGTGCTGCCTGGGCTCACTGGCCCTGCAGCATGTGGCATGTCAGGTCCCTGATCAGAGACTGAACACGTGTCCTGTGCATTGAAAGGTGGATTCTTAACCATCAGATAGTGCAGTTTCTATGTGAAGGAACTCAGGCTTGAAGCTACAGCCTGATCCTTGGGTCCGGCCCTGCCCAGCCTTGGGCATCATGCATGCCTCCTGGCTTTGCCTCCTGGAGCAGGCCCGTCATGGGGAGGAGCCGCAGCGTTCACTAGGACAGACGTCCATCCGTGCCTCCAATGGAGGAGATCGCCAAAATGCGAAGGAAAATGCCACGTGGGCAGCCAGGGGAGGGATGACGGCAATGAGAGCCGGGACCTCAGCAAGTACTGGTGTAAGACAGTGAGGGATGTCAAGAGTATGCAGGCACAACTGGGGTGAGAGTCGAGCGATGGCCAGGAAGAAGGGACACAGGTCAGGAGGAGGGTGACCCAATGCCCGTCGTTCATGGGATGAAAAATAGAGACGGCTCAGGTTGCTTACAGAAGGCGTCCTTTTTGCAAATACAGATTGCCAAACTGTAAAGTCTGGGGAACAGCAAACTTGAAAGCTCTGTTCTATTTTCATCCTTTGTCAAGGATTTCCAGAAGACCAGAGGCATCCTTAGACATCCGCCCCTTCATCTCCAAGTCCATCGAATTACAATTCTTTAAATCCCAAATTTGTGTGCAGCTCTGAGCTAGGGGGTTGGGCTGAAGGTGGGAGAGGACCTGTTCTTGAATAGCTCAGCTTTGAAGCTGAGATGGGTATTTCAAGACGATGAACCTGGAAATTCAAAGGCAATCCCTTGAAAGAAATAAGGACCAAAATAGAGCGCCATGCAGCAGCAAGGCAGAATAGGACCCCCTTGTCTAAACCAGACACAGTCGTGTGCACGCTGCCCCATAAAAGGACGTGAAGGTGGTCTCTGCTGCCTACGGGGGTGCAGCAAGCTGCCATGCGCTCCCCAAAGCATCCATACACAATCAAGAGTGGAAATAAACTATTCCCTCTTGGGAGCGGTAGATTCACAAAGGAATGAACGGACAGCGTGGTGCTTGCTCATGCTCCTTTCATCACAGGGATGCCTCGTGAGCATGGATGCAGAACCTGTCCTTGGTTCCCAAGCCTCATTCCCGCCTCGGGCGGTCCCTAGCCCTGGGAGTGTGCGATCTTGAACTGTCTCTCAGAGAACAAATCCGAAATCCCGTCAAATAAAAATAGTTCCCCTTGAATCTGAACTCGAGAATTTTCACTAACCTCAAGGCAATCACTAGGAAATCAGCCTCTAACTTGGTCGTCGCAATCACGGCCAGTGATCCTTCATGGTCAGTCTAGCACGTAGCTGACCGTAGGCTGCTATGAGGCTGCCAAATTCCTCTTCCTCAAGCCCAGAGCTCTGAGAGCCACCCTGGCCCCCAGCCCTGGCGGGCTCACCAGGCTGCGACCCTGGCCACACTCGCTCAAAGGGTGGGTGTCTACTGGACCTCAGCACTTTGATGTGGACGATCACAGCTCCTCTGCTAAGGAGCCCTTGTGTGGCCCCAGGAGACCCTGTCACTTTTCTCCAAGAGAGATTTGTGGATCCAACACCTCACAGATATGTAAAGGGTAAACAGGAGTCAACCCCGAGGGCAATTTTCTTTTCAAAGCTGCACAGATTGAGCAGGAAGACAAAGGGTGTTGCCCAGGGACAAGCCCCAGGCTTGCAACACAGAGGGAAAACTCTCTTCGGAGGGTGGGAGCTTAGCATCTTTGCAACTTCCATTGTCTGGGGTGGCAGAGAACTCAGGTTTAAGGGCACCAACACTGCCAGGCCAAAAGAGCTTTGAGAGGTCAGAGGAGATGGGCTTCATTCCACAGGAAGCCCACACACCTCAAGGAATCAGAGAACAGCTTCCTGGAAACTTAAGGGCACACAGAGCAGGGATGGATGAGCCCCTTGCCCTGGCTGCTAGGAGCAGAGTCTAGACCCAAGGGAAAGCTATCCCCTCTGAGGTCAGGGAAGTGGGTGGGTGTGCAGTTCACTTCACGTGCGAGGTTATCCCAGCCACCCAGCAGGGTGGGGTCGGGGCTTTCTCAGGACAGGACACACTGAATCACAAAATCCTGCCTCCTGCAGTCCCTGATGTGATTAATCTCCATCCACTGAGCAGGACGCATGGCAGAGAGCCGGATGCAGACAGCTTGCCTGCTGCCCCACCCAACAGGGGAGAGAGAGGGGGCCAGAGCCATCGTAGCTGCTGGATCTCCAAGCTCCCAAAGCCCGACCCTCGCATCTCAGTCATTTAGTGATGACCATCCAATAATGCTCATCATGCGGATGGCGAGGACATTCTCTGGCACTGGGCGATTCTTTGCTGGGCACTGGCACAACCATCATGAATCCTTCCAGGAGACTGTTAGTCTACAGCTGACCAGAGAAAGCAAACCACAGGCCTCAGGCTTCATCTGACGGGCAGGGGTGTGTTTGAACCAGGGTCTGTCTAACTCTGTAGTCATCATACTTCTCCGTCTGCAAAGGGATCTCTTATCTGACACGACCCTAGTGACCTTGACAACAACATTACAGAACTGGAATTAACTTTTTTATCTTTTTGAAATCCCTGGTGGCTCAGACGGTAAAAGGTCTGCTCGCAATGCGGGAGACCTGGGTTCAATCCCCGGGTCAGGAAGATCCCCTGGAGAAGGATATGGCAACCCACTCCAGTACTCTTGCCTGGAGAATCCCATGGACGGGTGAGCCTGATGTGCTGAGGTCCATGGGGTCACAAAGAGCCGGACACAGCTGAGCGACTTCACTTTGACTTTCCCTCCTGCCCTTCACCTAGGTGATGGTGAGTAAGACAGAAGGCTCGGGCCACCTTTAGCACGTGACATGGAGAACACATTCCGTGATGGAAGACAAAAGCAACCACAGCCTCACTGCTACGGACAGCGATGAGAAACCTCCTTAGAAATTAACATCAGGGAAACATGGGCTTCCCCTGGAGAAAGCAGGAGTTCCCTTTCAGATCAGACCCCAAGGATGGGGACATCCATACTGCCCCTCAGTTGTCTCGGTACCTGGTGGCTCAGACAGTAAAGAATCTGCCTTCAATGCAGGAGACCTGGGTTTGATCCCCGGGTCAGGAAGATTCCTGGAGAAGGGAATGGCTACCCACTCCAATAATCTTGCCTAGAGAATTCCACGGGCTACAATATATGGGTTGAAAAGAGTTGGACACAGTTAAGTGACTAACACACACACGCATACATATATATATATATGAGCATACATTTATTTGTTTATGTATATGACACATATATTCATACATATTTGTTTTCGAGTGTTGTATTATATATATGGTTTCTTTAAACTGAGAAACCATTCAAATTCACCATATAGGCAGTCTATCCATAATAAGCAGGACGTTTGCCTTCCCTCCCCTTTTTCTCGGTATGAGAGACTCACTTCACAATGCACTGGCTATTGGAGAGCTTAGCTCCAGGAGAGAACACCCAAACACTTGACAAACTCGGCTCAGAAATGCCAGGCCCCCATGAATTACACCTGGCAAACCATGGTTACTTCCAAAAGTGTCTCCCCAAAGGGCATTACTCTATTCCCTCTAAATCAAGCTTAATTTGTGGGTTTAATATCAAATATAAAGAAACCTCTCCAACATGCGGCTGGCTTCAGATACTCCATTTCCAAACCATCTGCAGGTTAATGGCTAACTAGGAAACACCTTTGGAGAAGGAAATGGCAACCCACTCCAGTGTTCTTGCCTGGAGAATCCCAGGGACGGGGGAGCCTGGTGGGCTGCCGTCTATGGGGTCACACAGAGTCGGACACGACTGAAGCAACTTAGCAGCAGCAGGAGCAGCAGCAGGAAACACCCTGCACACAGTACCTCCAGGATCAGACGGGAATGAGGTGGCCGTTTGCATTAGTGGAGCAATAACATTCAGCCTGAAGAGGCCAATCAGACTCCTGACTCCTAATCCCGGGGATGTTGGCGAAATCAGAAAGGCAGCCAGCTCCTGCGTGGCAAGGAAGGGGGAGCTTCTGAGGGAGGTCAAAGCTGTTCCCCGCCTCCCCGCTGCCTAGCACTGCACAGCCAGGGCAGAGGAGGAATCATGAAAGAGGTGTACAGGACAAAGGGGCAGAAAGGCCCCTGCGGTGAAGGCGCCATGAGAGGTATTGATGGCTCCTGCATGCATGCTCAGTTGCTCAGTCGCGTCTGACTCTTCGAGACTCCATGAACTGCAGCCCACTAGGCTCCTTTGCCCATCAAATTTTCCAGGCAAGAATATCAGAGTGGGTTGCGCTTTGCTCCTCCAGGGGACCTTCCTGACCCAGGGATCGAGCCCACGCCTTCTGAGTCTCCTGCCCTGGCAGCTTTGACCAGCTGAGCAGTCAGGGAGGCCTATGGAAGGTTCAGCCTTCATCAAAGAAGCCAAGCCCTACAAACCTCCCCCCACCAATGCTTTCAACACACACAACCTACCCACTACATTGCAGGTGAGGAAGTCAACCAGAGAACTTCAGATTTTCTGGCTCTTGCATGAAACCTCACTATGTGTTTTCCCCTGAACACAATGAATCAAGAGAGAATACAGGCTGCTGTGTATCATCACAGGAAAAGAGAGGAGGGGGGCCCCCTAACCACTTCCAAACCTCTGCATCCCAAGCAGCCCCACGTTAGGGATGTGGTAGCCACAGGTCAGAAAAAAATGGGGGAAAGATCATTTCTGCCTATGAAAAATGGACTGAATACTGAGAAAAGTGCCAAGTGCTAAAAAGCTATGCGTTGATCAGATGGCTGGAGTCCTCTGGGGATGGTAAATATTTATATTCACAAATTTTAACATGTAGTGCTTTCTATTCCTTCTAAGATCCTGTGTACCCAAGACACGGAGTCAACGGCCACTGGGTCTTGAGCAGGGAGCAGGGCGTCTCTGATACAGCAATGGGGAAAGGCGCGGTGGGGTGCGGGGGCTTTTGTTTTGGAACCACTAGAATCCACTGAACTGAAAAGAGCAGGGCTGTCAGAGTTCATTCTCTTCCTAAATCAACCACACTGTAGAATCACACAAAATATTTCACTTTACAATATAATTTGTATTTTCAATTTTCTTGTAGCTCTGGGAATTTGACAGGTACAGTATTAAGTAAAAACCCTCCTCTGAAGTCTCGCTGGAAAGGTTAAGAAGAAACAGCAAGCTCCAGCAGACAGCAAGCAACCCCCTGCAGCTGTCTGACCTGCAGTCAGCGGCTGGCTCAGTACAAACACAGGTCTCCCGTGCACAGTTTTATGATACACTGAGAACAGATTTCAATTAAGGAAATGCACTAGCTAATACAGCCTCAAAAGAATAAGAGGCTTCATTTGTTTATTGCATACCTGCATCTGGAGTTAGTTATTTATTTATTTGTGGACCTAAAAATAACAAGGGTAATGGCGTTTCATTCCTGGAAAAGAACCACTATGGAGTAGGTCATGTGCTTTATCAGCTGACCTTGTAATAACACTTGCTACTGACATTCATTCTTTTCAGTTGGGCAGTTAGTCACTGTTCGTTCAGCACCTACTCTGTGTTGGACAGCGACACTAAACTCAGCATCTCTGAGGATAAGTGACTTCCCCAACATAGCATCCAAGAGTCCTGCACAAATGCACACGATTCCGTGAAAACATACCACATGACACATGAAAGCATCTTATACAAACAAAAATGTAGAGAAGCTGTCATAGTCCTAACATTTCGAGTCCATGGAGAATCAACAATATTATCATTTCTTTATAGACCTACAAATGTATTACATATGTGATTTTTTTAAGTATTCCACTGTCAAGCTGAAGATGGAGACAAAATATTACTCAACTTTATTTCCGATCTTGTGTCTACAAAAGAGGAGCTTGACACATAATGATGTCATTCCATGTTCAATCTTCAAGATGATTTCATGTCAAAAACTGCATTTCCTGGAGCTTCCATATAGGAAAAACACTGAGCCTCACTATCTGTATGGTCACCATGCTTGTTATGACAAATTGACCAACAGGAAGTCCACTGACTTTCTTTCTGCAAGAATCCTCAGAGATTTTAAAATTTTATTTATTCATTCATGTTGATGGCCGTGCTGACTCTTTGGTGCAGTGGGCAGGCTTTTCTAGTTTTGGCCCTGCAGCACGTGGGACCTTAGTTCCCCGACCAGGGATTGAACCTGTGTCCCTTGCATCGGAAGGAGGATGCATAACCACTGGACCACCAGGGAAGTCACCTCAAAGAATTTTTAAAAAATTTTATCAGACAAAAAATTTAATGTCATCCAACAAAAGCTACTATTCAGTAGGGTGGGGGAGAAGTCACTAAGAAAAAAGTGACTGCAACACACATCCCTGAAAGGAGGTTCAAGGATGCGTGGATAAAGAAGATGTGGTGCATATTACAAAAGAATGTCACTCAGCCGTGAGATAGAAGGAAATCCTGGCATTTGTGACAACACGGATGGACCTCGAGGGCATTATGCTAAGTGGAATACGTCAGACAGAAGGATAAACACTGGATGATCTCATATGTATGTAGAATCTAAAACAAAATCCGTAACTCCCCCATAAGAGGCGCTCACGAATATTTTACACCTACGTGCCAGGCACCAGGAAGGACAGCCCTGGGATCTCCGATCTTATCAGTGAGATTCCAAAACCGGCCTTACTCTCCTCATCACGTGGGCCATGCCCACAGGGCTGGAGCATCTTGCAGGGCATCTCTGGGAAAACCGTCTTCATTCTTCACCCTATACAGGAAAGCTCAGCCCTGGCGACATTAGCAGACAGCTGCTATTATTTATGTTAATGACTCCTGTCTTCACTGGGGTCATGACACAGAGAAATGGCTGAGAGAAGTAGAAATAAGAAGAGGGTCACTGAAATGGATCACATATTTCTATTAATTACTTAACATTGCTGAGACTCAGTTTGCTCATCCATAAAATGAGCATAAAACTGACATTTGCTGGGGATGGTTCTTGCAGTAGGTGACTCTAATGTACAAGGAAGGGTGTTTAGCAGTATCACTGGATTCTACCCACAAGGTGTCAACAGTCCCCATTGATAATAAAATTGTTGTCGAGTATCCTCTAGGGGGCAAAATCGCCCCTGGCTGAGAACCACAAACAGATATCTAACACAATGTTGGCTGCAGATGAGCATTCAATTGCCATGGGTTTCCTCCTCTACACATCCCAGACTTAAAAGGATGACCCTAGAGGGACTCGCATTGCATGCAGGCTTTCTTCTAAGTCCCAGGAACATCGGAGGTAAAAACTGAGGATGGAAAGATTTGGGATGCGACCTTAATAAAATGTATTTCCTCCATGAGAGCTGGACCATAAAGAAGGCTGAGCACTGGAGAATGGATGCTTTCAAACTGTGGTGCTGAAGAAGACACTTGAGAGTCCCTTGGACTGACAGGAGATCAAACCAGTCAATCTTAAAGGAAATCAGTCCTGAATATTTATTGGAAGGGCTGATGCTGAAGCTGAAGCTCCAGTACTCTGGCCATCTGATGAGAAGAGCCGACTCACTGGAAAAGACCCCGATGCTGGGAAAGACTGAAGGCAGGAGGAGAAGCGGGCGGCGGAGGATGAAATGGTTGGATGGCATCACCGACTCAAAGGACATGGATTTGAGCAAATTCCAGGAGATGGTGGAGGAGAGAAGCCTGGCGTGCTGCAGACCATGGAGTCACAGAGAGTCGGACACAACTCAGGGACTGAACAACAGCATTTCCTGCTTTATGTTTTGCATGGAGAGCAGTCTCATGCATCAGATAAAGAGGGTGTTTGGCTTCATTCCTCCTAAAGTGAAGTGCATCCTCCAGCATTAAGTGTCTGCAGGGTGGCCTTGTCGACACCAGCCAAGAGCTCACGGCAAGGTGTGCGCTGTCTCAGAGAATCCTTACACCGATTTTGCCCTTTTAAAACTTTGCTCTAACGGAAGCTTCCCTAAATAAGAGTCCTGGCTAAGAGTGCTTCATCACTGCCATTCCTTGGAGAGTACTCTGATTTTTCATCTCAGGATTAAATAAAGAGGCAGTCTGAAAAGCTGGTATAAAATATCTATGCTGTGTGCAATAAATTGGTTATCAACAACCAGGTAAAAGCTGGAATTATCTGTTTTAATTTTAGGCCAAGTTTAATTATTAAGCAAAAGCAGGCATGCCAGGGAATAACTATATGGAAAATAATAAAATAATTTATGGTAATGTCATGAAGGATAAAAAGCACCCTGCGTGTGGGTGCCCCGTCCTGCCGTTGGGACGCAGACGACCATTCCCAGGCCCAAGTCAAGAGTTGTCCTTGAAGCCTGGTGTGTCACCATGGCCACCTCTGCCCCAGAAGAAGAGCTCATGTGCTTCTCGGTGAGACCGGCTGGGAAGGTGCTCAGTCACAGTCCAGGTGAGCCCAGCTCCAGAGGCAGGCCCGGGTCTCAGCGCCTACAAACTGGGATCTGAGCTGCAAAACATCTCTGCTTTAGGCCAATTTTCTGGGAGAGGACCAGGCATTCCCAAGGGGCACCAGTGGAAAAGAACCCGCCTGCCAATGCAGGAGATGTAAGAGATGTGCGTTCAACCCCTGGGTCAGGAAGCTCCCCTGGAGGAGGGCATAGCAACCCACTCCAGGATTCTTGCCTGGAGAATCCCATGGACAGAGGAGTCTGGCAGGCTACAGTCCATGGGGTCACAAAGAGTCGGACATGTCTGAAATGACTTAGCACGTCTGCACACGTTGGGAGAGGATTAAGGTTGCCAGAGTGACATTATGAAGTGTGTGAGCTAAATAAAATGCCGGCATGCTGAGCTCTTGGGAAATTTTCATTCCAGAATGCTTTCATTATACTGACTTTAAATTCCCGTTTCTTCACTCAAAAACAATACATATATTCTTCCTTTTGGTCCTTAGCTAGTGGTATTGTGGCAGAGTTTCTGTCAGCTACTGTATACTATTTCCAAGGGAGAAATGATACTTAGGTGTGCTTAAAATCTTCAAGGCACCAGATACGCTAAACCTCAAAAGGAACCCCAGTCATTTTCAAATAATAAGTTACAAACATCAACTAAAAGCTTCCGGCAAAGAAAGGAAAAAAGATACTGAAAAGAAATGATTCAAGAATCTCTTGAGCCCCAATGCTTGATACCCTCGCTTTGAATCTGCACAAAGATTTCATCTCCATGCCTTTTCATGGGAGGACCGTTTCCTGGAAGGAGACTGAGCTGGAAACAAACATCCTGACTCCCAGACCGGCCCGTCTGCTGGCTGGGGCTAGTGCTATGGCCCTCGAGGCAGGCCTCCAGAAAGCGGGGACCCCCACCTCCCTCCCTCCCTCCCTGAGGCAAATGGTCTCCGATCCAAGCCCAAGATACAGCGCTGGCAAGGACCAAAAATCTTCCACAGCAATGAAACCAAATAATACAATAACTGCAACCAATCTACCCTGAGAATTTGCCTGCTGAGCATTTTCACAATTTACCCTTAAGAAACCTGGCATCTCAGAGGTGGAATCTCGAAGTCTTACTGCTCTTTCCTGCCCCAGCTCTACACCAGATTAATTTTGGCAGACGCATCCATGAGCTTGCCTTCCTGGAGGTAGACACATCTGATGGAGACCATTTATCACTGGGGAAAAATGCATGTTTTCAAGGAGGGAAATAGCCAGATTGCAAGAACATGTATGGAGGGCTTCTTTGGTGGCTCAGTGGTCAAGAGTCCGTCTGCCAGTGCAAGAGAGATGAGTTCAGTCCCTGATCTGGAACGATCCCGCAGGCCTCGGAACAACTAGGCCTGTGCGCCACAGCTGCTGAGCCTGTGCGCTAGAACGCACGAGTCGCAATGACTGAGCCCAGGGCCCCCAGAGCCTGTGCACCACAAGGAGAGAAGCCACCACAACGAGCAGCCCACTTACCGGATCAAAGGGAAGCCCCCCTCACCGCAGCCAGAGAAAAGCCTGCACAGCAACGAAGACCAAGCACAGCCATAAGTAAACAAGATTATATAAAAAAGCATACGTGGAAAATTGACCCAATGAAAGGAGCCATACGCGATTCTAAGTGTATAAATATGTACTGCATGCATCAGGTTGGGGGAAACATAATGCAGTGTGTTGATGGGTTGAGCAAAACACTCCTTGGTCCAAAAATGCTGGACTCACAGGTGAGGGAAGGAGGAATAGAAATGAGCCAACACAATCAAACAGAGGTAATCTAGAACCCAACCGTGGGCCCATTATGATAGATTGTTCTGCCTCCATGCCGCCACGACCCAAAAACAAGTAAAACCCAGACACACGAAATCAATAGCAACGTGATCTCATAAATTCCAAGTTGGGAAGAAATTACAGTGTTTTGTTTTTAAAGTATTTATTGAGTTTGTTACAATATTGTTTCTGTTTTATGCTTTGGCTTTTTGACCTCAAGGCCATGTGGACTCAGTTCTCCAACCAGGGATCGAACCGGCACCCCTTGCACTAGAAAGGTGAACCCCTGGGCCACCAGAGAAGCTTCGATATTTCAGTGTTTGAAAGTACAAATTTAAGATGAAAGCCTGACTTCAGATAAAGTCAAACTAGATAATAATTTTGATTGGTTGGTCTCCAGTATTTGCATGGTCAACAACTTGCCAAGACTAAATTGGGTAGCTCAGAAAATCTACTACATTCAAGAAGCTTTAGGACAGGTCCAATGATGACCGACTGCTCTTAAGGGTCAGCGTGCTGACCCAAAACATCTCAGGCACATCAAAACTGAAATACTAATGCCCTCCATTTCCCGTGGGCACAGTTTTGAGTTCTCAACTGATTCCTTTATGGTGATACTCTCTTGCTCAATATGTTATACATAAGGATCTTCACCATAAATTGCCAGTCTTCCCTGACAAACTGCAAGGATCTTTTTTATCAGCCAGTGAGAATTTTGCAACCCATTATATTTTCCTTCGTGCTTCATCTCCCAGGCAGCTTCAAGCATTTTGGCTTCTCTAGTTTCCAGTTTTCTCTATCATTTTACCTGGTCTATTTTATATCCACAGTCTATGAATCCTTACTTGCAAAACATACCAAGTTCTTTATGAATGTACATAGGATAATAAATCACAAATTATAAACATAAGCTCCTTTAGGCCCCAGCTGAACATGGACAAAATCAAGAAGAAGGAGACACAAAACCTACACCAACAGAGAAGGACCCCGGAAAACACTGATAATCACAGCTGCAAACTATGAGACTTATGAGGAAGTAAAAGTGATTGTTTAATTTATTTTTCATCCTAAAAGAAGAGGACCTGGGGAGAAGCTGAATCAAGGTAGCTGAATTTTAAAAAGTCTGCTGCAAGTTTGAATGGTGGACAGATGTAAGAAAGGTTTCATTTCCACATAAATAAGAAATTCTAATTCTAAAAATCTGAAGATTACACCCAGTTCTGCCCCTGTTTTCACCCCCTGGTACGCAGTGGAGATGCCTATCACAGGTAAATAAAAGCAGCTGATAACAAATGCTCCTTCAAGGCGAAAAAGGAGCTCAGTCAAACCAACAGACTCATTTCCTACCAGGTCACTCCTCTGCCTTAGAAATCTAGTCTGGGGACTTTCCTGGCAGGTACAGTGGCTAAAATCTGTGCTTCCATTGCAAGAGGCATGGGTTCGATCCCTGGTCGGGGAACTAAGACCCTGCAGTGCAGCCAGAAAAAAAAAAAAAAAAGTAAACAATCTACTCAGGATTATTAGTCCACAAACACTACTGGGATGATGTCAAGCTCTGAGACCAAGAGAAAGCCACAGAAATGCAACCAAGAGGTTGCATTCATGTTGATAACCAGAGAGAACTCTAACAAAGCCACAGCATAATTCTTCACCATGAGACCAGGCTACACACTCCGCAAAGTGTAAACCTGAAAATTCCAGCTGATCCAAGTTCCAAACAGTGAAGGTCCAGGCTTCCAATCCCACCTGAGATCTTAAATGAAAACCTAGTGTCTGCTTCCCTCTGGGCAGATTAACTAGCACTTCTGCATGCTAACACTCAAGCTCACATCTACTGTATCTGAACCGTGCTTATCTTAAATGTCATCTCACCATCTGGCTCCCGTATATCCTAGAGCAGAGTTATAATGTCAGGCCATCACCAATCACTTGCTCTCTTGAATACAGCAGTTGAGTGACTACTGTCCTTTGGGATATTCATTATATCCTATAAATTTGATTCTTGATTTACAAGCTGTGGCCCCAAAACTAATGGAGGCTGTTTTTAATTACATTTTACAAGCCCCATGGACTGAAGAACAGTCCTATTTGCAGAGGCAAGGCTGAACAAGCACACGAATATTTAAGGGACCACAGAGGTTGGTTCTGTCAGTTTCTGAGCCGTAGGTGGTAAAGCTGCATGTCCAGCTGTGCTGTTAAAACTTAAATACAGACTCCGGAAGCTGCTGGGAATCACTGTTTATCCCAAGGAGGCAAGGAAGTCTGTGATGCCTGCTAGGAAGAGAGGAGCAGGCAAGTCTGGCAACATGTAAGATAACAAGCTCTTACGTTACAGGAATTTGTTGTTTAGTCACGAAGTCGTGTCCGACTCTGCAGCCTCAGGGACTGCGGCACGCCAGGCTTCCCTGTCCTTCACTGTCTCTCGGAGTTTGCTCAAACACATGTCCAATGAGTCAGTGATGCTATCTAATCATCTCATCCTCTGCTGCCCCCTTTTCCTCTTGCCCTCAACCTTTCCCAGCATCAGTGTCTTTTCCAAAGAGCGGGCTCTTTGCATCAGGTGGCCAAAGTATTGGAGCTTCAGCATCAGTCCTTCCAATAAATCTTCAGATCATGAATTCCTTATTACAGGAATAAAAAGGGGCAAATAGATAATGACATAGAAACAATGCTCTATGGTATCTATGTAATTTCTACAGGAATTATTTTATGATGATATTCTGTCCTAAAAGTCCACAGTAGGACTCCACAGAGCTCAGGAATGGATGTGATCCTCTGGAACACACACACACACACCCGTTTAATGGCACCAAAAAAGCTTAGTAGGAACTCCTTGATTTCTATGCTTAAAAGTCATTCAGGTTAAGTAGTAAATCTTACAGAAAAGTTGTGTTTCAGAGTCTATAGGATTAAAAGCAAAGGCATATTTAAGGGGTGTGTGTGCTAAGTCACTTGGGTCGTGTCCGACTACTTGTGACCCCACGGGTGCCCGGACATGGCCACGCGGCAGGGGACGCAGGCAAGCCAGTCCACGTGCAGCTGCTGCGCACCCACTGCCTCCCGAGGGCGCCAGAGCCGCCTTTAGTCCTGCGGCTTCAGGACTGACGTGGCCGGCGTATCCCCCAGGCCTGGTCCACGTGCAGCTGCTGCACACCCACTGCCTCCCGAGGGTGCCAGAGCCGCCTTTAGTCCTGTGGCTTCACGACTGACGTGGCAGGCGCATCCCCCAGGCCTGGTTAAACGCAGAACGCGCACTGTGTGTGCCAAGTCGCTTCAGTCGTGTCCGCGTCTGTGCGAATCTATGGACTGTAGGCCACTGGGCTTCTCTGTCCATGGGATTCTCCAGACAAGAATACTGGAGTGGGTTGCCATGGCCTCCTCCAGGGGATCTTCCCCACCCAGGGATCGAATCTGAGTCTCTTATGTCTCCCGGGTTGGCAGGTGGGTTCTTTACCACCAGCACCACCTGGGAAGCCCCTGAACACAGAAGCCCCTGCTTATTTCACTGCCGGATGGGAAAGATCGGACTGTGGTTTCCAGCTACAGCATCCAGCAGAGTAAGGAGAACCCAAGTTTCCGTGGGCATCCAAGACAGTGGGTTCCGTTTGTCAGTGTGTTTGTTTTATGTGGAAAACAGACCACTGAAAACATGAAAACCACAGCTCTCGGGTCTCATGCTAAGCTGTCACTCAAAAAAGTTAATCCCAACAGAGAAAAAGGAAGAGAAGCCCCGTGCTTTAAGTTCCTCACATTCTGGGTAATGATGCAGATCACCAAAGGCAGCAGGTGGAAACCCAGGAAGCTGGGGCCAGGACCCCTGCTCTGAGCCGCAGGCCGCCCTTGTCTCTGCAGCTGCGGGACACAGCTCCTGCGCCTCCCCACTTCTCTGGTGTCTTCAGATGCACCAAAGGAGGTTTCAGCCACAGCATCAGATGACTTCAGAGGGAGGACATTCACTGAGGCTCAGCCCTAGCAGAGGCCTGCTTAGAACAGCAGCTGCTGGTTCCCAGGGCCCATTTCATTCCTGTTGTCCCAGAAAGTGGGACTTCCCTGGTGGTTCAGCAGGTAAAGAATCTGTCTGCCAATGCAGGAGACATGAGTTCAATCCCTGGGTCGGGAGATCTCTTGGAGGAGGAAATAGAAACCCACTCCAGTATTCTTGCCTGAAAAATCCTATGGACAGAGGAGCCTGGTGGGCTACAGTCCATGAGGTTGCAAAGAGTTGGACAGGACTGAACTAAGTGTGCTCATTCCAGAGAGTATTGTAGCATCACCCAGAAAAGGCAAAGGGAAAGATCCGTGCCGCTACGAATCTGCTCATGGGGTGGACAAAATCATCAAAAAGAGGCAAAGTCATCAGGGGAAATGCAAATGAAAACCACGGTGTGACATGGTTCACATCTGCCAGAAGGGCCAGGATAAAAACGTCAATGACAGCAAATGCAGGTAAGGAGGCAGAGGAGACGGACATCTCTTCCAGGGCTAATGGGGATGGAGAGCGATGCAGCCAGTCTGGCAGTTCCTGATAAAGCTAAACACGCAGCTACCACGCAATCAGCATTTATAGGCCACACTAGTGCAAACAGCCTGCCTGCCAAGGCAGGAGGTGCAAGAGATGCAGGTTCAATCCAGGGTCATGAAGATCCCCTGGAGGAGTGAATGGCTACTCACTCCAGCATTCTTGCCTGGAGAGTCCCATGGACAGAGGAGACCGTTGAGCTACAGTCCATGGGGTCGCACAGAGTCTGACACGACTGAAGTGAATTAGCACGAGCACGGCATTTACAGCCCTGGGACATTTGTGCCAGAGAAATGAAGACTTAAGTTCACATAAAAACCTGCACAGGAAGTTCATAACCAATCTAATTGTAATAGAACTATCTGTAATAGCCCCAGACTGAGAATAGAGTAGAAGTCCTTCAGTGGTTAAAAAAAAAGGTTAAACCATCTGTGGCACATCCACACTGTGGCCACTCTGCAGCGACGGGAAGGAACCACCAATACAACAACTTAAGTGAGTTCCAGAGGGACCCTTACTGTGAAAGAAACGTTCCATGTCCTGACCATGGGGGTGGGTTTGAGAACACACACCACATGAAAAAAACTGTAAGAAAGGAAACACAAGCAGGAAGGCATAAAAGTCAAGCTGGCAAAACCTGAATAAGATGGCTAAGTTGTATCAATGTCGTTCCCTGGTTGCAGTTCAGTGTTGCAGGTTGGCAAAAGGTTATGGTCAACATTTTACCAGGGCCAAGGGCACACAAGCTCTCCTGTCTTTCTTCTTACCACTGCACCGACTATAAACCGACAATCATCTCCATAAAGCTCTCAGTGAGAAAGAAGGGGCAAAAAGAAATCAACAGACATTCCTTCTAGAAACCACAGGTGATGGAGAACCCCATGATCTTTGATGGCACTTACAGAAATTATAAAACCCACGCACTAGAAAATTAACCAACAGCCCTCACAGGGAGATGATGAGCATGGCACACGCTTAATATTTAATAAGTATAATGAAAATGCTCATGATTTCTTTAAGCTGAAATATGTGAAATGCAAACACTCTTAAAAAGCCTCCCATAGAACTGAGAATCACTTTGGCTAATAAACACATATGGTTAAAACTGGATGGAAAACAGAAGCCCTGGACAAAGGCAGAGTGAAGGATGGATCATAGTCACGTTTGTCTTCTGGGGGGTGCAGAGCCCAAGTTCTCAACCCCAGAGCCCTGCGCTGACGTAAGAAAAGCACTCAATCTCCAAGCCCATTTTTCCAAAGAACCACTTGCGTCGCAGAAGCGGGGCCACCCTGTGGTACCCAGGCAACACCTCCATTGGCACCAGCCGTGAGCCGGGCACCTCCTCGAGGACAGCCTCTCCCGTACTCACTTATTCTGCATCATGTTCATGATCACCCAATCGAACGGGTAGACATTCTTCCCAATGAGGTTCTTAAACATGATGAATGTCTCCATCAGGAAATCCTGAAATAAAAGCAGAACGTTCAAATAGCCCACCGAGAAAAAGGTGAAAGCCAATGCCCACCTCCACCCCCAGAATAACAGCATTATAAATGACCTTATTATTATTACTTCTTTTTTAGCTGAACGAAAACATAGCACAAAGTAATGAAGATGTATTTCACAGAGCTGCGTATGACGCCTTCTGCCTTTCTGTGTACCTGAGCACCTCATGTCCTGGAGAACTTTTTCAAGGATATACTAAAAGAAAGTCTCTGGTCATGTCTCTCTAAGAATTACAAGGAATAAACCCTTGCAAGTTACATATATTCACACTCTTTCTGCTTAAGGAAACACTTTCAATCAAATATAACATGCAGGCTGTAACTATGTCTTATATTTAATCTGAGTGAGCGGAAGTCGCTTGGTTGTGTCCGACTCTTTGCGACCCCATGGAATTCTCTAGGCCAGAATACTGGAGTGGGTTGCCTTTCTCTTCTCCAGGGCATCTCCCCAACCCAGGGAACAAACCCAGGTCTCCCTCATTGCAGGCAGATTCTTTACGAACTGAGCTACCAGGGAAGCCCATATTTACCTACATTTTAATTATAAACAGGGCCCATCAAATTCAACCTGCAATATTATTATCCTTCCCTTTTTCTTACATAATTCAACAAATTAAAGGTGCAGAAAGGAACTCCTGACCATCTGCTCCTAGTCAGCACTCTGTCAACCAATCAAGCACATGGTCAAGTTGCCAAAGTCTCTTATGTGGCATCATCAAATCCATAAGCTACTCAGTGATGGCTCTCTTGTCTCCTAGACGGTCCCCTGCATTTCAGAGCGGTGGCCTGTGACCCTACCCTGCCTCCACACTGATTATACTGCCCCTGGTGACGGGAGGGGGTTCCCTACTCCTAGTGGGTCCACTCTGTGCTGTCAGAATTAGGAGATTTTCTTGAATCTGACAGTTTAGAGCTTATTCTGAGCTCACCTGAACAAAACAAGTGGGTGTCATAAAAGTGCACACCCCAGTAATATAGGGCACTTGCTCCCTCAGGATCTGGGTGGAAAGGGGACAAGCGACTGAGAAGTCACATTAGGAAAATGAGGCTGCGGTCATAGATGAGCAAATGAATGGATGTTTCCCATTTATTTCATCTACTGATTCATAATTAAGTGCAATGGCTGTGAAGACCGAGGTGGTGAGCAGAATATAAGCAGCCCAGAAAGCAATTTTCAACACAGAGTTCTACACAAGACCTTCTTGCAAAAAGACACAAGTTCCATTTGATGGTAGGAAAAAGCCAAGGATGAAAGACACCTTCTCAGCCACCTTACCAACAATGGCCAGCTTACAGTGTTACAGCGAGTCATTTCTGCTGCAGGAGGGCCTTGTGGAGCACCCCCCATGAACAAAAACTCCAGGAACCACCATGATCACACTTGTTACAACAGAGGCCTCCAGTGCAGGAGAGGTTAGGACAGAAGGCAGAGTCAAGAGGGAAAAGTGAGTCCTGTGTCCTCCCAACACCACCCCCAGGAGCCCCGACCAGCAGGGCTTGCGAGCAATAGGTGTTCTCAATGACCCCTGACACAAGGAACACTTTCCTATTCCCAGTTTAATTCCTGAAATTCATATTTCACTACTTAAGTTTCCCCACTTTGTCAAGAGTTTCCTGTTTTAATGACCAGGTTGCCCCTTCTGTAGGCTGAGTGTCATAATTTAGTCACATCTCTATTTGCATGAAATTGCTGGCTTTCTTGCTGATTACTCCTCAAAGCCTAATAATTGAGATACAGGGTCTGGTTTTTATTATTCTGGAAGAGAAGCATATTTTTCCCACACCAACTCCTTTTTTTTTTTTTTTTTCTCTAGGAAACACAGTCCCATACTTCATTAGTATGGCTCAGCTATTAAATGTTGGTACTTTGCTGATCAAACAAAATGCTGCAGATTGTGGGAGATGAGGTTTTTCAAGGCTTTCCCTGTTGGTCTGAATAAATTACCAGCCATGGCGGTGGTCCCCACCAGTGTATTTGCTGGAATGGCTGATGAGGCTGAACAGGCTATTACAACTGCCATCTCCAAGTTGACAAGAGGAGTTGGAGGATTTAATACACATTTTGTGAAAATTTCATCATTTTATATCAATCCATTCCTGCTGCATTTTTAGTTAGATTGTACACAAGATGTTCCATATAATAAGGGAACAGCTCTAATAAGAGCCATCAATGCATTCCATAGGCAAAGTCTTCTTATTATAAAACCATCTACTTCTGTCCATCTCTGGCCCCACCCACTTGGATAATTGGTCATCATTTTTCACTGGGACTCCCAGAGGGAAAGCCTAGCCCATCTACCTATGACCATTCTAGTCTGTCTTGATCCCCACACTTCATTCAGAGTGACCTCTTAAAATCTAATCAAGGCACCAACACTTCCTCAATCTTCCACTGAACCTACATCCTCAGTGGCTTCCAAATGTTCTTAGGTAAAAGCCAAAGAGTCTTAATTCTCAGAAGGAAGACACCCTTATCTTAAGTCAAAGAAATAACTGTTTCAGACAAGGACCATCAATAGATACTAAACTCAACTGATGAAACTGCTAGAGGATAAGACCTCTGCCAATTTACTATGGATACCAATGTATTACTCAAAGTTTCCATGATGACCTTTAAGGGCCATGTATCTTCACAACGGAGAAGGCAATGGCACCCCACTCCAGTACTCTTGCCTGGAAAATCCCATGGACGGAGGAGCCTGGTGGCCCGAAGTCCATGGTGTCGCTAAGAGTCGAACAAGACTCAGCGACTTCACTTTCACTTTCATGCATTGGAGAAGGAAATGGCAACCCACTCCAGTGTTCTTGCCTGGAGAATCCCAGGGACGGGGGAGCCTCGTGGGCTGCCGTCTATGGGGTCACACAGAGTCGGACACGACTGAAGCGACTTAGCAGCAGCAGCATCTTCACAACAGAGAGAGCCAGAAGTTATTTCCTTTTAACCAAGTGATCAAACCCATTATCATCAGTAGTGCTCAGCCTGGAATGCCTAGCCTCCCGACAGACATAACAGGGCATGCTTAACCACAACTTCTCTTCCACTTGCCAAAAGGTGAACTTGAATTTTAGATCAAGCTTCCAGTTTGTGGAGGGCTTCCTTGGTGGCTCAGACAGTAAAGAGTTCACCTGCAATGTGGGAGACCTGGCTTCAATCCCTAGGTCAGGACAATCCCCTGGAGAAGGGAAGGGCTGCCCAATTCAGTCTTCTTGGCTAGAGAATTCCATGGACAGAGGAGCCTGGCAGGCGTCCATGGGGTCAAAAACAGTAGGACATGACTGAGTGACTAACACTTTCACTTTCCAGTCTGCAGGATATATGAATTTGAAGAAAGAAATCTGTACAAAAGGCAGCAATCAAAAATTACAGAATGGGGGCGGGCAAAGTGGGGGGATGGTGCGGGCAAAGTCTGCAAAGCTAATGGCTCTATCTGTTCGAAACAGAAAATAAATAAAAATGAAACTGAATTTTAAAAAGCAATGCCATGAAAGGGAAGGAAAAACAAGGTGATGAACTTATTTTAGAAAAAAAAGAGATTAATGAGAAATAAGCAAATACGATGAGTGAATCTGGACTAGATGCAGCTTTGAGAAAGCCTGTAACAGAAGACAACAGAGACTGGGGAGAATCGAGGGAGAATGTGAATGTAGACGGTGTAAAGAGATGACAGTGATGTTCTGGAAGAACAACGAAGCCCCTGGACATTGTCTTCATCCTTGAGAGCTACCTGCTGAACCACTCACATGCTTCTCACATTCTGACAGGATTTGGCTACATGTTAACAGAAACAGATACCTAGATACATAAGTAAGTAAGAAGGCTGAGCGCCGAAGAATTGATGCTTTTGAACTGTGGTGTTGGAGAAGACTCTTGAGAGTCCCTTGGACTGCAAGGAGATCCAACCAGTCCATTCTAAAGGAGATCAGTCCTGGGTGTTCTTTGGAAGGAATGATGCTAAAGCTGAAACTCCACTACTTTGGCCACCTCATGTGAAGAGTTGCCTCATTGGAAAAGACTCTGATGCTGGGAGGGATTGGGGGCAGGAGGAGAAGGGGACGACAGAGGATGAGATGGCTGGATGGCATTATCAACTCGATGGACATGAGTTTGAGTGAACTTTGAGAGTTGGTGATGGACAGGGAGGCCTGGTGTGCTGCAGTTCATGGGGCCGCAAAGAGTCGGACACGACTCAGTGACTGAACTGACTGACTAAAGTGTTAGTCACTCAGTCATGTCCGACTCACCGCAACCCCATGAACTGTAGCCCACCTGGCTCCTCTGTCCATGGAATTCTCCAAGCAAGAATACTGAAGTGGGTTGCCTTTCCCTTCTCCAGGTAATCTTCCTGACCCAGGGATTGAACCTGGGACTCCCCACATTGCAGGTGGATTCTTTACCATCTGAGCAACCAGGGAAGCCCACTAGAGATAGATAGTAGAGGCCAATACGGCAGAATGCTTGCAACTGATGAATTCAAATGATAGGAATAATGGTTTTCATTGCACTATTCTTTCAGCTTTTCTATATGCTTGACATTTTTAATGATAAAAAGAGGAAAGCTTGCAAGCTAAATGGGGAGACTCAATATGAGACTGTATCACCATCAACATTCTGATTTTGATACTCTTTTATAGATCTGCAAGACGCTCCCATGGGGAGAAACTGATCAAAGCATACGAAGATGCTCTGTATTATTTTTTACAGCTGTGTCTGACTCTACAATTGTTTCAAAATAAAAGTTTACTCAAAAAATACATGCTTTAAAATAATTAGTGGAAAAATAGTAAACCAATGACATAGACAGAGGTTCATAACCTTGTACAGGAGGCCGTGATCAAAACCATCCCCAAGAAAAAGAAATGCAAAAAGGCAAAGTGTTATCTGAAGAGGCCTTACAAAGATCTGAGAAAAGAAGAGAAGCAAAAGGCAAAGGAGAAAAGGAATGATATACCCATCTGAATTCAGAGTTCCAAAGAATAGCAAGGAGAGATAAGAAAGTCTTCCTAAGTGATCAATGCAAAGAAATAGAGGAAAACAATAGAATGGGAAAGACTAGAGATCTCATCAAGAAAATTAGGGAACATTTCATGCAAAGATGGGCTCAATAAAGGACAGAAATGCTATGGATCTAACAGAAGCAGAAGATATTAAGAAGAGGTGGCAAGAATACACAGAAGAACTATACAAAAAGATCTTAATGACCCAGATAACAAGGATGGTATGATCACTCACATAGAGCCAGATATCCTGGAGTGTTAAGTAAAATGGGTCTTAGGAAGTGTCACTATGAAAAAGCTAGTGGAGGTGATGGAATTCCAGCTGAGTTATTTCGATTCCTAAAAGATGATGCTATGAAAGTGGTGCGCTCAATATGCCAGCAAATTTGGAAAACTCAGCAGTGGCGACAGGAATGAAAAGGTCAGTTTTCATTCCAATCCCAAAGAAAGGCAATGCCAAAGAATGTTCCAACTCCTGCACAATCGCACTCATCTCACACGCTAGCAAAGTAATGCTCAAAACTCTCCCAGCCAGGCTTCAATAGTACCCGAACAGAGAACTTCCAGATGTTCAAGCTAGAAAAGGCAGAGGAACCAGAGATGAAATTGCCAACATCTGGTGGATCATAGAAAAGCAAGAGAATTCCAGGAAAACATCTACTTCTGCTTCATTGACTATTCTAAAGCCTTTGACTGTGTGGATCACAACAAACTGTGGAAAATTCTTAAGGAGATGAGAATACCAGACCACTTGACCTGCCTCCTGAGAAACCTGTATGCAGGTCAAGAAACAACAATTAGAGACAGATATGGAACAACAGACTGGTTCCAAATTGGGAAAGGAGTATGTCAAGGCTGTGTATTGTCACCCTGCTTATTTAACGATATGCAGAGTACATCATGTGAAATGCTCGGCTGGATGAAGCACAAGCTGAAATCAATATTGGCAGGAGAGATATCAATAACCTCAGATATGCAGATGACACCACCCTTATGGCAGAAAGTGAAAAGGAACTAAAGAGCCTCTTGATGAAAGTGAAGAGGAGAGTGAAAAAGCGTAAAACTCAACATTCAAAAAATGAAGATCATGGCATCTGATCCCATTACTTCATGGCAGATAGATGGGGAAGCAATGGAAACAGTGATAGACTTTACTTTCTTGGGCTCCCAAATCACTGCAGATAGTGACTACAGCCATGAAATTAAAAGATGCTTGCTCCTTGGAAGAAAAGCTATGAGCAACCTAGACAATATATTAAAAATCAGAGACATTACTTTGCCAACAAAGGTCTACCTAGTCAAAGCTATGGTTTTTCCTGTAGTCATGTATGGATGTGAGAGTTGGACCATAAAGAAAGCTGAGCACTGAAGAATGCTTTTGAAGTGTGGTGTTGGAGAACACTCTTGAGAGTCCCTTGGACTGCAAGGAGATCCAACCAGTCAATCCTAAAGGAAATCAGCCCTGAATACTCATTGAAAGAACTGATGCTGAAGCTGAAGCTCCAATACTCTGGGCACCTGGTGCGAAGAGCTGACTCACTGGAAAAGACCCTGATGCTGGCAAAGATTGAGGGCAGGAGGAGAAGGGGACGACAGAGGATGAGATGGTTGGACAGCATCACTGACTTGATAGACATGAGTTTGAGCAAAATCCAGGAGTTGGTGATGGACAGGGAAGCCGGGCATGGTGCAGTCCATGGGGTTGCAGAGTTGGACACGACTGAGTGACTGAACTGAATGGCATAGAAACAGAGGTCAGAGAAATAGAAAGACACAAAGCTGCTTAGCATGACCTCTGGGGCCTTGTGCAGTTTGAAACCCCAGTGCCTCTCCAGGCCCACCACCTTCTTTCTCTCCCACCTACAGGGCTCCTTCTTCTCTTCCTACACATTGCACAATCCTCTCTTTTGCAAAACAACCCTTCCTGAGGGCTTCCCTGGTGGTGCGGTAGGAAGGGACCTCAGGGCACATGGAATCAGTCTGGCCAGGGAGCTACGACCCCATGTGCTGGGGAGGAACTAAGCCCACAGTGTCAGCTACTGAGCCTGGGCAGCATAACTACAGAGTCCTTGGGCCACAAGCGAAAACCCTGGCAGCTAAGACCCGACACAGACACATAAAAAAATAATTTTTTTTTAAGCCTTCCTTAGGACTTCCGTGGTGGTCCATCGGTTAAGAATCTGACTTTGATTCCTGGTCGAGGAACAAAGACCCCACATACTAAGGGGCAAATAAGTCCATGCATCGCCATTAATTATAAGCTTGCAACCACTGAGCTCATGTGCCACAAAGAAGCCTCGACACAGCCAAACATAAAAACAAGAATATTTCTTAATTTTGTTTTTTAAAAAGACTTCCATCCACCTGACTCAGTCCAGTGTGGCTGATTTGCAACGCCCATTCTTTTGGAGCATGGGTAACGTGGGTTGTCTGATGGACTCCCGGGTAAACTAGGATACTCTCTACTACACTGGGGGCCTCAGAGCAAGATGTATCTGCTCTGCTGCTCTCATTACCTCCACCTTCTTCACACAGTTGCTCTTCACTAAGTAGCTTGTGAGTGAACTCACTGTAAAAGGATTCCGCACCCTTGGACTCAGCATTTCATCTCCGAGGAATGGTCACAGGGATAAAGAAACAGATGCCCAGCACCAGGCTCTTCTGCCCACTCATGACAGTCTCTACACAGGCTTTGCAAATCACCCTTTGGTGGCTATTTTCACATGGAACTCAGGGCCTTTAAGGCCAAGCCTGGCCAAGAGCAGAAGGCTTCCTAGGCAATGACACTCACACAGCAAACATTCTTGTTTTCATAATCCCTGTGAGCATCATCACCGCTTTCCATCAGTTGAGAAGTCACCCTGGACCACACCAAGACAGGCTGGTGGTTGATGGGGCCAGACAAGAAACAAAGAAGGGGTAACAGGCGATATCTGCCAGGTGAGACCAAGGGAGGCATCAGGAGGGGTTCTCAGAAGAGGTTGGACAGATGGAGACAGGAGGCATTTCAGGAAGAGGGTCCTGAGATCTCAGGGGGCTGCCTGGCCAGGCTTCCCTAGGTCACCCCGCAAGCGGACAGGACTGGGAGAGGCCACAGGAAGGAGGAGGAGCGCGTGGCAGACTGTGGCTTCCCCGGGTCCTCCTCGGAGATGAGAAGGGCCCTGTAGCCGGGTTCTCTGAATCTTCCCTGTCCTGTCTTCTGGATTCACCCAACCTGTAACTGACAAGCATCACTTCTACTTGCAACGTTCGTGCATGAGTCCTTATTTACTCAGTCACTCCACAGACATTCCCTTAGGGGCACTTGGCAAGAATCTGGGACACGTGTCATGAGAACAGTCTGCCCTGGAAGGTCCAGAGTACTCCTCATCACCTCGATCTTACAACGGACGCTGAGCAAGCTCTTCACTTGTGGTCCTGACTCTGTGACTTGGACCCAGGACAGCCAGCAGCCGCATCTTCAGACCCGCATCTCCAGCGCAGAAGAAGAACTTAAAGACCGTTCACGGTTGCCCATCCTAAAGGGACAATCTCTATTATGACAATTTTGAGCTGAAATGTCTATCCTCTTTCTTTCCTGGCTTAGACTTTCCATTTCATGCTGTGTTCCATCCTCTCATGGTCTGGGGGTCCAAGGGGCCATCTGAGAGGCCGTAAAAGTAACAGTTCTGAGGCTCGTGACTTTGGTGTTGATCATAACTGCAATTTTGTTTGAGAATGACTCATTCATCCAAAAAAAAGGGCTAAATTTGAAAACCTAAGGTAGCACTTTTAACAAGGAAGTAGTCTTGAGAAAAGAGTTGAGGCTCTTTGCACATCGCAGTACCGATTAACTTCCAATTATTTAACACAAAATGCTCTTTCGTTTTTGTGAGCAGTTGTCCAAGTAGAAAAATAGTCAAATCCTCTCTACGGATAGTTAACAGATAGGAACCCATTTTACGAAGGTTCTGACAGATTAACAACAATAAAAAAGGTTTACAATCCTTGCAGTATGAATTCATGATATCCAAAACCACAAATGCCATTTCATAATGGAAATCAAATCGTTCGCAAATAATTGATGCTCTGAACCACTGTGTCTACAGAAATAAACTCCCTTGGGAAATCAGGGCCACAACACATAACAAGTATCTGATGATCTGCTTCCTGCAAGGAGAGAGGGTACATGCTTGGAATTCAGGATGTTACAGTCATTTTTAAACACCATTTTGTAAAATCACTTTTTCATGACATCCTGAAGGTTCCCTATCCACAGCACACTTGAATAATCTGGATTAAATATTTTTAACAGTTTGCATGAATCATAAGATTTTGATCACGTGACTAATCTGTAAAGGACAAATGATTTATTGGAGCCCTGAGTTTTCAGCATGGGTAACACTTCTCATTCTGAAGTTTATCCTTTAGCCTGAACCATTATCTAGGAAATTGCTCATATAGATTTAGCTACCACTGGCTTAAAGCTGAACATTCAGAAAACTAAGATCATGGCATCTGGTCCCATCACTTCATGGCAAATAGATGGGGAAACAGTGGAAACAGTAGCTGACTTTATTTTGGGGGGCTCCAAAATCACTGCAGATGGTGATTGCAGTCAAGAAATTAAATGGAAGGAAAGTTATGAACAAACTAGACAGCATATTAAAAAGCAGAGACATTACTTTGCCAACAAAGGTCTGTCTAGTCAAGGCTATGGTTTTTCCAGTAGTCATGTATGGATGTGAGAGTTGGACTATAAAGAAAGCTGAGTGCCGAAGAATTGATGCTTTTGAACT
The DNA here is from genome assembly GCF_055505025.1 of Bos grunniens. Taxonomy (NCBI): domain Eukaryota; kingdom Metazoa; phylum Chordata; class Mammalia; order Artiodactyla; family Bovidae; genus Bos; species Bos grunniens. The sequence continues at coordinate 46,471,527 of NC_141190.1, read as the reverse complement.
GCAGTGTTGGAGAAGACTCTTGAGAGTGCCTTGGACTGCAAGGAGATCCAACCAGTCCATTCTAAAGGAGATTGGTCCTGGGTGTTCATTGGAAGGACTGATGTTAAAGCTGAAACTCCAATACTTTGGCCACCTGATGCAAAGAGCTGACTCGTTTCAAAAGACCCTAATGCTGGGAAAGATTGAAGGTGGGAGGAGAAGGGGACAACAGAGGATGAGATGGTTGGATGGCATCACCAACTCGATGGACATGAATTTGAGTAAACTCTGGGAGTTGGTGATGGACAGGGAGGCCTGGCAGGCTGCAGTCCACAGGGTTGCAACAGTCGGACATGACTGTGCGACTGAACTGAACTGAACTGATCCTTCCGATGATCAAACAGGAGGCATGAAATGTTTCACAAGGCAAATGGAACTTCACTATGATATGCCTGCTGAAGAATCCCAGGATAACATCACATGTGATATGTTACATGCATGAGAAGAGTCCTACATGACACTGCTCCTTAATATTACACAAAAACTAAACATATAAAGCCTGAGAAGAGTCCTACATTAAACTGCTCGTTAATATTACACAAAAACTAAACATATAGACACATCATCACATACACATTCTTGCTCCTTGATTCCTTTGTAAGATTTTTTTTTCTGATGTGGATCATTTTTAAAGTCTTTTTTGAATTTGTAACAATATTGCTTCTATTTTGTGTTTTGGTTTTTTTGGCCATGAGGCATGTGGGACCTTAGCTTCCCGACTAAAGATCAAACCCACACCCCTTGCATTGCAAGGTGAAGTCTTAACCACTGGACCACAGGCAAGTTCCCCTTGACTTTGATTGAAGGAAAATTGGTATGATTTTAAGGTATAAATCCATTTGTGTATCTTTAGAAATTTAAATCCAATTATTTATTATTATCTATTATGTTATTAAATATTACATCAATTCAGTTCAGTTCAGTCGCTCAGTCGTGTCCAACTCTTTGCGACCCCAAGAATCGCAGCATGCCAGGCCTCCCTGTCCATCACCAACCCCCAGGGTCTACCCAAACTCATGCCCATCGAGTCAGTGATGCCATCCAGCCATCTCATCCTCTGTTGTCCCCTTTTCCTCCTGCCCTCAATCTTTCCCAGCATCAGGGTCTTTTCCAATGAGTCAACTCTTCGCATGAGGTGGCCAAAGTATTGGATAAATACAAACTTAAATATACATATGCATACACATAAGCATATATAATGGCAGTGATTAGTGATGTAGCTTTTTTTAATTAGAATTCATCCTTTGAAAAAATGCTTAAATGCCTTGTCTTCTGACCATCCCTTAATAAGGCTGACGTCAAGTGCAATCAACGTTGTTTTGGAAACACTAGCAGAGCTTCCTGTGGTTTGTAGGAATCTAGGGGCCTCAGAACTGGAATCGGTTCTCCGAGACACAGGAGTGGAGGGTGGACATCTACTTGGCAACTCTGCAGAGATGCTGGCGGTGGCTTCGCAGAGGACATCTGCCATATGGCCCTGTGATGCCAGCTTGTCAGGGACGGTGCCTCCAAGGATACGTTCCTCTCTATTGTACTTCTCCTGATTAAGTTGTATCACAGTCTCACTGAAGATGACTAGAGAATTATTTCCAGAAATGCTAATGAGCCTCCATGATGAAAGCTAATTAATAACAGAGCACAATTTAAGGCTGAAAATTCTCCTTGGCTTCTATCGAGTGTCAATCGATAAATAAACAGGAGCTAATGGTAGCTCTCTGTGGTAACGTCTCCAAATTTACCATGACCCTAAAGCCTGGGAGAGGAAAGAACAGAAAACGGATTTTTCTGGGTTGATACCCTGGGTCACTTTCCAGGTCAGTACAAGGAGTGAGCCTATCGCAGAAAGCTTATCTTCTCTCTCTCTCTTTTTAATTTTAAACCTTTTGTGTTGTGTTGGGTTGTAGCTGATTAACAACGTTGCGATAGTTTCAGAAGGGATCCAGCCACATGTATACATGTGTTATCCATTCTCCAAACTCCCCTCCCATTCAGGCTGCCACACTGTTAATATTGAGCCATGCATTATACAGTAGGTCCTTGTTAGTTATCCATTTTAAATAGGACCCTTATCTTCTTACAAACACACTTTTACCTAGACCATCTCTGGGCTTCTGAAGTCAAGTGGAGGCAAGTCTAAAATCAAACTGAAGATGGAAATACTGCTATCAGCATTTTGTCTAAAAGGCTGAGCTCAAAACAAGGTTACGTGAACAGAGTCCCACTCACCACCACATCGGTCCTCATCTTCCCAAAAGTCTTGATCAGACGGGCGTAATGACAGTCTTCCATCTGTCGCAGGATAGCTGTCATACAGGCCACGAAATTTCCCTGCAAACAAATCAAAAGATACAGTTAGATGATGCGAGAACAACACTCAAAAGTCGATGTGAACCAACAGCCCCTTCTTCTGTTTCTCCTCTGCTGTAACAGTAGGTTCTCATTAGCCATCTAGTTTATACATGTGAAAGTGAAAGTCACTCAGTGGTGTCTGACTCTTTGCAACCCCGTGGGCCATACAGCCCAGGGAATTCCCCAGGCCAGAATACTGGAGTGGGTAGCCTTTCCCAACCCAGGGATCAAACCCAAGTCTTCCACATTGCAGGTGGATACCTTACCAGCTGAGCCACCAGGGAAGCCCAAGAATAGCGGAGTGGGTAGCCTATCCCATCTCCAGAGGATCTTCCCGACCCAGGAATCAAACGGGGGTCTCCTGATTGCAGGCGGATTCTTTTCCAACTCAGCTATCAGGGAGTTGGAAAAGAATATACACAGCAGTGTATGCATGTCAATCCTAATCCTTAAAAATGCATTCAAGTATACATTAGGTGCAGAAAAATACTGTTGATTCCACTTATATGCGGTATCTAGAATAGTCTGATTCATAGTCAGAAAGCACATTGGTAGATGTACCAGGGGCTGGGGGTTTTGAGGGTGCAGAGTGGGGAGGGGGCGTTAGTGTTTAGTGGGGACAGTTTCAGTTTAGGAAGGTGAAAAATTCGAGAGGTAGAGCAGGAGGGTGAGAGCTGCTTAGTGCCGCTGAACTGTACAGTTAAATATAGTTAAAACAGTGTGTGACTTCTACCACGACAAAAAAAATAAAAACTCTGGTCGGCAGAGGGGAGGAGAATTGATGTGAATTGAACTAAGAGTCTGGGATCACAGCCCATCAAGGAGACACCACGAGCGAGGCTGGCCAGCTAGGTGACCAGTCACTTCAGCCTCAGCATCTTCTCTTTTGCTACGTTTCTGTCTCTCTGACTCCATTAAATGCTTGCTGATACATGACTGTCCAGTCTGGAAAAAACAAGCTTGAAAGGGTTTTTGCATTAAATATGTGCAAATGGGAGACAGGATTGAAATCACTGCCACTTGTATTTTGTGTTCTCTGGAAAGTCGCTGCCCTTATTATCAGGCCAAGTGTGTGTGCAGCACCTCCTCCTGGGCTGTGGCAAAGAAAGGCCTTTTATTTCTCAAATCTGCCTGTATCCCCCTTGGCCAATTTGGAGGCAATCGCCAGTGACTCCACAATGAGTTATGGTCCAATTCTCCTCCAGGAGAAGCATGTGGGGAGGAATGCGGCCTCATCAGAATGTAAAGTGGGAGAGACAGGAATTTCTCAAAACAGACAGAGCTGGCAGGAAAAGGAAAGAAGGGGGAAAAAAGAAACCACCAAAGGAAATCAAGACACGGGACAGGATGGGACCAGAGCACTGAGCAACGGAAGTGCACACGTGTTTGCACATGCAGATCTGTGCACCTGTGGGTGTGTGCAGGCACACCAAGGCAAATTTGGTCTAGTGACTAGACAGGCGGGTAAACTGTCCTGTTGCCATTAATTGGACTGTATCATTTCTGAGGCTCATGGCTGACAGCATCCTAACAACCTTCCTTGCTTTTAAACATTTCCCCCTAAAGTAATGACATTGCAAGAAACATAGGACATATATTTTCTCCCATCAAAGCAGTACAAGTCTGGTAAAATTACAGGATGAGACATACTCTGAGACATGCCCCTAATTTTGCCTCGCTAAATGAGTTCAGATTGTATTCTTTTACTAACTCTGCTTTTACGAACAATATGTTTGAATGCCTGAATATCTCTTGTATGAATTTGGAATGCATGCTCTGAATTGAAATATCAAAGTCCACTATTTTTTTCTGAGCCATTTTATATCTGTAATATACATATATGCTTCCACATGAGTCCTCAGGAAATGCTTTACGTAAGTTAGCCAAATAAAATAATGATAATATGGTATGTTCCATTTGCCCAGAAGTGTAAATTATTTGTGAATGATGATAATTGCTGAAATTTAGATTCCAAGTTGGTGTTCAGGGAAAGAGCTTAAATAATGCGTGTTTTCCACTGGAGGGATGATCTGTAAAATGGCAAGATATCCATTTATGAAGATGAACTTTTGTAATATGTAGGTGTTTAGCATCTTCTTGAGCACAAGAGAAGCCGCCTTTGTATCTTCTTTACTTCTGATGAAAGCCATCTTTTGGATAACACTCTTCATCATATTACATGTTGATTGATTACCATGTGTCAAGCGCTATGCCAGGGCCACTAGAAACATGGCCTCATTCAATCACACCACAGATTTTCTTCTTGTTCCCAGATTATAAACAAAAGTGTTCCCCTCTCGATGAAAATAAGGAAACCCGGCTGTGAATCCAGAATACCCCCTATGAGGTAGGTGCTGAGGAGCTGGGCTAATTTTCCATCCAGATATGCATTTTAATTATTTTTCTGAGAAATTTGAGGTCACTGCTAACGGCCAACCTGAAACAGAGATTCACTTTCTCAAACTTCTGCAGTCATTAGAGAAAGCTGGGAAGAGCATGAGGAAGCAGAAAAGGTGGCCATAGACAGTGTCCCCAGTTCTCCCCTGACCCAGCTGGCCACGACCTGGACGCCTCCCTCCCAGACAAGGAGCTTTTCTAGAATGAGAAGTTTCACCTGCCAGGGGTTCATATTAATTTTCTGCAGGTCAAAGGGGTTAAAGAATCGGGACTCCCATATTACAGTCACTGAAATCACAAAGCCAGCTGTGTACAATTCAGAGCAACAGACTCCACGTACTGCACTTTAAATATGAAGTTCAAAGTAGAAAGAAGACCCCAGAGCAGTCTTGAAAATGCAAAAAACATGAGCAGGGAGTAATATCCATTTAAAAACAACAGAAATACACAGAACATCCAGAATCTGGCCAGACACTCAAACAGGTGACGTGGACATGCTCAATTGAGGGAGCAGACTGCCATGCAATGCTGAAAATTCCATGCAAGGCAAAGGCTGGGGGAGCTGACATGATGCAGAAAATGAAACCCTGAAGAGAACATAGCAATTTCCATAAAGCAAATCCTGGGAAGGCTTCAATGGCTGGTCGGGAAGCTCTGCATTTGCATGAGAATATCACAGAGAGGGCAGCCAAATGGCCTCTTGTCTAACTGTGATGGGGACTAATTGGAGGACAAGGGCAGGTCATCGCCCTGAGTTAGAGGTCAAAAGGCCACAGGTACAACGTGCTCCCTACTTAATCTAAGGAAACGTTACGGAAAGCAGTTTGTATAGTTCAGTCTTGCTTAGAGGAAGCAAATCTTTCTATTTCAGTGCTTTTCTAAGCAGAAATTCTGGACCCCGCCGAGAAAGAGGTAATATACCTGTCAAATTTCACAGAAAGGCCCCCTCTTTCCCTCAGAACGGAGTCCCATGTGAGGGGGCCAGCATCTTTAGAGAAGAAACACGGCGGACACCATGGAGCATGACTGCCTACGTGAACTCAGTGGAACCCTCTGGAGCAGAGTGTGGGTTTCTAAGGGTAGATGGAAAGTAGGTATTTATGGAAGCTGTATTTGAAACCAATCACACACCAGAAACAGAAGTGGGGGTGAGCTGTGACACAAAACTTATTCTGCAGGCTCAGAAGAAAATTACAATTCGATGCCTGGCCATTGATTTTTTGGAAATGCATTTAGAAGTCATAGGACGCTTTTAGTTTAGACAATGGGTGGGTGGGCAGGTAGGCTGGGGGTGATGTACAGAATTCCTCCTAGAAACTGAGCCCGGGGGTCGAGTTCTAGTCCCAGTGGCTGAGTAAAAATGAGCAAATAAATAAAAGCAAGACATATTCCTTATGACTTCAAAGCCATGCAAAATAGGGACAGAGAAGTCAGGAGGCAGAGGCAGAACTTTTAAAAACCAAGACATGGAAGCCTCACAAACAAAAAAATGTGAACTTCATTAGCAATCAGAGATGAAAATGGTATATCATTATTTGCCTGCCAAAATAGCAGAGGAGTATTTAAGTGATGATAATGTTAGCAAGGGCACAGGGGATGAGCACTCTTAGACTCCACTGGTGGGAGCATAAATTGCTATAACCTTTTTAAAAAGTGATTTGGCAATAGGTTTAAAAAGTCTTGGAAAAAAATACTCATCTCCTCAGGGTAATTCTACTTCCCACAAGCCACCTAAAGAAGTAATTCAGAATCAGAAATTTTATGCCCAAAGATGTCCATTGCATCTCTGAAAACATCTCAGTGTTCAACAGCTAGGAACTGTATAAGTAATATGATATTCTGTAAGATTGCAAGGTAAAATATAGGATGCCCAGCTCAATTTGAATCTCAGAAAAATATGTCCCAAAGATTGCATTGGAAATTTTGCACATGACATTCATAATACTACAGAAATGATTTGTTGTTTACCTGAAGTTCATTTTTTATTTGCTAATTCACATAAACATACCATAGTTTTTTGATGAAATATTATGTAACCATCAAACAATAATCATGAAAATATGAACTGTTTTAAGTAGCATAAGAAAATGCTCAAAGATGAAAATCAGACATAATCATGGTAGTTTTCAGCAAAAGAAAAAAATATAGCACAGGAAAAAGTCAAAAGGAGAAACAATTCAAAGAAAAGACACCACATAGTGATGAGGGCGGGAGGATGAGTCCAGATTACTTTAAAACTGGAAAATATACTAGCATTTTAAAAGGTGGGACAGGAACTGAGAGTTGCATTGACATACATACCCCACCAAATGTAAAATAGACGGCGGGCGGGAATTTGCTGTGTAGCAAAGGGAGTTCAACCCAGCGCTCTGTGCGACCGCCAGTGGTGGGATGGGGCAGAAACTCTGGGGAGGGTGGGAGGGAGGCTCAAGAGGGAGGGGACATAGGTATACTTATGGCTGATTCACATTTTGTATGGCAGAAACCAACACAGCATGGGAAAGCAATTATCCTCCAATTAAAAAATAAATTCTAAAAAAAGGTAGTCATTAGATAAGACAGCTGAGATCTCCATCTTCTCCCCCTGACCCTCGGTGTCCTTAGGGGTTCCCTTATTCTCAAAAAGTTCTTTCATGGGGCTCCCTCTGCCCACGTGGACTAGGTCACTGCTCCTCAAGCCTTGGGCTGAACTTGCGTCTGTGCGCCCCCTGGAATTTTCTTTCTGGCCCTCGTCCAGCCCATTTTAAATCTGGAACACCAGGGCTCTAAGCAGGTGGACAGACAGACTGGAGGACAGGCAGAAGCAGCACTGCTGGTGGGGCAGGGGACGCTGTGTGGCAGGCAAGTGAGTGCAAAGTCGCAACGGGGTACAGAGACAAAAGGCTGCTAACACAGATTTTGAAGAACAGTCACTTAGGGCGAGTTCTTGTCAATGGTATCTTTGCCTTCTTTGCCTAGTCTAGAGTCCAAGACCGTGTACATGAATTGGAAGGGAAAATCCCAAGGATTTGTATTCACAGTCTTGAGCTGTGAAGGGGCACCTCTTTTATGTAAAGACATCAGGACTGAGTCACGAGGCTCAGAGAATAAAGCTTGACATTGCTCTTGGTAATCCCATCCACGGTCCAGAACGCTTCATACACCCCTGGATCTCACACGTGCATGGAGCCCGCAGCACAGGCAGAAATTGTAAGTCTCTTCCAAGTACTCTAAACGCCAAGGGATTTGGGGGAGCTCCAAATCGCAGAAGCTGTCGGAGCTGCAGACAGACCTCCAGGGACATGGGGTCTGGAGGGCAGGCAGCAGGCTTGAATAAAAGGAGAATCTACTATTTGTATTGGGGATTACACTTCTTGGTGGCCAGTGATGACGTGTCAAAAATTTTAAATGTGTTTTCATGAAAGCAAGTGCTTTGAAGAGGAATTCTCATTTATATATTTCATTTCAAATATATCAATGAAAACAAACCTACTTCATAATCACCATCAAAAGTTGAAGACAAAGTAATCCTCCAATGATACTGCTGAAGGACACGGGGCAAGAATTGCAGCAAAGGTGGGAAGAGGTATCACTTGGTGGATTCTAGGTGACTTCCATACTGGGGAGCATTTCAGCCCAAGAATCAATACTGTACGGCAACATTATGAGGACTAGGATCTGGAAAAGGGAATGTGGTTGAGAGTCAAGTGCTCTGTTTCAAAGGCAATTGTTGTTGCTGTTCGCTAAGTCATATCTGACTCTCCGTGACCCCGTGGACTGCAGTACGCCAGGCTCCTCAGTCCACTCTCCCCCGGAGTTGGCTCAAATTCATGTCCATTGAGTCGGTGATGCTATCGAACCATCTCATCTTCTGCCACCCACTTCTTCTGCCTTCAATCTTTCCCAGGTCTTTTCCAAAGAGATGGCTCTTCGCATCAGGGGGCCAAAGTATTGGAGCTTCAGCTTCAGCATCAGTCCTTTCAGTGAATATACAGGTTGATTTCCTTTCAAAGGCAGGGGTGATATGAAATAAATCCCCATACAGATAAGTTCTTGGACAGATAAGAAGCCCTAGAGAGTGCAAGGCTTTCTGTTTTCAAGAGCGAAAGCCAATGGTGAAATGTTTAAAGGTTCTATTTGTTATAAGGAAACTTAAGAGAGAAACATAGGGAGTCCAGACAGATAACACAAAGAATATCTCAACATGGCATTCACTGGCCCAAAGCGTCCTCCAAAGCCTCTGTAGGGATGATGTTTGTGAAAAATACACATGGGGGCATCCACATAACAAATTAAAAACAGCTGTAAACACAGACTCGTCTGTTTCCTCACACTAAACTGACAATAATGTTTCTAAAGTTCACAAATGCACAAAGACCAGGAGAAGAAGAGAGACAGAACCACGGGAGAGAGAATTCTGGAAGCTGACAAGCGGATGCAGAAACGATTACTAGCTGTGCTGGAAGCAGGAAGGGAATGGATATCTATCAGGAATCCTGTTGATTCTGGGCAGAGAGTCCTGGAAAGTCTAGGAAACTAGAGCTGCCAGTTACTCAGAGAGCGAGGCTATGTGTCAACTGGAAATCCAAAGCCCTGATGTCTTTAAAACCTGGCCAATATGCCCACCCCAGCAGGTCCTCTAAGGGGATTGACTCGCTCCCAGGAGGGAACCACATGTTTACCCTCCTGACGAAACAGAAGAGATAGCGGGGCAGGACCACTTGCTGAGACTGTCCCGTGATAGGAAGCCGATTATTCTAAGTCCCCACACTGCTCTGCTCAGCTCGGCTCCCAGCAAAACACCAAGGATAAGCAGCCTGCACTTAAGCCCCGTAACAAACTGGAACAGGCAATTGGAAGAATCCTCTCTGGAGAAACTGACCAGCCCAAGAGAATACCCAATAACTTCCCATTAAGGTTCTGACAGCATGAGGACCTCATCCACATGGGCTCCTCATGCAGTGAGGCCCAGAGCCTTCAAGGTCTGTGCATCCAGGGGGAACAGAGGGTCCGAAAGTGACTTCAGTCCTCAGGAGAAAAACCGACCAGATATTAATAAAGGAGGCCAGAACAAGCAAGAACAGAAGCCAGAGGAATGAAAGAAAATTGAGAAAACGTAAGAAAATTCAATCATTATTATCTTCAGCTAGGTAAGAGATGATATCCATAAAACAAGAACATATGTTATAAAAAGAAAAAAAAAAGGAACAGATACAATGAAATGATTATGGAATGTTTCAGCTGTATTAGCAGAAATAAACATCTTAATAGGAGTTTGGGAACATACAATTAATGAAATCCTCCAAAAGCAGAACAACAAGACACATGGAGAATAAAAACATCAGAGACTCCATTCAGGAGTCAATATTTAATCAATAGAAATTCCAGAAAGAACACAGAAAATGGGGAGACAAAAGTATTTTTACAAAATGATAGAAGACTCATTAAAGGATTATTAGAACTAATAAATGAATTCACAGATTATAGGATACAGGATCAAATGACAAAACTCAGTTGTTTTTCTAACACTGGCAATGGATAATCTGAAAATAAAATTCAAGGGAAAAATTCCTTTCACTAAAGCATCAAAACAAACAAGAATAAATTTAACAAAATTATATAATACTTGGACCTCCAAAACTAGAAGGTACTGTTAAAGGAAATTAAAGAGGACCTAAATAAATAGAAAAATACCCCATGTTCATGAAATAGAAGACTTAATATTGTTAAAAGGGCTATACTCCCCAAATTGAGGTACAGATTCAACCCAATTCCTATCAAAATTCCAGCTGGCTGCTTTGCAGAAATTGACAAGTTAGTTACAGATGACTGTATTTTGCCTGATTTCATTCTAGAAAGTGTCCAGGACAGGCAAACCCATAAAAACATGAAGTTAGACTTGGGATTGCCAAGAGCTGGAAGTTTAAGGAGAGAATGAAGAGCAACTGCCTTTGGGTATGGGTTTCCTTTGTGAGTGACAACAATATTCTAAAGTGGATCATGTGCCTATAGTTAAAACCTTATATTCTTACATTAAATAGATGAATTTTATGGCATAAAAATTAGATCACAACAAAGCTGTCAAAATTCTTAAATATAAATTAATTAACTAAACAATGTAAGATAATTATTCTAAAATGACAAGCATATCCAAAATGACAGGGCCCACTGAGGGTCAAACACAATCAAGACTCACATGTGTGAGATTGTGGAATATTACAGACAGAACAATAATTCTCAAACATTCGAGAACAAAAGAAGAGGTCCAGTGGTTAAGACTCCAAGCTCCCAATACTGGGAGCCTGGGTCCATTCCCGAGTCAGGGAACTAGATCCCACATGTTGTAACTAAAGGTCCTGCATGCCGATTTTAAGACCTGGCACAGCAAAATAAATAAAAATTATAAAAAACAAAAAGAAAAAAAGAAACGCACAAGTAGAAATGCAAGCATGGCCTAGGAATTGATCAGGCGAGGACAGTGGAGACACCTAGTTCTCAGGACAAGTCAAGCCCTTGTAAACGCTCAGATTTAAAATGATAATAACCCATCTGGAAAACTCCTTCCAAATTCTATGATCCTTGTGAAATTATTCTTTCTCTTTAGATTTGTGAAATAGATACAAGGAAGTTTTTCTCACCTTTGCTTTGTTTCTTCATTCATGTATTTTGACATCATGGGAAATCACTTAACCCTTTTAGGATGGGGTTGGGGGTCATAAGGAAGAAATGATAATGCAGTAGAGCAATGGTGTAGGACGAAGAGAAGACAGTGCCCTTGCGAGATACAGCAGAAGACACAAGTCACTGCTGTGCTTCGCAGAGTATTCAACATCTTGTTAATTAAATATGTGCTTAAGCATAATACATAATAAAAAGGCTGAATCAAGTACTATTGTTAACACTGAGGTTATTGGAAAAATAAATATTCACTCATACCATTTGAACTTAACTACATCTTTCCCCAAAATACAATCCATGGTGAAACTGAGGGCAGTCTTTTGTTTCTGTTCTCATTTCAAGAAAAAGTCAGTCCCATGAATCATCTACCCAAAGTACAGTTAATTTTTACTCATTTAGTTTCCAAACTATTGTGATCTCTTGTTTTATAAAGGACCATAGAGTGAGGAATGTTTGTAAAAAGACGCTATACCAAATTAAAAATAGTATGGTTGAGAAATGAAACTAATGTCATCTATTAGCTCCTTTCAACTACTAGCAACAAATTAAACCTGCATTTTAAATTTAAATTGAACGCTACAGCTCATATCATTGCAGACACGATAAAGAAAAAAACTTTAATTTAAAAAACAAAACCAATTTCAACTTTATGGTGGCAGTAATTGTAGGAAGGTGTTTATAGGAAAAATATACCAAAAGGAACTCTCTGGATCTTGTATTACCCATAACAATTATTTGCTGCTTATTCCACATAATAAATTAAACACGTATTCACATTTGTTATGAAGAGTAAAAATAAATTACAATCAAATTTTATATATACGCCATTATACTTTGTGGTATAAAGAGGAATACACATATATTGTATAAAATTTCTTGATATAATTCATTTGTTGCTAACATAAGTCAGATTACTACAGAAAATTTTATATTTATTTTCAGAAACAGTAAATCAGATAATACCAGAACCTTGGAGCGCTTTCAGATCTTCTCCCACGATATACAGTAACTGTGAACACACCGTAGTAAAACCAAGAGTAATTCAGTCTTAATAGCATTTTGCCTTTGAAGGGGGATCAATTTACTACACATTTTTAAACTCTCTTTTGTCCATAAACGACACTCTTGTCATCATAGTTATAGATTAAAATTGAAACTCTTTATTGGATGAAATGAAATTCCTCTCTATGAATCATAAAATGATGCTGTGCTCAATAGTATTTATATTGGTTAGATGAGTTGATGTGGAGAAAACTGTCACATACAAAATGCTAAAAACAAACAAACAAACTAATGAATCATAAGGAGAACAAAATACATTTTGGAATATAAGATCATTTTAAAATAGAAGCAATGATAATCTGATTTATAAGATGTTATTTCTTAGGAAATATTTATACATAAATATATAAATCTACAGTGTGCAGATAAGGCTCAAATACCACCTATCACAATCCATCACTAATAGCTTGTCTGCTCATGACCACAAAAGCCCTCAAAGTTCTTTAAGCACTAAATGCCTTGAGGTTTATTTCCAAAATCTCCTACAATGGGGAAGTGGAACTCAGTCTAGGGGGGCGGTACCCAAAAGAAATTCTGCAGAGCAATGTGCGTGCTGAGCAGGTGTGCAAGAAAACACAGGTGGCATGAAAACTCCCCCGCAGGGGCTAGCTGCCCGTCCCATCGCCCTTTCCCCACAGCCCTGAGGAAATCAAAGTGTCCTCAGATTCGGAGGTGATGGGGCCACTTGGAACATACTAGAAGAAATTGGGGAGATAAGGCAGAAATGATGAGGAGATTCAAAATGTTGCCAAGTATTAGTAAGTGTAACACTCAACAGACACTCAAAGAGTGGGCGCTGTGTTGACAACACGGAGTCTGGGGGCTTGGCCAGGTGGGTACACACAGTGCCCCCAGAATGAGCACACACGGGGGCCTGGGGCCAAAGGACTAAGGCAGGAGGACCCAGGAGGATGCTGGAAGAGACTGTCCTGGCAGAAGTGAGGACGACAGGAGCGATGGATCACGACGCAGCGGCAAGTCTTTGAGTCTACACTGGTACTCAGACAAGGGGTCTTGGCAAGGCAGGCAGTGTTGAAAAGAGAGACAAAGGTAAGACCCTTACCTTACAGATCACAATGTGTAGACGGAACCAGAAAATAAGGAAACCATCCGTTCCAATCCCTAAAGCAATGGTTGATTCCAGAAAGGATTCTCAATGGGACTGAAAAGATTCGGATAAAGGTCCTCGGGGATGAAGACACTCAATTTGAAACTATCACCCCCACGTTCTCCTCATTACAGACTGTGCCCCCAGGGGGTGAAGAACACAGAGGACGCATCATCCCTGAGATCCCTGTGCCAAAAATGTGAGATAATAAGCAATAACTCTTTGAGGAAAACATCCTCACCCTAGATGGGGGAAGAAGTATGGAAGATGATTAACTCCTTTTTATAAGTGAGAGTATAGAGAGAGTTGGCCAACACACACTTAGGAGATGAGAAGAGCAAGAAACAGGGCTCAGACCCCAAGTTAAAGGAGAAGGAAGAGGAGACGGAGGAGGGGTGAAGAGGGGAAAAGGGGGGCGGAGGCTGCAGACAAAGCAACATCGGATAAGGCCATTGTCCTGCGCCCTTAAAGAAGGCCAATGTGGAAACCTCATCTGGGGTAGATATTATATTATAGAATTGTTAATTTTTATAGATGCCATATGATTACCAGCTATGCAGCAGAATTACTTTCTCGGGAGATGCAAGAAACAATGAGGGACGAACGTGCCACCATGTCCGTGACAGACTTTTCCACTGGTAAAGAAATAAATTTACATTTGAGATATACAAATACACAATGGAGAGAGGGCGGAGTTAACGCATACCTGACAGACTGCTAATAAAGAATGGATCTAGCTGACAGGTATTCACGTTTTACTGGAATATTTTTCCACCATTTCCATACCTGTGCAAACTCCAAAATAAACTTCTACTCACAGACTACTGGAGAAGGCGGACACGACAACAATTCATTAAGACACAATGCCACAAAAGTTATACAAGGCGGCTATTACAGACTGGCAAGCAGAGTCTAAGGAGCAAGCATTTCTTTTCCAGTCATAGGAATTATTATTGACTGTCATAACAGGAAAACAAGCAACGGGTTAGCTATTTTAAGACATTTAGGGAAGGGAGAGAGGAGGAGTCAAACTTCCCAACTCAGAAATATTCACTCAGGAAACTGTTTGAGGAGCAAAAGTGTAAGTGAATGGAGAGCTTTAAGGCTTTTGTATATAAAGTTCTGACACACGCATTCTTCTTCAATGCAAGAACGATTGATTTATTTGGACTGCTCACTGTAGAAGTGCTTGCTGGCCTTGACAAAATGCTCTTCGGTGACAGAAGGAAGAGTAAAGATATCCCGTCTCCATACGAAATACAGATCTTAATATCACGCACATTCCTTTCATTATTTTACAATACTTTTCTTTCTATGGTAAAGGTTTACAGGTAGATGATAGAAAATTAGCTTCCAAGACAAGACTAAAAGGCTTGAGGCAGACAGTTTATAAGAATCGCCTGACCCAGATCAAGAGGGCTACATAAAGTACAACAGGCCGTTTAAGCTCTCTGAGCCTCAGTTTCCTCATCTGTAAAGTGGGGACAGTACCTTTAAACTCCAAAATTGTTGGAAGATTTAAATTGGTTATTGATGTAAGGATATTAGCCCAGTGCCTGGCTACACACACAAATGCGAGTTATAATGGTGGTGATCACGATGACAGATAAAATACAATAAAACACAAGAATAAAGTCACAAAAGTATGAAGTCAGGAGACCTTCATAACAGAGTCCAAGAATGCTTAAAAAAAAAACAAACAAACTGGAGATATATTTATGTTCAGGGTCTGGAAGAATCAATATAGTTAAGATGCCAAGTGATCTACAGTCAGCAGGAAGGTATTGTAGAAATTAACAATCTAATTCTAAACTTTATGTGGAAAAGCAAATGATGTGAAACAGCCAAAGAAACTTTGAATGAAGTTAAAGGACACACCACGCTCTGATTTTAAGATTTATTACAAAACTACAGATATTAAGACTATGGTACAGGTGAAAGGACAGACCGATAGATGACAAAACCTGACCACACACACACGGTTAATGGATTTTCAACCAAAGTGCCAAGAAAATTTAATGAAAAGTATAGTGCTTTTGGAGAAGGCAATGGCACCCCACTCCAGTACTCTTGCCTGGAAAATCCCAGGGACAGAGGAGCCTGGTGGCTACAGTCCATGGGGTCACAAAGAGTCGGACACGACTGAGCGACTTCACTTTCACTTTTCACTTTCATGCACTGGAGAAGGAAATGGCAACCCACTCCAGTGTTCTTGCCTGGAGAATCCCAGGGACAGGGGAGCCTGGTGGGCTGCCATCTATGGGGTCACACAGAGTCGGACACGACTGAAGTGACTTAGCAGCAGTAGCATAATGCTTTTAACAAATGGTATTTTCAAATGATACAATTATACACATATGAAAAGTCAGAAAGAAAAAGGAGGGAGACATGGAGGAAAATAGGGTTGACTTATACCCTACACCATATACAAAAGTTAGCATAAACTGCATCATAAATGCAAAACCTCCAAAACAGCAGAAATTCTAGAAGAAAACACAAGGAAAAACCTTTCCAGCCTTGGTTTAGGTATATATTTCTTGGGATACAAAACACATGAAACATACAAGAACAACTGACATACCCCTATATCACTGGTCTGAAGGCAAAAGGGTACAGATATTTTGGGCAAAGTCTGGCAGTTTCTTATACATTCCATCATGTACTGCCCGTAGGGCCCAATCATCCTGCTTCTAAGTATTCATGCAAGAGAAAGGAAAACATACATCCACACAAAGACCTCTACACAAATGTTTACAGACAGTCTTAGTCTCAAATGCCAAACATGACCCTATATGTCTGTTGCTGCTACTAAGGCGCTTAGTCGTGTCTGACTCTTAGCGACCCCATGGACTGCAGCCTACCAGGCTCCACCATCCATGGGATTTTCCAGGCAAGAGTACTGGAGTGGAGTGCCATTGCCTTTTCCACCCTATATGTCTATTACCTGTTAAATGGATCAACAAATGCAGGACATCCATATGATGGAACAGGGCTCAACAATAAAATGGACATTTTGTTTATCTACTGATAAACAAATGTAGATCATTCTCAGACACCAAGGATTTCATTTGTTAAAAACAAAACATCAAACAAACAACAAAACTGTGCTAACTGAAAGATGTCAACACATAAGGTAACACAATGTATAAATTCATGTATGTGACATTCTAGAAACACAAAAGTCATGTATGGATGTGAAAGTTGGACTGTGAAGAAGGCTGAGCACTGAAGAATTGATGCTTTTGAACTGTGGTGTTGGAGAAGACTCTTGAGAGTCCCTTGGACTGCAAGGAGATCCAATCAGTCCATTCTGAAGGAGATCAGTCCTGGGATTTCTTTGGAGGGAATGATGCTGAAGCTGAAACTCCAGTACTTTGGCCACCTCATGAGAAGAGTTGACTCATTGGAAAAGACTCTGATGCTGGGAGGGATTGGGGGCAGGAGAAGAAGGGGACGACAGAGGATGAGATGGCTGGATGGCATCACTGACTCGATGGACATGGGTCTCAGTGAACTCCGGGAGTTGGTGATGGACAGGGAGGCCTGGCGTGCTGCGATTCATGGGGTCGCAAAGAGTCAGACATGACTGAGTGACTGAACTGAACTGACAGTGATAAAAGGGAGAAGGTTGACTCCAGAGGGGAATATGAAAATATTCTAAACCCTGTATTTGGTGAGACTTAGACAACTGTACATATCAATCAAAATTCAAAACTACAGGGGTGAATTTTACTATATGATCTTATGTATGTATAAATATGTGTGTGTGTGTGTGTATATACACACACACACACATATCTGCATATATATATACACACACACACAAAAAGAACACAAATTGAAAATCCTAAAATACCCTATAAGTGATATGCAGCTAATACTGACATTTAGTGGATTCCTTCTTGCTCTCACATATAGAAACAACCTAGTTAATGAACGTAGGATCATAGTTCAGTTACTGTAGCTTTCAAATGGTTCGTTATTCACAGTACAAGCCTTACATCACCACCCTTGGTTTTCACATTTTCCATGGGTATCCATGACAATTTATTCTTTCCCATGAACTTTAGAACCACATTATTGAGTTTGAAACAAGTCCCACTGGAACTGACATTGAGATTGCAATGAACTTTTAAACTAACGGAGAAGGCTTGTAGATATTAGCCTTCTCACTTATATATACATGGTGTCTCTCCATTGGTTAGTCTATTTTGATGTCATTCAGGAATGTTTTGTGGTTTTCATCACATGGATCTTAAACAGTTCATGTATTGTTGATTCCTATAGGAAAGAGAAAAAAAATTCCCCCCCCAAAAAACCTTTAAAATTTTCACGACATCTGTATTCATATATTTGGGAAAACCACTGAATTTGATAAGTAAATTCTATTATTGAACTCGCCATTACTCCCTATAGCTTGAGCGGGGAAGGATGTTGAAACAAACCGAAGCAGCACCTGTCAGTAATTCTGTGTCGTCCTTTCCAAACCACGAAGGCTGTGTTTCTACTGCTGGACCCGCTACACAGGTTCTCACGACCAAGTCAACGTTGAATTGTAATAATGAGAATGAATGTCTTTGTTTCCTTAGAGATGTTAATGGGCAGGCATGCCTTTAAGGTCTAATATTTTATATATATTTTTTAATACTTGAAATAAACTAATTCAACAAATATTTATTGAACACCTGTGCTAAGTTCAAACTACCTCACAATTGTACTCATCTCACACACTAGTAAAGTAATGCTTAAAATTCTCCAAGCCAGGCTTCAGCAATACATGCACCGTGAACTTCCTGATGTTCAAGCTGGTTTTAGAAAAGGCAGAGGAACCAGAGATCAAATTGCTAGCATTTGCTGGATCATGGAAAAAGGAAGACAGTTCCAGAAAAACATCTATTTCTGCTTTATTGACAATGCCAAAGCCTTTGACTATGTGGATCATAATAAACTGTGGAAAATTCTGAAAGAGATGGGAATACCAGACCACCTGATCTGCCTCTTGAGAAACCTGTATGCAGGTCAGGAAGCAACAGTTAGAACTGGACATGGAACAACAGACTGGTTCCAAATAGGAAAAGGAGTATGTCAAGGCTGTATATTGTCACTCTGCTTATATAACTTATATGCACAGTACATCATGAGAAATGTTGGGCTGGAGGAAGCACAAGCTGGAATCAAGATTGCCGGGAGAAATATCAATAACCTCAGATATGTAGATGACACCATCCTTATGGCAGAAAGTGAAGAAGAACTAAAGAGCCTCTTGATGAAAGTGAAAGGGGAGAGTGAAAAGGTTGGCTTAAAGCTCAACATTCAGAAAACTAAGATCATGGCACCCGTTCCCGTCACTTCATGGCAAACAGATGGGGAAACAGTGGAAACAGTGGCTGACTTTATTTTTGGGGGCTCCAAAATCACTGCAGATGGAGATTGTAGCCATGAAATTAAAAGACACTTACTCCTTGGAAGGAAAGTTATGACTAACCTAGACAGCATATTAAAAAGCAGAGACATTACTTTGCCAACAAAGGTCCATCTAGTCAAGGCTATGGTTTTTCCAGTGGTCATGTATGGATGTGAGAGTTGGACTGTGAAGAAGGCTGAGCGCTGAAGAATTGATGCTTTTGAACTGTGGTGTTGGAGAAGACTCTTGAGAGTGCCTTGGACTGCAAGGAGGCCCACCAGTCCATCCTAAAGGAGATCAGTCCTGGGTGTTCATTGGAAGGACTGATGTTGAAGCTGAAACTCCAATACTTTGGCCACCTGATGTGAAGAGCTTACTCATTTGAAAAGACCCTGATGCTGGGAAAGATTGAAGGCAGGAGGAGAAGGGGATGACAGAGGATGAGATGGTTGGATGGCATCACTGACTCAATGGACATGAGTTTTAGTGAACTCCAAGAGTTGGTGATAGACAGGGAGGTCTGGCTTGCTGCGGTTCATGGGGTTGCAAAGAGTTGGACATGACTGAGCGACTGAACTGAACTGAACGGAACTGTGCTAAGTTCTGAGGATAAGCTGATGGACAAAACAGATATAGTCTCTATTTGTCCTACAGAAGAGTAAAGTGAAGTGAAGTGAAGTTTCTCAGTCGTGTCCGACTCTTTGCAACCCCATGGACTGAAGCCTGCCAGGCTCCCCCATCCATGGGATTTTCCAGGCAAGAATACTGGAGTGGGTTGCCATTTCCTTCTCCAATATTTGTTTTTAAATTGAGATTTAATTGACATAGATTAAGGTGTACAGTGGAATTCTCTGGTGGCTCAGAAGGTAAAGTATATGTCTGCATTGTGGGAGACCCACGCTATCCCTGGGTTAGTTAGAAACCCTGGAAAAGGAAATAGCAACCCACTCCAGTATTCTTGCCTGGAGGATTTCATGGACAGTGGATCCATGAGAACTGGACCATAAAGAAGGCTGAGTGATGAAGAATTGATGCTTTCAAACTTGGGTGCTAGAGAAGGTTCTTCAGAGTCCCTCAGACAGCAAGGAGATCAAACCAGTCAATCCTAAAGGAAATCAACCCTGACTATTCGTTAAAAGCACTAATGCTGAAGCTGACGTTCCAATACTTTGGCCACCTGATGCAAACAACAGACAATGGAAAAGACCCTGATGCTGGGAAAGACTGAAGTCAAAAAGGGCGGCAAGAGGGCGGCAGAGGATGAGATGGTTGGACAGCATCACTGTCTCAACAGACATGAGTTTGAGCAATTCTGGGAGTTAGTGAGGGACCCGGAGGCCTGGCGTGCTGCCGTCCATGGGATCACAAAGGGTCAGACACATTGAGTGACAGAACAACAATGAGGTCTACAGTGTGTTGATCTGACACATTTATATATACAAAACCTTCCAAGATTTTGGGAAAACATTTAAGGGGTATTTCAATCAAAATACACAGCAAGTACCCAGAGTTACATGTGCATTATTCACACCCATCTATTTCTACACAGATGTAATGGAAACAGTAGAAGAAGCCAAAAATGTAGAGCTGTATTTTGTAATTACCAATTATAACAGTGACCATAATAATTTTAATTAGGAAATACAAGACATGGGTTTTTTGAGATTAATCTTCTTGAACCAAATTCATATATGTTGAAGATTAATTTTTAACATGACAATCATCGACATTTTGGTTGTTTGACTCAGACATAAAAATAAAAAGGAGGCGTCACTAATCACATTGGTTTCCCTTCACGTGAACCCCAAGCTCTAATCACAAGTCACACTGAGCAGATGCAAATTGAAGGCCACTTTCCAGCAGATGTTCAGCCAAGATTTTTTTAAATTTTTTTTTTTTTTATTAATCTTCCCTAGATGAGACCTTAACAGCATGCAGTGGAAGGTAAATCCACAGTCATACTATAATGACTAATTTTAATTACTTTGCAGAATCACCACTTATTTGCAAAATTGGGTATGTTTTTCACAAGCTAATTATCTGGCTACACAGCTAGAAGCTTGCAAGCTGTAATGCTCCTAGTTCCTATCTCAACAAAAACTGTTCTACATGGCATAATGAAGCCCACTGGTTTTGAATGTAAGTTGGCAGTTTTGGTGCCATGAAGGGGCAAAAAGCTGAACTCTAGGCTGATCAGTTAAAGGGAAGCACGATCAATAGGAGGTATTTGACAGAATCGGAAACCACACACAACTCCATGGGGATTCTAGAAGGGAAATCACCGTTATTTGGGATAAAACAATCACCACAAATAAAAATGCCTACGTGGACCAATGACTAGGTCCACAAGGCCACCCATAAGCTGCCTGCCCCTCCCCAATACCTCTCTGACTCCATCTCTGGTATGATCTGAATTTTATCCCTGCTCATGATCCGTACGTTGAGGTCCTAAGACCCCCAGAACCTCAGAGTGTAAATGTATTTGAAGACAGGGTCTTGGAAGTGACAATTACGGTTAAGGAAGGTCATTAAGAGGCACGCTCATTCACTATGACTGGCATCCCTTACAGAAAAGAGACCGGGCACAGACATACACAGTGGGAGGACCACGTGAAGACGGAGTAAGAGGGCGGCCATCCACAAGCAAAGGCAGAGACGGCAGGAGAAGCAAGCTCAGCAGGACACCTGGATCTTGGACTTCTGGCCTGCAGAACCATAAGGGGTGAATTTTGGCTGTTTAAGCCACCCATTCTGCAGCTTTTGTTATGGCAGCCCTAGAACCTAATATAACCTCATGGCCTCCGTCACACTCTCCATGGGGTCCTAGAACTTGCCCAGCTTCTCCCCTCAGAAGGCCTCTTGTGTCTTCTGATGAAGGGCCCTCCTCATGAAGACTGCCTGACTCCCACTCTCTTCTCCTGCAGAGCCTGGCTCCGAGAATGCCCCCCTCCCCAGTGCTGAGCCTGCTCCATCCCATTAAAATTTGGAACCTTTCCCAGGCCCCAGCACACCCCATCGTCTTAACCCCGCTCTCCTGCACAAGCCGCCTCCATACACATCCCCATAATCTCCTACTTATTAGAAACATTGCTCATCAACTCTCCCAACTGGAATATAAACCCCACAAGGGCAGGGATCACTGTTTCACTCACCAACTGAGCTCTAATGACTAGAAAAGAGCAATAAACACTTTGACAAGGTGGATTGAACGCCCTTTCTGTTCTCATTTTAAAAAATATATAATAAAGTAAAAGAAAAGGAGGACAAATGTAAACAAGTAAAAGGGAAATTAGTTCAGCAAAGACTGTAATGTGAAATAAGGAAAGATTGATCCTATCAATTAAAAAGAGAATGTACTTCTGATGAAGTTACCGATTTCTTTCTAGTCTTTTCAAAGATCCCTAAACCTACTGGTCAATGATACTTCTCTAAAGGAATTCATGCACCAAAGTATTTTTGACAATCCACTTGAATTGCATGTCCTAATTTGTTGAAAATATAGCACAGTTTTTTGGTACCTCGTAGAACTGTGGTGCTGGAGAAGACTCTAGAGAGTCCCTTGGACTGCAAGCAGATCAAACCAGTCAATCCTAATGGAAATCAATCCTGAATATTCATTGGAAGGACTGAAGCTAAAGCTCCAATAATTTGGTCACCTGATTCGAAGAGCTGACTGATTGGAAAAATACCATGATGCTGTGAAAGACTGAAGGCAAAAGGAGAAGGGGGCACTAGAGGATGAGATGGTTGGATGGCATCACCAATTCAATGGACATGAGTTTGACCAAACTCCAGGAGATAGTGAAGGACGGGGAAGCATGGCGTGCTGCAGTCGATGGGACAGCAAAGAGTCGGACAAGACTTAGGGATTGAACAACAACAGCAGCAAAGTGCCACGTTCCTGTCTGCAAAACATGTCTGCAGTGAGGTTGCTGTGAGAACCTCTGAGTGTGAGAAACCACCTGGGGATTCATCGTCTAGCTGTTCCCTAAAGAGAGCTTTGTCTCCAAGTTAGCATATCCAAAGCAGATTTAAATGTTGCCCTGGAGAAAAAAAAACAGATGAGTGTTAAAGCAAAGCTGCCTGGTCATTTGAATGGACACTGCATTAATAATGACAGCCTGATATGCTGGAAAACCTGTGCACTTCTGCACCTGTAGCAAAAGCCCAGGGCCCTGTTGTAAGACATGGTGGGGGAGTCTATTTTGTTGTCGTTATTATTGCTCAGTCACTAAGTCATATCCGACTCTTTGCTCATGGACTGTAACACGCCAGGCTTTCCTGCTTTCACTATCACCCGGAGTTTGTAAAACTCATGTCCATTAAGTTGGTGATGCCATCCAACCACCTCATCCTCTGTTGCCCTCTTCTCCTGCCCACGGGGCAGTAACAAGTACATACAGGTGCAGCCCATGGCTTCCACCCTACATGAGCCATGTCAGATTTTTATAAGCTTCGATCAAAACACAGGGCTAAAACCAAAACCAAACATGAATGCCCTGGTAGCCAGCAGCGAGCACAATGCAGCCACATCATCCAGCAAAACTGGAGAAGCAGACAACCTCACTTTGCTAACAGACTTTGTAGAGCACTGGAGAGACCATTCTGCAGAGTGCACTGTGCTGCTCCCTGCCCTGCAGACAAGAGAAGGTCTTCCCATCACCTTGGGACCTGTGACTCAGACAGACCTCTCTGCAGGGTTCCCCGGACACTTTTCATCAGGACCCGGGGGTGTCCTGCAGTCAGGTGTTTCGTGTCCCCTCCCTTTATAACCTGCGAGCATAATCCAATTGTATGAAAAATGGGCCAGGGAAACTGTGGCTCTTTTTGAAACATTAAAATTATCTTCATAGAAAACAGAATACAGAGAAGAATGTGTTGAAGCCCTGAGGACATGCAAACAGGCTGTGCATATCACTGCTGTAAAAAAAAAAAAAAAAAAAAAAAAATTTGCCTTGAAAGAACAGAGAAATTCAATAACATACAAAGAAATATGTGTAATAAAAGAGATCTCTAAAATTGGACAGAAAAAAGAACATATTTATTTTTTTCAGATGCTAATGGCTTCAGTAAAATTCTGAGAAAATTTGACGTAATTAGAGTCTTGCTAGGTATTTATATGGTTAACGTTTCTTGTGTATTTAGTAAGTCCTTATGTTGCCATAATTGCTATGAAATAATTTTTTTCCCCAGTGGTTCAGCAGTAAAGAATCCAGGCCTGGAGGAGTCTATGGGGTCACAAGGAGGCAACGCTGACTTTCACTTTTCACTTTCAGGAACATCCAATACATCAGGCTTACGCGACACGCGAAAAGCCCCACCTTGTCACATGCTACTCGGAGGAGCTTGAAGGCGTGGCTTCCATATCTGAGTGTGTCTGAGCCACAGTGAAATCTCATTGTTGGTGCCTGAATGGGAGAGTCACGGATTAAAGGAGGCTCATTCCGATTCTGCCAGCATGGAAGAACTGTGAGATTCTCACTACCTGGAACCCTGAGCGGCGGGGGAGGCAGGGGCTTGGACGTCACTGTGGACCCACCCCTTTCTACGCACCACCGTCCCTTTGTAACTGTGAGGGAGGAAGCCTTTTCTAACAGCAGGCAGCATTTCCAGTCCAGGAAGAGTAGGGTCATTTCTGTGAGGACCAGAGTCAGGGTAAAGTGTCCAGACCATCCACGGCAGTCAAGCGTTTCAGATCAGGGGTTGCAGGCAGATGGCTCAGAATGAAGCCAGCAGAGGACATGCAAGCCCACCTATTTTGTGTCTGCTTCCTGCCCGTCAGATGGGTGCTTGGAGCAAGTTTGAAGATACAAAACAGAGGCCTTAGGAACATTACTTGCAAAATGTGTTGGTTAGGGCCTTCTCTGCTGGTCTAGAGGTTAAGAATCTGCCTTGCAAAGCAAGGGAGGTGGGTTTGATCCCTGGTCTGGGACCTAGGTTCCCACACATCACAGAGCACCTAAACCCATGGAACTAGAGAATCCATGGGCCATAACATAAGATCTGGCGTGTCTAAGACCTGATGCCACCAAATAAATAACTAAATACTTCTCAACACATGTTGATTAGTCTCAATCACCTTCCCCCCGCGCTCAGGGGTCCTTGCGATGGCCAGGGGTCTTCACCAGGCATTCGTGCTCCCCTGACCCTGAAGAGACAGTATCCAGGACAGAAGCTCTGGAGCAATGGGGTCAAAGATTAAGCCAAGTGCAACAGATAAAGGAGAGGCTGGACAGGGCCATCTTTACAAGTGTGTTGTTCGGAGAGCGCTGGAGAGCTGACTGGTGAGGACGGAGTCAAGAAGAGCCGCCCAAGGCTAGCTGGCTGCATCCATTCACTCATCAACAGGGGCACGTATCATCACTTGCTACAGGCCAGGTCCTTTGCTGGGGTTTGGAATATGAATGGGAATAAGCCACGGGTGCCTGCCCCTGTGTCTGGGGAGAAAAGCCTCATTAAAGAGAACTGTGTGTGAGCGTGGCAGGGTCAGGATGGGGTGACACCGGTGTTGGTGCGGAATGGAACAGGCCCCCCCCTGCCCAGCAGACGTGGGGAGAGAAGCAGAGGAAACTCAGTCCAGGCAGATTTGTGCTCCCTAATCACCGCTGGGAAGGTCCCAGGAACCTGGGAGCTGGGAGCCCACGAGCCCCTTTAAGGGAACTGATCAAAGGGGGCAGAAAGTAAGACAGAAGCAAAGACAGACGGGGACCTCAGTGCTCAACTTTATTTGCCTCCAAGTTTCCTGTGTCTGATGATCTAGTTGCTAAGTCGTATCCGACTCTTGCAACCCCACGGACTGTAGCCCGTCAGGCTCCTCTGTCCATGGGATTCTCCAGGCAAGAATACTGGTGTGGGTTCCCATTTCCTTCTCCATTCCTGTGTCTAAGGCATAGTTACTCAAATTAGATCCTACCTCAGTCCACAATGCCATCAATATGATGGGGAGAGCTAGCTTCCTATTAGGAAAACTTCAAAGCACTTAACAGTTTTGGTGCTCACGTGGGAAGGAGCATATTGTGTTAACTACTTTTTAGGGATGACAGGTTTTATCTGGCTTTCTCTTTGCACTCTCGTGTACAGTAATGCCATTCCTTCTGTGGCAATTACAGAAAGAAATAGTGAAAAAAGTACTTTTGCAGCAGCTTATTATTGTCTAAGCTATATATCGAACAGCTAGAACTCAAAAGGGTAACATCTCCTAATTCTTCCAAACCCTCACTCCTTGGAGACAAATTCTTCAGTCTAATTGTAGTTAATTAGACAAAACTGATTAAGCCCTGCATTTGGTTGCTGGCGGTCTGGATCAACATAAGACGGTGAACAGAATAAAAAGAAAAGGACAGGCCTGGCTGCGTCCTGTGTTGGGTCTCTGCGATCTAAAAGGAAAGAATGGTAGTCAGAGAAAATGTCACGTCCTCTTCAGGGATGTCTCTGGTACAGCCCTCTCTTGCCTGTACCACTGATGGAGTAAGGAGGAGCAACTCTTTACTTGATTGACTACAACTCACTCCTTTCCTGTCTTAACCAATAAAATATTCTATTATTAAAAAAAAGTCAGTTTAGTACTTAGAAAATTCAATTATGAGGAGTCTGCTAGCAAATTACAATTCTTGTTCCATCAATTACTTTGTATATTTTTGACACAACATATGACTCCCAAACCTCTCTAATTCAGATTTACTGGCAGAGAGAGAACAGAGTTAATTGGTGGAAAATGTGAATTTTGGGAAATATTTTGTAAACATAGATTTTACGTCTATAAAGCACGTGCGTGCTAAGTCGCTTCAGTTCAGTTCAGTCGCTCAGTCGTGTCCGACTCTTTGCGACCTCAGGAATTGCAGCACGCCAGGCTTCCTTGTCCATCACCAACTCCTGGAGTTCACCCAAACTCTTGTCCATTGAGTTGGTTATGCCATCCAGCCATCTCATCCTCTGTCGTCCCTTTTCTCCTCCTGCCCCCAATCCCTCCCAGCATCAGAGTCTTTTCCAATGAGTCAACTCTTCGCATGAGGTGGCCCAAGTACTGAAGTTTCAGCTTTAGCATCAGTCCATCCAAAGAACACCCAGGACTGATCTCCTTTAGAATGGACTGGTTGGATCTCCTTGCAGTCCAAGGGACTCTCAAGAGTCTTCTCTAACACCACAGTTCAACAGCATCAATTCTTCAGAGCTCAGCTTTCTTCACAGTCCAACTTTCACATCCATACATGACCACTGGAAATACCATAGCCTTGACTAGACCGACCTTTGCTTCAGTTCTGTCCAACTCTTTGCAACCTTATGGACTGTAGCCCACCAGGCTCCTCTTTCTATGGGATTCTCCAGGCAAGAATACTGGAGTGAGTTGCCATGCCCTACTCCAAGGAATCTTCCTGACCCAAGGATCAAATCCAGGTTTCCTGCAATTCTTGCACTGCAGGCAGATTTTTTACTTAACTGAGCCAGCAAGGAAGCCCCTTATGTAAAGTAACTTACTCATAAATAGATTACGAAAGTATGTATAGTAATCTTTCTGATACTTCTAGCCTAATGGCTACATATAACTTTTTTCTTATTCCAAAAGACCAGCTAACATATTCAGGTTCAATAAAATATATCTGAACTTTCTATTTTGAGTTTTAGTGATTTTTTTTATATCATATACACTTCTTCTTGCCCTTCCCTCAAAATCCTGCATTAAATTCTCATCTATTTTTCCTTGAATTTCTTCATTCAAGGAATTATTATTCCCAAATAATTTAAAAATTATTCACAAATAATTTAAGCCATAGTTTTAAAAAAATTATATGCATTTTAAAACATTAGTGTTTTTTAATAGCCATTCTCTATCCTAAAAAACATGGTAAAAAGTTGTCTTTGGATAGAATTAAAAATAGGACATTTTTTTATTAAATAATTGATGGCTTATCAAAAACCCTGATTTTTCAGGGACAGAAAGGAAATACATAAATTTTTAGGAAGGCACATGTGAGCCCAGAGCATAGTTATGAACACATAACCAAGAAAACACCAGTGTCTTATTTTAGTTTGAGTCTCCCAGACATTTTGATAAGATAAGTAGCAGAAAGCAAACCTCAGGCGGTGGAATTCTCAGAAGACTATGGTAGCTCATTTACCACTCAACAGTACTTCTTGGCATCATTGAACTTTATCCTTTCACCCTGGGGTGAACCAAGAAACGTGGGTTCCACCTTGATTTTCACTGTCAGGTCATATTTCCTGGTTTCTCTGGGTACAAAACAAGAGCGGTGGGCTAAGGAAAACGGACCAGTGTCATTAGAAATCCAATGCTCTATAGAGACACACATCACTCTCCCACAAGCTCAGAGCTCCCTGCGAGCTTGTATACGATGCTTGGTCCTCTCCACCAGTTCCTTGCTGAAGAATAATAGGTATTAAATTAGTAGAGAAGAATAATAGGTATTAAATAAGTAGGAATTAAAGTACATTAGCAAACTGTAATTATCAGGCTCAAAAAATTGTGGACTAAAAATAGCAAGGGCATTAAAAGGTGATTTTGATAAGACTAACTGATTTTTAGTTTCTATACAATAAGTATCCAGAATTTAACGGTTAGCTTTTGTGAGCAGTTCTAAGCCACTTGCTTTCAAAATATCCTCACAAGCTGCAGGTTTCCATTGTTTCTATTTTTGTTCTGATCATTAAAATGAAATAATCAAACAACTTCATGATTTCATAGTGGTTTTCAGGTCTGATTGCTTAGCTGTGACACACGTACCATAGTATGTAAGATGCTAACACTGGGGGAGATTGGGCGGCAGCTACAAGTGGACACGCTGTATGATCTCCACAACTTTTCTGTGAGTCGTCTACTTTAAATTACCAAGGTAACCTTTTAACCCAGGAGAAAAGGCAATACCAAAAAGGGTAGATCTCTACCTAGAGAAACTATAAGATCCATCTGCCAAGAAAACATGTTTATTATTTGAAGATTTATAATCAAAAAGGTTAACAAAATGAACCTTGCATGCGTTGCCAATCAAACCCAGTGAAGTTTATCCTGACATGGCAGAAGGCCCAATAAACACTGGAAGGAGCCCCACGAGGTCAATTTGACACACTCTCACTTAAACAGTCTTTAAAACTTGGGTACAGCAAAGGAAGAAATGCATGAAAAGAGCTACTGAATAACTAAAAAGCAGCAGGTTCCCAGATACAGAGGACAAACTAGCGGTTTCCAGAAGGGAGAGGGAAGGGAAGAGGCCAAGACGGAGGCTGAGGACTAAAAAGTACAAGCTGTTAGGTCTAAAATCACCAACAAAGAATACACGGTAAACACAGGGAACATATTAATAGCCAGTGTTTTATAATAACTATAAATGTAGTATAATTTTTAAACTGTGAATCACTATAGCGTACATCTGTAACTTAGATGATATTGTATATCAACTATCATTCAATTAAAAAAAAAAAGGAAAAAAGCTATTTAAATTTCACAACCCCAGAATTTGTGGGTATGCAGAATACGTCTGTAGTTCCTAAAAGCTCATGGTGAAAAAAAGGCAAACTATGCTGACTCAGGGACTCTGTGTCTTTTTCAGGGATATAGGGAGACCAGTGACAGAAAGGTGATTTATTAAGCTAATTACACAAGTACTTTCAACAGGCTGTTTGTAAGCACAAATCTTGATTAAAAATAAAGGCTGGAAACATCAGCATGTATAAAATTCAGCATCTGTAGCTCCCTGTGCTGCTCCTGGGAGCTCAGACAGCGACTTCCCTCCCTACACTCAGGGCTCAAGACGGCAAAGACGAAAACACCGCCTCATGCTATTCGAATAGCGTCTCCCTGACAGAACATAATTGAAATCAAGAGAGTGTCAGACATTCTCCCATAATGGTTGCCCAGAGGCCAGGCACCACATGGCTCAGTTTTTCACTCTCCTCTGATGGAGGCTTTGCAACAGAAAAGCCCAACATCCCAATATATAGACTGTCCTCCCAAAGGTTTATTTACTTCAAGAGTTTTTAATTGAAAAAGCACCAAGTTCTGCATCAAATTAAGGAAATAACTGAAGGAAACCCAGTAAAGGAAGGATAAGCCATGAGGCTCACACGAGAGACCATCATTCCGAGACACTGTGACTCCGAGCACTGCCCACTTCCCGGGGACAGGTTCCCTTCCCCTCACTCGCTCTGGACAGACTTTAAACTACTGTACCTTTAAATGTCATGTCCGCAGAGAAAGGCAACCGCTCATTACCCAGGGAGATAGCACAAGGATCAATCCAGGACAGGGGAGCGGAAGGAACTTGAACCAGAAGGCATCTTTGAACACTTGTGCTTGCTTCTGTCATTTATCCCGAAAGCTCTCAGCATTTATTTTGACCCTGTACTCTGTGCCAGGGGCTAGGGGAGAGGTTGAGGATATAGAAACATGAAGAGACTGTCTCAAGACTTGAGACGCTCCATCCATAAGGGAGGGGACAATGTGAGCCATGAACAGGGCTGCAGGACAGACAGTCAAAGGGGTAAGGGCTGTCTTCACCTGCCACAGTGTAGACTGGGGGCCTGGTTAGTATCACAGAGCGGTCTGGGCTGGGGGCAGAGATGGACATGAATGGAAGAAAGATAGGGTCTCACTCGGTGCTGGAATCAAGTGGGCTACACCTGTACAGAGAAGAAGACCAGCGGATTCCACACCAAGAAGCGCTTTCACACCCAGCCCTCATCATTACAGTAACCAAATTCCCAGACACAGAAAGTAGAAGGGTGCCGGGGTGCCGGGGGCTGACGGAGGGGAAGATGGAGAGTTACTGATGAATGGGTATAAGAGATTCGGTTTGGAAGGATGAAAAGAGTTCTGCTGATGCTTGGTGATGACAGTTGCATAACAGTGTGAGTGTACTTAGAGTCACTGAACTGTACACTTAAAAAGGGGAGGTGGTCATTTTTGTGTTTGTATATTTCATCATAATTAAATTTAAAAATTAATCATCTCTAGAGGACCTAGTACTACATCCCTTCTATAGACAAAATGGCCAAGATGTGAGTGAGTGGAATGAAATGGGAAATGAGGAAGTTAGAGAAAAGCTAAGTAAGTAACCCCAAAATAGTAGTTAGGTGAACGAAAACCTTTACTTCTTTGGGGCTGCAATGAACAGATAATGAATCCACAAGTTCACACTTTTTAGGACTTATAAGAATGTATTTCAGCAAGTCCAGTTCAACCACGATGAACGGACAGTTTCTTCTTTGACTTCCAGTATATTTACCTCAAAGGAAAACCTGACGGCAAATCCACAGACCCAACTAAATTTGGAGAACTAAATAAACAAGATCTAGAAATTCAACCCTAATAACACTAATGACCCTTTGATTTGTAAATAAAAGCACAAAATAGGAGGGAAAAAATGGGGAAACAATCCCAAATTTCAATTTGGTAGAGACAATAAGCATCAGCTGTGCACAGTAGAGAGAACTGGCTTTGTCTTGTTAAGTGCAAACTGGAGGGGGTCCTTGCCAAGAGTTTCCTTAGCCAGTGGAGTGAGAAAAGTCTGATAAAAGTCCAGTCTTCTGCCCCTACCTGCGGCAGGTAGGGAGAGTATGGAGGTCAGAAGCCAGCTGTCCTAGTCTTTGACAAGCTCAGTTCAGTTCAGTTCAGTTGCTCAGTCGTGTCCAACTCTTTGAGACCCCATGAATTGCAGCACGCCAGGCCTCCCTGTCCATCACCAACTCCCGGAGTTCACTCAGACTCACGTCCATCGAGTCGGTGATGCCATCCAGCCATCTCATCCTCTGTCATCCCCTTCTCCTCCTGCACCCAATCCCTCCCAGCATCAGGGTCTTTTCCAATGAGTCAACTCTTCGCATGAGGTGGCCAAAGTATTAGAGTTTCAGCTTTAGCATCATTCCTTCCAAAGAAATCCCAGGGCTGATCTCCTTCAGAATGGACTGGTTGGATCTCCTTGCAGTCCAAGGGACTCTCAAGAGTCTTCTCCAATACCACAGTTCAAAAGCATCAATTATTTGGCACTCAGCCTTCTTCACAGTCCAACTTTCACATCCATACATGACCACAGAAAAAACCATAGCCTTGACTAGAAGGACCTTTGTTGGCAAATAATGTATCTGCTTTTGAATATGCTATCTAGGCTGGACATAACTTTCCTTCCAAGGAGTAAGTGTCTTTTAATTTCATGGCTGCAGTCACCATCTGCAGTGATTTCATGTTACCAATTTTTCTCATTTAAAGACAACTCCCCCACCTCCACCTCCAGCTGAAAAGTAAAAAGATCCCTCCAGTTCAAAATTTTATGACTTCATGATCCCATTTTGCATCAAAGTCATCTGGCTCTACTGCTAGTGATATAAAAAAATAGCAGATTCTATGTTGACACAACAATATTTTCAATCGTGCAGCCTCCCATATACTGCTGCATATTAACTCAAATTATGCTCATATTGCTATAAAGGAAACCCTTTTTCAAATATTATGATATGCTCTTAGATTAATGAATGTAATTATACTGTAACATTTTTATATTTTCCATGTGACTTTTCCCTGTGATAGATGGTACCAACATATTAAAAAAAACTTATTCTTCAATATGCAAAAGTATATATTATCATGCTCACCTTGGCAGTATGCTGGCATTACCTGTCCAAAGCAGGACTTTACCACGGTTTCCATGAAGGTCTCCGAACAGGTAAAAAACTGGTAAATGAACTTAACATTTACTGACTGGAAATCTTTTCAAGATACATCTTGGCTGGTTTTTGTTTGTTTGCTTGTTTTTAAGGATAGGACGAGAGATCCCTAGGAGCTGAGAACCTCCTGTCAAAGCACAGTAGGCTCAACACACACACAGTAGGGTTCTCATCCTTTTGGCTTGCAGAAAATTAACATATGATCAGTTTATGAGAATTATAATGCAAACACAGCATCACTAATGAAATAAAACCCAGTGTGAAACTGCTTAAACCGCTCACACTAGGCAGTTCCAAGGAAGTGATGTGCAGAATCCGATTAAAAAGCCAGTCTTCATCTCAATGCCAGAAGTCAGGGGCAAAGTCAAGTTACACGGAAAGGAGCGGGTCGTAGCGGTCGTCCGGTGAGCGGGTTCTGGGTACAACGGCACCAGGTGCCTGGTGGTGGTGCGTTTCTTGCTTTTCCCTGCCTGTGCCTTTTCTCTCCTCCCCGCTCCCTCTCTCTTATAACAGAACTTCAGTGAGGACAGGGGACAAGGCTGGTGGGTGAAGCACTAAACGCCCGCCACTTAGGACATGGGCATGTGGCAATCACCTAATAAATACAGCAACAAGTGAATGAATGAGGATCTCCTCCAACCATCCCCCTCTCTACCCTTCTGGCCAGACAACAGCTGGAGGGAAGAGGAGAAATGAAGGTCAGTGCACACTCTGTTTGGACTTGCCCGGATCCGAGCTATAAGATAAACCACGCAAGAACACCAGACCCTGCCCCTGACACAGACCCACCGATGGAGGCTACAACCAGGAGACCACTTCCCCAGCCAACGATTCCTCGCCTTAAGACTGTGCTCAAATCCTCACCTGACTCCATCCATTCCTAGCAGAGCTCACCCATCTGACAACTGAAGGCTTCTATGAATTCCTCTATCTGGTCACACTTGTGAACACTTTTTGTTCTGAAGGCAAAAGAAT
Source organism: Bos grunniens (assembly GCF_055505025.1). Classification (NCBI taxonomy): domain Eukaryota; kingdom Metazoa; phylum Chordata; class Mammalia; order Artiodactyla; family Bovidae; genus Bos; species Bos grunniens. Next base: position 46,437,865 of record NC_141190.1, on the reverse strand, counting down.
TTCCCAGCAGGCAAGAGCATCTAGGAAATTAATGAACCAGAATTCAATTACCAGTGAAATCTTGCTTTAGTATAAGGACCAACCTGGGTCCCCACTGTTGGGCTGGGTATCTCAATGGTTGACAAAATGAAATATGGAATGTTACCAAGGAGGAAAGTGATGGAATTCAAGCATACTTGTAGAAATGCGAGCTCCTGACCATGCACTGAGATCCATGATGGGCTTAGAATCAAGGCAACTTGTTGCTTACATGTTGAACAATAATACATAAATAGGCATTTAAATCTTTTCTGATTTGTAGGTAGTATTTCATTTTTAGCTTTTAAGCTTGCACTTTAAATATGATTTTCTGTTTTGTTCATCCAATCTCCAAACTGACACCTCCAAATTAAATCCTCTTTTAAAATGCCTTGGACTCAGCAACACTGCTTGTGGGAGTGGATCCCAAGGAAATAAACCTAAATAGAGAGATGTTTTGGCAGAAAGATGGTTCATGAAACATTCCTTATCCCTAAAAATAACTTAAATATTTCAAAGTTATAAAATAATAAAGAAAAAGAATACTCATCTGGTTGATAAAGTTTATAATTAAAAGTGGATGTTAGGAAGACAAAGCAACAACATGGGAAAAGGCCCGCTGTAGATAAGAGATGAACCACTAGCGAGGAAAAAAGCAAGGAAAGGCTTCTGGCAACTGGTGGGACACACAGGTGCAGGGCATACACGCTTGCAGAGAAGTCAAGGTTTGTTCAGGGAGATAAGAAGCAGAAACAAAGGAAGCTGAAAAGAAAATATTAAAAGGACAATATTATAAGGATAGTTATGCGAAAAGATGCCATAAAAAGACAGTGATAAAAAGTGCTGAAAGATGTAAAATAAATAAAAGTTAGGGTCATAAATAAGGGATTACAGTGTATTTAAAAAAAACAACAACCATGTCGTGAAAGAATTCCAATTTTTTCAGATATAACGTAAACCAGGGAGATTACTTAATCTTTCTGAGGATCAATTTATTCATGTACAAATTTAGGGTGATTATTTCTACCCTCAAACGTTTTCTATCCAAAAATAATGGTTAGGCAATTAGGCAATGCGTCCTAGCAACAAGAAAGAAGTAATCTGATGCCCGGGAAACATCCAGAAGGATGATGGGCTATCTGATGGGCATGGGATATACTTATCGGAGGATGCTTGGGATGGCAGGACAGAACAGTTCCAGAAGGGAGGGGTGAGGAGGCAGTGAGGGGGGTGGTAGTTAGAAGTGGCGGCAACAGATGGGTATTCGCTAGGAGTTACCAAATGGTGAACAGAACAAGCTGGAATCAAGACTGCTGGGAGAAAATCAATAACCTCAGATGTGCAGATGACACCACCCTTATGGCAGAACGTGAAGAAGAACTAAAGAGCCTCTTGATGAAAGTGAAAGACGAGAGTGAAAAAGTTGGCTTAAAACTCAACATTCAGAAAACTAAGATCATGGCGTCTGGTCCCATCACTTCATGGCAAATAGATGAGGAAACAATGGAAACAGTGACAGACTTCATTTTTGGGGGGCTCCAAAATCACTGTAGATGGAGACTGCAGCCATGAAAATAAAAAACGCTTGCTCCTTGAAAGAAAAGTTATGACCAACCTAGATAGCATATTAAAAAGCAGAGACATTACTTTGCCAACAAAGTCCATCTAGTCAAGGTTATGGTTTTTCCAGTGGTCATGTATGGATATGAGAGTTGGACTATAAAGAAACTTGAGTGCTGAAGAATTGATGCTTTTGAACTGTGGTGTTGGAGAAGACACTTGAGAGTCCCCTGGTCTGCAAGGAGATCCAACCAGTCCATCCTAAAGGAGATCTGTCCTGATATTCATTGGAAGGAAGCTGAAACTCCAATACTTCGGTCACCTGATGCGAAGAACTGACTCATTGGAAAAGACCCTGATGCTGAGAAAGATTGAAGGCGCCGTAGAGATGGGGGATCAAGAAGACACGGAAGAGTAGTTGCAGCAAGTGCTAAAAAGGTGAGGGGGAGAAATCAGGCACACCTAGAACCGGCTTAGAAAAAGAGACGGCGTACCGGACTCCAATTCAGGAGAGAACTGGAGGCGGGACAGACAAGAACAGGGAGCTTGAAATGAGTGAAGGCAAAGGAAACCGAGACCACTCGCATCTGCTGGCTCGGACGGACATGAGCTCCGTAATAGCAGATCACAGTGGACGGTCATGTCACCTGCAAGGAAGCACCAGGGGACACAAGCAGATGCTGGGAACAGTAACAGGAAAAAAAAAAGTTCTGTCCTGCAAATATCTATAACCTGCAGTGCCAGCGAGCAAAGCAGAGCTGACAGAGTAACCGACACACGCCAACTTCTGAAAGGCAAAGGGCGTGGGCAGGCCCCAGGGAAGGACCGCAAGGCTGCGTTTCAGCTCCGACGGAAATGGCGCCGCCCCCTGCAGGACGCCTGCTCCTCTCGGAAGCGAGAGCGGGCCTCACAGGCACGGTGCGACTACTCTCCACTCAGATCTGAATCTTCTGTTCAGTGAGCAAGTTGGCAAGCTTCGTCCACATTGAAAAGGAAGGAGGAAAAGCAACACCTCAAACAACAGGATGGAGACTTCAGTGTGTTTCCTGCACGGTAAAACCCGGGAGCATGTGAGGGCGTGGTGCATTATTATTATTGCACTGGAGAAGTTCTGAGGTTATCGACAGCAGCCTTTCCCTCAAGTATGAGAGTGGGTTTGAGCCTCTTCATTTTCCAGCAGACGGAACAGTGAGGTGGTCCAGCCCAGAGGCTGAAAGGCAAAGTCGCAAGAACATGTACACGGATAACTGAATCTCTACGCTGTACAGCAGAAATTAACACAGCACTGTAAATCAACTATACTTCAACTAAAAAGAAAAACTTCTTTGAAGACAACCTGCCAAGCTCTAAATAAAGGGAGTATTTTTAGGGACTAGAGAAGGAAATAACTTTTATGTCACACACATTAATACATGCAGGCATTTGATACTTTTCAAAATCATACAGTTGCTGAAATTTAAGAAAGCATAAAAGTAAAATGTTTTCTCTTATTAAATATTTACTTTAATCCCCGTGGAAATAGTCATTTGTCACAGGCAGATTCTCTTCTTTAAAAAAAGAAAAGATTAAAGAAGAAATGCCAACATTATGCACCAAGATATTTTAAAAATAGATACACTTGCGGACAGCCTCTAATTACCAGTACCACCTAAATACTTCAGTACAATTTATCCTATTTTAGGTCAAGGAACCTAAAAAAACAAAAATGTTCGGAAAATGTAATGCGAATCTTTTGACTTGATAACATGTGACAAGTCTCAGTCCGGGACTCCCTTTATTCTTGGCGTAATCTTTGAAAGCATAAACACTCAAGGAATCCAAATATACATTTTAAGAATGTAGCCAACTTAAGCTTTGTTTGGATTTCCAATGCCTTGTCCTCCATACTTCCAACAATTAGGAAATATTTTCTTTTTAAAATTTTGGTTTGTGTATCTATATTTGGTTGTGCTTGGTCTTTGCTGCCACATGCAGACTTGCTCCAGTTGCAGCGAGCAGGGTTCTTCTCTGGCTGCGGGGTGCAGACTTCTCACTGTGGTGGCTTCTCTGGTTGCAGAGCAGGGCCTCTAGGCGGGCTTCAGTAACTGAAACACCGAGCTCAGCAGTGGTGGCACGCAGGCCTAGCTGCCCATGGCGTGGGGGATCTTCCCAGACCAGGGACTGAACTCTTGTCTCCTGCGTTGGCAGGTGGATTCTTCACCACTGAACCACCAGGGAAGGCTCAATAAATATTATCATGAACAGATGAAAAAGGTGGCACCTCCTAGGTACCATGCTCTCTCCGAACGATAAACACTGCTCTGCTGAGTTTCCACTAAGTAGCAAGTTGTCTTCCCTTAAAAGCTGGGGATGCTTCTAAAGCCAGGTGCTAAACTCCCTTCTGCTTGCCCTTGCTATTGTGTCTGTATCATTCACTTTCAGATTGGCTCCAAGGACTTTTTAAATGTTTTGACCAAATATTTACTTCTGTGTGGAGTTTGGTAGAAGAGCTCACAGAAGCTCCTTTCAAACTTGGTCCTTAAAGAGTCAATGCAATAAGTGACACCTTGACAAACAGGTTCCAGTAGCTCAGGACTCCAAAGGGGGTTTCCTGGGCTCTGTGTCCCCTGATGCAGTCCGAGGATCTGGCCTCCCACACACCTTCTAGATAAGAACATCATTCATGAATTCTGCAGCTGGCTCCCAGGTACCTGGGGTTCCACTGGGCCATCCCTGGGAACTCGTCTTACTGTCACAGCTAAGATTCAGTTAACAGGAAGCTGAGTCTCCATGAGTTTACCTTTCAGATGCAAAGGTGCAGGCAGATAACTCAGCAGCAGAAACACAAATGAATATTCAGAGCCACATTTGAATAGAAGAGGTGCAGTTCCTGGAGGCTGAAGGTACTGGGTAATAAAAGGGAAATCTTGCTCTACTGCTCAGGTTATTTAGACGTTTTTTGCAATTATCTTCTGGCGGGTGGGGGGGGTTTGTTTGTTTGTGTTTGCAAAGGAAAAAAAATCAAAACTGGATTTTGACTACTTTGAAAATGTCTGTAAATCATCTTATGTGTAAGGTTTTTCTGCCTTTATTTTCTTTAGCTCCATATAATTTATCTTGAAATCAACCTTGTGGAAGCATATTTTAAGCCTCTGAATGAGATCTGGATACGAAAAATGCCCATCAGTCAAAGAGGATTATCAAAGCCATCCTGTCTATTTCAGGGTCTAGAAAAACAAGGCAGAGCTATTTGTTCACAATCCATCATTATTCGTACCTGCTAGCAGGAACTCAAGATAAACAGGGCACAGAATTGAGTTGAAAATTCTGTTCTAAATTGCCTTGGTTTGATGCTCTGGGCACCCAGGAGAGCTGGAAGCTCAAGAGAGACAGAGGAGAGTGCCAAGGTTCAGGTCCCAGGATGTCTCCATCGTATAGAAGGGGTGACTGTACATTTAAATGACTCTATAGATTTAAGTCTGGATTAAGAAAAGAGAAGGAAGACGAGTCAGAGGAGGGATCACAGGGGCTTGTGTCTATGTTTCATGATTACTTTGCAGACTTTTAGAGCTTAAGAAGAATGGGGACGTCTCCATGCCTAAGGATGAATATGCCTAAAAGAGATGTTGACCCAACATTATAACCCCAGGTGCATAACCCGGAGAATCTTTCAAACAGGTGTGCTTGGAGATGGTGAGATGGATAATCTTTTTTATTTTTTTTTTTGAGATTTATTTATTTGTTCGACTGTGCTGGGTCTTCATTGCAGCACACAGGATCTCAGCTGTGGTATGTGGGACTTAGTTCCCTGACCAGGGATCGAACCTGAGCCCCTTGCATTGGGAGTTCAGAGTCCTAACCATATGTGTCCAAGCGTGAAAAGGGGATAACTCAGTCATAGCTATTCCCACAATGGGAATAGTACACAGTGAAGAAACTGAATGAACCAGAGATGCACCCATCAACATGGATACATTACAAAACCATAATGTGGAAAGTAAAAGCTTGTCACTGAAAAATATGTACTGAATGATTCAAGGACTAAAGCAGGCTAAACATAAGAAAATATTTTTAAGGAATACATGAATATGTGATGAAATTATACAGAAGAGCAAACGGATAACCCAAAAGTCTGGCTAAAGATTACACCAGGAAATGCTAGAGGGACACACTTGAGGGCCAAGGGCACATCTAACGACCCTGAGCTGAAAATAGCATCGAAGCTCACGTTAATATTTCTTAAGCTCTACACACGTACTGCATTGACTCACTTGAATGCATGCATCTGTCATGTTCTTTATCTAGACTCTGACAAGTTGTTTACAATGCTTTCCCAAACACCTAACTTCCAAGTGTTGTCTTAAAATAATTCTTCCAGGACTTCCCTGGTAGTACAGAAGGTAGGAATTCGCCTGCCATTGCAGGGGACACGGGATCAATCCTTGGTCCAGGAGGATTCCACATGCCACGGAGCAACTAAAGCCCACGCACCACAACCGCTGACCAGCGCTCTAGGGCCCTCAAGCTGCAACACCGGAGCCTGTGTGCTCCAGGCCTGCGGGCCACTCCACTGAGTCAGCCTGATGCAGCTCCCGAAGCCCACGCTCCTAGAGCCTGAACTCCACAATAAGAGACGCCACCGCGGTGAGAATCCCGTGCACCACTACTAAGAGTAGCCCCTGCTCACTGCAAGCCCTCATGCAGCCACAGAGACCCAGCACGACCAAAGATAAACAACAATAAGGTGATTAATTAGAGACACTCTTCCACCAGGAAGAGCAAACACAAATGTATTTGCAGCAAAGATAATTAGTATTAATAAATTTGTTCTAAAAAAGCTAGGGGAGACATGATATAGCCTTCAGTTTAAAGCAGATGAGGAACATTTAAAGACTATTCTGATAAAACAAAACAAAACACTTAGATCTGCATCTTTGGGCTGAAGGGACGCCCATGTTATATTGTCAGAAGAAAAAAGGCAGTTTGACAAAACAACATAGTAAGATTCTGGGGCAATTTTGCTCCTTGAAGCTCGCTTCCCTGGTGGTGCTAGTGGTAAAGAATCTGCCTGCCAATGCTGGAGATGCAAGAGACGTGGGTTCGATCCCTAGATCAGAAAGATCCCCCTGGAGTAGGAAATTGTGCCCCACTCCAGTGTTCTTGCCTGGAAAATTCCACGGGTAGAGGAGCCCCGCAGGCTTCAGTCATGAGGCCACAGAGCTGAATGCAACTAAGCACACACGCAGCTGCAGCCTGAGGTCCACATCAAGACCCGCATGCAGACGTTGATGGGAGCTCACTCACAGATGCCAGTACACTGAAGCAGCAGAGATATCGGTCAGCAGGTGAATGCTTCAGAAAACAGTGGTGCCTCCAGAAAATAGATTGTAATTCAGCAGTTTGGGAAAAAGAAAAAAGCACTATCACACCATGAAAAGACATCAAGGAACCTTGAATGCATATCACTAAGTGAAAGAAGCCTCATAATTATGATTCCAACTATTGGACCCTCGGGCTTCCCTGGTGGCTCAGCTGGTAAAGAATCCGCCTGCAGTGCGGGAGACCTGGGTTCAGTTCCTGGGTTGGCAAGATCCCCTGGAGAAGGGAAAGGCTACCCACTCCAGTATTCTGGCCTGGAGAATCCATGGCCTGTGTAGTCCATGGGGTCACAAATAGTCAGACACAACCGAGAGACTTTCGCTTTCACTTTTATCTGACCCTCTGGAAAAGGCAAAATTATGGGGCCAGTAAAAAGATGGGTAGTTGTCAGGGGTTCAAATCTCAGGCAGGAATGAAGAGCCAAGACACACAAGACTTCTAGGGCAGCGAAATAATTCTATACGACGCTATCATGGTGCATATGCGTCATTACACATTTGTCCAAAGCCACAGAATGTAAAATACGTAGGAATGTTGACAGTGGAGGTACTGTGCGTGTGTAAGACCTGGGAGGATTCTGGAAGCCTCTGTACTTTTCCCTCAGTGTTAATGTGAACCTAAAGCTGTTCTTAAAAAATCAATGAAGGGCACAAATATGATACCTCTACTTTGTAAAAACACACACAAATAAAACATCCCCCCATACTCCTCCCAATAATAACCTGAGCTTACATGTGTAAAGAAAATATGTACATATATTTAAAAATTGCCTAGGTACTTATGAACAAGAAGAAAACTGTGTAAAGATACACACCAGCCTGTCAACATTTCGAGTGACAGCGGAGGATGGGAAGGGGGACCTGGGACAGAAGAGATCAGATTTGACTTTGTACAACCTTTCATTGTATTTTTCACTCATTACTAAAAAACACACTACTTATTGCTAAAAATGAAAAAAATAAATAAATAAGGAGTTTGGGATTTCTTCCCCAAGCAGAAACACTTCTCCAAAGTTAAATTCAGAAGCAGGAAATCATCATGGAAGTCAGGTATGGGAAATCAGCCTCAAAGGACACGCGATGTATGTTCTCCATCCTTCGGTGCACAGGGTGGAGTGTGGGGAATTAAAGTACTGACAAAGCAAGTCATCTAGCTAGCAGGGACTCTCAAGGTCCTTCACAGAGAAGCCTCCACCACAGAGGGTACATAATAGGAAAAAAAAAAAGTAAAGTCATTCTTCACTGACAGGAAAAAGAGTCCACACAAATACTGCGAACACACAGAAACAGAACGAGAGCTTCTGAATTTCCAGGCAACGAGGCAGGCCCACAGGGAAACGCTTACCTTACCTGGGGGCTTCTGAAAGCACAGAGAGAAAATCAAGTAAGGACTCTGGAAGGAAGAAGCCCAGTCCTCAACAGCCAGCACGTGCCTGGCTTAGAACCTTAAAGCCTTTTCACCTTTTCCTGGAAATCCATTTTCAAATTCTGTATGGATTATATCACGGGCTCACATATTGCTTCAAGCACTCCTATGTACAAAATAACTTATAAAAATAAAGTCTCACTTTTCTTAAAATACAGCCAGTGTTGTCACATGTACATTTGCTTCAGAAAACATTTCTTATGAGTGCAAAGAACAAAAGAGATCTTGAAATAATCTCACACTTAATCTTAAGCAGATACATTTTTGGAGGCCAGGAAATAGACAACTGAGAAATCGGTGGGCTGGAGTTAAACAATCCTTCTATCAGGATATTATCTTCCATGTCCTTGAAAAAATGCACACACAAAAAAATAAGCCATTCACTAGAGGTGAGTATTTTTAAAAATATAAAGCAGATCAAATAGAGCTTTACAAATCGCTAAGATGAAACCAGTTTTGAACAATTTTGCAATATGTGCTTATTCTCCAAATAGATGACTCCTTTAAGGAAAAATATTCTCAAAAGTCACTTATGGACTCCCTTGGTGGTCCAGTGGTTAAGACTCTGCACTCCCAGTGCAGAGGGCCTGGGTTTGATCCCTAGGCAGGGAACTAGATTCCACATGGAGCAACCAGGAGCTCACATGCTCCAGCTAAAGATCCCGAATGCCACAAGAAAGATCTAAGATCCCCAAGTGCCCCAGCAAAGACCCAGTGCAGCCTAAGAAAACAGACCTTTTTTAAAAGTAAATTTTATATGGTTTGCAGCTTCAAATCTCTTTACGTTTTCTTTCTGTTATTTTAAATTATGGAAATACGATAAATTTATAGGAAGCTTAGAAAATACAGAACAAAGTTAACATATAGTGCCACTATATATTACAATCATTTGTTTTAAGAAAAGAAATTAAGATTTTTAGTTACCATTTCAGATGTGTTTCTAATGAGCAGCCATGTTTAAAAACAACTGGACTATATGTGATCTTTTACTTTTATATCTAGCTTGTTTCACATTTTGTTTCATATTCAAGGCTCCCATTTCATTTAGTTTATGTTTTCCAATTTCTCTGCCTCTTTTTTTTTTTTAATGTTCTTTCTCAAGACTTTATCAAGCATAGTAGAAAAGCTTTTGTATATATATAAATATGTAAATAGCATGTACAATATTATATATATATATATATACACACACATACACACACACATACATACACACACACTAGAAAACCTAAGTCTTTTTAAATGATGCTATTTTCAAACTTTAGAATCACAGCACACCTACAGTGCTTTGGAATACGCAGTAGACTTGGTAACAAGGGCAGGAAATGACCTGCAAGATTCATGTCCACATAAAAAAGGCGAAGTTACGGAGTCAGGGAAGGACGAGTGTTCATAAGAACAGCCCGTACCTGGGAGCACATCCCCATTATGGTTCCTGGCCTTACCTGGGGGATGGCTACAGGTGGAACCCCTGAGATGCCATCTTCCTTTTTACCAACTACATGTATTATCTCTGAATATCTTTTTATAAAAATGATGGTGCCTGAATTTTTCTTATTTGACCAATCATCTAACCTGTCATTTCAACCAGAAAAAAAAATCAACAGTATAAAAACCCATTAAGAAAAGCTGTTAAATGTCAGAAGCAACTATGACAAGAATAAAAAGCACAGAGGATTTTTAGGGCAGTAAAAGTATTCGGTAGGACCCTATCATGATGGATATGAGTCATTACGCACGTGTCCAAACCCACAGAACATACAACGCAGAGCTCTGACTGAGCTGATCTATGGGCTCTGGTGACCGTGGTGTGCCAGATAAGTGATCAGCTGTAACAAACGCCCCCTCCAGCGGAGGTGCTGATAGTGGGAGGGAAGAGGGTTCTGTACGTGAGAGGGCAGGGGGTGAATGAGAAATCTCTGTATTCCCCTTGATTGTAATGAACCAAAACTGCTCTTAAAAAAAAAAAAAAATCTGGGAAAAAATATTCAGCACTGAAAGCTGTTGTGTGTCAGAAACAAATTTGCCAATAATAAAAAGCACACAGACAATGATGCTTCTAAGGAGCACCTGATGCTGGTCAGATCATATCTCAAGACCCCAGATTCACAAACAGGGTCCATCCAGCCTCCCTCGTAAAGGCAGAGACTGGCTTGCTGTTCAGTTGCTCAGTCGTGTGCAACTCTTTACCACCCTATGGACTGCAGCACACCAGGCTTCCCTGTCGTTCACCATCTCCCCGAGTTTGCTCAAACTCATGTCCACTGCGTCAATGATGCCATCCAACCATCTCACCCTCTGTCATTCCCTTCTGCCTTCAATGTTTCCCAGCATCAGGATCTGGCTTGGTGAAGGTCAATAAATAAGTTTTGGGGGTCACCTGAGCAGGAGTGTTTCTCCCTGAGAGATGTCTGACAGTATCAGCCTGGCACCCGAGACTATTAACCCGCTGAGTCAATTAAGAGAAATGCCCTTTCTCACAGAGGAGACAGGCAAACCCCATCTGCCCAGTACCTGCACTTGGCGTTCCCTGGCTACGCTGCCTGCTACGGGCGTGCAGGACTGAACAGTCCAGCTGGAGCTCGGAGAAGGATGCCAAGAACTGCTGGTTGTAATGCATTAAGTCATTAAGCCCTTGTCACGTTTAGCAACCAGCCCCAAGAATATCCTGAGCTTTTATTTCCCTCTTTGAAAGAAATGTCGTCCTGCCTACAAGAATGCAGCAGAGGGAGGGCGTTTGCCTTGTGCTTTCAGCTGCATGTGCTGAGGAATCCTTTGGGAAGGCAAACAGAAAGAGAGAGACCAGCAGAGGTCATCCTGCTCCCAACCTGGACCGGCAGCTGACTCCTGCAAAGGAGGAGCAGGGCAGAGAGCTTGGCCGGGCACCCACGTCTGAAAGCCTCTGCCAATCACATCGAGAGGGGCAACGTGGGCCAGACCAGAGAATTCAAGGCCAAGAACGCCAAGGAGGAGGGCCCGAGAAACAGCCTGACTTAGCTCCCGGTGGATTGGCATTTCTGGATCCTAGGCTCAACCTGGGAGACCTTCTCCAGGAATCCCAGGAAGTTCCCTTCTGACCTGAGCATCTGATGGGTCCCTCATCCTTCAGAATCAATTCTCCGGGAGCGGCCCCCTTTACGGCAGCTCTAATGCCTCACTCCGCCTCCTTGGCGCACCAAGGCTTGCATGGGAGTCGTTTGCAGAGGGGAGGAGTGGCCCTTTTTCCCGGGACGAGCACTGGGACCACGTTAGGGGCACCCAGAGCATGTGTTGATGGGAGCGAAATGCAGTCTTTATGGCAGTTTCTATAGGTAATGGGACAATAACCACCAAATTTAAGACTTCATAAAAATTTTCATTCTCACTGTGAGGGAACCAAGGAACTGAGATAGAAATCTTTTCTCTTTTTCCCCTGATTGGGGAAAAAAAAAAAAAAAACCCTGGCAGAGCCTCGTAATGTGTCTGAGTGCCTATAAAGCAGGAACGATGACTTATACCAACTGCACAGAAGCCAAGATGAGGATTTCCTTAAGCCAAGTCTCCACGTCCTTGGGAACCAGGACAGAGGACACTGACGCCCGTGCGGCCCCGCTGGGGTGAACGGACATGAAACGGGGGAGTCAGAGGCAACGGAGCCCAGCTGGATTCGAGGGGCAGGGGGTCTGCGTATCTGGGTGCCCTGCTCAGAGGAGGCTTCCCAGGTGGCCTTAGTCAGAAAGAATCCACCTGCAATGTAGGACACACAGGAGACCAGGTTCGATCCCTGGGTCGGGAAGATGCCCTGGAGGAGGAAGTGGCACCCACTCCAGTATTCTTGCCTGGAGAATCCCAGGGGCAGAGGAGCCTGGAGGGCTACAGGCCACGGGGTCACAGGGAGTCGGGCACGACTGAGCGACTGAGCACAGCTTGAACTGGAACCACACCAGCACTGAAGGCGGCTTCAGGCACAAGTGCGAACAGCAGGCGGGGCACATCCATGTTTAACTGCAGCCACAGTCCCTAGGTCTCTCTGACGTTCTTTCAGTACATTCTACTCGTAACACTTACTTGCCGTGGTCGTGGGGTATATTTATTTTTACAACTTATTGGATGAAGTGCTTCCTGGTGTGAATCATCTTCTTGCACCTTGACTACTTTTCTGTTTTCCAAATCCACCATTTTATTTTTTTTTAATATTTATTTACATATTTTTATTATTTATTTGGCTGCATCGGGTCTTAGTTGCCACATGCGGGGATCTTTCATTGCGGCACGCGGGCTCTTTGTAGCTCCAGCCCAGGGTCGGCTCTCTAGCTGCGGCACGCGGGCTTGGTTGCCCCAGGACATGTGGGATCCCAATTCCCCGACCAGGGATCAAACCCAGATCCCCTGCATTGGAAGGGGGATTCTTAACCGCAGGATCACCAGGGAAGTCCCTCAAATCCATCATTTTAAAAGGCAGCTCCAACCAAGGGAGAGGAAAGAGTGGGCTGAGGACTCCTTGTAAGCATCCTTTCTCCGGCTGTATGACAGGAGGTGCTGGATTCTCAGTTCTGACAACGAGGATTCGAGTCACCCTCCCCTCATGTCCCGGCGAGTCATGGACAGCACCCAGTCACCAAAGCCTCCATGGGCTCAAAGCCATCCCAAGCCTCTGCTGTCCCCAGAGCTCCCACTCATCCTTGCTCCTTTCTTCAACCTTCAAGAAACTCTTGAATGTGATTTTCCCACAAAGAATGACCAGATTTTGCCTTCTTTTACGAACACCCAGACCAGGGAAACCTACACAGCACACACTTGCCTGTGCTTTCCTTCGTCACTTCCAAAGGCAAGGCCGACCTCCTCCTGACCTCCATGTGTTAAACATTCTGATTCATCAAGTGAAACCTTAGTATAAAAATGGAAAAACTGGTTCTCGAAGCTGCCACTCTTTGTCAGCTGAAGGAGAGTATGAAACCAAAGAACTGCCTCTGGATACTCACAGGAATCTCAGTGCCCCCACGAGTTATGCAGTTAGAAAACAAATTCAAACTTGCTTCCTTCGGTTAAACACACTTGAGAGAAATGCCGTGTACACAGGTTAGGGTCCTCACGCTAGGAAAACACATGTCTGTCGCCAAAGAGAGAACATGTTACTTTCAACTTGCTAATTACAGTACAATGCACAATGATCTAATTTTAATTAATAAAGGAGCACCATAGTTCTGCACCAAACACGGTTGCTATACAAAATTAAATTTTAAAAGCTTACCGAATGTCTTTAGAGATTATCACAAAGTACTAACAGATGACATAATACTGACAAATCTCAAACTGAGGTGACAATACACAATGAAGTTTACTGAATTCAATAACTATGTCACATTTCTGGCATGTTAAAATAATTATCAGAGGACAGGAAATCTCTGTTCCCTGGAATATTCAAATCTAAAGAATTAAGGATAACGTTAGTAAGGGTATTTGACTGATTATTAATCCTTACTTTTTTTTTAAATTTTATTTTATTTTTAAACTTTACATAATTGCATTAGTTTTGCCACATATCAAAATGAATCTGCCACAGGTATACATGTGTTCCCCATCCTGAACCCTCCTCCCTCCTCCCTCCCCATACCTTCCCTCTGGGTCGTCCCAGTGCACTAGCCCCAAGCATCCAGTATCGTGCATTGAACCTGGACTGGCATCTCATTTCATACATGATATTTTACATGTAAAATATCATGTATGAAACATGGCATTAATCCTTACTTTTATTAAAAAATTCATGTGACGCTAATACTTAATCATTTTTCATATGGTTACAAAGACCAATTACAGAAGCTTAACTATTTATCTCAACCCTAAAGGAAATCAACCCTGAATATTCGTTGGAAGGACTGACGCTGAAGCTGAAGCTCCAATACCAAGGCCACCTTATGCAAAAAGCCAACTCATTGGAAAAGACCCTGATGCTGGGAAAGACTGAAGGCGAAAGGAGAATGGAGTGGCAGAGGATGAGATGGTTAGGTAGCATCAGCAACTCAATGGGCGTGAATTTGAACAAACTCTGGGAGATAACAGAGGAGAGAGGAGCCTGGCACGCTACAGTCCATGGGTCTCGAAGAGTCAGACCCGACTTAGTGACTGAACAACCACAACTACTACTTATCTCAAATGTTTGGAAACCACCGAAACAAAAGATGGCTCACAGCAGTCACCGTGGGAGCTCCAGTATTAAAAGCCTACAACAAACATATTCCTTCTGGTTTCCTGAAGCACCTCGATAAATCAGCCGTAGATGAAAATCCGATAGTGTCTGCCCAGCATTGTCTTGTCTTGAGTTATACAGTGTTCCCTCCAGGGGTGTGGAAATTCAAAGGCACCAGACACACACACACGCTTTCCTATGGAAGAGATTACTGCATTTTCCTTCCAGTAACTACAGTATTCTCAGAGACCACAAAGCAAAATCCTTCTGGAACACTGAGGCAAAAATGTTGCCATTCCCTATTTTGTGTGTTTAGTCTTTGCTTTTTCCCCAAGAATGGGAATCTTGAGGCGTGCAATTATTGTCTGTTACTCAAACGCTAACAGATCAACTGCTCCATCATCGTATTCCCATCCTGTCAAGGATAGGACACATTGATTTAATTCTGCACAAATCTGCACAAAGAGGAAGCGGTATTACCTAGAATCTAGCACATGAGAGAAGCAAAAGGGAAAAAAAAACCCAGTGCTTCATGTGATGAGTCTAATGCTTTATTAACTCATCTTTAAAATGTGGGCCTAAATAAGGCATCAAAATTCTCCAGAACAACTTTTGCTCTGTATCAGAGATCAGAAAACTATAGCCTGTGGACCAGATCTGGCCCACTTCCTGGTTTTATAAATAAAGTTTTATTGGAACTCAGTCATGCCTATTTGTCTACCTATTGTCTGCATCTACCTTTCTGTTTCACCAGCAGAGATGAGTTTTTACAACACAGATTGAATGACACCAAAAGTCAAAACTATGTATTATGTAACTGTAAGAAAAACTCTACCCTCCCCTGCTCGAAACTATTCTTTTCATTAACAATCAGGTAATAAAGTCACTTGCCTGCTAAGGGAACCCCCAAATGAGATAATCATCCATATTCTCAACATATACAAGAACAAATGATGTTCTGCTTTCCTGGGGGAAAAGGGATAATACTTCCAAGTCTACATAGTTTATTGGCTGGTTATTCAGGTACAAGTCAAAAACAAATACTAATATCTATATTTTGTCTCACTGGAAGTTGCTCCCTGATATTTCTGGAGAAGATTCCTGATCACCCACAACTTCTTGATTGTGGTTTTCATGTAAGATTCCAGACCTAGCCAGTCACATGTGTTGACTTCTCAGTGCTTCCCCCCTCACCTGACATGGTGCTAACCATGACCTATGTTCATGGAGCCTTTAGGAAGCTTAAAGTTCTAATTCATGAAAGTGCTAGAACTATGAGCCAATGGGCATACAGTGAGTTAACTCAACGAAGATGAGCGAATGAGAGTGGTGGTGTTTCTATCTTCCCAGGAAGCTCCAGAATGCAGTAATAGCTAATGAAGGAAAGATGTCACCCGAAACTGACTACCCTTTACGGAGAACAGAACCTGATATGCCAACACCTGTCTTTCATCCAGAATAAATGAGAATATATTTAAATGAAACATTAATAAGCCAATTCATCTACTTATATTAGGGAGAGGAGAGCGTTGGTTATCTTAAAAACAGGAATAAACTCAACTGGTCAAGGCCGGTGAAGTGTTAAGAACACCTTGCTATACTATGCTAGGTCGCTTCAGTCGTGTCTGACTCTGTGTGACCCCATGGACTGCAGGTCAGCAGGCTCCTCTGTCCGTGGATTCTCCAGGCAAGAATACCAGAGTGGATTGCCATTTCCTCCTCCAGGGGATCTTCCGGACCCAGGGATCGAAACCACATCTCTTGCATCCCCTGCATTGCAGGCGGATTCTGTACCATTGAGCCACTGGGAAATGCCCTAAGAACCCCTTCAGATCAGATCAGATCAGATCAGTCGCTCAGTCATGTCCGACTCTTTGCGACCCCATGAATCGCAGCACGCCAGGCATCCCTGTCCATCACCAACTCCCGGAGTTCACTCAGACTCACGCCCATCAAGTCAGTGATGCCATCCAGCCATCTCATCCTCTGTCGTCCCCTTCTCCTCCTGCCCCCAATCCCTCCCAGCATCAGAGTCTTTTCCAATGAGTCAACTCTTCACATGAGGTGGCCAAAGTACTGGAGTTTCAGCTTTAGCATCATTCCTTCCATAGAAATCTCAGGGCTGATCTTCAGAATGGACTGGTTGGATCTCCTTGCAGTCCAAGGGACTCTCAAGAGTCTTCTCCAATACCACAATTCAAAAGCATCAATTCTTCCATGCTCAGCCTTCTTCACAGTCCAACTCTCACATCCATACATGACCACAGGAAAAACCATAGCCTTGACTAGACGAACCTTTGTTGGCAAAGTAATGTCTCTGCTTTTGAATATGCTATCTAGGTTGGTCATAACTTCCCTTCCAGGAGTAAGCGTCTTTTAATTTCATGGCTACAGTCACCATCTGCAGTGATTTGGGAGCCCAAAAAATCAAAGTCTGACACTGTTTCCACTGTTTCCCCATCTGTTTCCCATGAAGTGGTGGGACCGGATGCCATGATCTTCATTTTCTGAATGTTGAGCTATAAGCCAACTTTTTCTCTCTCCACTTTCACTTTCATCAAGAGGCTTTTTAGTTCCTCTTCACTTTCTGCCATAAGGGTGGTGTCATCTGCATATCTGAGGTTATTGATATTTCTCCCGGCAATCTTGATTCCAGCTTGTGCTTCTTCTAGTCCAGCGTTTTTCATGATGTACTGTGCATATAAGTTAAAAAAGCAGGATGACAATATACAGCCTTGACGAACTCCTTTTCCTATTTGGAACCAGTCTGTTGTTCCATGTCCAGTTCTAACTGTTGCTTCCTAACCTGCATACACATTTCTCAAGAGGCAGACCAGGTGGTCTGGTATTCCCATCTCTTTCAGAATTTTCCACAGTTTATTGTGATCCACACAGTCAAAGGCTTTGGCATAGTCAATAAAGCAGAAATAGATGTTTTTCTGGAACTCTCTTGCTTTTTCCATGATCCAGCGGATGTTGGCAATTTGATCTCTGGTTCCTCTGCCTTTTCTAAAACCAGCTTGAACATCAGGAAGTTCATGGTTCACATATTGCTGAAGCCTGGCTTGGAGAATTTTGAGCATTACTTTACTAGCGTGTCAGATGAGTGCAATTGTGAGGTCATTTGAGCATTCTTTGGCATTGCCTTTCTTTGGGATTGGAATGAAAACTGACCTTTTCCAGTCCTGTGGGCACTGCTGAGTTTTCCAAATTTGCTGGCATATTGAGTGCAGCACTTTCACAGCATCATCTTTCAGGATTTGGAATAGTTCAACTGGAATTCCATCACCTCCACTAGCTTTGTTCGTAGTGATGCTTTCTAAGGCCCACTTGACTTCACATTCCAGGATGTCTGGCACTAGGTCAGTAATCACACCATCGTGATTATCTGGGTCGTGAAGATCTTTTTTGTACAGTTCTTCTGTGTATTCTTGCCATCTCTTCTTAATATCTTCTGCTTCTGTTAGGCCCATACCATTTCTGTCCTTTATCGAGCTCATCTTTGCATGAAATGTTCCTTTGGTATCTCTGATTTTCTTGAAGAGATCCCTAGTCTTTCCCATTCTGTTGTTTTCCTCTAGTGCGTGCCAATTTACTGTAACTCTGAAAAGTGGTGTAGGCAAAAAGAAAGATCTTCCAAGGTGCTACACAAGCAGCTCTGCAATTTACATTTCACGTGCTAGTACTTTGTAACATTGTAGAAAAGATGAAATAAGAGAAAACATGTGAAGCACGCAACAAAACACAGGGTCCTTTGGGAGACAAGTCTATTGTTTTAGCTCTGGTTTCTACTGAGTAAATGTCATCTCTTACTCTGGTAAAGAGAGGGTAAAGGAGAATTTTAGCGAACGAAGAACACTGATGTTTTGCTCTGACAACCCAAATCTGCCCACTATCCTACTCTGGGAACAGGTACAGAATCCCACTACAAGCAATTTCAGAAGTTTCCAGGGTATATACAGGCATTCATATGTGTATATAAACAAGAATGTATGGTAGATGACACTTGAGACAAAAGGTGGAGTCCTGCAAAGTCACGTGTTAAGAAGTTTTTGACAACCTGAATCCCTCTAAGTGCATAAGAGACGGTGGTTATTTGAAGGCAGGCTTCATCAAAATGAGTCTTTGATAAAGTGAAAGCTATCGGTTCACCTGTTGTCAAGACACCCTTTCATATAAGGAGTTTGTTTAAAGTGGGCTACACCCACGGATGAAAAACTCTTTTAAAATATTGATTCTGTTCTGTATTCAAAGATGGAGATTATGCATGCTTGTCAAGAAATAAAGAGTAAAGACGTCTATGGGAGATCTTTGCATTTTACATGGTATACAGATATTATATGTGCTTTACTGGAGCTTATTTAAATTTCATGGCAACATCAGCCATGTTTCAACACTTGCCACACGTATGTATCACACCTTAAGCTGATTTCAGTACAGTGATGTTTTTAAAATGTCCTTTGAGGACTAACAAAGTATCCTTGGCTGTCATAAAAGCCAAGAATTCAACAAAGAACTCTAAACATGCCTAATGTACAAAAGGAACACATTCTTTGTAAATCCACACACTCTGGGCCATGGGCATCTATCTCAGTCCACTTATATGACCAGGAGGAGGTGGTGACCACACTGTGCCGTGGCTTTAATCTGCTTATTTTCTTATGAGAGATTGTCTAAAATATCAAATCAAATTAACACAATTTGCCCACAACCGCAGAGCCCAAACACAGAATTCCCAAGGCCAAGACCCAAAGCTTGACGTCAGGACCCTCATTCCTAGTCCACAATGGAGCTGGGAGCAGAGAAAGCTCCAGAAGTGAAAATGCTCATTAACACCCAGGGACTAAAAAGGAAAGAGCCAGTCGCTGATGAACCTGAGGGTGAACATGTTGACTCTACTGTTTTCATGGTGTGAATGAATCACAACACTTATTTTAAGGGACTCAGAAGTATCATCAGCATTTCCACGTGACAATATTTACTCCACTGGAGAGAGGAGGCAGAAGATACCATTAAAACAAATTTCTTCATTTTCATGTTCGGATTCAGTAAACAAAATAAATCATCAATGGATTTCATCTTCCACTAGAAATTTAGGGCACAACGCTCATAGCCCAGGACATCCTCATAGAAGGGTAATTTTACATTTGCTCCTGCTGATCAAATGGAGCAAGGTGAGCCACATTCAAACAGGGAAAGATCTGGAGCATGAAGTGGGCCACGAGGGGCCAAATCATGATTGATGAGGACACTCTGAACTGAGGCCAAGAGAGGGCATTTGCGGTCTCAGCTATCAGTGTCCAGAAGCCTCACTTTGACTGCTGAAACACCAAGCCTCAGTGAACATTTCAAACATTTAACAAACTCCGAAACATTAGATGTTGGTGGGAGGGGGTCCAGGGTGGGAACTCACATAAAAATGAGTCAAGATTTCCTTAAAACTTGACACTGAGTAACAGAACTCTCTACTAATCGTCTTTCACCTTTTTGGTGAATCTTCGGTGAACTGCCATATTCACGTCTCAGGTTTATTTTAAAAAAAAACAAGCTGATTTTCAAGTTGTTTCCCTTAAGCCTCTGAAATAGCCAAACAATGAACGCCAGTGAGAAAAAGCTTTGTACAATTTGCCTCCTTGCCTTTCCAGATGGTTCAGTGGTAAAGAATCTGCCTGGCAAGCAGGAGACATGGGTTTGATCCCTGGGTCAGGAAGATTCCCTGAAGAAGGAAATGGCAACCCACTCCAGTGTTCCTACTTGCGAAATCCCATGGACAGAGGGGCCTGGTGGGCTACAGTCCATGGGGTCCCCAGAGAGTCAGACAACTGAGCGACTAGAAAGCAACAGCAGCAGCTGGAATGAAATGCATGTTCTGGCGAATTTACAGTTACCAGTGGGATGGAAGGGCGAAGGGATAACTAGAGGTTTGGGGATGGACATGTACACACTGCTGTATTTTAAATGGGTAACCAACAAGGACCTACTGTACAGCACAGGGAACTCTGTTCGATGTTATACGGCAGCCTGGACGGGAGGGGACTTTGGGGGAGGATGGATACATGTACGCATATGTGTGGCTGAGTCCCTTTGCCGTCCACCTGAGACTAACACAACCTTGTTGAGCAGCTATGTTGTTTAGCCGATATGTCATGTCTGACCCCTTTTCATCCCATGGACTGTAGCCCGTGAGGCTCCTCTG
This sequence comes from Bos grunniens, assembly GCF_055505025.1. Taxonomy (NCBI): domain Eukaryota; kingdom Metazoa; phylum Chordata; class Mammalia; order Artiodactyla; family Bovidae; genus Bos; species Bos grunniens. Next base: position 46,417,142 of record NC_141190.1, on the reverse strand, counting down.
TCTCTGGATTTCCCAGGCAAGAATACTGGAGTAGGTTACCATTTCCTTCTCCTAGGAATCTTCCAGACCCACATGCCAATCTCCTGCATTGGCAAGTGGATTCTTTACTACTGAACCACTTGGGAAGCCTAATAATCAGCTATACTCCAATATAAAATAAAAAGTTAAAAGAAAAAAAGGAGAAATGCATGATCTAGGATATGTAGTGGCAACCCACTCCAGTATTCTTGCCTGGAGAATCCCAGGGACAGAGGAGCCTAGTGGGCTGCCATCTATGGGGTCGCACAGAGTCGGACACGACTGAAGCGACTTAGCAGCAGCAGGATATGAAGATTCCTCCCCTCTTCTGAGCTCAGAAGCCTGGGGGCAGGAAGAGAACCCACCAGGGAGCCCCAGTCAGTGGTGCAGGGACTGCTGTTAACCTTAATCCATTCTTACCATACGCTCTTTAACCTACCACACTGGGTTCTGTATCAATATTTAAAAAAAAAAAAAATTAGAAAAAAAGAGAACCTTAAACAGCATGCATAAATAAAATGTCTTTCTTTTGTTTAAATCCTGCAGGAAGTTTAATTTGTGTAAGAAATACGTTCAGGTATGTTTTCAGTTATTGCTTTAACGTCAGTTAAAGGTGCACTAGTTATTAACAGATGTGAACCCAGAAGAGCTTCCAAGGCAAGCACATGTCTAGAGTCTTACTGCCGCTCCAAAATGTGCCAAAACCCAAATTAGGCAAATTGGAAACGGGGAGCTCTGCAATCCGACAGCGCAGTGGAATTAAAGTAATGGCCTATTTAATTCTCCAAGGATTCGGCAAAATGAAACAGAAATGTTTGTGAAAAACAGGGGACTGAAAGTCTGTGTGTGACCTTAGAGGTCACCCAACAGAAACAGATAGGCTTTTAAAAATTCTGCCCTCTTCCCACTTGGAGGTTGGCGTGAAGGAACAAAATGCTTGCTTTCTGACGGATAGCAGCTGGCTACCACATCACCCGTGATCCTCCTTACTAAATCCAGAAGATCATCATAACACAGCATCCAGACACCTAGCCTCGGAAGAATCTGAGATGGTCTTTAGTGATATATACAGAACATGCTGTGATGGATCCTTCTGATAACCGATATCCAATGAAGAAAACGTGGGTTAAGATAATTGAAGTTACACTGCACAAGCATAATGCACCATCCAGATGTGAGACGGTTATGGCGTGTTGCTGTTTCAGAGACTGTTTCTACTCCAAAGTATAACTGATACGGTGATCAGATAAGTTCAGAAGTAAAGGGGAAACAACGCCTGGTCAAAAGCACGCCTCAGTCAGCAGACACGAGTGATGTGCTGTATGACAGCGTGCCATTACAGGTGACATTTCTGGTCAGAACGTTCCATGATGGAGCCAAGCCGACCCCACAAGGGCCTGGAAGGGTACAGCCTGCTCTGGACATGGGTAGTTGGGGTGGCCAGGAATGGATTCCGCTGATCAAGGCCACTCCTCAAGTAGGACCATGATGTCTGACCAGCACGTGGTGCAAACAAGAGAACACTCAATGTGACCCCGAGTGCTAGTACCAAGTTCCTTTAGTCGTGTCTGACTGTTTGCAATCCTAAGGACTGTTGTCCGCCAGGCTCCTCTGTCCATGGGATTCTCCAGGCAAGAATACTGGAGTGGGTTGCTATTTCCTCCTCCAGGGGATCCTCCCGACCTAGGGATTGAACCCGAGTCTCTTTAGTCTCCTGTAGTGGCAGGTGGGTTCTTTATCACCAGCACCACCTGGGAAGCCCCTGAGCAAAGCTCAAATTGATTTAAAAAGAATAAACCTGAGTGGGGCAGGGTAATGCTGTGGCAGCAGGCAGTATTGGGTTTGAATCTAGACTCTATCACTTCCTAGCTGTGTGACCTTGGAGAAATGACCTGTCCGTTCTTCCTCTGGGAGAAGACTGAAAGAGGATCTATTTCCTGGCTGTCTTATGAGGATAACAGGGGATGCTGTGCAGCACATCAGGCGTGTGGCCTTATGCAGGCACGTGACTAAGGAGAACCACCTTCGCTGTCAAACAGGGTTTTATGGAAGGAAAAGAATGACAGAGAATTCTGTTTTCTCCTTGCCCCCTTCCTTCCTCCATCTCTGTGACTCCTCAGGTGGGCACAAAAGGCCATCAAGGAAATACCTGTCCTGCATACCCCAGGGCAAGTGCTCCCAGGGGCACTGACCACAGGCCTCACGTCGGCCAGGGCAGACAGCTCAAGGAAGGGTCATCCCCAGTCTTGACACCAGTGAAGTGGATTAGCAGAGCAGACACTGAAACAGGAAAGCCATTTTTATCCCTTCTTGACCTAATTCTGGTCAGAGGTATCATTCCTCAGCCTGGGCATATTACCTGGTTTATGAGGGGTTGCCTTCAGCGGCTCAAAGAGCAGCCAGCATTACCAGCAAGGATTAAGAAAAGCCCTTTAGCTTCTCCCTCATCCGGAAGAGATCTGCTCCCAGCAGATTAGATGTGGATAATGAGAAATTCCCACAGACCCCATCACCTAGACCACCCAATGAAGGTCAGCTACATGAGATCCAGGGTATTTATTTCTCAGCTGCTGCTGCTGCTGCTAAGTCACTTCAGTCGTGTCCGACTCTGGGCGACCCCACCAGGCTCCCCCGTCCCTGGGATTCTCCAGGCAAGAACACTGGAGTGGGTTGCCATTTCCTTCTCCAATGCATGAAACTGAAAAGTGAAAGTGAAGTCGCTCAGTCATGTCCAACTCTTAGCGACACCATGGACTGCAGCCCACCAGGCTCCTCCGTCCATGGGATTTTCCAGGCAAGAGTACTGGAGTGGGGTGCCATTGCCTTCTCCGTTATTTCTCAGCACATCCACCTAAAGGAGAGGGAGTGAGTAGTGATAGAAGTGGGAGAGGGGAAAGCCTCTGGGTTTGCAAGACCTTGCACATGAGGGGTCCTGAACGGGGAGAGGGGAAGTCAGAAGCCCGTGCCCACCCTTCACCTCTTCTCACTGGCGTGGTGCATTCAAGAAAACCTCCAACCACTTTTGGTCTCTTTACAAATAAAACCATTCCATTTCCTACAGATAAATGAGATACACAATGATGCATCAGAGAAAACCAGGAATTGCAACTCGTCTGCCTGATGTTCAGTTTCTTGGAATCAAATTGTGATCCCGGCCAATACACCATCCCCAGCTGCTCATCGTAGAAGGAAAAGGAACCAGGAGTGGGGAGAGCCCCCGGGCATGGACAGGACTCGAGACACAAAGCTCTGATTCCCACCAGAAGGAAACGCCGTTGTGCTACCAGGACAATGGGAGAGTCGTGCACAGGGGAGTTCGCACAGGGAGATGCAGGTATGAGAAGGAGGTCGGTCCTGAGAGTGGGTGGTAAATGCTTGAGCAGAATGCGAAAAGGGGTTCCTTCAGAGGGCTTCTCACTAGTCTCCGAGGCCAAAGATGAGGTCCAGCTGGAGCCCCGTTGAGCACTAGGTCGTGTTCTTGAAAGAGAAAAGAAAAACGCCCTGGTGTGACTGATCTCTTCGAGACAGGCTCAGGTCAAGCTGAGTTACCTCCCTTCTGTGGGAGCTGAGCACGGCTGGACTGTACCCACATCTTTAGAACTGAAGGGTAGAACCTGCCATCACAGACGCAGGCTCACCTGGTAGTCACAGTACAACATCAAAGGACCAGGTAGGGAAGTCATCTCCAACGTGAAGTCTGCTGAGGATACACCTGAGAGTCAAGCAGACATCCAGGAACATGCTAGAAAAAGATGCTCCCAAAGAAGGAAGCTCCAATGTGTGTCTAATCAGAGCCTTACCTACAGCACCTGACTTTTCTCTTGGCATGAGTTTTGGAGAGGAGGAGGCTTCAGAAGATAGAAGTTAATTTCACTGACAGATAGGCTGGTTCAATGAAAGGGACAGATTATTGGGAAACTTGTGTGCAGACATACTGTAACAACACGGGGATAATGCCCAGACAGAAAGGAGGCATTCTGAGAAAAGAGAACATCTTGATGAATTTTTCCATAAGTACACAACCATACTTGAACCTGGTTCAAGATGCACAGAAGGCAGTGTGGCTCTGTGGGATTGGTCTGCTCAAAGATAAGCATCCTTCTGACATCGACCACCACAGGGAAATTTTTCATCCTCTTAGACTTGGTTTCAAAGGAAATGTGTAACACTGACTCTTGTGTCTGGCTTCAGCTGCACAAGGTTTGTGAAGGTCATTCATGCTGCATGCATGAGCAGTCAACTCCTTTTCCCTGCTGTATAGTATTCCACTGTATGAATAAAGCCCCCAAATTGTATGCATTTGGGTTATTTCCAGTTCAGAATTCAGATGGACAAAACTAAGGAACATTCTTTAATATCGTTGACTCCTATATTCTTGTCTTTTTTTAACGCAGAAATTGAGATCTCAGAATTTACTAAGCTGGAGAGCTGAAAAAGCCAGCATTGCCCTGCATAGCACCTACACACATCTAAGAAGGAGGCAAAAGAAAAGAGATGCAAATATTTTCTTATCATCCGTCTTGTACTTTCTTATATTTTTATTCTTAGGTACTTCTGCTTTTGGACAATCCCACTTTAAATGTTTAGCTATTTGGGGGACTTCCTTGGTGGTCCAGTGGTTAAGACTCTGGTGTTCCCACTAGTGGGGCTTCAGCTTTGATCCCTGATCAAGGAACTAAGATCCAAAATGCTATGCAGCACAGCCAAAAAAAGTAGCTATTTTTCCCTTTGCCAGGGAAAGGGTTAATTCCTCGACCAGGGATCAAACCCATGTCCCCTGCAATGGAAGCATGGATTGCCAGGGAAGTCCCCAGAGAATTTTAATAGACTCAGAAAAACAACTGTATGTCTACTACAGCCATGAACAACTAAAAGCAGTCTTGATGATACGAAAAACCTCAATTACATCCTCTGTTCATATTAAGTGGATTTTCTCACCTGCCAATCACAGCTTTCCACTTTCTTCCTAGAATTCCAAATCCTTTGGGTCTTAACACCACCGCCCCCAGAGCTGCACTCTGGCCAGCTCATACTGCCACCTGTAGCTCTGGTCTGTCCTGCATTTAAGCATTTATGCATTTGTGTTTATCTGTTTCACTCATGGTCCCTAAAACTTCAGTTTTCCATTACCAACAGCACAATTTCAGGATTTCCTGGTAGCTTTATTTACAGTGACATGTTTAAGAGATGGAAGACAGATTTCGATTTTCTGGATTAGCAATAAAGTAAAATTTACAGAAAGTTGCCCAAAATCCTTGGAGAGATTATTGCATCCACATTGGAAACAGCCCACCCCCAAGGGATTATGTTGAAGGTATCCATGGAGACACTCCCTCCCACCTGGCATTAAATGTCCCCAAGTCCCACACATCCCCAATATCACTTCCCTTCCAGGAAGAACAGCAGGCTACAGGTTTACCCGCTGCGCACACATCACCTGGCAAATCTCTCCAGCCAGCACCACCAGCACGACTACCAGCCAGAGAAGTAAACAAGCTGAAAATTAGACTGGAGGACTCTAGGTTAAGAGAGGATAGTAAAGAGCCCGGTGACAGAGTTTGGATCCACAGATTCAGGATTCCCTTCTTGGGCATATCTGGATGCCAAGAATTATACAGTTATGTGCTAATGTATGAGGGAAAAGGGGCTTTCAGGATGCTTTGCGTGTGTGCGGTATCTGGAAGCATCACCCGAAGCATCCAGGTATAGACGAGGCATTTCCGGTTTCTAAAGACCGGTCACTACATAAAGCACCGACCTAGGCTCAACTCAACTCAGCAAACCAGGACCCAACAAAGGCTGAATCGCAGCACAGAGCCGGTGCTCAGGAAGGAACAGGCAGCGGTGTGTGCACACAGCTGAGACTGAAAGGCTGAGTGAGTGAAAAGACGTCACCGATTGTCCTCCCAATTCATCCCCCCCCACCCCCGCCCTCTAGCCTGGCACTGCCCTCCCGTTTACCATTTCTCTGACCTTTCTTGGGAAATATCAAACCTAATGAACGTGGCTACTTTCAGGTATGCTCAAAGAGGCTGAACTTCAAGCCCCAAGCCTGAGAAAATTTAGGGAGCCAGGTGATCCGCAGCTAGCTGCCTGCCTAATCCCAGGCCTGGGCACCAGGTCCCACAGGGATCCGCGAGGCCCCTGGGCCAGCGGCTCTGAGCTCCAAGGACCTCCTTGTTCGTGGATCTCGGGGGAACAGGGTAGCTCCTGTTGCCTTCCCAAGTGAGCTCAACTCTCGCCTGAAACAAACGCAGCAAGTGTCCTGGCCTGGCAGGTGGGCGGTGAGCGCCACTTGGGGGGCGGGGGGGGGGTCTTGGTGCGGAGGCGCCGGGTTCCTGAATGTCAGTGGGCAGCGGACCCCGCGGGGGACTGCCTTTGATACTCCGGCCAGTTACAACCAGCCTGCCGGGCAATCCCCGCTTAGAGGGGCTGACCCCGGGTTGGACCCAAGGCAGGCAGCAAATCCGCAGATGAAGGGGGCAGCCGCCTAAGCCCCCCACGCGCTCCTAATTTCAAAACCGCGCTCGGCTGGGTCGGCCGCTACCGCCGGCAGCCTGGGCACGGGGTCCCCAGCGACCCCCTCCCTGGAAGAACCGCTGGGTCCCCGCCCTCCAGCTGCTGCTCGGAGGCGGCTCCAGCTCCAGGGCAGGCTCAACAAGTTCCCGGGCCGCGCAGCGCCGCCTGCAGCCCAGAAACCCCGAGGACGCGCCGCTGTGGAGCCCCGCGAGCAGGCGGCGGCCGCCGGCGGCTCCTTCCACCTCCTCCTCGGCTGGGGCTCGGGCGTCGGCGGGCGGGAGGGCCCCTGCACTCCCGCCCGCTCTGCTCCCTCTGGGGCCCCCCCGCCCCACGCCCGCGGCCCCGGCCTGGCCCCGCGCCGCCCCCTCTGGGCCCGGGGCTCCGCCCGCCTCGGTGCCAGGCGGGCGCACAGGCGGCAGGCGAGCGGCTCCGGCGCCCCGTCCTCCGGCCGCCCGGCTCGGCGGAGTGGCTGGGACCCGGGGGGCGGCGGCGGCGGCGGCGGCGGCAAGGACTTCCCTCCCGCTCCCTCCGCCTCTCCGCCCCCGCCTCCCGGCCCCGGCGCCCACATCTCGCCGAAGACGATCGCAGTCAATGAGGACATCGGAGGAGCACGGCGCCGGGTGGCTGTGGCTGGCTCCGCCGCGCCGCGAGCGAGCGAGCGCGCGGGCGTCCCCGGAGCCGGCCGAGCCGCTGCCTCGCCGCGCGCCTCGCTGAGCCGGGCCGGAGGGACGCGAGCTGCGGCGCGGGGGGCCGGCCGGGCCGGGCCCCGGCGGCGGCGGTGGTGGTGGAGGGGGGGCGCGGGCGGCGGGCCAAGCCCCCGAAGCCGAGCCTTCCTCCGCGCGAGCCCGGCGAGCCTCGCCGCGGATGCCCTGCCCGGAGTGCTCCGTGCCGCGCCAGGCTTGCCGGGGTCCGCGGCGAGACATGCCCGAGCCAGGCGCTGCACCGACCTCGACTTATCTGTAAGCCGCCGAAGGTAAGCGGAGCCCCGCGCGCCCTGCTCCCGCGCCCCGGCGCCCGCTGCGCTTGGCCGCGGCCAGAACACCGCCCGGACGGGCACAGACCCCGGGATTCTCGCCCCGCGCCCCCGACCGGGCTGCGCTGAGGACTCGGCAGGCTGCCGGGGGCCGGGGCTGCCGGGAGCCGACCGGGCGGCGGGCGGGGGCGAGGGGCGAGGTTACGCAACTGCATCTGGCCCGGGCCGGGTGGCCGAGGGGCTTCCGGCAACTTTGGCGACGGCCGGCGAGGAGCGGGTCCGTGTGTCTGCGATGTCGGTTCTAGACAAACGCCACAGCCTCCTATAGCACCCGACAGCCCGCGCCAGGCAGAACCGGGGGTGGTGGAGGGGGGCGGGGGGCGCTGGGAGCGGCCGTGGGCCCCGCCGATCTCGAGGTTTTGAAGTCTTTCCCAAACTAAAGCGAGCTGGCAAGTACGGCTGATTAACTTTGGGGGGATGAGTCCGGGCGGAGGGGCCCTGCACCGGCTGCGGAGGAGAGGCGTGAGCACCGCGAAGGCACGATGCCCACGTGAAATGCCCGTCTCCTCCCGAGGCGCCCGGGCTCGCCCGGGGTTGGCACCTTCCAGGGGCTGCGGGCCGGGGTAGGCGCCCGCGGGGCTTCCGGGGGCGCAGCATCCCGAGTCAGACCCAGGACGGGCGTGGGAAACCAACCCAGGCTGCGGACCGAGCGAGCGGGCCGGCCGGCTGGCGAGCCAGGGCAAGAAGGAGGAGGGAGCCCGTGGGCCGGCCCGCGGCCCGGGGCAGCGCCGGGAGCCCCAAGTCAAGAGCGAGAGTCTGCGTCTTGCTGGTTCATGCTCAGGGTTCCCAGCTGGCATCTCCACTGCCAGGATAAAGAGCCTGTCCCTGTGACCTCAGCACAAGGCAAGCCACAGGGGGATGGAGCTCGCTGTAAGGGGATGCCAGGAGTGGGGGTTACTCTGGAGTACACCGGGGCCAGAAGCGGGGCGTTTGGCTCATGTACAGAGAAGGGCCCTGACCCCTCTCCCGCTGCGGGTCTGTGCCTGACGGCTGGACCCTGAACCAGAATCAGCAGTGAAGCAGTTTTAATTTGACCTTGTCTGCTTAGGCGCTTAAATTCTGCGGAGGCATCCCAGGGTGAACTGGCCAAGATGGGGATGGAACTTTGGGCCAGCCCTGCCTTGCCTGGGAACGCAGGAGGTATTTTCACAAGACTGTAGCTCAGAAGAGGAGGGTCCAGCAAGGAGGTTTTCCTTGGATAAGCACTAACAAGGGGAGGTGGGGTTCCCTTTCCATCTGCCAGAGAGAGGGGGGAATGTCAAGGTTACCCGACTGAAGACTTGATTGAAGACTACCACCCACATCACCTGACCCAGGCCATTCTCAGTGAGGAGTACACGTATGAAATCGCTTTAACCTCATTAAGCTTATGCTACAGACCCAGCAGAAAGTATAACCATCATTTCACTTTGCGGAGGCAGAAAGTGCCTGGGTTTTACTATTCACATTTTGTGCTATTTATTACATTCATATTCCTGTTGAATGTTTCTTTTCAAAGAAAAGTTCATATTTATCTTTGCCTTTTTTTTTTTTGCCTTAGCGAACGTGTTGTTAGTTCAAAGGGAAAATGGAAGTCCTGCCATTTGCATGCCTCACCAGGTATTAATAACTCACTATCCATGTTTACTACTTACATTAGATGCCACTGCTATTCATGATGGTTTTATTACAGACGCATTTGCAGGAAAAAAAAAAAGGTCTAACACAGCCATCACTAATTGCATGATTTTGCATAAATTATGTTAGTTACAGAGAGTTCGAGCTTTTCTTCACTAAATTCATCATTTCCTTAAAGATAAGGTGATTCCGTTTAATTTATTTAAAGGCAAGGCCTCTCCTGAAAGATAGGTGCCCTTGAAAAGCAGAGGTTACCTTTCGATTTACTGGAGTTTATTAGTGTGATTAAGACATTAGCTTTTACTTAAATCAGCCCCATTGTCCTACTGAGACACAGCCACTGCTGGCCACACAGGTTAGTTGGCCTCAGCTGGGAAGTTGGTACTTTTACTCTTGACTTTGGGGGCTTCTCTGTTCTGCCATGGTTGTTTTCCTCAGGTGCAGGGTAGGGAATTTCTGTTGTTTATTTCTCCCTCTGTACGGGGGAGGGGGGGACAACTTTGTAAGTAAATAAGTTAATTAATGGAAGACTTGTGTATGAAAGGCATCAGAGTACCAGGAAGATTCCTGCACAATGAAATAAGCAGTCAGAAAATAAAAACGATTCTCAGATGTAGAGCTGAACCCAGCAGAGCAGTTGGGCAGATGTGTTCACTGAGCTCCACATTTGTATTCTCTTGTCTGTTCCCACCCATGGCTGTCTCATTTAGAGCTACAACTACTGAACTCTCTTGTATGAGAAGCAGATTACTTATGTGGGGACAGGCTGCTTCTCGGGGAATAATAATAAAGAAATCACAGCTACACTGCAAAGCGGCAGTGCTGAGGCCCGGCATCAGTGTAGGGAGGCAGGGACCGGGTCGTCGGGAACGGCGAATTGTGAAGCTCTGGACCAGCCCACCAGGCACCTGAGTAGGCGCACTGCAAGGCTGCTGCTCAAGCAATCAGATGCTCAGGAAACCACACCAGTTGTGCCTGTTTAAGGCAACCACAGTCATTTGGGGACTGTGGTCATGATGGTGACTCCCCCAGACAAAACTGGCACGGTTACATTAAACATTCCCTTCCTCAACAGTTCCCTGACCAACTCCTCCAAGCCCGTCATTCCCCCACCACCAAAATGAGCTGACATAATTTATGAAGCCGTTTCTTTTTAGTTTCCTCACATATTTGATTTTAATATTTCATAACATGACTTCAATATTTTAAAGCAAAATTTAGTATGATTGATATGACATGACAACACTTTTATTACCACAGAATTTGCATACAAACATTTGGATAAGTCTTTATCTAATATTTGGGCTAACCTATGACATAAATGTCATAAAGACGTTACACATTTTCCTCAGTGTATTTTTAAAGTATATTTTTCTTGTATATTAAGGACATAACACAGAGATATGATGCCATGTTGTGGGGATCCTGCTGGGATTCATATAAAGACGCTGCTTAGATGTCAATTCATATTAAACAGTAAGCCATACGCATTACAGGTTTGAACCTTTGGGCTGTGTACAATAGATTATGTATCTGTTTCAGGTTCAGGGGCCCTGAAGTGTCTCCAAGCACCCGAGAATCTTACCTGTCAGCTTTACAAAAAACATACCTAGGGAGACATTGCTGGATTCTAAATTCAATTCTTGATATAAACTCTCTCAGACACCCCCTCTACCATAAGCCACTGTGATATTCAGTATGGGTCTGAGTCATACATACCGTAGACATCATTCACACCACAATGAATGAATGAGTTGAGGGATTCTGAGTTAGATAAAGATGTTATCAAGTGACAAACCAGTAATGTAAATAAAAACAAAACACTCTGATAGCTCTGTGGCTTTCTGCTGGACGCATACTCTCAGCTCTAATTGGGAGAGAAAGAAAAAGAACTCGACTACAGAAAAGCAGATAATAGGGACAAGGACTTCTGTTTCTAAATTATAAACCTTTTGGCCAACACTATGTTTCCAAGGGATTTGGGAAGAACAGTCTTCAAATTCATCATTTGCAAATATTGTTTCTGTAGAGTACTGAGCTGATTATTCCAAGTACTGTACATTCACAGACAAGCTCTCTTTGCCGTGTTATCTTGCTGTTAGGAGTTGACACCAAAGACGAACAGAGATGTTTACGTCTACACACTGACCCTTCACCCGAGTTGTGCTATTATGGCCATGACAAGGTAAAGAAGAAACTTTTTGAAAAATCACAATAGTATGGCAAAAAGCTGGTCAAAGTTTATATTGCAGTTACTATGGAAAATTCCAATTCAACTCTTAATAATCTAGCCTTAGGCATAAAATGAAATGCAGTAAACTATAGCATATGAGAGACATAAGAAAGAGGTTTTGTGATGCCAGAAATACTACGGGCAGGCAGTCCTGCGAATATGATACTCGCCTCATCAAGACTGCAGAGAGAAAAGGCAGGAAGGGGAAGCTGATGGTCTGAGAGCTTCGTTTCAGCTGCTCAGTTAAGAAACCGCCAAGGAGGTACAGCATTATCCACTTTAAACAGAAATGAAACTGACCAATCTTTGTGTTTCCAGGTCATCATTCCACTGGTGATGTGGGCCCCTCCATACTGGTTGTTCCCTGGGAGGTATCCTATGTTTGTCCAATTCTTTATTTTTCTCATGTGTATTAATACTTTAGTAGTCAGACTCCGAACACCCCGTATTATCTGCATTGTGTTCCCTGGAAGCTGCTTGCTTTTGTAGTAAGCGATTTTAGCATCCTTGGAAATGTAATGGAACTATAAAACCTGGGCTCCGGTAATGGGCAAGCACTGGAAAGTAGATTGATATGCAGATGGCTTGGTCCAGAAAGGAAGGCTGGTCTGTGGAAATGTACCCAGCCGTAGCGGCAGTGGCCATAGCAGGGTGTGAGATATTGCAAGATGAGTGAGCGGTTCTCAAGAGGTTCAAGGCCAGGAAGGCGAGAGGGGGTGGGAGATAGGATGAGGAGAGGACCAGCAGTGTGCTTTGGGGGTTCCCAGGCAGACAGGGTGATGACCTACGGAGAAAAGGGGATGAGATGCACACACAAATCCTGCAGCTGAGCACAGCTGCTGGGTGCTCAGAGTGAGAGACCTGTGTGGGAAGGTAAGAAGCGACGCTGGGCGCAGGCTTCAGGGTGGATATCAGAGAGTGAAGAAGCAGTTTAAAGCCAGTTTACGGAGGAACCAGCAGAGCAGAAAGGTCCTGTGTTCGTTGGTGATAGGTAACCACTGAATGTTTTGAACAATTGCATACATTTCTAGAAGACGAAGTCTTGATAGCTCGAGACAACCAGAGAAGAGGAATTGGAGATCGGTTGAGAGGGTGCGAAGGGTGAGAATTAACTGGTAGCAAAGGTGACTGGGGACCATGGAGATATATACAAGGGGGCATTTGGGAGAGAGACATCCTGGGTGGTGAGTCTGTAACATGGAGAAGGGACTAACGATGCTACTAACCCAGCCTGACACGGGGCTTAGGGATCAAGAGAAGCAGAGAAGCCAGGGAGCCAGTAGGTCTGGAGGAAAAAAGATAGGATTACTATCAGAAATCGGAATGTGAGTTTCCAGCTGGAAACATTATTTTAAAAGATAAGTGCTTCATCATTTCTTGCTTCTTAGAACGTCCATGAGAAATACTCTGAAAGAGGAAAAACTAGACCAAAGGATTCACACCGCAAAGAAATTCTTAAAGGACTAAGAATAGTCCTATGAAATAACAGGTGCTTAATGAATATTTAATGAAGCTATTAACAATAAACCTAGTCAGTGATTTTGCTAGAAATTCACAGACTCCAGATTGGACAATAATTTTTTTTTCCTTCCATTTCAAGTTTACTTGTTTTGAAGTAGGAATTAAAAGGATGAATCATGAGATGTTGCTAACAAGGAAGACAACTTCTAGAGATGCACTATCTTCAAATCTGAGCCACATGGTGATTAAGGAAGAAAAAAGTCTCAAAGGTTTGGAGTTTTCCTCCCCCAAACTCAACCTTATATAGAGCTTCCTTTGGTGAAAGTTCACATGGGTAGAAGTTGAGTTTTTAAAGACAGAATGTAAGTTTAATGACCTAGTAATAGAATTAGAGTGAAAGAAACCAGGGAGGCAAAGTAAGCCTCAATCCAGTAGATTAAATGCTCTTTTATCCCAAATGATGACAGTTTTTGGCTGAAAGGAATTTTCACCTTACCAAAATACGAGTCCATAGAATCAGTTCAAGACAACTAGAAAACATCTATCTTTTAGCCTTGACCCCACCTCTCAATTTTATATCATGGCATATCAATTTCATTGGGTTTGTGCCAGACTCACCAATGTATCTCTTCTTTTTTCAAGCGATACGAGAGTGGTTCGTAAAGATGTGGCTTTTTGCTTTTCTCTTTTTTCCATGTTGAAATGGCATGGTACAAACAACTAGACAACTGGTTTCCCATCAATCGTGAACTTACAACTCGCATTCCTTGGAGAAGCGTGGCAGGGAATCACTCTCACTTACAACTCGCATTCCTTGGAGAAGCGTGGCAGGGAATCACTCTCCAGAAAAGTTCATACACATGCGAGTATAGAGAGTTTGAAAATCTCAATATGCTAGGGACTTCCCTGGCGGTCCAGTGGCTAAGACTCCAAGCTCCAAAACAGAGGGCTTGGGTTCAGTTCCCGGTCGGGGCACCAGAATCTACGCAGCGCAACTAGAGCTCACACGTGCTGCAACTTAAGGCCAGCTGCAGCCAAGCACACGAGTGTTTTTAATAAAAACATTTATTAAAATATTTTAATAAAAATGCTAAGAAAGATGAGTTTCTCACTTTTAAACCATATTTTCATCTGACTTCTCAGGCCATTGAAAAATCCCATGATAACTGCTTTTCTCAAACATTTATTGTCTCTTTGTTTTGAAAGTAGTTGTTAGTTCAGAGGCTTCACAGAAGGACTTTCCCTCCTGGTTTAATTTTTATTGTTGTTTTTGCTATTTCTAGTCATCTCCACGCACACTATTCACTCTCCTCTAAGTATGTCTTTGCTTTACGTATTGTTTCTATCAGATTTAGTAGTGGGGCAAAAACCCCCAGGGTTAGGCTGCTGCTGCTGCTAAGTCGCTTCAGTCTCGTCCAACTCTTAGCGACCCCATGGACTGCAGCCCACCAGGCTCCTCCGTCCATGGAATTTTCCAGGCAAGAGTACTGGAGTGGGATGCCATTGCCTTCTCTGAGGGTTAGGCTACAGGATGGAATTGATCACAGGGTTGCAGAAACTGGCTCTGTGAACACACCAGCTGGTCTTCTTGGGCAGGGCAAGCCAAGGGAGGCATCCTTTCTCCAGAAGGCAAGGTCAGCCGCTGAGTGAGTGGTAGAGGATGGACTGGAATCCAGGGCCCCTGGCTCTCATTTCATTCCTCGTGACCATTAAGTTCCACATCAAAGACTCAGTCCCAACTCTGGATCTAAAGCGTCTGTGAAAATGACCACTGGCATGCCCAGTTTTCAAATAAAAACCTACAACTGTATACTTTATATAATCAGCCATTCAAAGTGGCTTACCAACCTTACAGGGGGTTCTCAAACCTGTTTCTCTCAAATAACGTATCCAGTGTCGTCCACAGATGCACCCTATTCTTAAGTGCACTGTCCTCATCAGCATCACTTCCTCATCGGCAGCAGCATCACCAAGACCACATACCGGGGGCTTCACAGATACCAGCCACCTGGGCCCGCATCACAGATGAGAGTGCTTACAGGTGCATTCGGGGGGCACTGCCCACACCTGCACCCCCAGTTCTGCCAGTTACTATCAGGGTGATGTGGGCACAGGTTTACCTTGCAGTGCCTCAGTTTCTCCACCTTTTAAGAAACAGTAACCGGTCCATCAGAGATATTTGGTAGAACTTCCCTGGCGATCCAGTGATTAAGACTCCAAGCTTTCACTGTAGGAGGTTCAGGTTAGATCCTTGATTAGGGAACTACAATCCCGCATGCCATGTGGCATGGCCAAAAAACGAAAAAAAAAAGTATTTGGAGAATGCAGTATTAGAACATGGACAATGTGGGGCTTCCTTGGTGGCTCAGTGGTAAAGAATCCCAGGTTCGATCCCTGGGTCAGGAAGATCCCCTCGAGGAGGGAACAGCTACCCACTCCAGTATTCCAGCCTGGAGAAGTCCATGAACAGAGGTGCCGGCAAAGAGTTGGAGATGACTGAGCAACTTCCACTTTCACTTTTTTACTCGCCCAGGTTATATAATCTGAGCAGTATTCTGAGCTAATTTGTGGAAGGAGCAGAACTCAAAAGCAGGCAGGCAGTCTCTACACCCCAGTTCTGAAGCACCCTGTGATATGACAGAGCCAGAAAGGATCATGACAAGAGAAGACTAGAATGACAGAATGCCAAAGGGATGACCTTGCGCACCCCCTCGCCAACTTATAAAATCCTACACGTAAATCATTCACTAATAATCAACCTCCAACCCCTGACCCCTGCTGAGAAGAGCTGCCTCCACCCCCGGAATTTCTAGGAATGGACCAAATTCTAGATCAAGAGGAAAAAAAGGTGTGAATATACCTTATTCTGGCTGTGGACCTGCCAGGTGACAATTTACTTGGCATTCACCATGAATCCACCATGCAGAACACCTGTGTTTTGAATGGTGACAGTCACAGGTCACTCATTGCCCTCTGGGAGGAGAATCCATGTCCACTGTTGATCCCAAGTGGGGCCACTGGAAGCTCACCGTACTGCCCTCAACCTGGGCTCTGTTTGGTGACCAGCACCCCGTGGCTAAGTTCATCCTAGAAAAAGTATTACAGAAGGGGGCGGCTCTCCTTGCTCCCCTGGGACATCACTCATTCATCCTTTCATTCAGTAAATATTTACGGGTACTTTTTATGTGTCACGTGTTGCTCTAAGCTTTAGGAATGCCGCAGGAAATACAAGACAATGAGGGGAATAAAACAAAACACGGAGACTGGTGGGTCTTCATCTTGCCTGCGTTATCCCGGTCATCTTGACTCCCCCGGCACCCCTTTCCCTGGGTGCCTGCTGGGGTAGGGACCAGTATATTTCTTCTAGAGAGTCAGGTTCAAGGATGGAGACCCTGAGGAAGATGCATGTCTTCCTACTTCTGAGAGAAGAACAACCTCCCTTAGGATTCTTTAAAAGGCTGTCTTTAAAAACAACAACAAACCTTGTAAAAGCTTCCACTTCTTTAACACTTACGCTCTCCTCCAAAGTTTCAAGAAGGTCAAGTGTAAGAGGGGTCATTTAAAGTTTTGGAAAGACATATGTTTTCCTTTTAAAAAATTATTTTTAGGATTCTGAGGGGAACAGAATCATTTCAAGATCAGCAGTACTGCTTACACATGGCAATGCCAACTTCCCTTCTTGAACCTACACAACCTTTCCCCTCTGTACTGTCTTCCTTTTCCACAATCCCCGTGAAGAAAGAGGTGCCCAGGGATCAAAAGGCAGAAGCCGAGCATAGAGCATCGACTTAAAATGGGATCATTCGTCCAGTCCAACACTCACGTTCATTGCATGCTGGGTGCTTCATAAAACGTGAAACTGTGACAGTCCGGCCTCAGTTGCCTAAGAGGAACTCTCCAGCTCAGTTCTGAACAGGAGAAGGGTCGCTGCAAACCGCCTGATCCGGAGCAGTGCAAAGCCGACGGCAGTGGCTCTTGCTAGCAGGAACCCTTTGCCTTTGTCCCACTGAATAGCACTTGGGATGTAATTCCCCGAGCACCGCCCCGTCCTCTCTGTGTTTGCCTGTCTGTCTGGGCAGTTCCAGGCCTCACTGTTCCCCTCACATTCTCCATCTTGTTTCATTTCTCCATCTCCCTTTTCCTTCCGCCCCATGTTCATTACAGAATGTAGTGTAGAATTATTATTTCTGAGTATTGATTTTATTGAGTGCAGTTTACTGAGTGCAATTTTATTTAGACTCCAAGTTAAAAAAAAACAAAAACAAAAAAACGACTTCACGCAACACCATTGGGCCAAAGCACACACACTCGGAAGTAACCCAGTGCAGAGGGGTGATCCCGAACTCTATTGATTTCCCCCCAGAACGTCAGGGGTTCCTCCTCTACGGCAAAATCCAGGATTCAGTTAGAAGGCTAGGTTACAATGATTCCACCCTAACATGTTCATGTTATCCCACATGATTGAGATTTTCTAATTAAATTCTTATTTTGCAATAGCCACATCCCACTCCGAAGATGAAAGCCAGGCACTATAAGAACAAGCCTACTGGTCACATTTACTGTAGCAAATCTGTTGTAAGGGCCTTGACGTACTTTAGGAGAAAACAGAAAATACACGTCACTGCTGAACCATCTACTCATTTTCGTGCGAGTGTGGGTCATCTCTTGTCCTTGCATCAGCACAGAAAAAAAAATTTAAAGTAATACTTTGTAACAACCAAATTTGAGAGAGTTACACCAAGGTTCAAAAGATAAAAATCTGTGGAACGTGGTTTCTCTTAAACTAATGGAGCTCTGTCCCTTTACCCTTCCGTTCATCTGATCCCTACACAGGATCCAGGCTCCATCTGATTGAGGATCCAGGTTATAGAGAAAGAATCCATGGAAACCAGTAATATTGAGTACCCACCCTAAACCTTCTTAAAATGTCCTGGGTAAGGCCCCTCCTGTGAGGATACTGGGATGTATATCATTATATTCTTTAATTAGCAAGGATCAAAGGCTGATTGAGTTCGAGAGAAAGAGGAGATACTTAGCAGAATCTAGTCTGCAAACACTTACATAAGTGTAAGCAGAGAGAAGGGACACATCAAAGCAAAGCAACTGAGGCTTGAGGCCCATCTTTCCATGTCCCCCAGGGGATGCCTGCCCTGACTTCCCAGGGAACACTCTGGGTCCTTTCTTCTTCCTGCTCCCAGGATGGTCCTCAGCGCAGCGGGCTGGTGCTATCCACAGAAGAATGTCTTTTCCATGCTGAGTTCACAGCACTGAGGACTGGGCCTCGTTTTCCTGGGTGCCCAGCGCACGGTATGGTGCCTGCATCACCCTTCACATGCAGGCACCATTCACTGCATCCATGAAAGGGCCATGAAGACAGGCGTAGCTGGGGGGAAGAAGGGGGCAGGCAAGACTAGACTTGAATCATTAAAGAGGAGGATGGGGCCAAGGCCAGAACATGAACCACTGGGAGCAAAGACATGAAGGAGGGAGTGACCCAGGTATACTCCAGAGACACTGTAAGCACTGGCTTGAGCAGACAGAGAGCTTGTGAGTAGGTCTGAGATATCCAGGGGGATAAGCAGGATGGGAAAGGCTACAGAGGACCCTTACAAAAACTGCTTTTTGGAAGTGCTACCCAACTAAGACTAGGCGGGTACTCACAAAGAGAGATGTTTGCAGTTGAAGGTGGGACTGAGGATGTGCAGGATGGAGGGACGGAGAGCTGAGAGCAAGGGACGTGAAAACACCAAGGTCGAGCTTGGGATGGTGAGGATGAAGGGAAGAAATCAATAGTGAAGCAGTAGGAAGGTAAAGCAAAGATCAGTGGGACCTAGCGATGGCCTGGTTAAGGGGGATTACACTAGGGAGTCTGGCAGGTAAAGCACTGTCAGCAGCTGTTAGGAGCCCTCAGAATCAAAGGACTCAGAGACATACAGCACCCTACGACGGGTGGGCTGGGGTCTCTTGGCCGCCGGGCAGGCCAAGTTCAGTCCTGCGTTTAACACTGGGCGCCTTTGCTGCACGCTCGGCTGGGGCGAGCGCAGCAGCTTTGTTACTGGGTTGAGCACAGACTGTTAGGGTCGCAGGCCGTTCGCCCCGTGTCAGCCCTCCTCCCAGAAGGGCACAGAGGCCTCCAGGCTGCAAGAGACACTGCTGAGCTGCTCAGGCACACGGAGGCAGGCTTCTAAAGACATTAGAGCAGAGCGCGGTGGCTGGGGAGGGGGGAAGTGTGGCTTCATACTTTTTATGAGGCTACATAACGTTATGTACAGAAAAGAGAGAAGTTCATAATAGCTGTTGGTCAAGGAAAAACATTAAAGAACCAACTGACCCAGCAGAGTTAAAAAAAAAAAAAAACCCATGGGGACTAATGAGAAGTCGAATTTATGTTAAGAAATAAAAAGTGAAAGCCATTTGGACATCAAAGGATGTGACACCCAGACATTTTTTATTTTTTTTTCACCTCCCACCCCTAAGAATATTTTGGGCACTAAATGCAGAAAGTGCACCCTAAGTGCTCCTGCAGTTGCAACTATTAGCTGCTACTGGAATATTCCCTCTGTTTCTACATCCCCAGCGACTGTACACTGTCTCCCTGACAAGTGTGGTCTACGCTGACAGCATCTGTCTTCAGGGTGATGAGTTATTTCTGAGGTCCCTCTCATTGTTCATCAGCTGCAGTGGAAGGAAAGGGGTCTTAATTCATTTCCTTAATTCATGTCCCTGGTCCACTCAGATTAAATAATTCCTGCATCATCTTGTGTGATAGCACAAGTATCCCAGAAAAGGAGAGTTCGTTCAGACCAGGCAACCATCCCACACTGGACCATGGCTGACAAACGTGAGCCTTATTTGGGAAGACCATGCATGCTGCCTCTGACTACGGATTTTTGTTATGATTCTGACCCGGACAGTCAACTCTCTACTGATAAATAGAAGCTGATTACAAGAAATACTCATTTCTCCCCTTCTTTCATGGCTTGTGCTACCTCAGCAGTACACCCAAGACCTTGCAAAGTCTACAGTTTGACCGGGCCAAGGTACCAGGGGAGACACACTGCAATGAAAAGTGCACGGGGGATCCGTTTTGATGGTAATAGATGGACACTCCCATGGCCGTGCCAGAGAGATGGATAGCATCTTTAACTCTAATTGATTGCAGTTGTGGTGAATGGTCACCCCCAAGCAGAAACCCTGCCCGGGTGTTCCAATGTGATCTGAGATTGAGCCGGTAGAAGCAGCAGGGAAAACACACTCTGTTGTCAGTTATTTTTTGGGGAAATTACTGTTCTAATTTTAGCTTCAGATATATGATGAGTCAAAACATGTCATTTAGCAAAAAAAAAAAATATATATATATATAAAAATATATATATGGATGGATTCATCATAGTTCATCAGTAAGGCAAAACAAGCACAAAATGCATTCCAGTGTGCACGTTCTCAAAAGAGTGAGACTTTCATAAATAATCTAAGGAAGAGAAGCCACCTCTCTTGCATCTTACTAATTCCAGCTCTTGCAATCAGGCCCCACACCATCAACTAATTGTTGCTTAATAACTGGGAGCCTTTGGGGAATAGAGTAGGTGGGCTATTTTCTACATTCATCTAAATGCACTGAGAGCTATGCTCAAAACGAAAGGCCTTATTTTTAACATTTTCTGTAACTGTCATACTGAAGGGGGAGTGAAGAGGAATAGGGAAATCAGTTCCTTTTCTAGTCTTACAGATGACTTTGGTGAGTGGCTGTTAGCAGTTTTACTGAATTCTTTCTGGACACAGTTAATTAGCAAAGCTAACTGCTGCACATAAAGTTTCCTATGTTGATATAACATCTCAATTGGAGGAGGTATTTTTTTCCAGTTGATTTTGGCCACCGTCACAAAAGGTTGCTAGTCCATTTCTACGAATTTAGATCCCATCTGGACAGAGGATAAAGGAAGGTTAATGTCAGGATAAGCTGAACACAGAAACACTAAGTAAACAGGCCAAAAACGAAGAGGAAAGTCAGGTCCAATGAAGACGGCATCTTCCGGTCCTTCTAAAACCTCAACACCAAACCCAAACATCCACGTAGAAAATGCGTGCTTTACTTCCTCTGCTCCCACTAATTAGAAACAGGCCAGAGAGAGTCAGGTTATGCTTTGTGGCTGAAGTAATGGAGTAAAAGTTTTTCTGTAGGTAAAAATGAGGTTTTTTTGTTTTTTCTTTCTTTTAAGTCAAGAACTTGCCTTAATTACATTAGAAGGGGAAAGAAGCTCATGTATTTGAGGATCAATCATGATTTTGACGTTGTTGAGAGTAAAAAATAACATAGAACCTCCTCATAACAACTGATGCTAAAGCTTGAAACTGCAATATATTGGTCACCTGATTTGACTCATTGGGAAAGACCCTGATGCTGGGAAAGACTGACGGCAAAAGGAGAAGGAGGCAGCAGAGGAGGAGATGGTTGGATGGCATCAATGACTTAATGGACATGAATCTGAGCAACTCCAGGAGATAGTGGAGGACAGAGGAGCCTGGAGTGTTGCAGTCCATGGGGCTGCAAAGAGTTAGACACAACTTAGTGACTAAGCTACAGCAACATAACAACTAAAAAATTTTATTATACGAGCATAGAATGCTACTCAATAGATGCATTGCATAAGACAGCAGATATGAAAGTTCTCATTTAAATATTTGCTATTGCTGAAAAAGAAATGTAGACTAGAAACAATGAGTACTGTCAGCAGTGGGAAGGACATAAAACTAACTTGGTCAAAGAGCCCAGGGGCTCCGTTTCACTCTTTACTCATTCTAGCAAACCTTTAAAAAACGTCTGCCCATTGCCATCAAGGGAAGTCCAGCTTCTTCACCCCAGAATCAAAGCGTATTCAGAATTAGATCCATAAAATGGATTTTCTGAAATCAGAGATATGCACGAGCCGGGTGTCTCCACTGAGCAGCTGTTTCTTCTGCCCAGGACCCTCTGCCCTGCTTCCCAATGGATGACCCTCAGGTCTTAATAATGGAGGCCTCATGGCAATCATCCACCAGCCCAGAGGATGGGGCATGGCTTGGGTATTTCTCACAGAGGGCCACAGCTTTGGGGGCTGGGACAGCTCAGTTTCAGAGGGGTGTCAGCGTTCTTTTTTTTTTTTTACACCCCACTTCAGCCTTCATAGGCAATGACCTCTGAAGAAGGGAACACGTGTCTGGAAAAATATCATTTCAGTGTATTAAAAAAAATTAAACTGGATAATGAATCTCACTAAGACACAGTCCAAAAGCTATAGCAGTTAGCTTTGCCCAGAGGAGAGGACTTTTGCTTTGGAAGAATCAGTCAGTGTGATAACATAGGTCTTAACGTTAACTATTTCAGAAGGCGGATGAATTCATGAGCAGGTGTGGGGTCTCTGCCTCACTTCCTTTTCTGCCCAGGAAGCAGCGTGTTAAAACAGGGGATATTCTTTTTCATCACTCCCCCGCTCCCAGTTCAAGCATTCCCTCTGCATATAGAATAAAATGCTGACCCAATTAATCCTGAATCCCGGCCAGCATCTTTGACACCAAGGTGTCTCAACAGCGGGAAAGCCACAAGAAAAACCAATAATATCATGCAGTCCCTTTCCAAACTCATCAGTTGCTGGCCTTAGCTCTTCTGCCATATCCACCAACTGAGGGGACCCTGGGAGGTGTCCTGGCAAGGCCGGCCTGCTCCCCGGCCGCCACTGGCAGTCGACTGCATTATGCTGTTGATATCACAGCTGGAGCCCAGACTGGAAAGCTCCGGGTCCCTGCAGATAGTAAGAACTGAGCTCACCCAATGGAGATTCTCTCTCATCAGCTGCTGAAACCAACCAAGTTTGCCTCAGATGCTAGCTGTAGATTATAGGGCAAAACCGTTTGATTTCTAATTAAAACAGATGGCAAATTCCACCCAACCGTGAGTTTTCTCACATATTGATATATTTTCAACTAAACACTCCCTGGCTCTCCTAGCCGATCCACATACATACAGAGGGATGTGTGTAGATGTCTACACCTCGGCAGACATGAGGCAGGAGGTAGATGCCCCCCAAGCCCAAGGTGAAGCGATTACAGATTCATTCCCTATGGACTGAAACTCAAAGAAGAGAATGCTATGCCAAGCCGCTTCAGTCAAGCCCGACTCTGCGACCCCATGGACTGTAGCCCACCAGGCTCCTCTATCCATGGGATTCTCCAGGCAAGGATACTGGAGTGGGTTGCCATTTCCTCCCCCAGGGGTTCTTCCCAATGCAGGGATCGAACCTGAGTCTCCCACACTGCAGGCAGATTCTTTACCATCTAAGCCACCAGGGAACCAAGAAGAGATGAGCAGGACAATTAAGGGAGGAGGAGAAAAGCAGGACAATTAAACTCCAGACCACATATTTCTCATTCCCAAAGTCAGGAGACCTCCCCAACCACAGGTGTGCAGAAAGGCTCCTTGGAAGTCAATGGAGAGTGATGCTAAAGGATGCTCTACCCAGAGGCCTTTGCAGTAGAATCCATCTTGGCTAAGAAATGCATGCTCACACATGGGAAGATCCTGAGATATACCTCATGTGGACTGTGAACCGGGCAAATCAAAATGACTGGCCAAGAGAAACCCGGAAGAAATACCCCATAATGGTAATTCAAACGGCCATGAGGGTGCGACTCAGCAATTCAGGGACTTTCCCTCTGAGCAAATCTATCTATACATACTGCACTCTTTTTCCTCTTAACAAAAACTTTACCTGCTTCACTTCTTTCTAGCTTTGTGGGAATTCTTTTCTGCAAAGCCAAAGGACCAGGGCCCTTGCCACTGACCGCTGGTCTAGAGCTTAGGATCTGGCCTCCATCTCTGCCTGGGAGCCCAAGTCAGGGCAGGCCAAGCCCACCTGAGATCAGATACACATACACACACATGAATACCATCAGGATTTTGAAATTCATTTTCTTTCTTTATCCAAGGCTTCCTCAAAACAATAAAAGATGACCTTTGGGAGACTGCTTGTACCCAAATCTAATCATTTCTGGGTTTTCCTTACTCGATCCAAGTGTTTCTAGTTGGCAGAGGCCTGATCCCCTCATGCTGCCTAAGGTGTGGACCGAGTTTGCTCTTTTTTTTTTTTTTAAATTGAGAAACAATATAAGGACACTGTAGGTCCTGCACCCAAACCAGAAGAAAGAAGGGGGAAAAAAAAAAAAAACCTCCCCAAACGTACCATCTCAGTGCCACGGTGACAACCAATTTTTGGTTACTTTTTTCCAGTACAATTTGGTAGATGGCTTCCCTTCACTTGACATTATATCACAAGCGTTTTCCTCCAATACTAAATAATCT
The DNA here is from genome assembly GCF_055505025.1 of Bos grunniens. Taxonomy (NCBI): domain Eukaryota; kingdom Metazoa; phylum Chordata; class Mammalia; order Artiodactyla; family Bovidae; genus Bos; species Bos grunniens. The sequence goes on along the minus strand of NC_141190.1, from coordinate 46,392,926 downwards.
TTATAATTATCATTTTAATGGCTGCACTGAGTGAATGTAACCATAATTTACTTAACCGTTTACCTATTGTTAGGCATTTAGTTGCTTCCATCTTTCACTCCTTTAAGCTGGAATGAACATTTTTATATAAGCTATTAATTTAAAGCGGCAGGCAGAGATGACTCTCCATCACTAATCTAAAAATACAGGGTTTATATATTTACAACTCACATTTGATTATGAAATTTAATTTGAGGGTAATTAAGACATTTATATTCCAAGCAGCTCCTCGACATCGCGCACTCCCCGAGCCAGCCAGGCACAACTGTGACTTGCCGTTTTTACCTCAAGACAGCACAGTCCAGTGAATCTAAAACACAGTTTTCTTATGAAAAATAAACTTTCTGAACTCCTTCAGCTTTAGAGCCAGTAGTTTAACTCTGACAGTCCATGGTTCTCCGGGGTGACCCGGACAAGGCAAGCCACCATTGAAAATGGCATTTTGGCGTCACGATCAATCCAGAACTCAAGGCAACCCGGGCTGAGTCTGCTGCAGGACCACCTCTGCTGCTGGGACCTACGTGGTGGTGCCCTGAGAAACCTGCACCCAGATCCTTTGTGGAAACAGGCCAAGGAAAGGGCCCGCCCTGAGTTCCAGCTGTTTGATGCTTCCTGTGGTTTCCCATGGGTCATTTCGGGTTACAAATTTCCCCAGGCCGGGAACTTAAAGGGATGTACTGGCAGTGTGATTCTGAGCAAGATCCGGAAAAAAAAAATCGAGTGCCTGAGTTCCTCTGTTTCCAGCTTCAGGGTAACAATAGTGCCGTCGCTGTGAGGATGCTGTGAGATCAGGGAGAAAATGAGAGTGAAGTGCACAGGACAGGGCCGGCCTTGGTTTAGCACCCAGAAACCGGGAACGTACGGACTGAGTGTTGAGGCTACACAGTAAGGCGTGTATGAACAGATGCATGAAGGAAATGAAAAACAAGCACGCCAGGAAATTCCACTTGTCTCCTGGACTCTTATCTAGAGAACAACCAGTTTTCTTGCATGACACAATCATTTTCTTTTTCTTTAAATTTTATCGAAAAATAGTTGATTTAGAATGCTGTGTTAATTTCAGTTGTACAGCAAAGTGACTCAGTTATACATATGTATTTTTTCATATGCTTTTTCAGTTCAGTTCAGTCACTCAGTCGTGTCTGACTCTTTGTGACCCCATAGACTGCAGCACCCCAGGCCTCTCTGTCCATCACCAACTCCCGGAGTTTACCCAGACTCACGTCCATCGAGTCGGTGATGCCATCCAAGCATCTCATCGTCTGTCGTCCCCTTTTCCTCTTGCCCCCAATCCCTCCCAGCATCAGAGTCTTTTCCAATGAGTCAACTCTTCGCATGAGGTGGCCAAAGTACTGGAGTTTCAGCTTTAGCATCATTCCTTCCAAAGAAATCCCAGGGCTGATCTCCTTCAGAATGGACTGGTTGGATCTCCTTGCAGTCCAAGGGACTAGGAATTTATTATTATTATTATTTTGCCACCGGCAATTAATTCTTCTGATTTGTTTTATTAGTTTGATGGTTGGGTCCAAGACCAGAATATCTTTCCAAACCAGCAGACTGATGGAAAAAAATTATTTCAGTGCAGTTCTTGGCAAATCGTGATGATGAATAGCGTGGTAGGACAAACTTATTCAGACACACATTTTTCAGTCGTGGCAGGGAAAAGGCTGAAAAATTACTAGTAAATTGCTTTTTGTAAAGATGCTCTCTCTTTCAAATTTTCCCTAGTGTGAAGGTCTTCTGCAGGATGAAGGCACAATACATTCTGACACACCTGGACAGCTGAGGCTTTAGAGAATGAATACAAGCTACGAGAGAGGGTTAAGGTTTCCTTTCCTTATTACCCCCACTGCCCCTATTCTCTCCCTCACAGGAGGCCCCTTGTGTGCATCTTTGTAACCTTATGGGATAAGTGTCTCTCAACTATATCTATACACACATATATAATCTACCCTTATCAGGCACGCTCTGTCCCCATCACCCATGATCTTGTTCAGTCTGTATCTCTGCCTTTTCCGTCTTTCCAAAACGGCCTCATTTTTCAAGTTTCAAATGACCGACATCTCCAAATACCCCCAGTGCCCAGTAGAGCGCCAAAGACGAAAGAAGACCTGTTCTCTGTCTTGCTCCTGCCTCCCCCCAGATATGACTGTTTCAGATCAATTCTTTTGTCAGAGGACACACAGCTGCCGTGGGACTCACCTCCGTGTTGGCTGAGCTCCGAGCTACATCTTTTGCAGACTAGAGCCTCAGAGCTGGCACTCTGCATGCCTCCTGGGGAGGTGGGACACTGTAATGCCTTCCTGGTCTCTCACGTGGCTTTCCACCCCTGCCTTAGCTTCAGGACACACTCTAGCCACACAAGGTTAAAGGTCTGATGCAGTGGTTTTCAATAGGAGTCAGTTAGGCACCCCCAGGGCTACTCGTCTGGAGACCTTCTGGCTGTTACTTTAGAGTGGGGGTGCTGCTAATATTGAGAGACGCCAAGACGCTAATGCATATTTTACACGGCACAGGACAACCCCCAACAAAGACTCACCTGGCCCGTAACACCAAGAATGCCAAGGCTGGGAAACCTGATGTGATTGGAACCAAGCTCTGCAGGGATTACTTCTGATGTCCTCTAACGTGATTACTGGCTCACTGTTCAAGGCATAATTGATGAAGTGCTTGCATTTTTTCTCTAAGCCTTTCATTCAGTAACACTAGTGAACTTTCAGAGCACACCAGTGCCATGCTGGCCTGCAATGTCAACTTAACGGAGTCCCAGACTCTGCGTGGCGGGAGGGGGGAGGCGGATCTTTAACTCCCTCTTGGCCAAGGGCTCTGGGCTCCTCCCTGAAACACCAGCCCTGTTGGCCTGCAATTGTAACTCAGGGACGTAGGGAAGTGGCCTGCCTCTCTGTTCACTGGACTCCTGAGGTATGAGAAACAATGTGGACTCGAGGGGGCAGGTAGATCAGGATCCTGCCTGTGTGTCTCACTTGCTGTGTGACTATGAACAAGTGACCTAACCTCTCTGAACTCGAGTTTCCTCCTTGCAACGGGATGAGTGGCACTGAAGGTATTAGGCATGGCTCTCCTCTACCAGCAGAGCACCTGAAGACCGCACACCCTTGACTCCCAGAGCGGCAGTCACGTGATCACAGGGCCTATGGCATTTCACAGGAAGTGCCATGGGAGGCTCCATGAGGGTCCCTGGGTGGTGGGTGGGTCATGGCAGCCTGAGCCTGTTCTTGCATTGCTCTCACCGGCTCCTGTCAATGACCCTGCCTCTCTGGTCACCTCGCTTGGACATCAGGGCCCTCCACACCCCAGATTCCTCCCTTCTGCTTTCTTCTCGAACACAGGGAGGGGAAAAAGCAAACACTAACTCACAAACGGCATACTTAACTGTATTTTCTTGCTTTCAGTTCAGCCCGCAAGAAAGTCCTTCCATGTGTGATAAACAGCTGCGAATCTGCCTAATAAAGTGAAGGCATTTTACCCACTGGTATTCCCCCAGAGCAATCACTGGCCACCTGCATCTTCTTAGTTGCATTTAATAATTCAGCCCAAGATGAATTTGCATGATTAACATAAAGCCTTGTGATTTTATTTTCTTTCAGAATTTAAATCCTGAAACAACCACCATTGTGTTCATTTGCAGAGGTTGTGATCAAAACACAAAACTTGATTCTAGAATGAATAATTTCTTTTTTTTTTTTTAAGTATTTTCAAATACCCCTCTCCACAGAATCAAAGAAAAGAGTTGCTAACACAGACTTTGTAGAAACCAGGAAACCCATGCCCTCGCTATGGCTGATGTTAACCCATGAGAAGCAAGCCATACTGCTGAGACTGTTCCCTTTACAGTTTTCCCATAAACCAGCCCGGCACCCTATCACATAGCATCCAGAATGGCTAACATAAATAGATATAGTTCAGTTCCTCATCGGAGGACTCTCCACATTTATCCGATCAGGAGCTAGAATCCCCAAGATGTCTTTAAGAGAAAATAGCAATCCTCTCGGATTCCAATAATAGATTAATCGGTAGCCCTCAAAAAAGTAGTAAAAGCCCAAACCAAGTAAGTTGCATTTTGAAAAACCATCTGCCTGTGAAGTGGAGATGTGCCTGCAAAACAGCAATCTGCAAGAAAAAAAAAAGCAGAAGAGGCAGAGTCGTTGGGCTTCTTGATGAATATAGTAAAACAGGTTTGTCTGATGGGGAAACATGCCTTACTATCAAAGGAAAAACGAGTGTATCCTACATGGAGAGGGAGGCAAGCTTTAATATCTGAGAAACATTTCAAACTGTGCCTGCCAGGGATTCTCTGCCTGTCTGATTTTCCTTAACATAAAGGCCGACCTCACCTGTTTAAAAATAATTAGGGAGCAGGCATCCGTCATTCTGGCCCAAAGCCTGCGCTGCCTGTGGTTTCCTGTGGGTTTCTGTTCCACTGACAAGGTCTGTTGTTGTATCCGCCTGCAGGAACCATGGTCAGTAAGGAACCCAGCAAATGCGTACTCACGACCTCTGCGAGTGAAGTGGAGCCTGCCGCCTGTCTGGCCCTGGAGATGAAATATGCCCTGGATCCCAACCGGCAGATTAAGAAGCGGAATAAAGCCCTGCAGGTGCGCTTTAAGGACATCTGCGAGGCGCAAAACGAGCAGAGGGACACTCAGCTCGCCTCGGGCCTGCAGGGTGACAAGCGGGAGGCCAGGCCCGCGTCCTGCCGGGCTGCCTACCGCAAGTACATGACCGTGCCGGCCCGGCGGTCCATCCCCAACGTCACCAAGAGCACAGGTGTGCAGACCTCGCCCGACCTCAAGAAGTGTTACCAGACTTTCCCTCTGGACCGCAAAAAGGGGACTCTCAAAAGCATCCCAGGCACCGAGGCCTTTAAAAGTCAGAACAACGGGTTGGTAATTGACGCGAAAGAGAAGAGCCAGGAAGGGCCGGGCGAGGAGGCCCGGCCGTGGGGCGCGGGCCGGGTACAGAAGACCACAGCCTTGGTTTTCCACTCCGACGAACACGTGAACGCGCTGGGGCCGCCCACCGGGGTCAACTGCGCGGAGCCGTGCAAAACCCCCGACCGCCACAGCTACCGCGATGCTCCGGTGCAGAACTCCACTCGGTCGTCCTCCCAGGAGCTGGAGTACCAGCTGCTCGGGAAAGCCAGGCAGGGCAGGGCGACCCCGAACACCGAGGAGCCGGCTCCATCGGCCCACCGGAGGGTGTTTAAGACCGAGGTGGCCACCGTGTACGCACCCGCCCCAGGCGACAGGGCCCCTGCGCCGGCCTTGTCGAACTCCGCTCCCTCGAGCGAGTGGTCCCTCTGCCCCGCAGCCGACCTGGAGCGGAGAACGGCTGCGCAGGCCAGCGGGCTCCAGGCCCGGCCGGTCGTCGCCCCGGCCTGCTCGCCCCCGACGCAGTGCCTGTCCCCGGAATGTAGCGAAGAAGACGCCTCCCTGCAGACTCAGTCCCCCTCGGGGCAGGAGCGCCAGCCTTGTCCCCCGGCGCTCGCTGCAGATGAAGAATGCCGACAAATCGTGCCTCACACGGAAGTGGTCGACCTGAAAGCCCAGCTTCAGATGATGGAGAACTTGATCAGTTCAAGCCAGGAAACCATCAAAGTGCTCTTGGGGGTCATTCAGGAGCTGGAGAAAGGAGAAGCCCACCGGGAAGGGTATGTATATTCCCGCCGGTCTTACAGTGCCCGTTGCAGGCTCACCACCCTCTGGAGGGGGGGGGGCAACTGCCAGCCCCCAAAGCCCAGACCCCTAAATGAGACCAGAGCCAGCATTTCTGAGAACAGATTCAGGTCTGAGGACAGGTGGGAGGGGGCAAGTTCAAAGGGGCCCCAGGTTATTCTGTGATCCTAAAACTCATTCATCCTCACCTGCAAGGTTGACTTGTTGGCTAGCATTCATGGGCCTGGTCTGGACTTGAGTACATTTTGAATGAATGGATGGAGCATCCCTTTTTAGCTCTGGGGGCTAAAGTTCATGATACTGATGAAGTACAATAGGTATGCCAGTCCAGAATATCTAATCTGAATAAGAAGCGACTTGCCTTTTAGTAATGGAAAAGAAATTCGGATGGCATTTTGAAAAGTAAATGCTGACTCGCTTATGCTAAATAATTGGAATAACATTGACATTCAGGACTATACCAGGTTTTATATTTTATACAACAGACAATATGGTTCCCCCCGTCCCCATCTTACTTGGAGCTTACAGAAGCGATGTCCATTCTTAGACAGATGCTATCTGTATATGATTAGGAGAGAGACACCTTTCTCCATGAGATGCCCTGTGTATCCAGATGGGCAGGAGAGAGAATGTTAACAGCCAGGACTGTCAGCCACTGATAACAGATTGCTGAACTTTGTTTCCCATCTTTTGAACTTGAAATTGTGCAGCAGAGAATTTAACAACAAATGACCTAAAGATGGGACGTTAGTCTTGAGTCTCTTAGCTAGGAAGGCCAGGCCGTGTGCTAGGCTGATGGGAAACAGCCAGTACTGCTCTGCTTCTGTGCTTCTTGAAATAACCTTGTGGTTCATTGGCTTTGTTGAGATGGCCAATCAGCTCTTTCCCATTCCACTGTGATGCTGTCTGGATTCTTCCAGCCCGTGTTTTGGAGGTGGCAACTGAGACAGTGCCCTCTGGCCTCATGTGATTAGCACCCTTCACCCTGTGGGCCCCAGTCCCTGGTTAAGTGAGCTGACAGGCAGGCCAGCATGATCTAAGCCCAGAAATGCACTGTCAGGACAGCAAGCCACCCTGTGCACGGGATAGCTGTGACTGAGTCACATCGTGTTTCCATCTTACAAACTAAGGGGAGGAAACAACCTCTGTGTTCCAAGGTAGCAGAGGAGGCTTAAGGCCTGGCCCCAGAGCCAAGCTGCCTGATGTAGACAGCGCCCTTGGCATCTGGCTTCATGCAGGTGGTCGATGTACAAAAGGAGTTGATGGTCAGTAACCTACCCGCCACCCCCTGCCCCCTGCCTGGCACATCCTATGACCTAGCATTGCTTGCAGCTGACAGGATGAAGCAAAATGAGCAGCCAATTGTAAACTACTCTAACAGGAGATTAGTAGTAACCTACCATGACAGAAGGCTTTCAAAAGTCTTTGTTGAATTTTGGGTTTGCATCTCCATTTTCATCCCATTTCAATCATTTGGACTTGAATAAATACACAGCCAAAAGCAACCCAGTGCAGTGGGTCTATAAGGGATTTGTTGATCAGCAGAGCACATTCCATAGAAACATTAAAAGCCCAGACAGGACCGATCACAGACCTCGATACAGCTGTTCGTGATTTAAACCAGACAGCAAAACAGAAAGACACCAGCATCACCAAACGGGAAATAAAATTCAGCAAATGGTGTAAAACCAAATGTGTATCTACATAGCATGCTTCTCACGGGTGTACATGCCCAAATAAAGCCCTGCATGGGTTGATCATCCACAAACACTGTGCAAGGACAACTGTGTTCTAGATCGAGGCTCCTTCTATTAGAACAAGGGTGGAGAGCTGCTTGAAATCTGAGTTTTCTGAGGCTACGTCAGTCTACCAAGTGGTGTTGAGTTTATTAAGACACGTCTAGATGGGAATTCTGGCTCTGAGGACTTGGGGCAGGGGCTTCGCCTCTGTGCCCCACCTCTTCACCTGTCCCTTGCTCATCGCCTGTCCTGCAGATGGGAAGGGGAGCAGGACAAGGGGTGCATGGAACCCAGGGCCAGGGGCCTCTTCATTTCTCATGGTGGCACGAGGGCTGCCTTGCTGGTTAGCAGGGTTGGGTTCTGAAAGCTCAGAAAGGAGGTGCAATCCACGTTTCTGCTATACCTACGCATTCACTGTGATGAGTGCACTTCTACATGCTCTACACACAAGCCGACCCCCAGCGAGGTAACTGCAAGCCCTGGGCTGCTCTGTCCAATACAGGCGCCTTGGGCGGCTACTGAAATGCACCCTCAAATTAATTACAACTGAAAATGCTTTAGTCACATCAGCAATCTCACAGGTGCCCAAGAGTCACAGGTGGCAACCGACCCTTACACGAGACAGAATACTTTCATCATCATGAAAAGGCCTTGGCCCCAGTGTCCCCAAAACAAGGTCCAGTGCCTGGCTCCTAACCTGTTGAGGAGTGGGCACCTTAGATCAAGGCAAAGGATGTTCTGACTTAGAAATCAACCTCTAGTTCAGTTGTTGTCTGCACGGGTCAAGTTACTGGTAGAAAGGCAGGACCGTATCGGGGTGAACTCCCACATCCGTTCCTAATACAGTAAGTCCCTACATAGGAAACCTACAAGCTGCAAGCTTTCAAAGAAATGAAGGTGCCCCTGTATGCCAGCTGTGGTACTGTACTACTGGACAAGGCACTGTACTATAAGATTAATGTTTTCTATTTTGTGTTTGTTTTTTATGTCTTATTTGTCGGGAAAGTATGATAAACCCTTTACAGCCCAGTACTCTATAGCTGATTGTGTTAGCTGGGTACCTAGGCTCAAACATTTTTGTACTTATGAACCAATTGGACTTATGAACACGCTCTCAGAACAGAACTGATTCATATGTAGGGGACTTACTCTAATCTTCATTTCTACCTCCCTCTCAAGCTCCCTGGATAATGGTGAGACAAGTGGTTTCATATTCCAAGACCCACGTTGAAGGTGACCCCTCTAGTTCAATGCCCAGGGTCATTCATTCGCCCAGAATTTGAATTTCCGCCACTGTTTTCCGTGTCAGAATACACTAGGAGACAGCAGCCTCAAAGGTGGGCACATGAGAGGCACACTCCTCCATCTCCTTCTCAGGGGTGTGGGTGCAGGACAGAGGTGCTGGGGGATACTGATACATTTTTAACCACTGACTCTCGAGGGACGGGGGAGTAAGCCGCATTTGCTGATTTCCATGGTGTGAATGCTATGGTGGCCAGAATCAACCAGCTCACAAAATCCTGAAAATTTAACCTTCTGTTGCCCTGAGCCCTAGACCAATTCTCCGAAGGGTGTGCCCTGGACAGTCGCTTTAAAGGAGGAATTCACAGGACTCATTTTATGTACTCAATCTGAGCTGGAGAATAGGAGTTTTAGTAGAATGAGGAATTCACGGGACTTACTTTATGTACTCAATCTAAGCCAAGAAATGGTATCTTTGCATCTCATGATGAAAAATGGGAAAACTCACTCTACTGTACGTAGATGATTACGTACTCATTATGTAACCCGACAAGGAGTCTCATGACCAAGTTAAAATACTGGGAAACACTCCAAGTCATCACCCGTGAAGGATGATCAGAATCCGGGTTCAGTCCACTTCACCCCCCACCCCCAAATCAACGAGAAAAGACCTGCTTTGTATAAAACTGTATCCACAGCCGGAGGAGTCTCAGTGAGGGCAGGAATGCTGTGTGCACTGCCAAGCTCACTGCTTTAAAACCAAGTGACACATTTTGTCCCCAAGTTCCCACTATATCATAGGCTTGACCCAGGCCCAGCAAGGCCTCAGGCTTGCTCTTGTGGGTGAAGTTAGGACCCAGCGAAGGAAGACAGAGTACGCTGAGCTTGGCTTAGTGTGGCTGTGTGCAAATTATATTGAATGTCTAACTTGAATAGAACTTCTTTGCACTGTTGAGCTTGTTTATGCAAACTCACTATAGAGTTTAAACTGCATTACCAAGTCTGCCAGGCAAGCCGTGTATAACAGTTCTTCCTCTGTGCATAGAAATTTCTGTATCACAAACCAAGACCATTTTCAGTAGCTTCCAAATTACTTTTCAGAAGGGACTCTTTCATGACTCTCGTTTGATTATACCGATTTCTGAAAGGCCTCAGCAGAGAAAGTTTTCAGTGTAGGCAAGTTAATCTCAGCGAGCTTCAATTCCACCTTCTATTAAGCAGGGATGCTGGAAGCTTAAAGATGCTGTCCACAGAGGTCACTAAGAAAGGGCTCATTTCCATGGGATGCATTCTGTAAGTGGGTAGATGTGCAAAAAGTGTTTGAAACCCTGCCTTTTTTAGCCCCTTGTAGAACGTCTGGGCAATTCACGAAAACGGCTCCCTTTATGCAGTGCAGGCAGCCTTTGATCCCTCTATTTGCGTGAATGCCAAGAATGATCCTGCTTATTTCAAAGCTCTCAGCATTATTCTTGTCTCTTCCCGGGAAGTTCAGAGTCACACAGACTATCTAAATGAGCCACAAATGTCGTCGTTGAAAGCTGAGAAGCAGGCAGATGGGACACTGAGTTTAGACACCCAGCCAATTCTTCTAACGGTGGTAATTCCCCAGGGCAGCCGTGGGCTGCTGGGCAGGTGACCCCCGACCCAGGACTGTGGGGCCATTGCCCTTGGCTCAAGTGCTGCACCCTCACCAGGCATCTGGCAGAGACGGCTGCTCACTGCTAACACGCTGGCACCCACACATTTCATGTCTTGAGGGACTCACTGGCTGGTGACAACCCCATGGTACTCTGGTCTTTGGAGAAGACCTGCAAACAAGATGGGAAGCTTGATCCCAGCCATCCAGCAAGAAGGAAGGATCTACTGTTGCCCAGAGTGTAATGGGCCCTTTCGTTGGTCGGGTCTCTCCTAGCATCCTGGTGGTTCAGTGGCAAAGAATCCACCTGCAATACAGGAGACCCAGGTTTGATCCCTGGGTCGGAAAGATCCCCTGGAGGAGGGCATGACAACCCATTCCAGCATTCTTACCTGGAGAATCCCATGGACAGAGGAGCCTGGCGGGGTACAGTCCATAGGGTTGCAGAGAGTCAGACACGACTGAGTGAGCATTCCAGCATCAGCCAGGCGTCACCTGCCAGCTTAGGTGTGTGTGGAAGAGGGAGGAACAGCCGAACCAGGTCACACGGGCCCCTGAGATGTGACTAACGGGCAGACAGGAAACCCTAAAGCTCCGGGGGCTCTGTACTGCCTCAGAGCAGATGTGGGGCCATCGTGTAAGAGGAGGAAATCTTAAATAACCAGGAAGCCCCAGGAGCCTCGTAGCCTGCAGTGGTGGTGGTTTAGTTGCTTAGCTGTGTCCAACTATTGCAACTCCATGGACTGGAGCCCGCCAGGCTCCTCTGTCCATGGGATTCTCCAGGCCAGAATTCTGAAGTGGGTTGCCACTTCCTTTTCCAGGGGATCTTCACAACCCAGGGATCGAACCTGGGTCTCCTGCTTTGGCAGGCAGATTCTCCATGGACTAAGGCACCCACCAGGGAAGCTGCAGCAAGGGTTCTAATTCCAGTGCTTCAGTCTCCCCGCCATGGGCTCTTTTTCAGCCTCCCTGGGAAGGGGGTTTTTCCATGGCAAGGATCCAGGGCACGCAGCGATAGGAAAACACGAGCCAAGGGAATCGCCCTGAGATCAGGGGCCTTTGAGAACACAGCTCTCGGTGGGCTTGCAGGCATAGGAGATAGGAATAAAGATCTAAGGGACGGTAGACCCAGCGTGGAACCCTGCAGTCATGTTTGCTGAACTTTGTTTTTCATTTTAATCACTGAAAAGGAAGCCACAGAATGGGTGCAGGTGTGTGCAGAGCGTGTACATGTAGACATAAGGACCTGAGCCTACAGGACCTGTGTTTTTAAGAGATTTCAGGGTCAGTTTCCAATGTAACAGACGTCAGCAAAATTTTTCTGCAAAGGGGCAGATAGTATCTATTTCAGGCTTTGCGGGCCATGTGGTCTCTGTTCAAATGATTCAGATCCACCACTACATCATGAGCACAGCCGTACACAGTACATGTATGAATGGATACGACCATGGTTGCATGAAACGTCACAAAAACAGGCGCAAGCCGGACGTGGGGCATGGGCCAGTTTGCCAGCTCCTGCGACATGGTCTTGTAAATGTAGTGACCACAGTTCCCCAGCTAGAAACCAGGTTACCATATCGGGCGCAGGGCAAACTCAGAGGTGAGTGTCCTACAGACGGTGTATCGTTCATTCACAGGTTCAGAAGGCTTCTGTTAATAGCAAGAGTCTCCAAGTGTTGTTACTGTGCCAGCCGAGGGCCGGGGGTGCGGGGAGGTACTCGTCAAAGAACGCAGGCCCTCCTCTGAAGAGTCCACGGGTCACTGACACTCATCTGTACTAGCCTACACTTAACTGCTCACCAGCCCATAAAACCGGAGATGGCAATGGCAAGCCACTCCAGTACTCTTGCCTAGAAAATCCCATGGATGGAGGAGCCTGGTAGGCTTCAGTCCATGGGGTCGCTACGAGTCGGCCGCAACTGAGCGACTTCACTTTCACTTTTCACTCTCACGCAATGGAGAAGGAAATGGCAACCCACTCCAGAGTTCTTGCCTGGAGAATCCCAGGGATGGCAGAGCCTGGTGGGCTGCTGTCTATGGGGTCGAACAGAGTTGGACACGACTGAAGCGACTTAGCAGCAGCAGCAGCCCATAAAACCGTCAGGATTCTGCTGGGGAACTCTGTGTGTGTGTGCCTCTACACACGTCTTATACACATACCTATAATTTCTATGTATATACATACACGACATAAAAAAGGCCTCCCTCTCCCACCAGCAGCAATCAGAGGTCATCTCCACACCCAGTCATATGACGTGACCTGCTTTCACCTAGGTATCAATGCTAGATGGAGGGAAATTACATCCTGGCTTCACCTGTGTCCTTCTATTGACAAATCCCTCAGCATCAGGCAGTCTTCAGAGAGCCCTGTCGGGGGATGAGAAATCTCTCCGAATTTCCTCTCATTACCCATGCCCAAACAGAATAAATACTGCATCGAAATTACACAGGAAGCATAAGGGGGCAATTTAATTTCAATCACAGCACAGAAAGAACCCACAGGAAAACCCAGCATCACCACCACAGCTAGGGAGCTGCCTGGGGTCACCGAGGTCCCAGCAGGAGGCATGGGGGCCCCCATCTCAGAGCGCAGGGGAAGTTGAACACCTTAGGTGACCCTGTCTCAGGGTGGCTGTGCGCCCTTCTAGGAGGAGACTGGGTTCCTTTTGCCCAGATGCACCCACGTAGCTGAGATGGAGGTCTTCCACCTGGTTAGCTGGAACGGCCACGATTTCCAACAGGGGCGAGGGTGGGTGCCCTTGCGGTCTGCTGAGGATCCTGGCAGACAGATGTCTCTGGACTGTTGAGAACTGTCTGGGCAGTGCGTCACAGAACAGAGTGCTGTGAGCCGTGGAGCGAGGCGGTGCTCAGCTCCGAGCTCAGAAGCAGAAAGGTCCTCCCCTGGCCACCGCACTCCTGTCCCTTCCTGCCCAGGATGGGCATGTCAGAGCTTCATTTGCTAATGTTCTCGAGACATCAGTTTCGGTGTCTCTGCCCATTTCTTGCAACCCCCAATATTTTAAAACATGCCACCCAGCAGACGAAGGTTCCCTCCTCCTGTGTTTTTGGCCGAGGTTCCACAGCCAGCCAGTCCTGAGCTGGAGACTTTGTGCCCGTCCTCCCTGCGGTACCTGTGCTCGGAGATGGTTATTACCCTCTCCAGCCTCAGCTTCTGACTCTGAAAGAAGGCTGAGAACACCAGCCTCCTGGGCTTCCCGGAGACATTAAGTAGCATACGGAGGACCAGGCCCTCAGCCCAGGGCTGTGTGCGCAAAGTCGCATCCTTCCAAGTTGTTCTGTTGCTGAGACGCAGCCTTCCAGGTGCGAAAACGCAGGCAAGTGATCCAAGGGTGCAGGTGGGACACTTTGGAGAGAGATTCTTGCTTTCCTCTACGGGTGGGTTTCCTTCCAGGGATTAGTGGCAGGGCTGAGGATTACAGAAGGAAGAGATCAGGCTTTGTACTTGCTTTCAGAGAACTGTGCAGGCCAGGGTTACTTGGTGTCATGGACGAGACAGCTGACGTGGACTCAGGCACGCGGGCTTGTTCCCAGCTCAGCCCCGCCCCTCTGAGCCCCTCCGCAGGAAGGCAGGACGGTCCACAGGAGACGAGGGACCCCAAGGGTCCTTTCTGATCTAAGAACGGATTCTCCAGAGAAGTCCAAGAACTTCATAATCTCAGCCAGTGCCGCAAAAGACACATACAAGTTGGGAGAGAGAGAGAGAGCAACACACCCCTCTATGGACGCTGGTTAACAAATGCGTATATGGTAGTCCCTCTGTTAGGCTTTCTTTCTTCCCGTCACTTCATTCATCCTTTATCTCTCCCACGGCTACACATGCTGCAACCGGCCTCTGTCCTTCTAGCTCACAAGCCTTTGAATAGCTTTCAGGGAAACCCCCCTTTTTTTCTTCTATAACTAACGGCTTTTATATACTTGTGATAAAATATTCAAGTTCCAGAGTCCAAGTATAAGTTATCGTGTTTATGATTTTGAAATATAAGCACACATCGTATTCCCTTCCACCATTCTCCGTATTTGATCCACAGGGCTGTGCCGAATCTTTTCTGCGGCTTAAATTTATATAACATTGGAAATACTATTTTTGAGTTCTTGAACAATAATAATCCTTTCCATCCTTAATATGAAAAATGAAGCATATATATTTGTGAGGCTATAAAACAGTTTCCAAACTCTTGCTTTGTACTTCATGTAGGTATCACACATACTTGAAAATACAATTTAAATAATCTTCCTGTGCAGAATCCCAAAGGAGATTTCAAATACCTCCCTAGCCTTTTAAGTTGGTAGGTAAATAAAAGCCTTGCCACTGAGGCACTAGGCAATTCAGACACCCCATGTGTAGGCAAAATGAGCAATTCAAGGCATGACATGAACGTTTATGGAATTTATGGATTTGTGTCCCAGAATTTGGATTAAAAGAGAGAGAAATGAAATGCAAGTTCTACTTTTCAAATACTTTTTTTCAATCCCATGCAATTTCTGCTAAGCTATGCAAAAATGGTTTGAGCTCTATTTCCCACTGCGCTCTGGGGGCCAGTTCCACTGAAATGAGTGTCTCTGGGCAGAGCACCAACAAAGCTCATCCATTCTGAGCTCCTACAATATAGTGGCCATTCTGCACTGTCTCATTCAATCCCCAAAATAAAACTGTAAGGTAGGAGTTGTTTTGACCAGGAAACTAAAGTTTGGATATGTCAGTAACATCCCCAAGGTCAAAAGACTGGAGCGAAACAGTACAGACAGGACTCACCTCTAGACCCATCACGCCCCAGTAGCATCTTCTCCCTCCTCCGAAAATGGGAAACATGCGTGTCTGCACAGACTTGAAGGCGCTTTTGCGGTCCTGCAGTTCTGAATTCTTCCTTATACTTGAAAGGGTCAAGAGAGTCCCGCTCTCAGACCCAGTAAGGTCCCTGAGAATTTATGTCCTGGAGAAAGCATACTTGAACCCTGGAGGCAGCAGAGAGCACCTTGGAAAGGATCCCAGTAATAAAGTATGGTTTTCAGGATTCCTAATCAGTAAGAGGAGTCCCCTCCATGAGGTTGTTTCAGAAAAATCAAAGCCATTGCTCTAGAAGTCCAGGTACTGATCCATCCATGAGCAGCCTTCCCTGGGGAAGCCACTTCAAAGCTTTCCCATACCGCCTTTCACCTGAGTGGCTTAGTGAGTGACCACCTCATGCCACCCAGGCTCTACTTTAACCAAATTTATGTCCAAATGTATGTGAACAAACACCAAAGAAAAGTCCTCAATAAACCATAAAAGCAAGCAAACGTATTTTGAAAGCCATATTTGAACAGACAATTATGAAAAATGAGTTCCTCTAGGTAAAGAAAGTCTAAAAACGGGCATATTTCGACCAAACATGGAGTCAGATTCTTTTGCCAGTATCTCACTGGTTATAGCACTAGACTATCTCCCCAGATAAAAGTCTCATAATTGGATATCAAGAATTTTATAAATGATGACACCAAAATTTAAAGATTTTAATCTTCAGCTACAAGAGCTCTGAACCATTTGTTCAAAAAACAAGCACAATGTCAAGCCTCTGAAACAAAGCACAAAAGCTTCACGAAGAGGAAGTTCTGATTTAAGATTGTTAACTAATGTGCTCTAAAAAATACATCAAAAGAAATTACAGATCAAAGATGAAAGCTCTGTGGTTATTTACCGTCAGAGCCACTGCCCCATGCACATCATTAATGCTTTCAAACTAAAACCTCTGAAAGTGAGATAAGTGGCAATACTAGAGCTGGAGAAAGTGGCATTCCAGAAGGAAAATCTGTTTTCATACAGTATACTCACATTCCTATTTTCATTCAAGTTTGGTAGCCAGTGCCACCAAGATTCATTTTCATTAATTTTCAATAAATTATAGCTTTAGCTTTATCTCTCCTCCAGGAAATAAGTTAATCAACTCAGCTTCAGCTCAACCCTAAAAAAGTTTTTTCCTTTATTAATAGTTACTCCTGATGCCCCGTAGGGCCAGTGACGTTTCTGTCATTATTGTCATCATTTTGCAACTAGCGTCTCCTTGATTTCAGAAACATATGAAACTATAAGCTTTGCCCTCCCTACTAGTGTCTCCTTGATTTCAGAAATACATGAGAGAAACTGTAAGCTTTGCCCTATTTGTAATATAACCAGGCAGTTCTTTGTGAAAATAATAATTACCAGCTGCCCCAGTTTTTACATATTATGCTTTTATTGCATGGAAACAGGGTTAGAAAACACTAAAGAAAAAGACCTGCCCTAATGAGAGTGTTCAGCTCTGAGTCTGTCTCTGTCCAAACCGGCACACACTTCTGATAGGAGCAATGATGACTATGCAATAATAAGGATATATCCCGTCTTCGTCATGATGAAGCAGAGAGCTGGGGCAGGGCCTGGGGAGAAGCAAGGCCCAGGAGAAGCGGCGCTGGAGGAGGGGCAAGGTGGCTGAGGGGGAAAGCAACAGGGACCGCCTGGCTCCCGCCGACCCCCGGGGGAGGGGGGACCGCGTGGCCCGGACCTCCTCATGCCTGCAGCCACGCTGCACCACTCACCACCATTCCTGTTTCCCTTTCATTCTTTGTAATGAACACAAGCATTAAAAGCCTCCCAAACAGTCAGAGCCTCCCAGAATTATAGTGTCACCACATCTGGGGAGCTGCTGGGCCAATAAAAGTTAATTTGACAACAGCGTCTAAAGAAAAGCCACTGAGTTCATTATGAATAGAGTGTTTCTCACCGAAACTCGTTCGCCTGGACTGCTTCTGGGATAAAGAACTGAGGTCTCCCCGGGGTCAGCAGGGGAGCTGGTTTAGGTGCAGACTAAGCCATTTACTTTAATGACTGAGTGTGGGAAGCAGGAGATGACTGACCTCTTCCACTTGTGTGGGGGTATTTACGACGGGATCGGGGTAATACGTTAAGACAGATGTTCTCACCTGGTCCAGTCAGGAACATCGCAGAATTGGCCCTACTGTGGGTGGGTATCAGTTAATCCTGGAGAACACTCAGGCAGATTCTTCATTCATTCATTCGCTCGTGCATTATTCAGAGTATTTCTGAAGCACTCACTACACTTCAGACCCCAGTGTGAGCACTAAATATCCGTCAGGGAACCGACAGAGAAAGCTCCCTGCCCTCAGAGCGCTGATGTCACGGAAGGGGAGACAGATTAGAAAGCAAAGCCGTAATTTTCTGGCATGTTCCATGGTGAGAGGTTTAAAGCAGAGAAGGGAGTAGGGTACTCACTTTCTATTAGTCAGGAAAGAAGCTGCATTTTTGAAGCACACCTCCAGCCCTGCTCTCTGGAAGGCACCAAACTACATGTTGGGTGGGACGGGGGAGACAGAGGAAGTCACGTCTGTGGCCACCAAGATGCTCTCGGTCACACGGGAGCAAGACATCTCTGCTGGACAAGGTCAGCATCCACTGTGGAATGCTCTGGAAGAGAGTCACAAAAGGGTGCTGGAGATTGGCCAGAAGCCATCCGAGCTGCTGACGAGTGACCAGAGGAGCTGGTCCAGGCCATGGATGCTGGCATGAATGAGTACAGAAATTGCCCCATGGAAATAGGGCTTCTGCTGGAGGCCATACAGCTTACTCCCTTAACGTAGAAGCAAATCCTTTACCTTGGAAACATATGTGCTCTAGATTTGAAGTGTCTTGTGGGCAAGGTCTGTGTTTTATTCATCCAAGCAACTGCTCCCCAACAAAGGGCGGTGCACGAAGTTGAGAATAGGAAGCATCCCGTGATCTGAGCATGCAAACACAGTGAAAGCCATACAGTTATTTTGGCTAGTTTAGAGTACGTGCTTGGAAGTCTGTCATCAGAACACTGCATGAGTGCTCGCTCAATCACGGCCGACGCTTTGACCCCATGGACTATAGAGCCCGCCAGGCTCCTCTGTCCATGGAACTATCCAGGCAAGATACTGGAGTGGGTTGCCATTTCCTCCTCCAGGGGATCTTCCTGACCCAGGGATCGAACCTGCATCTCCTGCCTTGGCAGGCGGATTCTTCACCTCTGTACCACCTGTGAAACCCCAAGCAGGACACTACATAGAAATAACCATGATTCCTGAAAATTACCCAGGTGTGTTTAATAAGCTCATATGGGGTTTACATAAACAGCTAGTTCATCAAGAGTCCACATCTCAGTTCCTGACTGGGAGAATGGTGCATGTATAATTCTGAGAACTTCACCGTCCGGTGGAAAAAAATTAAGAGTAAGATGATGAGGGATTAGAACGGGAAGTGGAAGGCAAAAGATCCAGCTCAAGCTGTGATTGGGCTATGTTCCAAAAACATCATTTCTAAGTAACTTGTTTGGACCACAGAGCAATTTGCACAAAACCAAAATCATACGTGCTGTTGGGGTTCCCAGGCCAGCTGTTGGGGTTCCCAGGCCAGCCGTGAAATTTTTTCTGGCTGTATTGAGACTCAACACAGAATGCTGTAAAATCTAAGAATCTAGCTCGTAGAGTGATTATTCCTTCTAACGTGGGACTCCAAAAATAGATCTCCTTTAATGGTTTCAACCAGAGCAACTCTTATTTTATACAAATGACCTCTGGAACATACATATTCAAACTCAGGGGGGATCACATGAGTGTGTCTGGAAAGAAGTATTTGATATCCTTAAATCTAAATGAGAACCCTTTTCTACAAAAAAGAAGTCCAGAGCAGAAAAAAGAGGAAGCCGGTAGTTAATGGTGCTGGCCTTACTCTCTGACCTCATGCTTACAGGCAGTAGAGAAGGGGAAGAGAGAAACCAGGGTCCTAGAATAAGTGACTGCTGGCTGAAACTCTCTAAATACAGACAATGCAGCCATTATAATCAGGAAACGCTAATGCAGTCACTGCCCTACCATACTCATCGCACTGAGTATGGAAACACGGGTCTTTTAAAATTTTCTGTAAATTTCAAGGAAGAGCTGCCAAACTCCAGTGAAACAGAGATCAATCCTCATAGACCGACTGAGACAAAGTTACCTTCCCAAATCATTTCATTTTTCATTTGCTCTGTCATTCACCATTCCGTGTATCCTAAACCTTGATTGCCACCTCTCCCGCGACCGACAAGCCAGGTTTTGGCTGGGCAAACAGAGAAGACAAAGCATGCCAGGACAGTACCAAATGCTATGAGTTCTGGTGGAAGGAAGTCACTGGGAGCTGGCTAAAGGGGACCTGAAGAGCAGGTGATGGCAAAGACTGATGCACTGCCGACTGCACTAAGAAGGCAGACATAAAGAATTCTCAGAAGGGTTCAAAACAACTGACCCACTTAGACACGGCTAAAGGCGGGGGAAAGCAGAGGGTGGCGCGAAGGTTTGGGGGGGGTCACTGTTAGTCTGTGTTTCTCAAAACGCAACCTCAGTTTTTAAAACACACTGCTTTGTCAGCTTGGGGATTCTAGGCCACTAATGAACAAAGAATTGCTCAGCCTAACATAGCAAACCTGCCACTGGCTAGAAAAAGGCTCCTCTCAGCTACTGGAAAAAAAGGGGACCTAGTCAGACCATCACCAATGAAGGCCAGTACTGCCTTCTACTGACCAGTGGGTGTTCTCGGTGTTTGTTAGGAAAATCGACTTCATGTTTTTTCAACAAATTTACATTGGATGTTCCCCAAAGCCTGGCACTTAGCAGCTCAAGTGAATACAATAGATATAATTGAGTTTCCATAGATAAATGAGGAAATTCCAGACACACTTGAACCACCCAACAGCTGATACAGGAACTAACTACAATTTCAGGGCATAATCTGGCAAATTCCAAGTGAGAACTCAGACTTAAAAAAACAGCCAAAACTACTGGCAGAGGTGGGCTTAAAACGTAGGAGAGGGTCTGTGAAAACAGCTGAGCCTGACTCTTTGAAATTTCATTTCCCCCAACAAAAACAGAGGTATCACTTAATGCCTCTAAATTAATGTCACTTTGAGACTATTAAGCAGAAAAGCCCTTTAAGATGCTGATATAAATGATGGCTCAGTTATCAAGAAAGCGCAGCTGGAGCACAAACCTGGCCTAGAATAAGGAAAGGAAAAAAAAAAAGTTTTTGGCACACAGTGAGAAAGAACAAGAAAGATCAAAATTAGGAGAATAAATTAAACAGGGGCATAAAATGATCACTGAGAGCAGTGACCACTGTCTAAGCAAAGAGCCTAACACACAGCTTTGAGTTAATTCAAAGTGACAGCTCCAATACCCTATGTAACCAGTGTTTTGAAGACCCCAATTAAAGGATCACATCCTGATTTTAGCACACATGTCTTTTGCTTACATGCTAGGAGATCTGAACTTACTGTAAATCACCACGTCATTTAAAAGACGAACAACTTGGCAGCGGGGTCACCTGTGCCTGTGTCCTGTGCCCCGAAGCCGAGGTGGAGGAGGGCCCCCTCTGGGGGATGCTGGTTGAGAGCAGGATTCTTTTCTGAAATCTAAAACCAAACACTCCATCCACAAGCCCCTGGGGAAACACGAGAAGAGAATTTTCCTTGGAATTTAAAATCTTCTGGAGAAAACAGGGCTGAGGGACTGGGCAGGAGAAGCATGCGGGAAAGTCAATCCAGTGCCCGTGATCACAGTTCACTACCCCAGAATCATTTCCACTTGCCAGCCATGCTCTTCCCGAGACGCTTTTAACTTTGTTGGAACTTTGCTTCTGATAGCAGGCACAGTCAGAGACATCTATTTTTTTTCCTTTTCCTGACCTTTTCACCAGTTTTCTTGGGGGGCGGGGGATGGTAGAGACACGCAGTTGTCAGTCTCGTCTCAGGCCCCATCTTCAAGGTCTCAGAGACACTGAGCCACTCGGATATGGGGCCAGGAAGAAAGCCTTCCGTGACCTTTCTCTGACATTTCGCAGCACCCTCTCCAACCCCCAGGGCTCTGGTATCTTAGATCTCCCTGTGAGGCCTTCATGAAAAGGCAGATGCTGCCTGTCACCGGCTCCTCATCCCTACCTCCCAGGACACAGCCGTGGTCCAACTCAGGCGGGAGCTGGCTGACATCTTTCTGCCTTGATCATTCTATGGCTTTGTTACAAAACTTGCCACACCAGCTCTGCCCTTTGCCACCCCTTCTTCATTTTTTTTTTTTTTAATCCCAGTCCTCCTTGTCTCTTTTGTTGTTGACCTGCAACAAGAAAAACAGAAGACTTACAGACCCTGAATTGTTAGCAGTGCCGTCTATTTTATATAAATGGGCAAAAGTATATTTTTACATTCACAAAATTTTTATAATGACAACTAATGAATTGGAGGAAAAAAGAATTGGGGCAGATGTCTGCAGAAGCCAAAGGTAGCTAGAGAAACTGGTGAGATGCATTCTGAATTAAACCTAAATATTCTAAACCATTAAAGAAAGGAAGACCCTATGTTTTCTTCAAAAGGGGGTGCCTTAACTAGAGTTCTGTGCTGTCTTCTATAACAGACATTCGTTATACTTTCTTTAAAGTACAGCAAGGTCTTCTGAAGAAATCTGTTTCACTACAAAGCAGAAGTGGAAATGACTCTCAAACTGGACTCCACCAAAACTGCTTTGTAAAATTAGCTTGAGTAAAGCCTTCTGATATAAGAAATCAAGAACAATAATCCCTCTTCTGTGAGCTATCAACCAAGTCCATGCTTTTACATCCCTATTAATTTCCTAATTTGGGTCTAGTGTCCTTTACCTTTCAATAAAGCCCACCCTGACCAGTGAGTGTCCAAAGGGCATCAGGCAAGGAGAGGATCAGGGTTCCAGAAATGTCCCTGGGATAGAACTGTGATCTGCAAGGATGGGTGTCAGGAGGTCAGAGAAACAGAAAATAAAGCATCTTGGACTCTTGGCGCTGTCCTTGGTGCTGAATGCCATACTTTCTGCACCCGCCTCTCTCCGTACCTCCCCAGGTAGTACACATTGTTGAGTACAGGGAATACTAACAAATGGCAACTAACTGTAAAGGGACAATACACAGCAAGTGTTGTAAAGATCAGTGCATTAAAAAAAAAAAAAAAACTCCACGTTTACAATAAACGTGCTTATCATTGGGATCCAAAGAGGCTCACACTAGGAAGTAAGTGAGGACCAAAGTGTTCATAATTTATGCATTTCACTTGCTTATTGCACTCAGTTGGATTTTTTCCCATAGATTTTTCTGTTACTGGACTTCAATATGGGGGCACAGAGACTGACCGCCTTATTTGATTAATAAAATAATACTGGCCAAACACCCAGAGTGTACCAGGCATTATGGCAGACATGGGTTATAAACCTACCAAAGGTATAAGTTCTTCAAAATAAAAGAGGAGAGAGCTTTATAAAGATAGCAATTAATGTGCAAGACAGAATGTGTCATTTTTGATCAAGATATTCTTCCTCTGCAGCTGTGATATCAATGATCCGAGCTCTCTCTTCTCCAAACTTCTAACCACAAAAGGCCTCTAGCCATACCATCTCTGGAGAAGTATCTGCCCCAGCAGCTCAGTTTCTGGCTGCTTCTCTTCATGGCCAATGGCCATCCACAAAGATAATCATTCCAAGTATTGCTTTTATGACTTGTTTCCAAGTGAGAAGGAAAACAGGGGCATTCCATAATGGCATTCTGTGTTCCCTGTCCTGTAGAAAGAACTTATCTGTTTGGTCTGCATTTGGAGAACACATTCATTCAGATGCTGCAATACAATCATTATTTTGACCATAAAATTATCAGCGAAGCCAAACCCTACATCTTGGAAGCCCCAAGGACAATTAGATGGATTATCAAAGCAATAAGCACACTAGATTATACACATTCAGTCCTCTGTAAAGAACACTCTCATGTTTAATAAAACTGCAGTGGACATACCTTGACTGACAACAGCTACTGAAGGCAGCCTGTGACTTAACCACAGGATACAAGGGCAACACTTTAACTTTTATCCACAAATTAATCTCTCATTGATAGCCATTTTTATGAACTACATTTTTGGACTCCAAACATCTGAACCCCTTCAAAAACAAAAGATCCCAAACAAACATCTTGAAGGGTCTTCCCAAGGAAAGTTCATGGCAGTGAGATCCTGAAAATACTTCTCATGTACGGTGGAAATTTGATGGACCACCAATTTTTCATTTAAATTAGCTTTAAAAAAAAAAGTGACCACAGACATGTTTCCCTATAAGGTAGATATTATGACTCACTTGCTTCTAATCAACAAACATCAGCACACCATGCTGTATTTCAGGAATGAGTGAGTTAGGATGGGTTATAAAGAAAAGAAGGAAGAAAAAGGAAATTGAATGAAAATTATATTTTAGAAGGAGAAGAGTAAGAGTTAAAGTTAAGAGGAGATATGTTCTGTGTCATCCTGGGCTCTACGTATAAAAACACAGTGGCTTCCCATTACATGTAAAGCAGATGTCCAGAGAGTTTCCTATTTTACATGATCTGATCTCACCTCCCTCCTCTCTCGTGTGCTCCTGATTTTCCAGCCACACTGGCTCTTTTTCTGGCAGACATGCCAACATCATTCCCATTATGATGTTCACAAGTGATGGTCCTTTTGTTTGCAAAACTCATCTTTAGATCTGGAGATGACTACCTGCTCTTTTATTATCACCCAGTTCTCTATCCAGATGCAAGGTCCTCGGTGTGTGAGCCAAAGCCACCCTCCCACAACATGTCCTTAACAGAGCAGCATCCAAACCCTTTCTTTCATTCATCCATCTGTTTACACATCGCCCATCTGGTTCTCCCAGTGT
The DNA here is from genome assembly GCF_055505025.1 of Bos grunniens. NCBI lineage: Eukaryota > Metazoa > Chordata > Mammalia > Artiodactyla > Bovidae > Bos > Bos grunniens. The sequence goes on along the minus strand of NC_141190.1, from coordinate 46,368,831 downwards.
GTTTTAAGCTTCCTGAGGACAAGGACTCGATCTTATTCCAGAATGTCTCCTTGGTAGGCAGAGTAAGGTCTGACACCTAATAGGCACTTAATAACTATTTGCCTACTGACTATAACAGCGCAAAAGTGTGTGCTTTTTGCAAAGTGATAAGAACAGTCTGTTCGGAAAGGTCTTTAAAAAGAGCAATTTATCACTGAAGAGCCCCAAGGTCCGGGAAGACAGTTCTCTCGTGCATTTCGGGTGCCTGAAGCCTTTGTCCCGTCGCTGCTGGATTCACTGACTACCCCAAGCTGCCAGTTACACCCAGTGCAGGACACGGGCCCTGAGGCTGGAACAGGTCACAGAGCATCGGAAGCCTAGGGTCCAAGAATAATGAGATCCCAGACCTGAAGTGTTGCTGTATTCTCCTCTGTAAAATGAGCTAGAGTAATTAACTGCAGGACTCAAGGCTCTAATGTAAGTGAGACACTTGGGAACTCCACAATCCTGGGCGAGGAAGGGGTGTGGTGCTGATGAGAATTGATGGCGATTTGAGATCTGTCCTGAGGTCTTGAGCAGGAAGGTTCTGCAAGCGTGGAAGTTGGACGTTCTGCAGAGCCAAGTAAGAGTGCCCCTCTAATAATGGTTAGGAAATGCCCCGGATGTCCTCTGTTTTCTTTTAAAATCCTAACCTGTAGAATGTGACACAGACAACTATCATGCACCCTCTTCCCGGCTGGTGGTTAGCTTACACTAGTGCAGTAGGCAGAGCTGCAGCCCCTCGTCTGCAGCCCAGCCCCACAGCAGGACCACAGGTCCTGCAGCAGATGCATCATTGCTAGATGTGTGCTCAAGTCCTGTGCTTATTACACTGCACACAGCCACTGTGGTGAGACATGAGCTGAGGACCGAGCTCCAGAAAAACCAGTGGGATGGAGAAAGGCCTGTTACATGTGATAAGGCATGGGAGAAGGGAGGTAGTGTCAGACAGGGAGGAACCTGGTGTGAGTGTGATAATCTAGAGTCAGGGGGGAAAGCTCAGGAAGAATGTACCCTTGGCGTTTGTTGTCAGGAGGAAAGGGCTAAGGAAAGGGGGGAAGTATGAGGCACAAGCCCTTTCCTGCTCCCCTCCTGACAAAGCCCAGAGGGCAGGAAAAGACCCCAGGGGGGCATTCAAAGGTGCCCTCTATGGGGAACGGAGGTCCACACAAACGCAGCCACAGGGCGACTCCAGTTGTGGCTCAAATATCATGGATCGCAGAGACTGGCGACCCTATAGGACAGAATGTGGTCACTTGGTTAATAAACACAATGCACAGAACTCAAAGGTCAAGTTCAAGTTTAGCAAAGCTCGCTGTGAAAATAGCATGGAGGGGAAAAATCCTTTTGTCAAATGTTTATGTAACACCAAACATAATGAGGAAAACAAAAAGTGAGTTTCAATTAAAAACCCATGACGCGAGGAAAGAGACGTTTACACAGGGAAGGTGATAAAAATATCCCCTCTGTTGACAGAAAACCTTCTGGGCACTATTATTATGTTGAGTCGCTCTCCAAATGTAAATGTGCCCCCAAAGTGTGTGTCTAAGCCAATTCAGATGGAAGCCCTGCTTCTGCTACTAATCTAACAGGTTCTGGTTATCACGTCTGTCCCTTGGTACAAAGCAATATTCAGAATAAAATAGGCCTGCACATGAAAAGTAAGAGAGAGGATAGGTCAGTCAAAGTGGCAGGAAAAACATCAGGAAAGCTCCCCCAGACTAGCTTTTTTGGGGTGACTGGGCTGAGGAAGACTCAAGAAAATCCTCTCATTAAATCTTTAGGGCTCTGGATGGCAGGAGACCTGGGGGGAGAATGCACACATGCAGATGGGCGGCTGGGTCCCTTCACTGTCCACTATCACAACACGGTCATTGGCTCTACCTCAAAACAAAATAAAAAGTTTGCCAAAGAAAATCTTAACGGCTGTACACCTTTCCAGAATATACTCCCCAAAAAATAAATGAATAAGGTTCCGTCATTTTAATGAGAGGACGGGGAACACTGCCCTACCGCGCCTCCAACAATGTCTAGTCCGAGCTCTGACAGGCTCAGCAGAGAACACAGCCATAGAGGGTGTCAGAAGGCTTGACAAGGCATCCGATATGCTGCCACACAGGTCAGCACATTTTTTACTCTAAAGAGCTAGAGAGGGAGTATTCCGGAATTTGCAGACCAAGGATATTGTAGCTACTTACGTAAGAATTTTCACCATTTTTTACTTTCAAAATTTAAAACTTTATGAACACTGAAATTTTAATTTCACAAGTTTTCACATGTTCCAAATATTGTTCATTTTTTTAAACCATCTACGAACGTAAAATCCAATCTTAGCATGCTGGATAAAATCAGGCCAAGAGCGGGATTCACCTGAGGACCATAGTCTGCAGACCCCTCCTCTCGAGGGTGAAGAGATTGTGGGGCAGAAACAAGCCATCAGGTCAAGAAGATCTGAGGCTGGTTTCCTTTTCAAGTTTCTTTAAAATGCCATGAATATCACTGCCCTGAAACATCCCCAATTCCCCTTGCTTATAACAAAATCAGATTCTTTGCCTCATCCGCTAGGTTATGTTCACATCCTAGATTTTAATTTAAATAGCAGCCGCAGTGGTTGCCCTGGTTGTATACAATGCACACAGAGACCGGAGTGAAGTGGGAAATGCCTGGCTCAGTCTCCACTCCCGCGAGGAGCGATGGCAGTGGGAAAGCGCCTGACGGGAGCCGCGTGCTCTAGAGAGGCCAGGGGCCAGCAGCCGCCACGTGTAATGCTCTCCTGTTCTTATCTTGTAGGCTTTCATATCGGACTGGGCAAGACACAGCTAACTGTGACACATGCAGGAACAGTGCATGTATTATCTATAGGTATGTCAATGTTCTCCTCTTCCCGCTTTGTTATTTTGAGTGACAAATGATGTTTACCCACGGATGCAAGAATCGTCTGGGGCCCCGCTGGGATGATGACATCAGACAAAAAAAGTCAAGAGCCTTTCCTGACCTTAATTCTAGGCAGCTTCTAAATAAGCAACCTCAGGCAGAGAGTCACGGGGTGAGGGAGAGCGTGAACCCATGTATCTTGCAAATGCATCTTAGCGGCGTTTCCGAAATTGGTATAAGTTTGATGGCTTGTTCCCTCAGAATCGATAGTCGTGAACACTGTTCTGTGTGTTCCGCAACGGCTGTGAAATATAAGCCCTTCAGATGGTATAGATCAAAGGCTGCAAACCACACTGTATGTGCTAAGAATACCACAGAAAACGCAGTGTGCGAACCACACTGTATGTGCTAGGAGAACCACAGAAAACCCAGTATGTAGTCTGTTTCCTGCGAACTCAGCAGGATTGTGGCACTTGGGTTCCTTGGGAAATAATCCCCTGTCTAGGGCTTCCCTGCAGCTCAGCTGGTAAAGAATCCGCCTGCAAGGCGGGAGACCCCAGTTTGATTCCTGGGTTGGGAAGTTCCCCTGGAGGAGGGCAACCCACTCCAGTATTCTTGCCTGGAGAATCCCCATGGACAGAGGAGACTGGTGGTACAGTCCACGGGGTTGCAAAGAGTCGGACATGACTGAGCAACAAAGCCCAGGGCTCTGTGTCTGGTCTTACCATTTTTCGATTCCAAGTATATTTAGATTATTCACATTGACAAGAATTCAGCAGGAACTTTCAACAAGCAAAAACCATGTTAGGCTTTTGGCAATAATTTGGGATTTTAAGACACAATCACGACCTTCAGAGAACTTACTATTTTTTTTTTTTTCTTTTTGGAAATGTAATTTTCATAAGCAAAATATGAGAGCAATAAGAGATGTTATGATTTTGTTCATTTTAAAAAAATTAACCCTGAAGAACAATTTTAGTTGATTGCCAAATTATCAAGAATAAAAAGAAGCTGTATAGTTATATCTCTAAGAATGTGTAAAGGAACCCCAATCTCAACCAAAAAAAAAAAAAAAAAAAAAACCCTTCTAAAAAGATCTTCACAGTTACCACTCTCTTATCAAGAAAGGGGAGACAGAAAAAGGGTATAAATGTCTTAATAATGGCAGGAAGCTCTCGTCCACACAGTCGTGGTCCCACCAAGTCTCCAGTCCAGACAGCGCATCCCAGAGGGGGCCCCAGGCTCTTTCCAAGTCGAGCTGGATCACCGTGACCGCTGTGGTTGCGGCAGAAGCAAGCACAGGGCAGACAGGAGCTCCAGTCCCATCGTAGAGGTTCTCAACCCAGAGGGGTTTTGCCTCTCAGAGGACTTTTGGCAAGGACGGAGGGAGACGCTTTCAGCTGCCACAACTGGGACATGCTACATCGACTAGCTAGAGGTCAGAGCTTGCTGACATCCTATAACACGTGGGCAGCCCCCACGACAAAGAGTCAGCCCACCCAGAATGTCAACTGTGCCACGCCTGAGAAAGCCTGCCTTGCAGGAACCACGGCCTGGTTCCGGGCTAGCAAAAGGCACACCCTAACTGCTAAGGCCTTGGGGCCGCCTGCAGGGAGCCGGGCCCCCTGCAGCAGCCCTGGCCCAGCCTCTCAGAGGCCTGGTGGCTCCCCACTGTTAACAAGGACGTGAAAATGAAGCCCCCATGCAAGAGAAGTCAAGCACTCTGAATATAAACCTACGGAGATGTCTTTTCACTACATTCATATTATGGGAGAAAGCTTTGAGTCCAACAGTGAAGGGATGTAAGTGACATAAAATGAAACGCCTGCACTCAACCAGTCAATTAGGGAAAGAAACAAAGAATCGAGAGCTCCTGGCAGAAATATCTTCACCAGTTAGCTTTTGCCACTCAGGAGCTAAAACGCCTCCAGTCTCCGTGCAACAGAGCAGAGTGGTCACAGATTTGGAAAGTGAGCTTGATGACATAAACCCATTCAACATGTTGTGGGTGATTGAAAGAAGAACGTATCTGGACACTCTTCAATGTAACTGAGGTAATTTAGATAAATTTAGCTGTATATACAGAAGTAACTTACATTTAAAAAAAAAAGTGATATTCAAAATGATTCAACAATCAAGTGCAGGAATTAGCCTTGAGGGGTTACTGCTTAGATGTGGCTCACCCAGCAAGCTGTATGAACCCCAGGATACAGGCCAATGACAAATTTTTCATAAGAACTGGGAGTTCCAGCATCACAAGAATTTAACAAAATTTAGTAAGACTCGCTTGGAGAAGGAAATGGCAACCCATTCCAGTATTCTTGCCTAGAGAATCTTGTGTCCAGAGGAGCCTGGTGGGCTGCTGTTCAGAGGGTCGCACAGAGTTGGGCATGACTAAAGAGACTTAGCATGCATGCATGCATTAGAGAAGGAAATGGCAACCCACTCCAGTATTCTTGCCTGGAGAATCCCAGCGACAGAGGAGCCTGGTGGTTTGCCGTCTACGGGGTCGCACAGAGTCGGACACAACTGCAGCGACTTAGCAGCAGCAGCAGCAGTAAGACTCAGTCACCCGGTAGAGGGGTTGCAATCACTCGGCTCATCCCCTGCACACTGGGGAAACGTGTACCTACTCACAGAGACCTCGTCATCAAAGACGTGATGGTAGAAGGTGGGCTGCAACCTCAGGAACTGGGCAGAGTAGGCACCCTCACCAGCCACACCACCCAACTGTCAGCTCCCTAAGTGCACTGAGCGTCCCAGGAGAGGCAGGACTAGAGAAAAACTGGAGTTTTCAATCTCTCTTTTGGGAAAGTATTTTAAAATACCCCGTTAGCACATGTGCGTGCATGCTCAGCTGCTCAGTCATGTCCGACTCTTTGGGACCCCATGGACTGTAGCCCGCCCGGCTCCTCTGTACATGGAATTCTCCAGGCAAGAATACTGGAGTGGGTTGTCGTTTCCTACTCCAGGGGATCTTCCCAACCCAGAGACTGAACCTGTGTCTCTTGTGTCTCCAGTACTGGCAGGCAGGTTCCTCACCACTGAGCAGCAGGGAGGCCCAACAGAGCGACCAACAAAAACAAAATTTTCTGACACCCAAACCTCTGCTGCAAAGGGAAGTTACTCTGAAGGCTTAGTAGTAACATTTCAGCTGGACTCCCACTGCCCCACAAAAGCAGTCTTCGTGCTACAAATTCAAACAGAAATCTCCATATTATTACTAAGTCAAACACAGATACTCATCAAACTGTTTCCTAATTTTCCTATCACTTTATAGAGGATATAACTTAAAATTATAACCCTAAAATTGAACAGTTACTCTCAACATGGGTTATTAACATTAGCACGAGTTTTCTGAGCGCTAGAGATGATAAGAGGAGACAGCCCACTTCTGGTCCACTAATTGGAACACCCGTCAAAAATGAAATCATAAGCATGTTGTTTGAATTTGAATCATAAAACTTGGGGTCTCACATTTAAGGTTATGCCAGTCTTTTGAGGTGAGGACCAGATGTCTTCTGTGCCTGTGGTCACCCCAGCTAGACTTCTGAGTTATCTGCCACGAACCACACCCGCTTCCCTGCAGTGGAACATGGTCTTGAGACAGCATCTGAGTTCGGGAGCCTTCTGGGTGTCGATCCACCCCTCCGTTTGTCACACTCAGTACTTTGTAGCAGCCTCCTCGTTCCAGAGCATTTCACCCACAGAAATAATTCCCTCTTGCCTCCAGTGTAGTGGTTTATGTAACACTCAGATAAATTACATCATTTCAATGGTGAGAACAAACAGCATACGCAGATCCAAGCCCAGCGTCCTCTTGGTGAGCGCACAGCTGGAGAAGTGAGGACAGAGGGTCAGGGATCAAAGACAGAGAAGTCTCTTTGCCAGGAGCATCCAGCCCAGGTGGGTGGCAACACTGTCCCGGGGGGCACAGTGGTGGCTACTCCAGTCCTTACACTGCCATCAGAGCACCAAAGATGGATACAAGAGTGGTAACCGGCAGCTGTTGACACACCCAGATAGGAACCTTCCCTCACGGTTCTCTTTTGCCAAAAAAAGCATGGCAATTGGGGAAGAAGGGGGGATTCAGCCAGATGACGTCTTCGTGTTCGTCAGCCCTGTCAATCCTCAAATGTCAAATGCTCCCTGAAGAATAGAGGTTTCTTTGACAGAAAAGCATCCAGAACTCAATAGGGCAGAAGGACTCACCTGTCCAGGTAACCCTGCTGCACTGCAGTTGGGCAGGCAGACATCTGGGAGGTGAGCCAGAGGAACTGTCCAAATTGCAAAGGCTTTGAGAAAGAAGTGCCTCTTTTCTCATGGAAGAAACTGCAACGCCCCTCCATCAATTCCGGCAAGTACCTCTGTAGAGACAAGGCCATCGGGAGAAGACAGGTTCCAGCTCTGAGTCTCTGCAGTTGGCTCCATGCCTGGCTCCAGCAGCCAGGTCCTCAGCTATCAGGGCCTGCACCCTAGACTTCAGGAACGCTCTAGGGGCCCCCGGACCACCATCTCTGCTGCTCTTCCAGGTCCTTCCCGTAGGATGCCTGCGGCATCTCAGGACTGAAGAGGTGAAAGGAGTTTCAAAACGAAGACCTCCTCCAACGTCGGAGCCTGTGGTTGTCCCAGAGCCCAGGTGAACACAAGGGGCCCTAAGAGCTGCCAGTCTCTCCGTCTTGCAATTTGTCATACCTGCGTGCTGGCAGGCCCAGAGCCCTGGAGGTCAATGAATTTGACCCCGCCTGTCTTGCATTTACACATTGCTTTTCACCCGAAAACCAATTACTCTCTCCGAGCCGTGTAAGAATCCACCGTGTTGCCAGTAACACTTGGCCCAGGGACACGCAAAGGGGGTCGTGTCCAAGATGCGGCTGCCTGCCTGCATATTCAGCAACACAGCCCTTGAATAAACGCGTGCCTCTGCCAGGGATACGTATTTCTCTATAAAACAACAAGTCTGCCATGGAAATATACAGGGCATGGAGGAAAAAAAAAAAAAAAAATCAAAGGGACAAAAGATCTTGAAGCAATTTCAGGGGAAAGGGCACCACCAAGACCACAAGCAAAGGGTTGGAGACATCAACCTGCCTGGGACGGAAGTTTAGGTAGGGGGCCCCCAAGAGGTTAGGGCTCAGCTGCCATCCTCAGTCTTCAGAGGGGCGTCCATTAGATCTCTCAGTCCTGTGGGACTGCAGGAAGGGGTCGGGTAGGTCCTTTCTAGCTCTGAAATCCCGTGAATCAGTGGTCTACAATAATGAAATGGATGGAGCTGAGAGCTTCACAGAAAACACGTTGTTAGTCTCTCAGTCGTGTCTGACTCTGACACCCTGTGGAATGTAGGCCACCAGGCTCCTCTGTCCATGGCATTTCCCAGGCAAGAATACTGGAGTGGGGTGCCATTTCCTTCTCCAGGGGATCAAACTGGCATCTCCTACATTGCAGGCAGATTCTTTACCACTGAGCCACCTGGGAAACCCAACAGAAAGTCTACTTGGAGATAAAAGTCTGGGCATTCACAGGCATTTCTCAACTGAAAACATCCATTCCTATATTGGCAAATCAATTTACATAGAGCCAAACATCCATCCTTGGGCAATGGGTTTGTTCCGCTTCCTAGATGTTGAAACTCCAGGCCTCCAAAGTGACATCTTCCATCCCTGGGAATTTGGAGGTGGTTAGCAAGACAACATTTTTTTTTTCCCCCTAAAATGACACTCCTTCCATTGTGATCTGGACCAATTGTGAAATTCTAATTGAAGACCATCTCAGCATGAAACAAGATAACAAGAGATACAAGTTTTAGTTTTCTGTAGTAAAACTTTTTCTGACTTAACATCCATATTCCCTGTCAAAATAGGCTGTAATTATTTCAAAAAATGTTTGAAGGATAAATTACTAATATAATCTTTGCTCATAAGCAGTTGAAATGCTTTGTACCCACCCTATCTCGGTAAGTCTCTTGTCAGACTAATCTGATGAGTCATGCTAACTGATGACTCATCCTTTGTTCACATTTTGCTTCAAGAAGGAACAATGCAACATACCATTTCCCCTGCTTAACTGAAGTGGTAAATTCGTAAAATAATACCACAACAAAATGGCCTGAATTCAAATGTGTGCATTGTGATGAGGAGAGCCTCTGCTAGCCTCAATTCAAAGGCTTTGGGGGAATAAAAGCGAGATTTAAAAGATAATGATGATGATGATTCAGATTAATTAAGTAGAAGCCTTACCAGAATTTCAAATCTTCCTGTAAAGCGTTAGAATTCCTACCATCAATACCTTCCGGAGGAGGAGGCTGCCCACACCTGTGTCCTCTCTGTATCCTCAGGGCCATGGCACGGCTGACCTCGAGCCACACTACTAATTATGCAGTGAATTCCTGGATGTACTCAGCACCCAAAGGGAAGGGAACGCTGCTGGTCTGCAGGTCACTTTGTTTTCAGCACCCCAGAGGGAGGCAGCTTGCAGGATGCCCTGTTGTCCATATCATATTTTCATCTTTTGATATGAGCCACTGATGGTCAAGAATAGACAAAATTTCAAACCACCATTTTGATAAAATACTCGAGTCCCTTCCATTCAGTGTTTGTATGCATTTCTTCAGCAAGCATTTTTCATGGAACTCCCAGGAGATGATGGGCTTGGCCCCGGACAACAGGAGACGAGGAATTGGTGAGCTGGCTGAAGACAGCCCCACAGAACCCCTGCCATAAGATCCCTATAACAATAGAGCGGTGACAACAGGGAGCCTTCTATTCCAAAGGTGAGGGCCACGGACCCAGTGAGGAAAGGCAGAGGACAGGGAGCCGAAGGAAACCAGGATGCTCCGGCGGGGGGATGGCGGACTCAGGAGACGGGACCACCTTGGAGGGGCACCACATTAGAGCGGGTCTAGGTGCTAGAACACCTCTCCCATCTCCCAAGCTAGAGGGTTAGAAACAACCAGAGGGATCCAGGGGGATAAACAGCCAGAGCATTTCCAAGGATGGAAGGGGAGGGCTTGTGGCTGGCACATAGCATTCATCCTTACAGCAGCTGGGGAACTCTCCACTGTGCTGCAATCTTTAATTGCTTATCAAAGAGGCTCCCAGATTCCACAAGGTCTTCTCCAAAGAGACTGGAGGATTTCAGGAAAGACGAGAAAAATACTCTCATTTTATGAGACTGAAACAAGGATTTCACAGAATTAACGGTTTGCATTTTCTCAAATCATCGATGGAAATTCATTGCATCATCTATAAGAACATAAACCTGAAGCTGCAAAGATCCCACATGAAATGTGCCTGGAAGTGTCACTGATCCCAGAGCACTGCAAAAAGGGAGCTGGTGAGGGTGGCAGCCGTCAGGGCAGGCAGCAGGACTGGGTGTCTGGAGACTAATGAAGTCTTATTGTTAAGAGAGGTAACTGCATTTGTATGCAGAACTGGGGCCAGTGCTGGCCTGTCCAGAGCCCACTTGGAGTGGAATCTTTGCCGTCTTTGTCCTTTAGTGATTATCTCTTAGTGGAAGTGGCTTCCAGCCCTGCTTCAATTACCACCACTTGTGCATATTAACTTCTTAAACAACATGAACTGATGTGGAGGAAATTAGCCTTTTGTCTAATACTTAGTGCTCTTGCCTAGAATTTACAGTGAGTGATGGGGCGGGAAGAGATAACAGAACAGATTTCCCTGGAGAATATAATACCTTAGGTGATGTTGCTCTGATGTAAGGAAATATGTTTTAATAAAGTAAATTAAAAGTGAGAGGGAAAAAAAAGTGATTTAACAGACCTCAAAATTCTCCCTGAAAATTCCCCAACCCAGTAATCCAAGCTTTGTCTGTTCTATTAGAATTCTATTTCTTTTTCCCCAGTATGTAAGGATTAGGTTTGAAGATCTTTAGTGACATTTTACTAACCTTTCGTATCAAAAATTCTAATGTGTAACTGAGTACAGCTGTAAAATTGAAAACTGATTTCTCATCTCAACATATTATTTGTAAAGCAATTAGTTAACATTTATTCAGCAGAGAAAGGCTAATTATACTGCCAGCCCTCCTCTTAAGACCCTCAAAAGTCAATATTAATGAGGTAGTCATCTATGTCCAAAACAGTGTGAAGGGGTTATGTTGTTAGTGTCATGAGCAAATCAGTGTAATTCATTTTTTAGATGACCGTGGAAATTTTCCTTTGGGGTAGATATAGCATCCGGTCCTTAAAGCAACAACCATGTAAAGTTCCTGGGTGACTCAATGACAGGAGAAGCCACCTGGAGTTGGCAGGGGTCCCTCAACTGAAACTTCTCCCCCATCAGCCTCCCTGAAGGTACTGGTCCCATAGACATCACATTTCTGGGGAGGCAGTGGGGAGCTCGGGGCTTCAGGCTGATCACTGGTGACACCACAGGACATGCATCGGAAGCTAATGTTCCTCTGGTCTGTTTGCTGAGAGCTGTCACTGGTCCATATCTTGGCTCTCTCTGCTCATGTCAGAACATGGGGAGCTCCTGAGAGTATCTTCAACTCAGGAGGCTTAGAGGAGCTGGGTTGCTTTGCATGTTAGCTCAAGCACTGTGACCCCAAGAAAGCATTCTTCCCTGAGCAGCAGACTGTCCATCCTCGGGATCCAGAACAGAAGACGGTGATGGCCAAGACCTCGGCTGACCTGACTCAGGTCACCTGGCTGGGCGCTTCAACCCTGGCACCTGCAGGACTCACTGCAAATGATTTTGGAGAGTCCTGTGTTCTCTCCTTTTAACTGCCCTTACCATCCATGTCCTGCCTAAAGATGTTTGTTCTTTTTTTTTTTTTAATTAAAAATGTGTGCTCTTTGTTGAGGCCAGGAACAGCAGCAGATTGGCAGTCCACATTTAATACTTATCCACCCCTTCTAAATATAATCTCTGATCTTGATGACTTGCTAGGAGTGTGGCCTCAGTTACGCTTGATACCACTCGTTAGTGATCTGGTCCCTTTCTTACCCAAGAAATTATTATGGGTAGAGGTTACAAACAGTATTTAGTCTTTCTGCTTTGACCTCTCTGTGGCTTGAAATTATGGGAGGCTCAAACACAGTTCCCTCATCCCTGTGCACCTGGCCAGCCCTCAGATTTGAGCTCTTAGCTGCAGCATGGGTGGTAAATCAGTCTTTCTACTCCAGAGGAAGTCACAGATAAGAAAGATACCAATGGTGGGGCTTCAGCCAAGCCTAAAAGGAATGACTATTCTCCCGTGTGGGCAGGACACGTAATAGGATGTATTCAGAAAGGTCACAGTCCAACTATAATTTTAGCTATTTCAGAGTATAATTTATAGCTAGCCAGCCAATGTTTTGCTTTTTATACCCATAATTTCTTTGCCATAGGATATCATGAAAAGGGGATAGATCTTATAGTTCAGGGATTAATATTACTGAATGCCCATTTATTTCTGGTATTTTAAATCTTACAGTGATTCTGTAAACTTTTATCATGCACCTACTGTGTGCGAGAGTGGTGGCAAAAGAGGTTCATTATAATGAATCATTTCTATGTTCATAGCCTTAATATTGGAAACGATCAGAATGAGATCCATGTACACATAACAGGTATATAACATGGGCACATTCTGTGTATATATGTTCGTTTTTTAAAGATTTTTTGATGTAGACCATTTTAAAGTATTGAATTTGTTACAATATTGCTTCCGTTTTACATTTCGGTGTTTTTGACCCAAGAGGAACGTGTGATAGATCCTAGCTCTCCAACCAGGGATCAAACCCGCATTGCCTGCATTGGAAGGTGAAATATTAACCACTGAACTGGCAGGGAAGTCCCCGTATGTCCCTTCTAATGAGTATTATAACTAGGGAACAAAGCAGCAGCATTCTGCCGAGAATGGAATTGATGGGATATGGGTTTAGGTCATCAGTTTATTTCAGTAAACCGAGATTCTGTGCTGAGCCTGTCACAGTATTAAAGGCACCACAGAAGACGCTGACGTCAACACAGCCTATCCCTCGATGAGTGAGGGAACTGAGAAAAGGCGCTACGATCAACATGAGCCAGAAGTGCTCTGGTGAACATGTGTAGAGACCCTCAGAAGTTGGTCCAGAGGGGTTTGGACAGGACAGGGAGGGGGCAGGTATACGTGATGGGTCTGGAACATCCATGGAAGGAAGAGGCAACGGTGACCTAGGTGCACAGGATGAGCAGTCACGGGGTCTCAGGTTTCCCTAAGGTGGCTCGGGTACTTGGAAATCAGGTTAGGGTGGGGGCGAGGTGGGGAGAAGACACACCGGATGGCTGTTTCCGCAGCCAGAGTGAAAACAGCTGAAGGTCTGTGAGGGCAGAGGAAGTCCCTGGAGCTTGCTGAGAGGCGGCTGCCCCAGACCCAGCAGATGGGAGCGGGCGGGAAGGGCACGTCCAGCCAGAGCCAAGGTGCCCAGCTCGCCGGCTGAGTCTGGGAAGGACAGAGCAGGAGGCTGTGGAAACGACGCAATTCTGGACATGCTGGCTGGATGGGACTCGCCAGGAGTCACGTGGAGATGTGTCCGGGAAGGAGGATGGCTGTCTTGGGTCCTGGTTCTTCTACTCTCTGAAGGCACAGCTGGGGTCGTGTATGTAAACCCGTGCCCAGAAGTGAAAAGTGACCTGCCTGCTCCACCTGGCCTGCAAGGGGGCGCGCCTGACCTTCAGCTTCCTCTGAACAACGCTGTGTCCTCCGTGGGGCTATCAGACTTGATGTATTGTTCTGGGGACGCTGTCTGTCCCACCCAGGCCCACTGATGACAGCCTTCCCACACCCCAGTGAGCTGGCTGCCCTGGGCTTGCCCCAATTTTCACGCACATTTGGTGGCTCCAAGGAGCCCCCTGGCAGTGGGGGCATCTCCACCGTCACTTCCCAGCCCAGGAAGCTCCAGTGCCCGAGGGTGGCACGATGTATCCACAGTGGCAGAGCATGAGTCAGACAGAGCCGCACGGAGCCCCGATGACTCTGTGATCTGATGCAAAGAGAATGAAAAACAGAGGCCTCTGCTCCGCAGCCCACTGAGCCCTGCTGACACTATCAAGATTGGAGAAGTCAGACATCTCAGGTTTTCTTCCAGTCCAGGACACACACAAGTGCCTGGGAGCCAAACTCACCCGCTCTTGACTCTTCACGGCTACCCCCAGGAGGGGATGGAGAAAAGGATGCTCTATGTCCATTTCCCCTTAAATTAACTCGAGGAGCAGGCAGCAGCTTGCTTAGGCAACTGTGGCAAGGCTTGGGTATTTATAGGAGCAGCAGACACCAGAGCGTCTGCAGAGACGCCAGGACCACGCTCCTCTGCAGAATCGTGTGACGTCGTGGGGAGAAGCGTTACTACAAGCCCGGCAGAGATGCCGGGAGGACAACAAAGCCTGGGCCGGTGGCCAGAGCAGCCGGAAGTCCAGAGCAGATTTTTATTTCCTTGGAAATGGACAGAGTGATAATTCTGTTAGTGAAGTCCCTATACATAAAACTTCCATTTTCAAAAGAAAAAGACTAACCAAAGACGTGAGGTGTGTGTCCTCTGGACACACATACATCATACATCATACATCACAGGGAGTCCTGTACATGTGGCCATAGGTTTTAGTGGGCACGTCGGCCAGTGCGGCGTCACTGCCCACTCAGCTCTCAGAATGTGCATTTGGCTGGATGGATGCAGGCAAGGAAAAGAGAGATATAAAAGGTAAATACTAAAAGAACCCAGGGGTTCATATCTTGTAAACAGTTCAGGGACTGCTCCTGGATGACCCAGCACAGTCTTCAGGCTGCCTTTGAACTCAGGACCAAAGGAGAGAGCACGCAGGTTAGGTGAGGCTGGCTTGGCTCCAGCCCCTTCACACTCTGGCTCGGAACGTCCCGAGTCAGGACTTCTTCCAGAATGCTTATCCTCCGGAGGCGTGAGGGCTCAGCCTGCTGTACGCGTCCACTCGACAGCCCATCACAGACACCAGATCTCACCTGCAAGAGTCGGGCGGCACCACCAGCAGCCCCCTGTCTCGTGTGCGGCTGGACCCTGAGACCCCGGAGGTGGCAGGAAGCTGTGTAACCCCCCACGGAGTCCTAAGAGATGAGGCGAGCCCCAGAGGTCAGACTTGGAACACCGGGGGATGCATCTCCAAGCTGGAGCTGGGGTGGCATGTCCCGCCACATGATGGACGCACGCCCCCTTGATGGAGCTTAGATGCGACATCCTGCCGAAAGCCACACCAGGGCCTGTAGCCCCCAGGGCAAGTGGGAAGGGACTCAAAAGATGCTCCTAGGATCTCCTTCGCAGAGCACAGCTGGCCATTGGCCAGCGCACCCTCGCACCCCACCCATCCTAAGATCTTACTGCAGACCCTCCCAGAAAAGAGAACGTCAGGAGTGGAAGTGGAGACAGCAGGCTCTGAACAGATCCTGGTGTGCGATTTGCAACAGAAGTTTCAGAATCTTCTTCAATTAGGTTCTGACAGAAGACAGCCTGGCCACAGATTCCACTGGGAGAGGACTCCAGCGCCACTGCCTGGGGGAGAAGCCCTGGTTATCTTTATGAGGAGGGGGCTCGCCAGGGGGAAGAGCCAGGGGGCACCTCCAATATCATCAACCAAGACAGAGCAGCCCAGGGCAACTGGGATGAAAGCTGCTATGGGATTTGTGTTTTAAGGCTCATGTGTTAATTCAGTAAACATCACACAGGTGACTGCCACGGCTCAGGCCCTGCTGTAGGTGCTGGGGGCAGAGACAGGTGGCATTCACCCTGGCACAGCAGCTCCGTTCAGGGGATGGAGACAAAATGATACAGAGCCAAATTCATAATCATGCATCATCGGTAGTGGGTGCAGAGGAAGAAGAAAGGACGGTTCTGGGGGACCTTGAAGAAGGTGCTAGAAGGTCAGAAGGCCCTGTGTGTCTGGGGACAGAGGGGTGAGGCGTGGCTGCCACCCCCGAGCCAGGACACGTGCCCCAGGCCGGGGAGAAAGTAACATGGTGACTGCGGCCCCACACCCAGCTCTGGGACGGTCACAGCCGCCACCGCCACCACTCACACAGGCAGCGTCCCCGTGATCAGGGTCCAGACCCAAAGCGAGGGCCGTTGCCCCTCCAGAGGCAGTGCCCCCATCCCCACTGCCAGGCCCCATCCGGACCGCTCACTATGTTAAACAGGGAGGCATGGGCACAGAGTCCAAGTGCCCTCGAGTGCCCACCGCTGGCTTCCGTCCAGAGTGAACAGGGGCAGCAGGTGTGGCTTTATCCTGGCCATTTGGCCGCTGAGACTGAAGGGACATGTTGCCCTGTGTCAGCTAGAGTCAGCCAGACGATTAACCTTCGCCCACCGCCCTGTCCAGCCAGCTGTCTGCTTCTGACTCGCCCCGCTGACCCGGTGAGCTCCCTCCTAAACGAGAAAAGCCCCGCTGGACTGAGCCCTTCGCATCATTCTAATCTGACCGCAGGGCACGGCGCTCCATAGTCTGCCTGGCGGGTGCCGGAGCACCACCTGACAGGCAGGTGTGCAGTCACCTGGGGCAACAGACCGGGCGGGAGGTGCCGGGCTCAAGGTCACCTCGCTCCAGGGCACTCCAGGTCACTCCCCGCACAAAGAAACTGCTCTGGACGGCAGCTTCTTGGGCACGGGGGACTCCAGACAGGAGTCAGCTGACAGATGAAGTCGAGTCATCTTGTTAACAAGGACTCAGATTAGATTATGCTGTGATTACATGGTTCTGCGGTGTGATAAATTGGTTAATAACAGGATTCCCACTGTAGATGCTTAATGGGAATTCAATAATTACAGGTACCAAAATTGTACCGTTGGCCCAGGAAATGCTAGTGCCCGCCCTCTGATCTAATAACACGAAAGCTATTTGGGCCTATTGAGATGGTTATGATCTGGAGAACACGCTTTCAGTACTAAACCTGGACAGATACTGGCCTTGACAAAACGACTCTTTTGTGCCTACGCTACCATATTGGATACCATAACATCTCACAGACTCAATGGCAAGGTTCTTGTTTTCTTTGTTAAATGTCCAAGTCAAAGAATACTTTCATAGATTGTTGCCATTATACAATTAGTGACCAACAGATGATAAGGAGAAAGTAATATTTGAATCGCATTTTATAGTTTAGGAAGTTTTTATTTTTCAAGGGAGACAGTACGGGAGGATCCTTATCGCTTTCCAGTGAAATATCAGGGCAGCCATTCTTATACCCCTTCAAGCGAAGGGGACTGAACCTTGAGGAGGTGAAGGGGTTTATCTGAGCTCCCCTGTCCCACACCCCCCACCACAGCACCAAAGGGGAAAGCCACAACGGAGATCCCCGTTCTTCCTACTGAAATGATAGACGAGGCTCGCGTTTCACAAAGGCAGCGTGTCCTGAGGTTTGCACTTTTCACAACTGTCCCCAAGAGGAACCAAACCTCCATCAACCCCTGTTGTAGACTAGCAGGTCATGAGTTCACGGGGTTTTATTCTATTTCCTATAAACTGCAGCATAATGCAAAGAGGCCATTTCAAATGAAGGGGGGGGAAAATCATTGTTTTGGGAGCAGAGAGAAAACTAGTCATAAACTTCTCTGATGGTATTTTTAATTTTTTACTAATATAGCCTATGATGATAAGAAAAATGGACCAGTGGGTTTAAAGCATAAAACGGTCCATTAGATGGGTCTTGAACTTGTTTTTAAAGCTCCAGATAATACAGCTTTGCTGTTTTGTCTTTCCAAAACGTCAAAATGTGGCTAGGATTAACGGTTCTCTAAATCAATGGAATATCATGTTTATAAATGGTTTACAGTTCCACTGGATATAAAATGTTATGAGCACATGTATTATCATCACTGCTGAGCCTGTACTGAAGTCTACGGGCATTTCGATGGGCACCCAGAGCAGACAGGGAAGGGGCACGGAGCGGAGGTCTCCGGGGGCCTGGTGACACAGCACCCAGGTTCACGTTACAAGGGTCCAGGCGAGGAAAGCAGAAGGGAGCCGGGCCCATCGCCCCTTGGCTGACCACGGAAGACTGACACTGGAGCAGGGGGTCCTACGCAAAGTTAGGGGCCCGCAGTGGTCCTTCCCAAAGCCATGGAGAGCTGGGAGGACTCCAGGCAAGCTGCAGCATTATTAGGAGAAATTTCATGGCAAACAAGATACACTTAAAAATCCGCTTTAATGCTGTCGTTCTAACACAAACACTGTCCCTGCTGGTGAACGTCCTTTCCTATGGCTACATGTTTGCACATCATGGCTTCAGGCGTGTAATTACAATTCTACGTTATTTGCACCGAATACTACGTTTTTGCCAAAAAAAAAAAAAAAAACATCTTTGAGAACCACTGAGTGGCGTTCAGTGGTGTTGACTTGATAAAACACACATTTTTTGGATATTTGGGTTCTTGCCACTTTTTCAAGCAGATGAGATTTTTCAAAGGAGCCCAGAAGCCAAGGTCATGTCACTTAACAACAGTTTCAGGTGAGATGAATGGATTACTCTGACCTTGTGAAAAGCTGCAGAGCTTCCAAGCACCTGGTGCAAATGTACTAAGATGACCCCTAAATGCTCCATATCTTTGCTTAACTATTTATTCCATGAAGCACACTTATGTAGTCCATTGACAAGCAAAAAGGTTATTCACATGTCACATTTATGGTTTCAACAGCCTATGCTTTCACACCATGTACACTAATAAAGCTTCAGGGGTGTGTGATTAATGTTGTTATTTTCAGAAGAAAGTGAACTTTTTGGAGATAGTTCATAATGATTGAGAGTTCAAACATATTCTCGCCAATTGCTTAATGTTGAGCCTTAAAATGACATCATGAACATCATCCAAATGATCATTACGTGGGGAGGATGGCACCGAAGTCTGCTGTCACTAAGGGAGCTCTTTAGACAGGAAAGACCGAGCCACTAAATCCGTCCCTCTCTTTGCTTTCTAGTGTGGAGCTAGATTTCAAGCAGCAGGAAGACAAACTCCAGCCAGTTCTGCGGAAACTTCACCCGTTCGAGGAAACTCAGGTCGCACCCTCGCCTTACACTCAGGAGACGTACTCCTCAACTCCCAAGCAAAAATCCAAAACTGAATCTAAAAAGCACGGACGGTGGAAACTCTGGTTCCTTTAACCCTCGCGGTGTTTGGAGTCTGAAGGCCGTCTTGAAAACCCACTGGAGTTCAAAGTAAAGCCTTTTCCAAAACTAACAGGATGGAGTGAAGGGTGGCTGGGCCGGGCGTCACCCAGTTCTCCCCGTGCTTACCAAAAAGGCCTTTGTGACAGATCAGCTCACAGAGGCAAGGGAGTGCAGGTCATACCTTGCCAGCTGTCTCTGCAGTTCGGGGGTGTGGGATGTAAAATCGGAAAGGAAACCTAACACAGTCAAAGGTGATACCTAAAAATTCTATGCCCCTACCCCCAGATCGGCAAGGATTAGGTTATCAACCTGCAGAACGGCAGGCTGTCACTCTGTAACACAGCGAAAACTCATAATTATTTTCAAGCCTTTATTTTTTTTAAATACTGAGAAGAAAAAGTAGCCCTTACGTTTGCAAAGGACTTCATTTTTACGTTTAATTTTGCAAATAAGCGGGGGTGGGGGGGGAGGGGGGTGTGCGAGTGCAATTTTCAGCACATCAAATTCCAGAGAAAGCACAATTTTTTTCAAGTGGTCGGAGACCATGAATAATCTCTAAAATGTGACTCTATGTATATTTGCCTTCATGTGCTGTAGCGCTAAGCCAAGTGGCATCTCAGTGTCACACTGACACCTCGTATTCAGCGTCTCCTTCATCTCCAGACCGGCGACACGCTTTCTGCTCCTGCTCAAAATGGCCAGCAGCAGCCAGGAGTCCCCCAGAGTCAGGACATGCTTTTAATCACTGCGAGTTGACAGGGTCAGCGCTATCGGACACTAAGCTTTCATAGATCTCATTTTTTAATCTTTTGGTACCCAAAGGCCAAATGATAAATCCTGGCAAGAATCTGAAAACCCACATAGAGATACACAATGGATTATACAGACACCGATAAATCACAGGCATTCTCTGCCACCGGAAAGTGTTTCTGTGGATCAATCTCTGAGACACTGTTCATCACGAAAGCCTAGCCAGATGTTTGAGACCATTCGTTATGCTTTGTAACAGCTGGGGAAGATCTGACCATCTCTAAGCGAAACCCTGTGCTTAGTTTAGCTGCTACCGACAAACCACCTTAATGTCACCCACATTTAACCTGTTAGTGAGCTGTACTAAATGACAATACCTAGGGGAAAGCTGTGAATCAAATGTTTTTAGCTCTTTTTTAAAATAAATCGTGTCACCTCGAGTTCTCTTTTGATTACACATTGCAATATAAATCTCAGTTCCTTTATTTTTTCACTCATTCCTTTGCACCTTTGCAGGTACCTTTTTATAGAATTCAAAAGCCCCTACTCTATTAATGACTCTGTCTATCAAATTTTGGCTTTTCACAATAGGAAGTAGGCATCTTCTTTTGCCTTTTTTTTGGGGGGGGGAGGGTACAACTTCAATTTTGAGTCATTTGTGAACGTACAAGGAAGCGGAGTCTCCTAGTCTCTGTCCAGCCATTTCTGATCTAATCTCATGCTCACACGCACACCTTATTGATCAGATGCCAATAGGGTGGTCAACCTTGGTAAAAGGATCCACCTGCATTTCTCAGATTGGAGCTATTTCTTGCCATGCGTTTTCCTTCTGACTCAACAGCAAATCTATTTTTTGTTCTCAGTGTTCTGATTCTACAAGGACCTTAGTGGGCTTGAAAAAAAAGAAAAGAATGACAGGAGTATCTCACGTAAGCATTCTTTGGGGGTTACTCCAGCTCTCTCGCAGATGTACGCTTTAATTAAAAGAAAAAACATGCATCTTTTGTGGAATCGATATATGAGGATATGAATCCTTGAATATCACTTAATAGAATTGAGAAATATTTTTGTGCAAGGAGAAGACTGAGTTAAGTTGATCAAATACCATGAAGGAAGTGCAATTGTTTCGTGTAGAGATAAAATTTGAAAAAAAAATGTGTTTCATGTATTTTATACTGTTTTTAACTAAAGTTATAAAAACATGTTTGCAACAAGTTATCTCTCCTTGTGTCTTCAGAACCCCGACTGTCTCAGTGAATTGAAATGAGTGTTAGCAGCTTTCTGCTTAGTACCATAATTCTGTCTACACAAGAGGACATCCTCGTAAACAAAGTAATATCACTGTCTGAAAGCAGTCTAGACCAAAAAAAAAAAAAAAACATTTTCAGAATCTAAAAGGAAACTGAAGATAAATGAATTCCCATCTAAACATGAATCTATCTTCAGAATAGGAAAAAAAATATTTTCAATCTCATTTCATGACTGCAGCGTGTCACTCACAGGTGATGACTCTTCTCTTAGAAAGATTTACGTAAAATCTTTGATACAAAACCAAGGTAAGAAGTACCGTGTTCCCGCATATGTAGATGTACACGTGGCATTACGTATAGAGATTAAATTATTATACTTGTCACTAAGTTCTTTATTAATTTTTAAATAAAAAAAATCAAAGGTCATGTTTTGTGCGGCTATTAAACTTATTTCATAGTCTCATTAGTTTGGGAAAAGAGAAGCCATTCATCTAAGGAAATAATAATGAAGGAAGGGTGTTCAGGCTGAAGAGAACGTCACAGAGTCTTCAGAAGAGGAGAACATTCCCAGGGTGCGGGCCTGGCCTGGCGGGGGCGGGGCAGGGGCAGGGCTGGAATCCAGCTCAGACTCAGTTGACCAGGTCACACCCGCTGGCACAGCCTTCAGCTGCCAGGAGGGCGTGATGGTTTTTGAGATCAAAGGGCACCATGCATAGGAGGATCTGGCTGAGCTCTAATTTTTGAAGAACCTCAGGGACAACCAACCTCACTGGTATTTCCAGGGCAAGTCCTCTCATCCCCCCGCCTCCCCCGAGGCAGATTCTAGACCATCCGTCCAGCAAGTGCCCAGCCCCAGGAAACTGGCCGCCTCCTTCCTTTCTTCCTCCCTCCCCGGGATGGAAGACCAGGGCCTCCATTGGGCTGAGCACTCTGCCTCTCCCATGAAGACCAGCCCAAGCCAACCTCCTCTCCCAAGGTATAAGGCCCTGCAGAAACCTAGGAGGGGAGAGTCACCACCTGCTTTCGCGGGCTCTGCAATAACAAAGTCCGCTCACAAGGATGGGGCTGGGACAGAAGGCCCCTGCTGCCCTCAAGTCCCTCTGGGCAAAGAAGGGGTCAGGAGTCAGGATGGAGTCAAGATGGGGAGGAAGAATCCATGCCTGGAGCACCTGGGGAAACTCCAAATCACACTCGACAATCATCTGTGAGCCGCACGCTGCTCACACACGTGCTCACACCGTGCTGCGTCACAGGTCCTCTCTTATCGATAACCAGATTCAAGACATTCTGCACACAGGTGCCCACCTATCACACTGCAAGTGTGTGACTAGCCTCCAAGGAGCGGTCCCAGGGCTCTGCATATGGTCCTTCAGTCTCCGACGATCCCCCAAGCAGAGTATGATCAGGGGGAAGTCAAGACGTGGGAAAACCTTGCTCTCTTGGAAAGGGCACAAGAAGTTGGCAGAAGTTTCCCCCATCCCACGAGGTTGCCGAGATGTCCGTTGCCATGGAGACCTGAGGTGTGGCAGTCATGGCGTCGTCATTCATGGACCCACACCAGGCTGACTCCAGTCTCAGATGGTAACAGTGAGCACGCCTCGCAAAGCCATTCTCCCTGGGGTACCACCATGGGCAAGGCGGATCTGAGATACACCACGCTCAGTTCCAACTCAGAAGACGCACCATGCAATTCAAGTGCTTGCTTTGTGCTTCTCACTGAAGACAGCGAGAACAAAAGAGGAGAGACAGGCCGTGAACCTCTCCGTTCCATGCTGTCTGTGAGGACACAACATGTTTACAGAGCCCACCACAGCTGGAATGGTTCTTCAGGAGCATTTTTATCAGCGAGCAAAATTTGACATGATTACACGTCACCTAAAGGTCACAGCAGCTGCCTTCCACACTGATGCGTCTCCTTTTATCTAGAAAATCTCTATCATTGGCACACTTGGCGTGGGATAAGCGCACAACCTATTTACTGAGTGGAAGAGAAGAGCTACATGGTTCAGGAACGACGTCGCGCTCTGTGAACTGGCGGTAACTCATCGTGCTGTTATGCGCACACACGTTCCGACAGGTGAGACGCCCAGGTGCGAGCAGCACACTGCCTCTTAAGGAACTCAATAATTAAGGGACAGTTTGGGATGAAGATGCAAGAACCGCACAGCATATTTTACCCAGGGAATGACGTGGTCTTTATTTCCTCGGCAACAAATCCACGGTCAGTAACCATGCTTGAAAAAATAGGAGGGCCACAGAAAGGAGAAAGGCAGGAAGCACTGCTGTACAAATACCAAATGGGAAGGAATCGATAAAGTCGTCACAGCTCACGTGTGCACCCACATCAGGATGGTTTTCTGCGAGTCAGATGTGTTCTGAGTAGATTTATTAACAAACACACGTTAGAGACACTTTTTGTAACACTCACATAGAAAAAGCAGATACTGTCCACTTGAAACTTTTATAATGTATTGTTTTCTTCTGCGAAGCAAGGTTAAGATCAGCACTTTGTTAAAAGCACATTCATATGTAAAGTCCATTAGAACAGATATTGCAAAATGAATGCACGTGCATGGGGACAGAACGTCTTTGTGAAAAGTCTTGGTGATAATCTTGGTAAAGGGGCTGAATGCTGGGGGAGACCACGTCTCTTACAGTATTTTTTGATGCAGAAGCATGTCAGGTCCTTGTAAGTCACGCAGGCTCAAAGAAAGCAGTGGGTTTTCACTAACAGCATCTTCCCTATCATCGGTGCTACTGCCACAAGGAAACACCGCACCCATCAACGACACCTACAGCTGGTTCTCAGAGCGGAAACAAAAGAACTTCCATCCCTTGAGTCTAGGGAATGAGGAGGTCTGCTGCTCACAAGAGCAAGTGGTGAACGCAGGCAGAGTTTTTCCCATTGCTAAGCCTACGTCTGCCAGTCTTCCAGGGGAATCTTTCTTTTGAAGAGGCCCACATTCTTATGTTAGTGAATTAGTCATTTTCAGTCTTCTGGTGTGTATCCAGGCCACAGAAAAAATCTTTAAAAGTCCTCACTCAATTACATTTTTAAAGGACCCATTAACGAATGTAAAGCTGAACATCTGAAAGTAGCAGCAGTGGCTAACATCACAGGAGAAGGAACAGTCATATGTATTATCCTCTATGCTCTCAACCCAGCTTTATTTACAGCACTTGTGCCAACAAAGACACAGTCTGTGTTTGTCCGGAGGTCCTGTGTGAGGGTCGGGGTACCCATGTCACTCACCAGGTAAGTGGTTGGGTCACCTGCCCACCAGACAAGAGCACCTAAGCCCCCAGGGCCCCTACTCGGAACCGAACACAATGACCGAGAAGGTGCCGAGCGCTGTCAGCCTAGAAATGTTTTCAAAGAGGAAGAGAAAAATCAAATCTGAAATCAGACAATGTAAAACTCGGCATTTCAACCCAGAACTCTACAGCATCAGACAATCCTGGAATAAAGATGAAATGGCATCTTAATTCTGTGGTCAGATACTGCAAGTCTTCTGTGTTAGGGCCCATGGTCAACATCCAAGCCATCCACAACCCTAAACTTGCCAAATGCAGTTTCCTTTGTCAAAAAGGCATCCACTCAGTAGGATCACGGCATATTTTTATCCTCTGCCTGAGATGTGCTCCAACGGCCCATTTCAAATACGAAGTTGAAAGGTATAAAATGAACTAAAACAAGTGACATATAACCAACTGCATGGGGTTTATAAGATACCACAGATACAGGTAAAAGAAAAGGCTTACACTGTACATCACAGCTTAGCCAGTAACGTGTGAAGTCCCCCAGTTCTCAGTCCTGGATATGAATGGATGGGAAAACTGCCAGGCCACAACAGCATCCCCAGCTGATGAATAATTCTGTTGGAAACAGAGGTCACACGTCTACTCCTACTGTTGACAATATCATGAAATAAATTATTAAGTGAAACACAGCTATTTAAAACTTTTTAAATCACTTGGACTTTTTAGGTCCCTCTTCAGCAATCATGCAGAATCGGTGAGCTGATTCGTGGTTATACCACTTCCGTTCCACTGATGCAAAAAAGCAAAGAAGACACATAAGTCCTGGAATCTCTGTGTCACACCAAGGACGGCACAGCTGACCCCAGGCAGGCCGATAAACCACGTGCTGCTCGTTTCTCACTCTAGAAGGGCCCCGATGAAGTTTTTTTTGTCCATCTTGTCAGGGATATTTTCCCCCTCTGGATCCTCCTCTCACCTAAATTCCCAGAGCAACAGCAGTGACATTAAGAAGCCGCTGCACAAATCTGCACGGGAGCTGACGGGCAGAGCAAGGTCCGGCTCGCCGAGCAGGGCAGCCTCTCAGTCTCACCGCTCTGCGGCTGTTTGGACTTGTGGCCCCGTAACTCCCAAAAGAGCTTCCTGAGCACCTCCAGTCGGAAATGGTAAATGTCCTTTCTGCAAACATAGTGACGCTGTCACCACTCATGAAATAACTATAGGATATTCAGATTTTTTTTTTGAGAGTCCTTCCCTGACAGCTTAATTCATTTTAAGGGAAGGAATGTCTGGGCTTCTTGTATGCACATTAGAGATGTGAGAATTGGGAAGAGTCAGGTTAGGACCTAAGTCCTGTTCGTGCTTCTAGAGACTTCTGCTGGAGACGGGCTGGGCGGGGGTGATGAGCCTCTGTGTGGGCAGCTTGCTATAGTCTATCCCCACTGACTCCCCACAGTGCCCTGGACCCCCGCCACCTGTGCCGCAGGAGCAAGGCTGCGGCTAGGTCAGACGGAGCCTGGGTCCTCGCTTCCTGCGCCCTGGTTGACAGTGCAAGGGCTCTTCCCAGGAACCCCCAAGGACTCCGTAGGCCACAGGCATCCCTTCAAGCCCTTCAGGAAAGCGGCTGCCAATCTGTGGTCTGGCCCCTTCTACCTCCAGGACATCCTGGCATTTGGTCCACGGACGCGACTGAAGGCAGCAAACAGCAAAGTGTTTACTTCTGTGGGCAGCTCCCCGCCAAACAAGGATGTGGATCCAGGAGGAGCTCAGAGTCCTCCAGCAGACCTTCTGGTCCACCACTGAGACGAGGCTCACGGATCTCAGTCTTCCAGAAGAGACCAACGAAAGCCAGCTCTGGTGCCCAACCAGGGCTCCCCACGAGCCCTGCCGTGCCAGCTGTGGGTCTGGGGACACTTCCCACCTCCCTGCAGGCCATTTCTGCAGGGGCCTATGCGCAGAGAAGGGGGGGACTAAGCGAGGCTCTTCCATGCATTAACCAGTGCCCAGCACACACAGATGCAAAGAGCTGACTCATCTGAAAAGACCCTGACGCTGGGAAAGATTGAAGGTGGGAGGACAAGGGGACAACAGAGGATGAGATGGTTGGATGGCATCATGGACTCGATGACATGAGTTTGAATAAACTCCGGGCGTTGGTGATGGACAGGGAGGCCTGGCGTGCTGCAGACTATTGGGTCGCAAAGAGTTGGACCCGACTGAGCGACTGAGCTGAACTGAAGTGAGCACACACAGAGCAGCTACTATATCAGCACTGTTATCACTGTGCCTGAGACATGGGAAATTTCCCAAGGGCCCCCTGGACCACGTGGTCTGAGAACAGTCACCATGCTCCGCCCGCAAGGTCGTCTAGATCCTCAGCTTGAGCTGCGAGCGCGTCTCACAGTCTCACCACTTGCCAAGGCCCCGTCCAAACTGCTCTGAGTGTCCTCCCTGCCCTCCTCTCCCCAGTGTAACTGCTGGCCAGTGGGCTTTGATCCGAGTGAACACACTGCTACCCGGAGACAGGACTGTCTCACCTGCTCACCGGCCACACGCCAGCCACCTCCCCCATCTGCCCACCAAGACTGCCCATAGCACACTCACTGTGACTCCGTGCCGGCCACAGTGTCACTCCCACAGCGGTCTCAGCACAACGACACCAAACTCAGGTCAGCTTCGAGCCACACATCCTTCATTCTACTGAAAGCCCTCCTGAGTTCCACTACGACAGAGTGTCCCAGGGCCGACTGGCGCACAGCCCCAAGGAGACAGGAACACCGGGGCCCTGGGGTGCCTCTGCAGCCACCCCAAGTCTTCCCCCACGGGGCTCCCTCTCCACCAACCTATGTGAAAGCATTTCCAGATTACAGAGAAGAAGAGTAACAGTGAAGACACCAAGAAGCAAGTGAGGTTTATAGGACAGTGGAAGAGCCCGTGGCACATAACATCAATTTACAAGGAAACCTTAATTTAAACACGTTAAAGCACAAACCGAGAAGACATGTACATTAGAAAGGAAAGCCTGCACACAACATGTGCTAAAGCTCAGAAACATAAACTAGACAGTTTTACCGCGTGGAAACAGACAAAGGCAACGATTATTCTCTGGGATGCATCCCAAGCCACATGGCACATCCTTAACTGTGATGCAGCCACAGAAAGCAACACAAGCCCAGTGCCCCATTCCTGCCTTATGTCTGAAGGAAGCCGATGGGTCACCAGACCCGATCCAGACCCAGGTTATGTGGACAGAGCTAAAGTCAGCCAAGGGAGACCAGTGTGCCTAGTCTGACTGCCAAGAGAAAACTCTAACTGGATTTTTCTTATTCCTTGATTAGGAAAGTGATTTTTTTGAAATAGGATCCACCAAACTTAGTTAAATAGTAATACATACCAGAAATTAAAGAAATTAAATGAGACCTACAAATGCATCTTTTGCCCATAAAACCAAATTTAACAATCATGATGGTAGCAAACTCTGGGAAAAAGCGCCACAATATGAAACTTGAAAGACTGCCACGGTATTGGTAAAACCTTGAGAAAAAGAATAGATCCCGTGCTTTGTATCCACGTAAGAGGAACATCTACAATACATTAGAGAAGACATAAAATAGCTAACTCAGAGTGCCTCAATTACTTTTTAAGGCCCTTCATAAAATTTTATTAATGGGATCTTAAGTGTAAATACGTAGAAAGCAATGACCTGGAGTGTGGGAACTTAGAAGAAAACAAACACCCTTTGCTAGAAGCTAGCAACGACAAAACTAGACCCAAATCCTCCATCTACAAAACGTGGGCATGCTTGCTCTTCACCTTCGACACTTGCTTCTAGAATCATGGGAAATGAGCCCACTTAACCTACTAGGCTGTAAATAAATGCATTGCAACTGCTTGCTATACCGTAGTAAGAGACAGTTTCAAAGGCAGGTGCAAGAGGACCACGTGGATTTTCAAGCTTGAGAGTAAACGACTTTCCCAGGAAAGATGCTCTCAGCCACGATGAGACCCCCACGCGTGTGTCACCGAACACTTACAATGAGTTCCGAGTCCCGCCCCATGGAAATGACGGTTCGGTTCACTGTCCGGAGAAGCTTCTCCATGATGATCTGAACGTGCCTCTGCGTTGGCCCCTGCAGGAGACACACACGTGTAAACCAACAGCTAAGACAGTCATTAACATGCCAGCCCTACGGCTGTTATGGAACCCATTTACCCTGTAAAGAGTAAATCAATTACAACCCTTAACGAGATGAAAAATGGCCCCTGTCACAGGCAAAAGCCTTCACAAAGAAAACTCAAGGCATTTTATTAATTATAGCCCATTAATGGTAATGTTATATAATCACAGTAATTTAATTGAAGCAAACCTTAAAAATAAAAGCAAATCTGTCTAAACAATATAATGTTTATGATCCCTGATTAGCTCACCAATTAGCTTTGGAAAGACACTTGCCCATTTGTACACAGAGGCCCAGCAGCTAACAACCATACAGCTCATGCTGCATGTCAGATCCCAATAAGGTGGGTATGCTTGCATAGAATCAAATGTTTAAATATCACCTTAAGCACAACACCTAAAATTCAGCATGCCGGAGCATCTCCAATCATAAAAGTGTGCTCCTTCGTCTAGTGTGTGATGGGACTGTTGATTCTTCTTCATGAATTCTGAATGTGTTTAAATCAGTTTTCCAGATGCTCTGCACAGGCCAGGCAGGCACTGCCTCCTCCATAAGGCTTGGCCTTACAACTTTTCATGTACAATCTTTTTCTTTTTTTTCACTCTTTTCTGTTTTTAATTGGAAGCTAATTGCTTTACAATATTGTGTTGGGTTTTGCCAAACAACAAGGTGAGTCAGCCATGTATACATATGTCCCCTCCCTCCTGAACCTCCCTCCCACCTCCCATCCCACAGCCCACCCCTCTAGGTTGTCACACAGCCCGGTTTGAGTTCCCTGGGTCATACGGCAAACTCCCACTGGCTGCCTACTTTACACGTGCTAACGTATATGCTTCTGCGCTGCTCTCTCCGTTTGTCCCACTGCCCTCCTTCCCCCGCTGAGTCCACAAACCTGTGCTCTAGTCTGTGCCTCTATTCTTGCCCTGCAAGTACTTTCATCAGTACCATTTTTTCTAGATTCCATACTTACGCATTAATATGCAATATTTGTTTTTCCCATTGCCGACTAACTTCACTCTGTATAACAGGTTCCAAGCCCATCCACCTCACTAGAACTAACTCAAATGTGTTCCTTTTTATGGCTCAACAATATTCCATTGTGTATATATATACACACACCACAGCTTCTTTATCCATTCATCTGTCAATGGGCGTCCAGGTTACTTCCAGGGTCTAGCTACTGTGCATAGTGCTGCAGTGCACCTGGGAGTGCATGTGGCTTTAAATGACGGTTTCCTCAGAGTATACGCCAGTAGTGGGGTTGTTGGGTCACATGGTGGTTTCATTCTCAGTTTCAAAGAACTCTCCATACTGTTCTCCATAGTGGCTGTATCAATTTACATTCCCATCAACCCTGTAAGGGGCTTCCCCTTTCTCCAAATCCTCCCCAGCGTTTGCTGTTTGTAGATTTCTTGACGATGGCCATTCTGATGATTGAAGTGAAGGAATAACTTCACTGTAGTTTTTATTTGCATTTCTCTAATAATGAGTGATGTTGAGCATTTTTCAAAAGGCCTGGACTGGGATGATTGAAGCCCGGCCTTTGGGTTAAGGCTGGCAAGAGCTTTCAGAGACAAAGCCTGGGGAGGGTGGACATAGCCACAGTCACAGTTAACTAACTTACTGTAGTTCTCTTTTCAAGCACACTACCCAGACTCTGAGAAGATACGCAGGTGCAGCAAAGAAGTGGACAGGACAGGCACATGTGTGTGTGTGTGTGCGCGTGTGTGCACACATGTGTCTGGACTGGGGCGTTGTCCAGAGGTCACATGGGGGAGAGCTAAGAACAAGCCCTACTAACTGAAAAACCTTGATTCATCTAGCCACTGCTAGAGACAGAGACAGACACGGCTCTGTGCAGCTGTCCAGACATGCCTGGAGAACCAGTGACTTTACATGCGCGCACACACGTGCACAACTGCGTACGGTGGGTACAATGGCATCGGGAGGCAGAGAGTCAGATGTTTCCACATGTGCTTGCGTCAGCTTTTTATTAGGACAAAAAGGTCAGAGGAATAAGCATACAATTGAGAAATGCAAAAGAAAATACCATTTAAAAAAGAAACAGCAAAGAAAGCACAGGAAAAAACGGGCTGTACAGAAAGGAACCTGCAAAAAGGGGCAGAGAACTGCTCCAAAATTCTGAGGCACCACTGACTTAAAGCAACAACAGCTATGCTCCTATATAAAATAATAATACTAAGTGTTATTTATTAAAGATAATGATTGAAAGAAAGTAGGCAATTAGCCGCCCTCTGTTTATTTCTAATTTTTAACATCAAAGCCTCTGACCTTAAGTATCAAATCTCAGTCTTGGGAGTCACTGTGCTGAGAAGTCACAGGAAACAAAACAGTATCTTTAATGTGGAAATACACACACGATAATACAATCATCACGCTTTGCGTGCTCAGTCGCTCAGTCGTGTCTGATTCTGTGCGACCCCATGGACTGTAGCCCACCAGGCTCCTCTGTCCATAGGATTTGCCAGGCAAGAATACTGGAGTGGGCTGCCATTTCCTCCTCCAGGGGATCCTCCTGACCAAGGGATCAAATCCACATGCCTGCACCTCCTGCATTGGCATGAGGATTCTTCCCCACTAGGGAAGCCCCATCAAGCTTTATACATAAATAAAAAATAATTTGAGGACGCAACTCTACAGAGAAAAAGAGAAAGGTGTTAGTCGCTCAGTCATGTCTGACTCTTTGCAACCCCATGGACAGTAGCCCGCCATGCTCACTCCTCTGTTCATGGGATTCTCCAAGCAAGAATACTGGAATGGGTTGCCATTCCCTTCTCCAGGGGATCTTCCTGACCCAAAGGATTAAACCAGGGTCTCCTGTATTGCAGGCAGACACTTTACCATTACAGCCACCAGGGAAGGCCCAAAGAAAAAGAAAGGGTAACCCTTAAAATTCAGGCCATTCTCTTTTAAACAAATCAAACGTGATTCAGTCCATCGAGGCCAGGTCTCAGGAGGACCACAGGCCCACGCCTGCCGTGGGGTCCATGGAGGCAGCCCCATGGTTACTCACCACGTCCTTCCGGTACAGAACCTCAAGGATGTTGCTAAGCAGTTGGCAGCAGGCCTCCAGATCTTCCTGTCTCTCCAGATGGTACTTGAGCTGATCCGTCATCATGGGAAGCAGGATCTCTCTGCAATCTGCAGGGGACACCAGGTTACCAGTCAGCAGGAGACCCACCGAGACGCAACTCTGTTTGCTAGAAGCTTGTTTTCCTAGCTCATGACAGGGCACGTAGCACCAACACTCTCTGCAATGTGACACTGACGTCTGGAGGGGGTCGGACCAGCTGACTGGGCAGAAATCACTTGTTTTCTTATCAGATAACTCACACACACACACCCACACGTGCACACATGTCCGTGTTGTCACCATGTAAACATAAGATGAGTTAACAGACACATGCGTACAGATACGTATTCACACGCATCCCATGGTGTGCACGTTGACACAAACACAAGCATGCGGTGATTCTAACTAACTTTCTGTGCCAAACTACGAATTGACTGATTGGCCCTTTAAAAGAAAGACGTGTTAAAGCACAAATGATTTGAATTGCAACTATTCTTGTTGTTTCCTAGGAGGACTAGAGCATGGTTCCTTTCTGCTTCCATGCACTTCCCACACATTCCTGAGCTTGGCCAGTTCACAACTCACTAACTTCCACACTTAATGTTTACTTGCTCAGGGACAACTTTCTGCTGGGTTCACACCTGCAGAGGACAGTCTGCAGAGGGCTGAGAGCTCAGGCTCTGGAGTGAGGTTGTGTGGGTTTAAATTCTGCTGTTTTCTGTGCAGGGTAATCTTGGGCTATGCTGGTTAACTCTCCAAGCCTAGGTTTCCTCATCTCTAACGTGGACACACTGGCACTAGTTACTCACAGGTTTGGGGCTCAGTGTCCTCCTGCAAGATTAGGCATGAAGGCCTGGGCCTGGCACAGGTGAGATGCTCTGGACAGGTACTTGCTCTTATGATGAGACATAGATACTGGTGAAGAGAAGCCCCCCCCCCCCACCCTCCCTGGCCTCGTAGACCCCTGGGCTAATGAGCAGCCCCCCACCCTCCCTGGCCTCGTAGACCCCTGGGCTAATGAGGGAGGGAGCATTGGGGAGCAAGTATTGACCTTGGAGGTGAAAGTTAGGAAGGCCTCCTTCAGGACACAGTGCATTCACCTGCTGGGAAGAATATCCCGCATAGGAATATCCCACATAGGGTGGGCAATCCTAGGCACAAATTCAGGGAGACAGGAGTAGATGACATATTCACAGAGCCACAGGCAAAGTTCAGGAGGGTGGGAAGAGGAGAAACAGAATAAAATATCAGATGGTAAATCAGGTTTCATTCTGAACATGATGGGTGAAATGGAAACAGATGGAGAATTGGAAGAAGCTGATGGGGAAGGGATGTGATAATACAAAAGGCCAGAGAGAGCCTCTGTGATGGCACCCAGGTAGGGCAGTGCAGATGGGGAGCACAGAACTGACTAGTTAGCTACTGCAATAGTCCAAGCAAAAACTAGCCTGACCACCTGCTGACGACAGAGGATGAGATGGTTGGATGGCATCACCAACTCGATGGAAATCAGCAAGCTCCAGGAGTTGCTGATGGACACGGAGGCCTGGCATGCTGCAGTCCACAGGGGTCACAAAGAGTCAGACATGACTAAGCATGATGATAAACAGAGAGGAGGCCAGGAGCTAAACAAGAGTCAAACATGACGCCCAGTCCAGCATGACCCCCTGATGAGCCACCCAAGGCAAGATGTGGAACCTGGGAACAGAAGGGTACCACAGGGAGGAGAAAAGGACCAGGGTTTAGTTTTGACAAGCTGCATTTGAGTTGCCTGTTGGATATTCAAGTAGCTCCACCTAGTAGGCACATAGAGAGAGGTTTCTAGACCTTAGAGATCTCCAGTCTCACGGACCAAAGAAGCAACAGCTCTTAGACAGTAATAAATGCCAAGGGTGTGGGTAAGACCATTAAAGAGGAGTACGGAGAATGAGAAGGGAGCGCTATGAGCGGCAGTCAGGAGGTTGGTATCAGAACAGGAGATGGAGCGAGCAGCGACGTGGGATGAGGCAGAGATGAGTGACGTCACCCAAGTCGAGGGAGGGCAGGTGGCCTGCGTGTGGCAAGAACGGATCCAAAAGAACAGCCCTGGGAGGTGGCGACTGAAGGCACACAGAGGCCTGCTCAAGACGGCTTCCTGGAGTGGGATGAGAAGACAAA
Organism: Bos grunniens; assembly: GCF_055505025.1. Lineage (NCBI taxonomy): Eukaryota > Metazoa > Chordata > Mammalia > Artiodactyla > Bovidae > Bos > Bos grunniens. The sequence continues at coordinate 46,335,148 of NC_141190.1, read as the reverse complement.
ACTGGGAGTGCAGACACAGCTCCGGAAGCACAGCTCTGAAAGGTGTCTAAGGATCAAAGATAATTTGGGTTTTCATTTGTTTTTCAGATAGGACCATGGAAAGGATGCTCAGAAAAAAAAAAAAAACGAACTAGACACAAATAAGACTGGAGATGAAATGTTGATTACTAATTGTCTCTTCCTGGTGGGGCATCCCACTGAACTCCAGCACATCCACCCTCCAACGGGAGCGATCTGCTGACAACAGCAGTTCTGATGGTGAAACAAGCTCAGCCACTGTCGTTCCCCTTAAAATGTGGAACACGAGAGAAGAGACAGCAGAGCTTGGAAACATTAAATATCTCACGCTTGTTTTTAGAATTTTACATTTTAGGACTTCCAGTGTTAATGATACATAAAAGCATGTCTCTGCATTAATGTTTTCTGAGTTTTTTTAACATAAAGAAAACAAATGAGCCTGCAACACTGGAAACATTTCTGAAAGTATGCAGAGACCTGCTTAGATTTTGCCAAGAAGTAGGGGCTTCCCTGGTGGCTCAGGTGGTAAAGAATCTGCCGGCAGGAGACTTGGGTTTGATCCCTGGGTAGGGAAGATGGCTTGGAGAAGGGAATGGCAACCCACTCTAGTATTCTTGCCTGGGAAATCCCATGGACAGAGGAGCCTGGCGGGCTACAGTCCACAGGGTCGCAAAGAGCTGGACACGACTGAGTGACTCACACACGTGTGGTAAAAGACCTCAGGATGGAGGAAGGAGGTAGGTCAGACAGGGAGATGCAGAAACAGCCCACATCCTTCTGCTCCTCCACTTTCCAGGGGGCTGCACGTAGGAAGCTCATGCTAAGGCTTTTTCAAGCCGCATTTTGATTTAATCCACAGAAAAGGAACTGATAACAACTCCATTTTTCCAGACGGAGTTTTCCCCAAAGAATATATGAATATATGCATTTGCTTGCTGATGTCACCATTTCAGGAACCCATACTCGCTCAGTCGCTAAGCTGTGTCCAATTCCTGGGGACCCCATGGACTGTAGCCCACCAGGCTCCTATGTTCACGGGATCTCCCAGGCAAGAATACCGGAGTGGGCTGCCATTTCTTCCTCCAGGGCATCTTCCCAGGACAGGGATCAAACCTGCCTCTCCTGCACTGCCAGGTGGGTTCTTTAGCACTGAGCCACCAGGGAACCCAACAAATACTTAGGTAGAGGTAAGTCAGAGATGCTAAAGGGCTGAGCATCTTCCGGGCAGAGGCCGGGTGGGCTTGGCTGACTGTGATGTCAGGAATCACAGGCGGGCAGGGCGTGAGAGCGCAGCACAAGGAGAAGGCGCTCTCGCACGGGGACCAGGACAGGCTCTCCTCGTCATGGCTCCTGGATGTCAGAGGCTGTCACACGATTCCTTCCCCTTCCCACCCAGCCCTTCCTACAACGTCCGGGGTGAAGGCCTGGCCCTGCAGAGAGCATCTCCCCCAAATGCCACCACCCCTTGAACTCATGACAGAAGCGCTCCAAAGCTGAGATGGGCCTCCAGCCTAGGAGAGGGCACAGGCATCAGTCTCCCCAGGACAATGCCAGTCCAAGGGACAGGCCACAAGATGACCTCATGGCAGTGAATCCAGCCTGAACATGCAGATGCCCAAAATGCGAACCACACACACACGAACTCCACAGGCATCCCAAATCCAACGTCTTACTACAAAATCCTAAAGTTCACAAGTCGCAGCAGCCTGCAGTAGCTCTGCTGACCTTAACCGCAACCAGACGTACAGTGTAGAGCTACACTCCAGCTCCCAGAAGCCACGGGGTGGGGCGGGGCCCTCGGCCAAGCCGTCTGAGTCCAGCCCTGACGCATTCACCCTCAAGGTCCAGGTGGAACATCTCCAGCTGCAGTCCCCCTTCCCTCTCACCCGAAACACATCACCAGTATGGCCACCCTCAGTAGATGAGCCCTCAGCTACCCCGGCCACTTGGTCATCCCCAGCAACACTGCCACCACCGCTCTGGAGGTAAGTCTAATTTCCAAGTAGGTGGGGAAGGAAGAGCCACGAGAAGCTGAGCAGGCAGAGACAGGTGCTGACCACAGGACCAAGGAAAGCAGGACCTCGGAGGCTGAGCAAAGCCAAGCTTGGGAGGGAGCCCACAGCAGCAGCAGGCCGGGTGGACTTGCCAGGCCAACGGGGCAGCAGGGCTGTGTCCACAAATGATCCTAGAAAATCAGAGGAACACAGCTCGAGACTCAGAGACGGCTGAAATGGCTCCTTGGGATCTGGCAACCCAGAGGCCCTGGCCGCAGTCCATGCCGTAAGGCCCCAGGTATGTGTCATGCCGGACAGACAGGGCTGGACTTCACCGTTCTACAAATAATCAAGTGTGTTGGTGTCATCTGTCAGAATCACTCCAGGGTGAGGGAAGGGATGGCCGCCCTGTCCATCTTCTGCTGGCAGAGATGCCGTCAACCATTCCTGGTTCCCGGTGCGAATGCCCACCTGCCACTCAGCCCAGAGCTCTGTGATAGCTTTGTTCATTGATTACCCAGCCTCTTTTGAGGAAAAAGGACCAAATTTTGGACACTTTGCTGCCATTTTGTCATGTTTAAAGACTTTCATCCTGTTTCTGAGAACATAAAAATCCATTTGTTATAACCCTTCATGGGTCCATAGTATCGAGAGATACTATGGAATACACACAGGATGTTTTCAACATCCACAGGATAACTGGTTCTAACCTTATCACTGCCACCCACCTCTGGCTGGTCAAGATAAAGGGGGCCATGGGGATAAGCCTACGTCACCGAGAGGATGGAACAAGACCACACGAGAAGGACTTTGGGAGGGTCCAGCACTCCTGTCCACAGGACCACCACTGGCCCCTGACCACACGCCCATTCAGGACCAGCTCACCGGGAGGGAGCGGCCACGTGCCCGGGGCTTCCGTACAGGCGCACGGACCGCACCAGGCATCTCCTGAAGTCTCCAAGGACAGAGGGTCACAGGGCAGCCACACCTTCAAAAGCATGACCCAGGCCTCCCCACGAAGAAGAGCAACGTCCCAGGTCCTGCAGTGGCTGCGAGGACCACAGCTGGAAGCAGCCCAAGCTCAACTGATCCACCTTCCTGGTGACCCGTGACTGGCAGGCCCCAGCCCTGGCCCCCGACAGACCTGGGGACAGGTGGGCTTCTGGTGCCAGGCCTCAGACTGCTGGGATCTAAGACTGGCTCTGGGAGCTGCTTGTCCCTCTGGAACAGTCTCTGTTAGAGGAGAGGTCTGGCTCTCAGCCAGGGGAGGGGCCCCGCACATGCCCTAAGATCTGAGAGTGGAAGTGTATGTTTGTGTGTGTGTGTGTGTGTGTGCCTGTAACTTCCTGCACATGTGTGGGCATGTGTGAGCAGGCATGCATGTGCTCAGGGGGAGAAGTGCTCTCTTCCCAACAAGACAGCCGCACAGGACTCCGGTCCACCATCTTAAGCATGGGTGAACCCCGTGCTCTGCTTGTTTGAGGTGGGAGCAAGGACGTGCAGCCAAGGGCCACTCTGTCCCGTCCTCAGAAGACGTCGGGACAAAGCCGTCACTGCAAGCTCCCACCTGCCTCTGGGGACTCAGTTGTACTGAACAGTGTCCAAGCCGATCCCCACAGCAGTGCTCGGGCTCAAGTGCACATGCACTTGCACATGTGTGTGTGCGCACATGTGTGTGTGCGCACACGTGCGTGTGTGCAAGTGTGTGTGCGTGTGCGTATGTGTGCATGTGTGTGTGTGTATGTGTATTGTGTGTGTGCGTGTATGTGTCTCTGTGTGTGTGTGCGCACGTGTATGTGTGTATATGTGTCTGTGTGTGTACGTGTATGTGCATGTGTGTGCGTATGTGTGCATGCGTGTGTGCGTGTGTGTGTATATGGGTATTGTGTGTGTGTGTGTGTGCATGTGTGTATATGTGTCTGTGTGCATGTGTGCGTATATGTGTCTGTGTGTCCGCATGTGTGTGTGTGTATATGTGTCTGCATTTGTCTGTGTGTGCATGTGTGTGTGTGTGTGCATGCACACAGGAGTGTTAGTGTGGGTTCTCTGTACCTACAGGTGCAGAGGACCGCAGGAGAGGGTCTGCAGTGAGAAGCAGGTCTGCCTCCTGGTGCTGCCCAGCCACCCAGCAGCCCTCCCCACCCAAAGCAAAATGAACCTTATTTTACAAAGGACACCACTGACTCTGCATTTATGCTCCCTTCAGCTTTCTCAAGAAGTGGTGGGACCAAGTTTGCAATAACACTAAAGATCCTGAAAATTTTTCTAAGTCAAAACAAAACATTAGGAGCATAGAGGAAGGTACCCCCCACACAACCACTCATGCACCCACCCACCCACTCACACACGCACACACATACCCACCCATACACTCACACCTGCAATGAGCTGTTTTAAAGCATCAGACATATATCTGGCAGTCAAGGAAGAGGAATCCCCTGTCATATTCTGCGTGTCTCAAATCGGTGACTCCAGTAACCTTCTCCATGAACAGAACACCATTTCTTCAGCAAGATATAGTCCTACTTGGTTCAGAATGGATGTCTGAGGAAGCTGACAATCTCCCCACTCAAAGGAAAAAAAGAAAAAAAACCAACCAACCAAATACTGAAATCAAGAAAACACATTTTAAACCAACTACCCACAGATCAACACATGGAGAAAAGCTGTGACCAACACGTGACTGAAGCCTAGGAACCTGGGTCAGTCTATTTGATTTTGTTTGTTTGCTTTTTCACTAAAGTAGAGTCAAGTCCCCTATGATGAAAAGGACATCTTTTTTTGGTGTTAGTTCTAGGAGGTCTTGTAGGTTTTCGTAGAACTGTTCAACTTCAGCTTCTTCGGCATTAGTGGTTGGGCATAGACTTGGATTACTGTGATACCAAATGGTTTGCCTTGGAAACGAACAGAGATCATTCTGTCATTTTTGAGATTGCACCCAAGTACTGCATTTTGGACTCTTTTGTTGACTATGATGGCTACTCCATTTCTTCTAAGGAATTCTTGCTCACAGTAGTAGATATAATGGTCATCTGAATTAAATTCGCCCATTCAAGTTCATTTTAGTTCACTGATTCCTAAAGTGTCAATGCTCACTCTTGCTACTTCCTGTTGGACCACTTCCAATTTACCTTGATTCATGGACCTAATATTACAGGTTCCTATACAATATTGTTCTTTACAGCACCGGACTTTACTTCCATTACCAGTTTATTTATTTAACGTATAAGCAGATACATCATGTGAAATGCCAGGCTGGATGAACCACAAGCTGGAATCAAGATTGCCAGGAGAAATATCAATAACTTCAGATATGCAGATGACACCAGCCTTCTGACAGAAAGCAAAGACGAACTAAAGAGCCTCTTGATGAAGGTGAAAGAGGAGAGTGAAAAAGCTGGCTTAAAACTCAACATTCAAAAAACTAAGATCATGGCATCTGGTCCCATCAATTCATGGCAAATAAATGGAGAAATAATGGAAACAGTGACAGATTTTATTTTCTTGGGCTCCAAAATCACTGCAGATGGTGACTGCAAACATGAAATCAAAAGACGCTTGCTCCTTTGAAGAAAAGCTATGACAAATCTAGACAGTATATTAAAAAGCAGAGACACTACTTTTCCAACAAAGGTCTGTTTAGTCAAAGCTATGGTTTTTCCAGTCGTCATGTATGGATGTCAGAGTTGGACCATAAAGAAAGCTGCTAAGTCGCTTCAGTTGTGTCCAACTCTGTGTGACCCCACAGACGGCAGCCCACCAGACTCCACCATCCCTGGGATTCTCCAGGCAAGAACACTGGAGTGGGTTGCCATTTCCTTCTCCAATGCATGAAAGTGAAAAGTGAAAGGGAAGTCGCTCAGTCGTGTCCGACTCTTAGTGACCCCATGGACTGCAGCCCTCCAGGCTCCTTCGTCTATGGGATTTTCCAGGCACGAGTGCTGGAGTGGGGTGCCATCGCCTTCTCTGAAAGAAAGCTGAGCACTGAAGAACTGATGATTTTGAACTGTGGTGTTGGAGAAGATTCTTGAGAATCTGTTGGACTACAAGGAGATCAAACCAGTCAATCCTAAAGAAAATCAACCCTGAATATTCATTAGAAGGACTGATGCTGAAGCTCTAATACTTTGGCCACCTGATGCAAAGAACTGACTCCTTAGAAAAGACCTTGATGCTGGAAAGCATTGAAGGCAGGAGGAGAAGGGGACAACACAGGATGAGATGGTTGCACAGCATCACTGACTCAATGGACGTGAGTTTGAGCAAGCTCCGGGAGTTGGTAATGGACAGGGAAGCCTGGTGTGCTGCAGCCCATGGGATCACAAAGAGTTGGACACAACTGAGCTACTGAACTGAACAAGAGTTGGTTTACAATAATGTGTTAGTTTCAGGTGTACAGCAGAGTGATTCAGTATACATATATCTATAAACGTTTTCAGATTCTTTTCCATTATAGGTTATTACAAGATATTGACTATAGTTCCTTGTGTTATACAGTAGGCTCCTGCTGTTTATCTATTTTATATATTAAAGTGTGCTTCTGTTAATCATAGAAAACAAATTTATAGTTGACAAAGGGAAGGAAGAGGGGAGGGATAAATTGGGAGTTTGGGACTAACAGTCTAATCGATTTTGGAAAAGCCTTTTGGTCTGATTAAAGTTCTGTTTACCCATGCACATAAGAAAATAATAATATCTACCTGTCTCACTCTTTGCCTTGAATCTTGGGCAAGTTACTTCAACTCTTGAAGGCTTAATTGTCCTTCTCTGCAAACGGGCATGCTACTGTTAACCCTTCAGGCTTACTGTGAGAATCAAATGATATAATGTGTGTATCTGGCAAGTAGTCAGCACTCAGTCAAGCGTAGCTGTCAAAAACTGTAACGGAAATAATATTATTCTGCAAAGTCAGCTTTTCCAACAAAGTACACAGCAAAAACTCCTGCCTTAGAGTTTCTTAGTCAATAGGGTAGCCAGTGAGCCCTTGAAATACAGCCTGTTCCACTGATGAGTAGAATTTTCAACTTTAGTTACTTTCATGTAATTTTTTACATTTAACTTTTTAACTTAAATGTAAAAAATGGACACCTGATTCAGTTCTTGCAAACAACTATTTTGAACGACGGAACAGCATGTATATATGAATCTCCTTTCCTGTGGTGAATTTTATTAAATGTGAAAAATACAGATCGAGAGTCTGTGATGAAAATTCAGCATCCAAACTGAGATATGATATACATGGAAAAACCACACTGGATTTTAGAGAGGTCCTATAGAAAAAACAAAAAACAAAAAAAGAGTGTGAAACATGCCATTTGTAATATTTAGATCAAGGTTGTGTTGACATATTTCAGATGAAATATATTATTAAAATTAATTTCACCAACTGTCTTGCACTTTTTTTTTTTTTTACTGTGGACTGTATAAAATTATAAATTGTGTGTGTGGCTGGCATTCTCTCTCTGTTGGACAGCGCAGTCTGGGAGTGTGCTAGGAAGCAGATGTTGGAGGCCTCCTGTGCGATTTCTCATTTTAATGAACTAGTGTTCATCTCTGGAAGGAGAGTCAAGGCCACAGCTTTCTCCTGGCGGATGGTCTTCAGTCACAGATGTGACTGCAGGCCTCATCAATGCCTGTTAGTCTGTGTCAAGGCACAGAGCTGACCTACAAGCGAGCCAAAGCCCGGCAGCTCAGTTGTCCTGGCTTCTCTCTGCCACTCACAGAGTGAAGGCTGACCGCCCCACCCAGACGACCAGGAAGGCGCAGGCGGCCCTGGGCTCAGACCCCTCGCAAACCAGCCATGGGGATCAGAGCCCTGCAACACACCAGCCAGCCTTCCACACCCATTTCCCCAGTGCGATCCACTTTGATTACAGACAGCAATAACGTGACATCTGCTCATTCTCAGCTGTGCAGGCTCAAGCCATGATGATTAATGCTCTGGTAATGGGCACAGAGCAAAAAATATTAATCTTTATAAAAGGTATTCAACAGGCATCATCAGCTTATAAATGTCCAAGGAGAATATCCGTCTATAACTCCATTACAGCTCTACATCAAAGCAGGACGCAAATACGAGAATGAATCTGTCTGTTTAAAACATTCATTTTATGAACACTGAATAATGTGCTTCTTAATTTTTAGTTTGGTCACATTAAACAAATGATCCATAAAGTGCGTTTAATAACCTTGAGCCTGTTACACAGAACTAAGATCCAGACGAATACTTTTAATGAGAATTAAACAGCAAGAGTCATATAAATGGGGGATGCTTTGCTATCCATCTTTTTCAGACAATCATCCGATTTTTCAACAGTCTGAGAACTCTGTGCCCACATGATTCAATTTGTTCAAATAACTCTCTCCCGCTATACAAATCTTCCAGTGCCAGAAATGCGGAACACAGAGCCAGCAATGCAAGGGATCACAGGAGCCATCTATTCATGTCCCAGCTGTACAGACGTGGGGACAAGCAGCCAGTGTAGGGACCAGGCAGCAGCTGAACTAGAATGAGACGTCTGATCCCGAAGCCAGATGACTATGTATGTATACGTGTGTAAACATGTGTGATTCAGGTAACTTTACATGTCGAACACAGATTAAATTTTTCCAAGAACCATTTTAATTCGCTTTAACTAAACTGTGATCATTAGCAGTCCCAGCAGGGTAAATTCGCATCAAGTAACCCTAAGCATACCAGTTTCCCTTTCTGAACTTTAGATCTTGGTCATGAAATGGAGTAAATACAACTGCCCTGCTCTGTTTCTATTCCTACCAACAGGCAGTCCCTTTGTAAGTATTCTGGTCAGAGGATTCTCAGCACCACTTGGCCAAGTGCTGCAATGATCGGAAATAAGATAATCTGCCTGTCAGCTCTGAGGGACCCAATGTCACAAAACTTTAACTGAGAGAGTGGCAGAGCAATTAAAAGCATCTTGAAAACTGGAAGGGAATGGGGCAAGATACAGATTGTAGAACAAGAGAAAAAGAAGTTGGTCAAAGATATGTCTTCTGGCCGAAGCCAAAGGGCCTAGTAAAAAATGTGTCATCTTTTAAAGAAGGGAGAGGTGTAGCAGATATTTTGTATCCCACAGTTTGGAGAAGTATAATTGTAAAGAGTAACTGTTCATTAATATTATGTTGTTGTTGTCAGTCACTAAGTCATGCCTGACTCTTTGCAATCCCATGGACTGCAGCACACTAGGTTTCCCTGTCTTCCAACATCTCCCGGAGCTGCCCAAGTTCATGTCCATTGAGTTGGTGATACTATAGAACTATCTTATCCTCTGCTGCTCCCTTCTCCTTCTGCCTTAAATCTTCCCCAGCATCAGGATCTTTTCCAATGAGTCAGCTCTTCACACCAGGTAGGCAACGTATTAGAGCTTCAGCAACAATCCTTCCAATGAATACTCAGAGGTGATTTCATTTATGATTGACTGGTTTGATCTCCTTGAAGTCCAGGAGACTTTCAAGAGTCTTCTCCAGAACCGTAATTTAAAAGCATCAATTCTTCAGCAAATTCAGATTATAATAATAAATACCTTGTCAAATGAAAGAAGAATAACTGGAGAAAAATCTCAAATGAATCCCATTTAAAAGCAGATCCAAAAAAAAAAAAAGGCAGATGAAAATATTAGTAAGACTCAAGCAAAATGCCAGGGAAGACAGTGTGCAAAGTACTGGTCAGACCAGGAATTTGTTCTCTGGATAGAAATGCATCAAGGAGGTGTCTCAGGACCTTTGAGAGGAATGCTATAGGCTTGCCAGTCCTTGGGCAGAACTGTACTGTGTGGAAGATGAGGAAACAAACACAGAAAAATGGGGCTGGGGAGTTGTGTGCATTTACCCAAGTGTGTGAAGGAACCAAGAACACAGGTCTTGGCCTGTGCATCCCAGCACACACTCTTCTACTAGTTGTCCCAGTGATGAGCTATATGGTTAAAAAACAATGTCCAAACCTTACAGTCTGTCCCATCCAGCTTGAGGGAAGGACTAGCCCTCAGGGAGGAGTTTATGCAACAACAAGAAAAAAATAGCATCTCAAAAGAGAACCCAGGAGACAGCAGGCTGAGCTGAGGACCCTCCAACTGTCCCAGGCAAGTTTATGTAGGCAACACGAGGGACCATGAACTGGGAAGACTCAGAGTCCTAGCACCAGTGTGAGCATGACTCGATAAGGGACAATCAAGCCGGCCTCTTTTAAGACTGCTCCTTGTGCCAGTAATATCAAGCAACAGGGACAGAAGTTCACTCAGAGGGGAGCACAGAACAGAGAACCAATAGACCATCAATAAAGGTTAGACCAACTACACCCTGAGGAACTTGACGCCACCAATTTAATCACACAGAAAGAGAGAGACAAGGCTAGGAAAACTCCATAAGCACACGAGCACAACACGCTACACGGCTTATGTTTCATTTATGTATGTGCTTATTCATTCACATACTTGTATTTTATCTTGTTCCATATGGCATTTGAAGTGAATTCAGTGTTCAGAATGCATTACTCGTACAGTGGATGTGAATCAGCTTAAGAGTAGGTAATGGATTTGTAACAAGGAAAGTCCTTAATCAGCACCACGGTGGTGGACAGCTCCCTGCCTGAGAAGCTGCTTACCAAGTACAACTTGCCAGTTAACTCCTAGGTGGTTATCTGTAAATTAAGAAAATTACTCTTTTCCAATTAAATATTTTTAAATGGCTCTGAAGCCTCTCAGAGGACTCAAATTCGCTCACCAACAGTCCTGAGCACATGCTAGGTGCTCAACAAATTATAATGGAATTTAAATGGATATAATTAAAAAACTGAAATTGAGTTCACCCTCCCAGATTCATTAAACCACTTCTAAAAGGCTGCCCTGTTTTCACAAGTGATGTTTTCAAAACACATACAATGAAAGCTATAGAGTGACATATTGAATTAGGGATGAAAAGAAGTATACTGTGTTACAGATAAAGATTAAAATTTTCTCAGGGCATGATTTAAATGGAGAAAATTATATTTATATTCCATCATTATTTAAGAAATTAGTCTTTGGGTTTCACAGCTGGTAATGTTCATTAGAAGTCTTCAGCACAACTATCTAATTAAAGTCTCCCAGAAAGCTACACAAGTGGTGCATTAAGTAACTGCCACAGACAACACTACCAGCCCCAATTTTTCTTTCTGTGTAACATCCGTCAAGTTAACAAAGCTACGACAGAGTGCTTCTGGTTTTAAGATCCCTTTCAATGAAGAGAAATCTCTTTTGAGATTTGCTTATGGATCCAAAGCATCAAGAAGGTATATTTTTCTACAGGTCTGTATTAAACACACAGTTTCCCTTTCTATGATTTAAAGCATGACAAACTGATTAACAGGGTAATTTTTTAGAGATACAAATTTTCTATTTTGGATGGAATGACGATGAAAACAGTCTAGAAGCCTGAACCAATAATTCCTACTAGGAGTCCCACTAGGCATCTGAGTCTTTGCTCTCAGATTTTCAAAGGTTGCTGTAACTTATGTTCTCACCTCTGCTTGATAACTGAAGGACTCAATCACCTGAAAATAAGAATGAGGGAAATGACTTTTAAGCTCTCTAGGCGTACATTTTAAAGAAGCTCTTTATTGTTCAAAAATGGAAGACAAATGAGGTTTGATGAGGCTGACGAACACTGTCTAAAGGGAGCCTATTCGTTATATTGAAGGACAGAGCCACAGGAACGGCCAGAGAATGAGGGAATGACACATTTTCTATTCCTCCTCACTGCTAGATGGCAAACATCACAGAAAAAAATAAAAACAAGCAAAGGGGTCCCAGTGAATAGTAAGGTAAAACCAAAGTAATTCACTAAGAGTACTAAACCAAACTACTATTAAGACGGGAAAGAGACAGTGTTGCCACTAAGTCTCTAAATCTTTATTCTCCAAAACATACTACCCTGCAAAATCAACTTATGACACAAGGTAAGTATATGTAAGTTCTAAAGGAAATACTGTTCATGGGGTTCTCAAGGCAAGAATACTGAAGTGGTTTACAGTTCTCTTCTCCAGTGGGCCATGTTGTCTCAGCAGGCCTTACAAATAGCTAAGAAATGAAGAGAAGCAAAAAGCAAAGGAGAAAAGGAAAGATATTCCCATCTGAAGGCAGAGTTTCAAAGAATGTCAGGAGAGATAAGAAAGGCTTTCTAAGGACTCAATGCAAAGAGATAGAGGAAAACAATACAATGGAAAAGACTAGAGATCTCTTCAAGAAAATTAGATATACCAAGGGAACATTTCACACAAAGTTGAAAGAGCACGATGAAGCACAGAAACGGTATGGACCTAAGAGAGTCAGAAGCCATTAAGAAGAGGTGGCAAGAATACATAGAAGAACTATACAAAAAAGATCTTCATGATCCAGATAACCATGATGGTGTGATCACTCACCTAAAGCCAGACACCCTGGAATGTGAAGTCAAGTGGGCCTTAGGAAGCATCACTATGAACAAAGCTAGTGGAGGTGAAGGAATTCCATCTGACTAATCTCAAATCCTAAAAGATGATGCTGTGAAAGTGCTGCACTCAATATGCCAATAAATTTGCAAAACTCAGCAGTGGCCACAGGACTGGAAAAGGTCACTTTCCATTCTAATCCCAAAGAAAGGCAATGCCAAAGAATGTTCAAACTACTGCACAATTGTACTCATCTCACATGATAGCAAACTAATGCTCAAAATTCTCCAAGCAAGGCTTCAACAGTATGTGAACCGAGAACTTCCAGATATTCAAGCTGGATTTAGAAAAGGCAGAGAGATCAAATTGCCAACATCCACTGGATCATAGTAAAAGCAAGAGAATTTCAGAAAAATATCCACTTCTGCTTTATTGATTACATGCCTTTGACTCTATGGACCACAATAAACTATGGAAAATTTTTAAAGAGATAGGAATACCAGACTACCTTACCTGCCTCCTGAGAAATATGTATGTAGGTCAAGTATCAACAGTTAGAACCAGACACGGAACAATAGACTGATTCCAAATTGGGGAAGGAGTACGTCAAGGCTGTACACTGTCACCCTGCTTATTTAACTTATATGTAGAGTATATCATGAGAAATGCCAGACTGGATGAAGCATTAGCTAGAATCAAGGTTGTTGGGAGAAATATCAATAACATCAGATATTCAGATAATACCACCCTTACAGCAGAAAGCAAAGAGGAACTAAAGAGCCTCTTTATGAAAGTGAAAGAGGAGAGTGAAAAAACTGGCTTAAAACTCAATATTCAAAAAACTAAGATCATGGCATCTGGTCCCATCACTTCATGGCAAATAGATGGGTGAACAATGAAAACACTGACAGACTTTACTTTCTTGGGCTCCAAAAGCACTGCAGATGGTGACTGCAGCCATGAAATCAAAAGACACTTGCTCCTTGGAAGAAAAGCTATGACAAAGCTAGACAGTATATTGAAAAGCAGCGATATTGCTTTGTTGACAAACTTCTGTCTAGTCAAAGCTATGGTTTTTCCTGTAGTCATGTATGAATGTGAGAGCTGGACCATAAAGAAAGCTGAGTGCCAAACAATGGATGCTTTTGAACTGTGTTGTTGAAGAAGGCTCTTGAGAGTCCTTTGGACTGCAAGGAGATCAAACCAGTCAATCCTAAAGGAAATCAGTCCTGAATATTCATTGGAAGGACTGATGCTGAAGCTGAAGCTCTAATACTTTGGCTATCTGATGTAAAGAAATGACATTTTGGAAAAGACTCTGATGCTGGGAAAGACTGAAGGTAGGAAGAGAAGGGGACGACAGAGGATGAGATGGTTGGATGGCATCACTGACTCAAGGAATGTGAGTCTGAGCAAGCTCCAGGAGTTGGTGATGGACAGGAAGCCTGGCGTGCTACAGTCCATGGGGTCGCAAAGAGCCAGACATGATTGAGCGACTGAACTGGACTGAACTGAACTGAAAGAAAATCTGTCAGTTACTTTTGTCACTTTCAATATGAGAATATAAAAAAACTAGATCCTGAAAGGCAAGGAGATTCAGTGTTACTGGAATGAGCTTTCCCCAGGTCTCAGGTGCAGAAGCACAGCGGAAAGGAGCCCATGTGGGTAATAGAATGTCTCCCACTTCAGCTGTTTGCAAGTATGCCCAATGTGCTTGACAAATTTAAGTCAATGCTATCTCAACTTGATTTCTTTTATTCCAGTTTTTATAACATTAATGTGAAATATTTTTGTCAGCATAAATCCCAAACCATGGTGTCCTTGTGTTTATGTTAATTTAATTACACTGCAACCTTTCATTTCTATAATAGGATGGAAGCTTTAATCTTCACAGCTTTTGTCAAATAGGTGAGCAACTATGTAATCACATGGGAACGAAGCTACAAATACACAAAGGATGACGCTTTGACCTTTCCTTCTATTTTAACTTGATTTAAAAGTCTGCTCACTCCATGCCACAGGTTATTTGGAAGAGTTACCTTTTTGTGAAGCACATAATCTATTTAACCAGCTTTCAAGTAGTCAGATCATATCTCTAGACAATGCTTGGAGCCATTCCTGCCCATTCCCTGGCTGTCCACAGAGGGCAGGATAAAGAGCCCGAGCCCTTCCTCTTAGCCGGGAACCAGGAGCGGGAACGGCCCAGGTGGGTTCCTAACATCAGCATAGGGACCAGCCCCTCCACACCTCGTCCCTCTTCTGAAACAATGCCATCTACTCTGACTACAAGGTCACATTTGAAAAGCCACCTTCCCGAAACACTGTGAAGGCTAGGATTTGCTTCAACCTATCTGGGGGAGGGTGGGGGGAGGAATGGATTGGGATTAGTTGGGATGAATTTGGGATGAGCAGAGGCAAGCTATTAGACATAGAATGGATCAACGACAAAGTCCTACTGCATGGCACAGGGAACTATATGCAATATCCTAGGAATAAACCATAATGGAAAAGAACATGAAAAAGACAGTGAAGGGCAGAGGACCCTGGCATGCTGCAGCCCGTGGGTCACAGAGTCAGACACGACTGAGCGACTGAACAGCAACAAATGTAGTGTGTGTGTGTGTGTGTGTGTGTGTGTGTGTGTAACTGAATCACTTGGCTGTACAGCAGTAATGAACAACACCGTAAGTCAACTATATTTCAATAAAATATATTTAAAAATAAAAATATCTAGGGGAGAAGTACAGAGATAAAAAACGGGACTATGACTTATTAGCATTTGAAGCCCAGTGAGGGGTACATAGGCATTCGTTATTACACTCTTCTCATTTTCCTGTCTGTTCAAGTTTCTTTGTAATTTTAACCAAAAGCCATCTTGAACTGTCCCTTGTTGAATGTCTTCTTTCCACAAAACAGGGAAATAATAAAATCAAAAGCAAAAAGACCAAGACCTTAATTTTATACAACTGCTCACAGATGACCCTCCATATCTCAAGGCTCTCACCATCTTCCTTCTCTCCTTCTGTTCCTTCTCCTTAAAGACAGGTCCTCCCCACTCCATGATCAACCCACTCAGAGCCTAGACAGGGAGAGAAGGCCACCTTCCCCCATGCAAACACAGGACTTCCCCTCCCTTAGAGCAAGTGAACCTCTACTTCTGCATCATCAACTACGGGAAAGCCTTTGACTGTGTGGATCACAACAAACTGTGGAAATTTTTTAAAGAGATGGGAATACCAGACCACCTTAGCTGTCTCCTGAGTATGCAGGTCAAGAAGCAACAGTTAGACATGGAAAAACAGACTGGTTCAAAATTGGGAAAGGAGTATGTATATTGTCACCCTGCTTATTTAAATTCTATGCAGAGTTCATCATGTGAAATGCCAGGTTGGATGAATTGTATCCCTGGTAGCTCAGCTGGTAAGGAATCCGCCTGCAATGCAGGAGACCCCCATTTGATCCCTGGGTAAGGAAGATCCACTGGAGAAGGGATAGGCTATCCACTCTGGTATTCTTGAACTTTCCTGGTGGCTCAGCTGGTAAAGAGTCATGCTTTCTTCTCTGCAATGCTCCCCAGGGAAAGACGTGCTGGACGTGAACATTCAATAAATATGCATCATGAGCCAAGCCCTGTTTTGTTGCTACCAAATCACTACCAAATCCTTGCAACTCCATGGACTGGCACACGAGGCACCTCGGTCCTGCACTGTCTCCCAGAGTTTGCTCAAATTCATGTCCACTGAGCCAATGATGCCACCTAACCATTTCATCCTCTACCACAACCCTCTCCTTTTGCCTTAAACCTTTCCCCTCATCAGGGTCTTTTCCAAAGAGTCAGCTCTTCTCATCAGATGGTCAAAGCACTGGAGCTTCAGCTTCAGCATTAGTCCTTCCAGTGAATATTCAGGATTGATTTCCTTTAGTATTGACTTCTTTGATATCCTTGCAGTCCATGGGATTCTAAAGAGTCATCTCCAGCACCACAATTAGAAAGCAACAATTCTTTGGCTGTCAGCATCCTTTATGGTTTAACTTTCAAATCTATACATGACTACTGGGAAAACCACAGCTTTGACTTTACATAGCTTTGTTGGCAAGTGTTATCTTTGCTTTTTAATCCACTGTCTAGGTTAGTCATAGCATCCCTTCCAAGGAGCAAGGGTCTTTTAATTTTACGGCTGCAGTTACCATCCACAGTGATTTTGGAGCCCAAGGAAATAAAATCTGCCAATGCTTCCACTTTCTGCCTTTCTATCTGCCATGAAGTGATGGGACCAGGTACCATGATCTTAGTTTTTTCAATGTTGAGTTTCTAGCCACCTTTTTCACTTTCCTCTTTCACCTTCATCAAGAGACTCTTTAGTTCCTCTTCACTTTCTGCCATTAGGGTGGTGTCATCTGCATGTCTGAGGTTGTTGATATTTCTCTTAGTAATCTTGATTCCAGCCTGTGATTCATGTGAAAGTCACTCAGTCATGTCCAACTCTTTGCAACCCCATGGACTATACAGTCCATGGAATTCTCCAGGCCAGAATACTGGAGTGGGTAGCCGTTCCCTTCTCCAGGGGATCTTCCAGACCCAAGGATCGAACCCAGGTCTCCTGCATTGCAGGCTGACTCTTTACCAGCTGAGCCACCAGGGAAGTTCAAGAATACCAGAATGGATAGCCTATCCCTTCTCCAGTGGATCTTCCTGACCCAAGGATTTAATGGGGGTCTCCTGCATTGCAAGCTGATTCCTTATCAGCTGAGCCACCAGGGAAGCAATTCATCCAACCTGGCATTTCGCATGACGAACTCTGCATAGAATTTAAATAAGCAGACAATATACATACTCCTTTCCCAATTTTGAACCAGTCCGTTTTTCCATGTCTGTTTCTAATTGTTGCTTCTTGACCTGCATACTCAAGAGACAGCTAAGGTGGTCTGGTATTCCCATCTTTTTAAAAAATTTCCACAGTTTGTTGTGATCCACACAGTCAAAGGCTTTCCCGTAGTCAATGATGCAGAAGTAGAGGTTTTTCTGGAATTCTCTTGTTTTCTCTATGATCCAACAAATGTTGGCAATTTGCTCTTTGGTTCCTCTGTTTTTATTAAACCCAGCTTGAACATGTGGAAGTTCTCAGTTCATATTTGAACTGGCTTGAAGGCCTTGTTCTAGGCAGTAGCAATAGAAAAATAACAGGGCCATGCTCAAAGCCCTCTCATTTTAAGGAAGGACCACAAAAAACAAGCCAAGAAGGAAAACTGGACAGTGAGCACACAGTGTGGAGAGTGGCAAGAGGGGCCATGGGGCAGCATGTCTGGGGTATGCTCTGCACGGTGATCTGAGTGCCTCTCGGGGGAAGCTCCCTATTTAATCCCTTTCAGTATTTGATCTGAATCTATCTTCTTTCACCAATTTTCTTTCATCACATATTTGACATGATAATACCTTCCTCAACGAGGACAAGTTCTCATCTGCTATTTTTCTATGAAATCTTCAACAAAAATGAAGACACGGGCCTAACATTTATTGAACGTGCATTAAATGCTGAGTGCAGATCTCAGTATCACACATGTATCAATCTGCAGGTAATGTAATCTTGGCAAGAAGAAAAGGGCAGCTGGAGAAACTGAAGCCTGGAGGGTAACTTAGCGGAGGTCACTGAGTTAGCAGGTCACAGAGGCAGGATGTGAATGCAGGCAATCTGATCACAAAGTCCACACACGCTCGCAATCCTCTTACAGGCTGCCTGCCCTCATTACAGAAAGGAGCTCAGAAACATGTAGTTCTTTAATAATGAGGAAGCAAAATCACTACCCTGGTGGCTCGGGCAGTAAAGAATCTGCCTGCAATGTGTGAGACCCAGGTTCGATCCCTGGGTTGGGAAAATCCCCTGGAGAAGGGAATGGCAGGTCACTCCAGTATTCTTGTCTGGAGAATCCCATGGACAGAGGCGCTTGGCGGGCTACAGATCATGGGGTCACAAAAGAGTCAGATACGACTGAGTGACTAACACACACAAAATCATTTATAGAAGAAATGATGCAAGCGCCAGTCATTCATTTCCTTTTGTAAACAAAGCAAAGGGAGACAGGCAGAACACAGAGAAAAGGCTGATGTGGCCGACAGCCAACCCTGAGCTCTGAGTTCTCCGGAGGCCTCCGGAGGGGCTGAGACACTGATGCCATCAGCCATCTACTACAGCCCACACGCAGGATGGCCAGGTCCACGCCCCAGCTTCTGAATAGCCTTCTTATACTGGGGGGAGATTTCTACATTACAAGCTCTGTTTCCCGAATACAGACGCCAGAACTCAAATCCACAGCCACGCTTGCATCTACAATGCAGAATACATCCTCCGTTCTGCCAAGGAGGTATAGTCTTGTAGGGATGGCAACTGTTAAGGAGCAGTGGGAAGGACAGCTCTGTAAAGAACTCCAGTTTCCTTCGGATCAGGGTAGAGGATACGGAAGTAACAGGAGCTATGAGGACCTGACTCAGAAGGAGCACTGCAACTCGTATAGCTGTGAACAGATGGCAGCGACAGTGCCCGTAATCTCCAGACTGGTTCGGGCCAAACACAACTGTCTTTGCCAAAAGACACCTTTCCTGCTGTAGCCTAACAAACTCAGCTGGATCCTCTGATTCCAGGTCCTTGAAGGGGACAGAAGAGGAGCAGGCTGAGCTAACCTGCACCCTGTAAGCCTTGGCCAGCTGGGACCCACACCTGGCAAGGGAAGGCTTTCCTGCAGAGGGGCAATGCCACTCTCAGAATTCACTGCCAGCCTCACTGCACCCAAATCAGCTTGCTATTCCCATCAAAGTGAGACTGGAATATCTTTGATATTGGAGGGAGATGGAAAGAAGCGTTTTGGAGCAAAGCCACAGAGTCTCTGCTATGAGAGAACCAACACGCATGCTGATGAGCAAAGACTCACCCCCGGAGCCCAACAGGGGAGCCAGAGGAGCCAGACAGGGAGCCCTCCAACCACACCCCCCGAGAACGCAGACCATCCAGCGCAGTCCGCAGCTTGCGCTGCCAAATCTGGCCAGAACGCATTCTAAAGATCTAGACACAAAGGGAGCTAGTTTGAGTGATTCCACTTGGATCAGGAAAGAGGACATGGACAACTACATTTTTTACAAGTTAACAAGAAACGGAACAAGGGAAGACACTCACAGCCATCATATCTCATCAGAAAATGGTTTGCCTTTAAATATTTATACCAAATGTGGCACAGAAGATTTTGCACAAGTAATGACATTGTAAGAACAGACCAACTGGAAGATTTCCAGTGCTATATCTTTCCTGACAAGGAGGTAAGATGGCTCTTGGTAACTCCGAAGATGCAGGGAGCCTGAGGTGAGAAAAATCAAGGTTGTCTTTGCTGTCTTTACCCAGAAAGATTGTGAAAACTCACAGCCTATACACGGGCCCATTTTCACATCAGACAGCACATTCTGAAATGCTTCCAGGCAGCCGGAGAGCGTCTGGAAGTACATTTGGGGAGCCAGTTATGGCTCAGAGACCATCTAATAATGGGACAGTTCTGGAGCTTCTTGTAAGACATGAAGCTTCAGGCTACTTTTGGCTCATTCATCACTGCCCATAATAATTCTGGATTCATTTATTTCCTGAGATCTCATTGACTAGCTCGGGTACATCTGGCTATTGAGATTCAATTCCAACCTTTGTAATATCTAGAAAGATACTAAGTTGATCATTCTAAAATATGATATATCCTGGTAATTCCCTGTCAAACAAAGCTAAATATTTATTTTTATGCTCCATGTTTCTAAAACAAGGCTTAAGGCAGTCTAAGATTTAAAAAAAAAAAAAGACTTATAAAACAAGAATGAGAACAGAAATCGAGAACAGTAAAGAGAGCAACTGCCAAACACACAGACTGACATAATCCTCAAAAGCAAATCCTACGTTTGCCTTCGCGCGATCTACTAGCTAAAAAACATGTGTAAGTTTCCACAGAAGAAAGCACTTCCCTGAAATACATTCTTAAAAGAAGATCTATTTTAGTATGTTTAACTGAACTGTTTACGCCTTAGGTCGTTACTCAAAAGGACCTCATTCATTTGGCATGTGGGACAAGAGTGTTCAACAGAGATTTTGAAATAGTCATCATTTGTCTGCAAGAAGGTCTTCCCTATAAAAACACTCAGTAAAAGCCAAGTGCGAAAAGAAGTGAAGTCACTCAGTCATGTCCGACTCTTTGCAACCCCATGGACAGAGGAGCCTACTAGGATTTTCCAGGCAAGAGTACTGGAGTGGAGGCCATTTCCTTCTCCAGGAAATTTTCTCGACCCAGGGATCGAACCCAGGTCTCCCGCATTGCAGGCAGACGCTTTACCATCTGAGCCACCAGGGAAGCCAAGTACAATTAATCCTTAATAATTGTTACTTTTTGACAATCGTTAACTCAGAAAAGTTGATGGTAATAGTGGTAGAGGTGTGTGTGTGTTTGTGTCTTCGGGTTGGATGGCTGGAAGAAGAGATATTAATAATCTGTCTAATAAGGTCCAGATATAAAATTTTCAGGGGATTTTTACCTGCTGTGGCATCAAGTCTAGTTTATATGGAAAGAAACACTGAGGCCGCGTCTTCACAAATCACCTCTACCACACGCCCCGCGCCAAGGGCCACAAAGAGTCCCCAAGCTTTAGTAACACCTGAAGAACGAGCAATTCAATACCCAGCCCTCCAAGGACAGCTTGAAACATGGACAGTCGGATTACCGGTTTAAGGAGCTGTGTGAGCTCTGAGTCGCAAGCAGTGGTAGCAGAGTTGACTTTCTTTTATGCAAGTGACAAACAGAGAACGATGTTTTGAAGGGCTGCAGAAAGCCACTCACTTCTTGGTTTCATGTGCTTTCTCCAGAAAAACACTCCCACTCTGATGAAGTCTTAACATTTCCTCTTAACCTAAGCCTTAGCTATAAGTATAGACTACAGGGAACTGGATAAAGTTAAATCAAGAAATAAGATTAAAAACATAGGTTCCAGTGGTCCAGATGGAACAAACGATTAACCAGACACACTGAGTCCTCCACAGGAAACTGAGCTGCTCCATCTCTGGAACAATACCACACATGAGGACAGAAGAAAATGAAAGGAAAAGCCAAACAGCAGGACAGAAATGGAGCAGAAAAAATGTATGCCGTTCCATCAGAAAGTCACTCAACAGTCTTCCCGTCTCCCTCCAATAAATGAGGAAGACCGTGGGATTATGCAAAGGTCTTAAGCTTTCAATAAAACTTCTTGACAAGTGTAAAATATTAATTCAATCTGTCCAAACAGAAAGAAAGTGATTAATAGAAAAGGGTAGGGAGATAACATGTGGAAATATAAAGTGTCCTCAGGATAAATGAGTTGAGGAGTCATTCAAATTCTTTCTCCTTTGCGTTGGGTTTGAGGAAGCCCTGTCACAAAATGCTAAGTTCAGGCTAAGACAGAACCATTACTTCGAGGTTGAAAGAAAATTTGAAACTTTTCATTGCAATCATCTCAATGGAAGTCAGTGATTGCCTCCCCAGGATAGATAATCACACATCTTAGAGGCTACAATGTATGCTGATTATCCGAGGGCCTTGGTATACACCTAAATTCCAAACTACGAGGATTGGCCTTCATTTCTCAATGATCTATTACCTACAGTAGATGTCAGTTACCACTCTCTGGCAAGGGCTAAATCTTCCTTTCTTGTAACGGAGCTGTTTTAATTGGGGGCAACTTCCCCACTCCTTTTGACAAAGAGAGAATTCAGAAGGGTCAAGGTCTTCAGACAATGATTAATGTGACAATTTAGTGATTCTCAGGGTTTCACTCACCATGCTGTGTGAAGAGGTCACTGTGAATTATTTCAATCAAGCAATACAGCTTCTGAATGGTCAGCAAACCCACGGGAACATTTAGGATGAAATCAGTAAACATTTTGCTGTAAAAGGAAAAAGCCAAGGGAGAGAGTTGAAGGATATACTACAAAATGACCCAACAGAATACAAGACCGTACTGAGACGTGAGCTCACTGAATGGTCACTGAATGCCACCAGAAAGCTGAATGAGGCCCATTAATATGGACCAAAATCTCACCCAAAAGAATGATGCTTTATGATGTTATTTTTCATTTCACACCCACTAAAATGGCCATAATTCAAAAGAGCACCAATACCAAGTGTTGGCTAGGATGTGAAGGAGCCGGTACCCTCATACCATGCTGCTGGGAATGCAGCACGGTGCAGCCACTTGGGAATTCTGTCTGGCGGTTCCTGAACATGTTACCATAGTTACCATCAGACCCAGCACTTCCACCTCTAGGTGCACACACAGAAGAAATGAAAATATATTTCCACACAGAGCCCTGTGCATGAATCAAAGAAACATTACCCATTACACATGAAAAATAGAAAAACCCAGAGGTCCATCAACTGATGAATGCAGAAGCACTTCACCCATTAAAAAAATGAATCTCTGACATTCACAGACCTTGAACACATTACACTAAGTGAAAGAAGCCTGCTACAAAAGGCCATGTATTGTGTGACTTTATTTATATGAAGGCTTCCCTGGTAGCTCAGAGGTTAAAGCGTCTGCCTGCGATGTGGGAGACCCGGGTTCGATCCCTGGGTTGGGAAGATCCCCTGGAGAAGGAAATGGCAACCCACTCCAGTATTCTTGCCTGGAGAATCCCATGGACTGAGGAGCCGGGTAGGCTACAGTCCACGGGGTCGCAAAGAGTCGGACACGACTGATGACTTCACTTCACTTATTTATATGAAATGCCCAGAAAAGGCAAACCTATGCAGACAGCAAGATTAGCATTGCCGAGCACTGGAGTGGAAGTGGGCAGCGACTCTTCACGGGCACGAGGAATCTTACTGGGGTGATGAAACTGTTCTGACGCAAGATTATGGTAATGGTGTAGAAGTCTCCTTCGGGATGTGGGAAAACAAGATGTCTTCAGCACAGGAAGTCTATCGTAAGCTACAAAATGTAATGCGGAATTCATTTGGAGGTGTATGTGGGTGTGTGTGTGTTTGTGGGTGTGTGTGTGTGTTTGTGTGTGTGCGTGCACGTGCATGCACAAAAGATAACCGGAAGGATCCAGATCATCATGGAATCATTATAACTCTAAGCTATTCTCCTCTGTGATTTCTTCTGTATCATCACAACATGACTCAGTCTTCCAAAGAAGGAAAAACACATCCATGATTTTCAAAGTCATTGAAGAGGAACCCACGCAGGCAGAAAGAGTCAAGGGCCCAAGAGCAGATGGCACTGGTCCTGGGGAAGGCGGGGGGCGGTGGTCTTCAGGCAAAAGGCACACGCACCAGCTGTGAACATCGAAGTCACCCCTGTAATGAGCGGAGGCCTGGCCCGTGAGCCCCAGGAAGGCAGCCCAGAGTGAGGCCATGACCCACCCAACCTCAGCTCCTTGTTCATCCCGTTTTCTCCATATCTGAGGTTCTCAAACAGGAGCATTCATTGGAAGCACCTGGAGGGATCTTTGAAACCAAATGGCTGGACCCCACCACAATTTCTAATTCAGAAGATCTGGGAAAGAGCCTGACATTCAGGAAGTCCCCGGACCTGCTGGGGCTGCTGTTGGCCTGGACCACTGTCTGAGAGCCGGGTGTGCAGAGACCCAAGTGGGCAGACAAGGTGCCCAAGGGCCCGTTTGTTCCTCCTTTTCTCATCGAGTGCCTGTTAAGCTAGAACTGGCACTGTCGGTGTCCGGGGGCCGCAAACAAATGTGTCCACTCGGGACACTAAATCCTTGGGCACATCAGACACGAGATGACTCATGAGGCGAGCAGCTCCCCAGGAGCCCCTCGCCCCTCACTCCCAGGGCAGGAGTGACCTACGGTGGACATAAAGTGCAGGAAGGATGACCGCTTTTCATTCCGTTTAACCACCCAGGGGACACATGGCCCTTTACCAATATTTAGGTGGGCTTTGCTGGCTAGTCAAATGGTGCCATCACCTGGGGATAAGTTTACTGTATCAAATGTTAAATCAAGTCGCCAGTCCAGGTTCGATGCATGAGACAGGGCGCTCAGGGCCAGTGCACTGGAATGACCCTGAGGGATGGGATGGGGTGGGAGGTGGGTTCAGGATGGGGGACACATGTATTCCCATGGTTGATTCATGTCAATGTATGGCAAAAACCACTACAATATTGTAAAGTCATGAGCCTCCAATTAAAATAAATCAATTAATCTTAAGAAAATCCAATCAAGGATCAGACGAGGACTGTGCTGTGATGTCTGGGGTCACAGAGGCCATGGACCCACTTGCTCACGACACCTCTTTTCCAAATGCAGTGACGTCTGCATGGTATACACCCCAGACTGGGCTTAGACAGCGATGGCAGCAATACTGAAAGTTGAAAGGAAGGACTCCATCGCCAGCGTGACTCCGAGGTCTGACAGCCAATGTCCACCTTGCCTGGAGTTTGGTTTGGTTTGGTTTTGGTTTTACTATAACCTGAACTGACAACCTCTGGCTCCTCTGTCTGAGGTTCACTGCTCTTGGTCAGGAACCCCCGGGAGAGAAGCTGTGTGGAGGAGGTGAGACGTGAACATTAAAGTTCCTGTGTCAAAACGTTTAGGTTCTGAAAACAAAACCCAAACCCAAGAACCACATATTGAATTTTCAACTCTAAAGGATGCAAAATGCCAAATTTGTATTATTTAATGCATGAAGCTAAAATTAATCTTCTAAAGAAACTATTGTGACTGTTGATAAATGATTCCTCTTTCACATAATGAGCTAGAACATGTTCCAGAAGGATCCAGGGCACAGACCTTCATGGACATGAACCAGAACCCTGGGCATCCCATGAACTAAAGGAGTCCAAGCATGGTATGGGGGAAGCCTTCGCCCTGGGTGCTCCTTACCTGAGCTCTTTGGGATCAAATACCAATTTCACATCGTTGACAATAGTTGGCAAGTATTTCAGCGCTGCCCCCTGCAAACCAAGAACAGAGAAGAAGGCTGGGCATCATGCAGTTTGGCAAATGTGAATACAAAATTGCAATCACTATGAAGAACCAGAGGCAGATCAAGAAGGCAACACTTTCCAGATGATGGTTAAACACAACAGAAATAGAGGGGGTAATAAAAAGCCTCTGATCCACAGAACAATGGAGATTTATTACATGGTTATCCTGACACATAATAATAACAACAGCATTAGCTAAAGCCAATATTCTCCGCTTGCTCACTGAATGCCTGAGAAGTGAAAGTTGAAAGTTAGTCGCTCAGTTGTGTCCGACTTTTTGCGACCCCCATGGACTGCAGCCGGTCAGGCTCCTCTGTCCACAGAATTCTCCAAGCAAGAGTACTGGAGTGGGTTGCCAATGAATGCCTATACTGCGCTAATAAGCTTTTATGTGATTTTCTCCTTAACTCTAAGGAAGTTATAGCAAAAGAATACCTGTGCCCTCAAGCCATCAGATGCACTGCAGCCTCACACTGTCAACAATTACAGTGACTGCCTTTGTTCCATTCCAAAAATGACTGCCTGTATATCTAGGTCTCTTGGAATCATTTTCTTCTTTAGTACCTTTATTTCCCATATTTATATTCCATATCTTCTAGGAAACCCTACTTTCAAAAAATAAATTGACGGTAATAACGATAGATTCTAATACATGCCCTGCACTATGCTGCTGCTGCTGCTTTAGCCATTAAGTCGTATCTGCCTCTATGCAACTGCATGGACTGCAGCCCGCCGGGTTCTTCTGTCCGTGGGATTTTCTAGGCAGATTGCCATTTCCTCCTCCAGGGGATCTTCTTGGCCCAGGGATTGAACCCATCTCTTCTGCGTTGGCAGGTGGATTCTTTACCACTGAGCCCCCACCTGGGAAGCCCCTGCACTGTGCTAAATCCTTATATAGTTTATCTTTAATTTCAACATAAATCCTACAGGGAGTTAGCTGTGTTGGAAGGCAAGGTAACTGACAATGGGGATGGTAATGACTTTGCCCCTGATCTCGCAGTTAGTACTGAGCTGAGCTAGAATTAAAATTTAGTTCTGTGGGGGGGCGAGGGGGGAATATATGGTGGGAAGCCAGAGCCTCAGTGCCCATCATTTATAGCTGGTTGGGGAAAAGTCCTGGAATTTTAGAGTCCTGACCCTGGCTGGGATTGCCCCCCACCCCTGCCTGTCACTCTAAAGGACTTCTTCTATCAGGCTGGGCACCCCCTTCCTGAACGAAATGGAGGGAAACTATTTTCATCCAAATACCTCCAGGGGCTGCAATAAAGCTCAGAATCTAATTGAAAAGAGCACTGGATGAACAGATAGTGCCACACCTATTACCAAAAACAGTTGTCAGCATTGTTTTCCAAAAGCAAGTAGGCACAAACCCATTTTTAAAAGAATACCCTGAGTATATATGGTCGACTAGTTTGCAGCAAAGGGACAAAGGCGCCCCCTCCTCCAGCACCAAATGAAATTCCTTCCACAGCTCACTCCCTATATAAAAACTCACTTTAAATGGAACTTAGACCCATAGATCTTCTATTCTAAAAACTATAACATGGAAGAAGATACTTGTGAATTTGGGCTAAGCAAAGATTTCTTTCGCATGACAAAAGCATAGTCCATAAAAGAAAAAAAAATTAATCAATTGTATGTCATCAAAATAAAGAATTTCTGCTCTTCAAAAGAACTTCTGCTGAGATAACAACAGATGAACCACACACTAGGAGAAAATAACTGCAAATCACACATATGATAAAGATTTATATCCACCATATACAAAGAATTCTTAAAACTCAATAATAAGAAAGCAATCTTCCACCCAAAATAGGCCAATGATTTTTTGAAGAGGCGCTGTTTACAAAGAAGATCCGTGGGTGACAAATAGGTACGTGACAAGCTGGCCACCAAGGAAATGCAAATTAAAACCACAAAGAGATCCCACTAACATCTACTAGAATCGCTAAGCCAAAATAAAATAAAACTAAAAATCTGACCATACCATGTGCTTTCTGCAGATGCTACAGGTCTGAAAGCAAACTGGATCTGCAAGTTTGAGAAAGCACTCCCCACGCAGCCCAGCAATCACACTCCTGAGAGGGGCCCCACGGAAATGCAAACTCAGGCTCACACAAAACCTTGTGTCTGAATGTGTACTGCTGCTGCTGTGAAGTCTCTTCAGTCGTGTCTGACTCTGTGCATCGACGGCCTGAATGTGTACAGTTACTTGAAATTGTCAAAAACTAGAAACAACCCAAATGTTTTCAAGAGGTGAGTCCCTACAATGGAATACTACTCAGTCATGAAAAATACCAGGATGCTATTATATCTGACACGGATGAAACTCAAGTGCATTCTGAGATGGAAGACAAGCTTAAAGCTTCAAACTGATTCCATTTTTAGAACATTCAAGAAAAGGCACAACTAGAGGGAGGGAGCACACCTCAGGGGCTTCCCGGGGATGGAGTCTGGGGAGAGCTTATCCCTAGTGAAGGACTGAAGAAGGCAGGGGGTGGGCAGAACTCTCCTGTATGACCATGTACAAACTATACCTTACATGTTTAAATGAATAAAAATATATTAACTGGAGGGACAGCCATGGAAAATGCCTGAGAGATTCTTGGACCTTTTAACACTGGTGTCCAAGAGTTAAGCGGTCAGATTCAAATAACTTCAAAGATGAGTTCAGGTTTCCTCTGGTATCACCTGTGAATTTTCTGTAATTGCCAGACACTTCTCTAGGAGCTTGCCTCTCCTGGCAATAAGCCCTCAGCACGGCCAAACGAGAGAGGTCTTCCACCAATGCCTTTCACAGATGAGAAAGTGAAGCCGTTTGCCAGATTGTGGAGCCAGTCTATCCACCTCCAGGGTAAGAGTGAAACCACCCCACAAAAGCTTCCACGCTCCACAGTCAAGATGCTCAAGGCTGGGGAACCCAAGTTTACCTGTCAGTCTGCACTACAGGGCTTCCCTGGTGGCTCAGTGGACAAGAATCCACCTGCCAATGCAGGAGACACAGGCTCAGTCTTTGGTCCGGGAAGATCCCACGTGTCTCAGAGCCACTAAGCCTGTGCACCACAGCTACTGAGCCTGTTTTAGAGCCTGGGAGTTGCAACTTCTGAGCCCATGAGCTCCAACTGCTGAAGTCCGTGTGCCTTAGAGCCTGTGCTCTGTAACAAGAGAAGCCACTGCAATGAGAAGCCTGCACACGGCACTTAAAGAGAAGCCCCCACAAGCAGCAATAAGAGAAAGCCCACGCGCAGCAACACCCAGGACAGCCAAAAATAAAATACAAATACATAAATAATTTGTAAAAAAAAAAGTCTGCACAACAGACTTATTGGTGCCTTTTCCCCCAGCGGTAACCCCGTCCTTCAATGCTGGCCAGGTCAAAGAATCCCAACTCCCCGCTCCGAGAGGCAACTTCTGAAAAGAACCTTAAATGGAAACAATTTCATTCCTGTTTCCGAAGTTCGGCTTCAACTACCTCGGAGTTGCTTTGAAAAACTGAAAGATATTTATTGTGACATTTAATAATAAACGTTTGCACCGCTGAGCGCTCAGGCCTGAAACTGTCTTGTCTAGTTTGTGAGGGTCCCCGGGGGGAGAGGACCCATCAGCACCACTCTTTTCATCCTGAACCCCACAAAGCAGCATCTGCCTTCAGCAGGTGATAAATACCAGCTCACGAGGACCGACAGACAGCGGCAAACAAGGCTGGCCTTCGTGGTCCACCCCCGGCTGCCCAGGGCTCCCAGGCTCTGCCACCTGACATCACCGCGACGCCCACAGAGGGAGGGCTGGACCCGCTACGACCCCCAAAGGCTGGTTAACAGGGCATCCTTCCGGCTGATCTGGATCCCAGGGACGTCACGTCTCAGTTCGTGAGGATGACAGAGATCAGAGAAGAACACAAACCCACATGGGTCCAGGAGAACACAACAAGGATGGGCAGATGAAACGATGTGAAGGCAGGGGGTGTCTCCTCCACACCCCATCTCCAGCTCCCCATCTCTGGTGGTCCTGGGCTCCACGCCACCCTTCGCTTTGCCGTGGTGACCACTTCAGCCTCTCTCGTCTCTCCTCCAGCCCAGGATCCCAGCCCCTCCCCGCTCAGCTCACCTCCGCCTTCAGGGGAAACCAAAACCCTCAGGAGAAAATGGGACGGGCAGCCCTGCCCACCACTCAAGCCGAAACAAGTCTACACGGACGCCCGGCCTCTGTCCATGCTTCCAGGTGAAGGGAGGCAGCACCCGGCCCCACGGAGGGGACCCCCCGCCCCACCGTCTGCTCAAGGGCCGCCTACGTTTCCCACCCGGCACTCTCCAGGGGGCCCAGATCTCACCCCAGCGGCCCCTTCCTGTCACACGTGTGCGCACCCTGAAACCACCCAGAGCCCCACGCCCCGCACCTCCCTGCCCTGTACAGACGGTTCCCAAGCTGAGGGCTCAGTTCTGCCGCCCCGCAGCTGCCCCGCAGGCTCCCTGCACCCGCCCTCAGCCGCCACCCCACCTCCATTCCTGCCCGGGCCCCGGGGACACCAGGTCTGGCCCCAGGTGACTTCCCGTGACACCGCTGTGACCCCTCACCTCCCAGGGCAGCCACCTTCCTCTGTCCCCTGCCCCTCCCTTAAAGGTGGGTGTCCTAGCTGTCCTATTCTAGAGTGTTCGCCTTTGTCCACATACCCCCAGGGAGGACCCCCTCCATCCAGCTTGACTCCTAGTGTCTGTCTCTGGGGTCAGCTCTCTCCTGAGCACCACACATACACACACACACACACACACACACATACACACACCCAGCAGCTGGGTTCAGGGCAGCCTCACAGAAGCAGCAAACCCCCTGCCTCAGATGAGACCCCACCCCATGCCCTGGTGCTCCAGGCTCAGAGCACTGCACCCTGAAACCCCCAGATCACAGCCTCCTACTCTGTCTTCCCTAAAACCCACTTTGGACCAATCACAGAGCCTGGCAGATCCTCCTGATCCCACACACCTTGCCTTTACTGCTTTCTCCATTCTTAGAGCTCCCACCCTGGTCCAGGCCACTTCTGTGTCCCTCTGTCAGGAAGCCACCCCCTCCCAAGGGAGCTCCCGCCGGCACTCTGAGCCCCTCAAGGTCACGGCCCATTCGCAGCTGGAGCCGCTTTCCTAAGAGGCAAGTCTAACTGACATCTGAGGGCGGTACTGTCCTGCTCCTGACTGCCCAGCAGCCTCCGAGGCCCTGGCCCCACTTCCTCCCCAGCTCTCCCGGTCGGCGGCCTCCAACTCCACCAGCAGGACCCTCTCCAACCATGTGGAGCCTCTCGCAGTCTCCCCCCTGTCCTGGGCCCCTCTGCTAACTCCGAAGCTGTGTCCATGCCGTTGCCTCTTCCTGGGCCACTGTTCCCATCCCTCCTGTCCTTGCCCCCAAACAGAGTTACCTTGGTGACTTCTCAGTCCTCAGCTTAGCCATCGTTCTCTCCAAGGCACACAGATTCCAGGTTAGGCATCCCAAGTGTCTGTCTCCCCCAGACCAGGGCCCCACAGCTGTGGTCTGCCCAAGGACCCTGGACACAGTAGAACCCCCAGGACTCACTCACTGACAGCTGTTTAGTTGCTTAGCCGTGTCCGACTCTTTGCGACCCCATGGACTGTAGTCCCCCAGGCTCCTCTGTCCGTGGGATTCTCCAGGCAAGAATACTGGAGTGGGTTGCCATTTCCTTCTCCAGGGCATCTTCCTGACCGAGGGGTCAAACCCGCATCTCTTGGATCTTCTGCTTTGGCAGGCAGATCCTTTATGGCTAAGCCACCAGGGAGGCTCCACTGACTGACAGACCTTTGCACAACAGCACCTTCATCTTCAAGACTCTCTCCCTCCCTGCTTTCCATGCACAGAAATGGGCCATATCAGCTGATACACGAAATGTATCCCCTCCAGGCTGACCAGCTGCCAGAAGAGGCAGAGCGAACCCTGAGGTTCCCCTACCCACCCCGGGCAGCCTAGGTCTCCTGAAAAAGCACGTGCCATCGCCCACTCTCGCTAAGGGCCCAGCCAGTTTGTTTGGCCCAGTTCTAATATTGGTTCTTTGATGAGATCTCTAAGTGTTTGGGTTTCTGCTTGCGCCTGCAGAAAAAGGCTCTGGGCTCCTTGGTGGAGTCCAGCTGCTCCACTGAATTCAGGTCTCTTTCAAGTGCATGGGGCTGCCGCTTCAAGAGCCCCTTGAGATGTGAGCTCCGGGCAGACAAGGCGGGGCTCCTGCCTGTGATGGAGGCGGCTGGGAGGAATCTCACCTGCAGAAGACACCTCCAGAAACGGAAGTCCCCAGTGCAGACAGGACAGGGAGGCAGGCGGCCGACACCCAGGAGCCGGGGCCCCACCCTGGACAAGCACGCCGGCTCCGAGCCAAGCTGTTGCCTGCGCCTTGTAGTGTGTGGACTCAGGAAGAGGGCTTTCCAGATACCTCCCAGTGGGAAAGGATGCAGCCTAACAGTGGTTAACGGGGCAGCCTCCAAAGACGGTCAGGAGGGTGGAGGGTCCCCACAGAGATGATGGGACACCCCCAACTCATCACAAGTGCTCACAGATGACAGCCAGGGCCACCCCTGGGTGAGGAGACCAGAGAGCATGCAGCTGTGTGCAAATGTGAACACACAAACCTTCATGGGGCCTTCCCTGGCCTTCCAAGGCAGGGCGTGTGGGTTCAATCCCTAGTTGGGGGAGCTAAAACCCACACATGCCTCAGGACGTAAAAAACCAAAACATAAAACAGAAGCAACAGTCTAACAAACTCAATAAAGACTCAAAAAATGGTCGGCATGAAAAAAAAAAAAAAAAAACTTCTTCAACGTGCAAAACTCTCCATTCAGTGAAAACCTTTATAAAGTCCTGATTAAAGTGGTAAATAATGTGTAGAATCATTTGCCAACTCTCAGAGACAGGAAGGATAATAGGAATACAGAGCACTGGGGAGGTCTGTTTTCTGCTATTATTTTCTTTACATTGCTTTTGGTAAATCGGTTTCTTTTTTAAACAAAGTCTTGCTCAGAATGTGCAAGGCTGTTTTGAATGGGAGGGGAGAGGCCGGGACCCCACCCAGGCCCTGGCAAGGTTCCCTGTGGGCCATCGGAGGGGCAGCCTCAGTTCCCTGAGGCTGAGGGGCAGGGAGGGGACGGGGCCTCTGGGACGTGCCCAAGACACAGGGCTGAGCTTGGAGGAGGGTCTCTTCCTCTGTGCCCTCTGAGGGCGTGAGCTGGGGACCACATAACCTGGGCGAACACACCCCTGGGATGGGGTCTAAGCAGGAACAGAGACCAGCACAAGAGGAAAGTAGACGAACTCACTGTCTTCAGCTTTGTGTATTCGTCTCCTGCTTTTTAAGTCGTCAATGAACTTATCCATGTTTGCTTTCTAAGGAAGTTTATTCCTTCAGATTTGACTTTAAATGTACCTAAATTAAGGAAATGGCAGCTTAAGTCCTGGCTGGCATTTCTCTTTGAACTTGGGAAGGCTTTGATCTGTCCACGTGAGGAGGGACTCTAATTCTAAATGTATTTGGGCCTCAAACACAAGTGAAAAAAAATGACCCACTGACACACTGAGAGCACACACTTGAATTGCCTGCACACTTGGGCACATAAAGGCTTTAGGTAAAACTGTGAATTACCACCAAAACCTACAATAGGGCTCCCCGCACCACTGAGCAGGGACTGAAAGGCTGCAAGACACAGAGACAAGAAACAAAACTGGGGCCAGTGGCAAAGCTATTTCTACTTCTGTTAGGGGAAGCACGCTGACTGAAACCTCCACCCTGGCCAGGCACCATGGTCACCATTTCCATGAGTTGTCTTATGACAGGAGGTCCTGGTAAGGAACACGGAACTAATAAGCCACCACCGACTGGAAGAGTTCAGGAAAGGTCAAAAGGAGACACCACATGTCCGACCACCTCCCAGAATCCTTCTCTCTGGCATCCATCTTGGCTGGACATGGCGGGTGCCACCAGGAAGGACTCTGAGTCAGAATGACTGGCTAAGGACAACCCAGAAACTAATCCCATCACCATAAAAGCGGAGACTGCGAGCCACATGGCAGAGCAGTTCTCCTGGGTTCCCTTACCCTGTTGCTATCCACCCAGGCGCCTTTTCCCAATAAAATCTCTTGCCTTGTCAGCACATTTGTCTCCTCAGACATTTCATTTCCGAGTGTTAGACAAGAGCCCAGTTTCAGGCCCTGGAAGGGGTCCCTCTTCCTGCAACTCGTGCATTTAAAAGACAAGCAAGTTGCTGAGTGTCCCTCTTAATATTAGCATCCTCACTTAACATTCAGGCAATCAAGAACTTATGGTATCCACAGACTTACCCTATGATCCAGGAATCCCACTCCTGGGCATTTATACAGATAAAAAACTCTAACCCAAAAAGATACAGGCACACTACTGTTCACAGCAGCACTATCCATAATAGCCAAGGCATAAGCAACCTAGACGTCCGTTGCCAGATGAACGCATAAAGAGGATGTGGTGTATATACACAGTGGAATTCTGCTCATCAGTAAGAAAATGAAATAATGCCATTTGCAGCAACATGGATGGATCTGGAGATGGTCACATCAACTGAAGTAAGTCAAACACAGAAGGTCAAGTGTCATATGCTGTCATTTATGTGTGGAATCTAAAACAAAATGATATAAAAGAAAGTGAAAAGCGTTCGTCACTCAGTCGCATCCAACTCTTTGTGACCCCACGGACTGTAGCCCACCAGGCTCCTCTGACCGGGGGATTTTCTAGGCAAGAATACTGGAGTGGGTTGCCATTCCCTTCTCCAGGGGCTCTTTCTGACCCAGGGATTGAAGCCGGTCTCCTGCCTTGCAGGCAGATTCTTTACCACTTGAGCCACTAGGGAAGCCTGATACAGAAGAACTTACTACAAAACAAAAATAGACTCATAGAAAGCAAATGTGTAGTTACCAAAGAGGATTAGGGAGGAGTCATTTAGGAGTTTGGAACTAGCACACTACCCTGTATAAAACAGATCAACAATAAGGGCTTTATAGCACAAGGAACTATACTCAGTATCTTATAATAACCTACATGGAAAAGAATCTGAAAAAGAATATACATGCATATATAGGCGTGTGTGTGTGTGTAACAGAACCCCTATGCTGTACACTTGAAACTAACACAACATTGTAAATGAACTATACAGCTTAAAAGAGAGAGAGAGAATCATCTCTGAGAAGGGTAACAATAAAGTATAATTTAAAGTTAAAAAAAAAACTCATGATATCATAACTCTGAGGAAGCAAAGTGTGGTCAGAACTGAATTAAATGGACAGAAAACACACTGAAACCAAAGTCGTAGAGACAAAGAAATGAAACACATAGAAGAACTATTAAATGGCAGGAAATGCTCTAAGTTTGCTAATTGCCGGAACACTTCAGGTTAAAGAAATTACATTTTATACTCTTCTCTAAGCAAATTTAATTGTCATGCATCTCATGAGAATGCCAACTTAATCCAAACTGTAAAACAAAACAAAAAAAACATATTTTCTATCTAGTATTGGTTTAATGTTGTAAGTGTCTCTCTGTCTAAAAATATTACTACTGATGAAGATTAATAGACACTATTTTAGGGTAAAGTTCAGGCTACATTATTCAGTATAATTATTTTAATTAAACCCATTAGCATATCTTTATATAAGATTACAAGAGCTATGGGTGATACAAAATAAGTTTTTCTTGAATAATGTATGAAGCAATTATTAATTTACATATTTCTCCAGAATATGCATAAAAATGATTCCATTTGGAGGTTTGAAGTTAAAATATATACGGTCCACAAATTCTCCTTTCAGACTTCAACGTTCCATCTTTGGAAGATGTGGGACATGGCCAAAGAGGCTCAGAAGAACCAGGCTCATAAGCAGTTAGCAAACTTTGAGCGTTTCCTGTCGTTTCATGGTTCTTTTAGCCGTTTCATTTCTTTCTCTCTAGGACTTTGGTTTCAGTGTTTTCTGTCCATTTGATTCAGTTCTGACCACACTTTCCTTCCTCAGGGTTGTGAAACCATGAGTTTTGCTGTTTTTTTTAACTTTCCTGATACAGATAAGTGTAGTAAGACCAGTTCAGCCAAGAGGTGCCCCTGGACCAGAGCTTGCATCTTTCATAAGGAATAAATTAAACAGAGCAGATGACTGGACATGATGGCTTCATGCAGTTAAATGATGGAAACACGTTGGAGAGATTCCAGAATGTGACAGTCTGAGCCACAGTTAGACACATAAGAATCCAGAACAAAACGAAAGACAATGCTTCTGTTCCTTACACCGCATTCAATCAAGACTACCTACATCTTCTGTGTCTTAACTCAAAAAATACCTCTTCTCTTTGTAACCAAGCTTCCTTGAAGCAGACTCTGGTCTTTCAAATAGCATTCCCCATCTCAAACGCCAACGCGTCAGTTCATGCAATCCTGAATGACAAGTGAGCAGTCAGAGGAAATCACTAGAGGAGTGATTCATGGAGCAGTTTCAGGTTTCACTATCACAAAGTCCAAACCAAAAAGTTAACAAGGAAAGCATTCTTCAGTGAACCTAATGCAAGCTCCTACTCTTAAAAATCTATTTGTTATGGCCAATAGGCATGAAATGGTGGTCAACATCACTAACCATTAGTGCAAATTAGCCTCAGTGAGATGTTACTTCACATCCATAAAGATGGCTACTATCAAAAAACCAAAAATAGCAGGTGTGGGCAAACACACTGAAGCCCTTGTGCACTGTTGATGGGAAGGGGAATGGTATAGCCATTAAGGAAAACAGTATGCTGCTGCTGCTGCTAAGTCCCTTGAGTTGTGTCCAACTCTGTGTGACCTCATAGACGGCAGCCCACCAGGCTCCCCCGTCCCTGGGATTCTCCAGGCAAGAACACTGGAGTAGGTTGCCATTTCCTTCTCCAATGCATGAAAGTGAAAAGTGAAAGTGAAGTCGCTCAGTCCTGTCTGACTCTTAGCGACGCCATGGACTGCAGCCTACCAGGCTCCTCCATCCATGGGATTTTCCAGGCAAGAGTACTGGAGTGGGGTGCCATTGCCTTCTCCAAGGAAAACAGTATGGAGGCTCTCAAAAAATTAAAACTAGAGCTACCATATTGTTGTTGTTCAGATGCTAAGTCATGTCCAATTCCTCGAGACCCCATGGACTGCAGCATACCAAGCTTCCCTGTCCTTCACTATCTCCCAGAGTTTGCTCAAACTCATGTCCATTGAGTCGGTGATGCCATCCAACCATCTCATGCTCTGTTGCCCACTTCTCCTCCTGCCCTCAATATTCCCCAGCATCAAGGTTTTTTCCAATGAGTCGGCTCTTCATATCAGGTGGCCAAAGTATTGGAGCTTCAGCTTCAGCATTAGCCCTTCCCAGTGAACATTTGGGGTTGATTTCCTTTAGAATTGACTGGTTTGATCTCCTTGCACATCTTTAGAGACATCACTTTACCCACAAAGGTCCATATAGTCAAAGTTATGGTTTCTCCAGTAATCATGTACAGATGTGAAAGTTGGACCATAAAGAAGACTGGGCACCTAAGAACTGCTGCTTTCAAACTGTGGTATTGGAGAAGACTCTTGAGAACTACCATATGATCCAACAATCCCATCTTGGGTGTTTATTCAAAAGAAATGGAAGCAGAGTATGAACGATACATAGACACATCTCTACTCACTGCAGCCTTATACACAACTGCCAAGAGGTGGAAGCAATGCAAACATCCATCCACAGATGAATGAATAAAGAAAACATGTTGATACACACCATGAAACGTTAAGTCAGTCTCAAAAACAAAGGTGATTCTGATGCACGCTACTAGACAGATGAACTTGAGGGACATTATGCTAAGTGAAATAAGCCAGTACAAAAGGTCAAGGGCTGTATGATTCCACTTATATCTAAAGCAAACTCACAGGAACCAAAAGCAGGATTGTTGTGGCCAGGGGCAGGGGCTGGGGAGTGGTTTCTAATGGGGACAGAGTTTAAAGTATTGCAAGATGAAAACCTTATAGAGATCTAGTGAATATAACTACACCATTGAACTGTACACTTAAAAAACTATCGATGGTAAATTGCATGTTACCTTGCTTTTATTAGAATTAAAATGAAACAGATAAAGAACGTGTTATGCCTCCCCTGGAGAACATCCACAGTGAGGAAAGGTCTCACCGTGCTTCTCACAGGTCATTTTCACTGGGCAGGTCCACTTTTACGACCCCTGGCTCCAGCCCATCAAATGTCAGGTAATCTTACACAGCACACACACACACATACACGGACAGACTCACTGTCACAATTGAACGATGTCTCTGACTTTCCCAAACAGCCCCTGGTTAAGCACCACCAGGTTAGACAGGAGCCTCCCTCCTGTGTGACTGCCTCACAAACGGTCCCCAGAGGGCAGAAGCCCTCAGTCCTTCGGTCAGTCGGGCCTCTGGAGGGAGGAGCTAGCCCCCTCTGCACTACACAAGGATGCGCCCGTGGATGGAGACCGTGGGGAAGCAGGGGTCATGTGCTCCGTCCTGTCTCCCTCCTGTCAGTGGTTAAGACTCACTCCTGGAGAGACCTCCTACACCTGTTTCATCCTGGTTCCCCTATTCTGGGCACTCAGGGTCCCAGGAGAGTTTGGTCAAGGATGGAAGGAACCGGAAGATGACAAAGGGCCAGGGAGCCGCCCTGACTCAGGGAGTGAGGCCAGGCTGAGACACTCAGCAGAGCACAGGGGTCCCCGGAGCTGGGACCCAGTGGCAGGACCACATAGCACTAAGTACACAGCAAGAGAAAGAGAAGGGGACCCATTAGCACCTTCCAGAACAAAGCCTGCTTCTTTGGAGTCACTGTGCTCTCCTCAGCCTTCTAAAACCCATTTGCTAGGAACTGACTCATGCAAAACAGAGGAGTCTTACCGGAATCTCGGCAAGAACAAATCCGAATTAAATTATGAACTTCTTTTTTTTTCACTTTTTACCAGCATAGCCATACAGTGAGGAGGCCCAGCAAGAAGGGGGCAATCCTTTGAACAGGCCTCCGCTGCCTCCAAATTGGTGAAAATTGGTTACCTGTCTAGACAGTTTCCAGGAAGCAAAGCATGCCTTTCAAATGATGGCAATTCCCTGAAACACACTTGAAATTCAGAGAGGAAAATGGTCTGTTCAGAGCATCTTAAGGGCCGGCACCACAGTGAGGCAGTTTGGAAAACAGCGACTGAAGGACACGACATATCACCTTTGTGTTCTACTCATGCACTGAAAACTCTCACAACGGAGACTTGGAGGAACATAAGCGGGTGGGCCAAGGGGCCCCGCAGAGAAGGCAGGATGCAGGAGGGAGCCTGCCTCTCTCTGCCCTCCCAGCACCTCCCACTGCTCCCAAGCCCCAGCCTACCCCAACTACTCCCAGAAAAACCATTAGAGATGATGGTCAAGGCTATGGAGACACTCAGCATCAGACACAGCCAAACAGGTAAAGAAAGTCCTCTCGTGGAAAGAGAGGAAACCGTGAAACAAACAAGGGCCCGACACTCAGAGCCAGGCCCTCCCTCCCACTCCCGCCCTAAGCCCACGCCCTGCACACACTGGCTGCCCTGTACCCAAGGCACAAACCAGCCCGTAGTGGGTGGAACTATGTCCCCTCCTCAACAAAGCATGTCCCACTGCTAACCTCAGGGACCACAGAAGCAAACGTACTTAGAAATAGGGACTCGGCAGCTGAAATCAAATTAAGATGAGCGCACACTAGATCAGGGTTGTTTATTTATTCACTGGGCTTCTCAGGTGGCTCAGCAGTTAAGAACCCTCTTGCCAATGTAGGAGACATGGCTTCGATCACTGGGTCAGGAAGATCCCCTGAAGAAGGAAATGGCAACCCAGTCCAGTATTCTTGCCTGCAGAATCCCACAGACAGAGGAGCCTGGTGGGCTACAGTCCATAGGGCCGCAGAGAGTCAGACATGACTTAGCAACTATACCACCACAAGCTGGAGGAGAAGAGAGAAGACCCTCAGAGTCTTCAGAGAGAAGGTGGCCCTGCAGACGCTTCCAGAAGCATGAGAGAACACATTTCTGAAGCTTTAAGCCATCCAGACTGCACTCATTTCTTAAGGCAGTCCTGGGAAATGAACGCACCTCCCATCCCAGGACCAAAGGAAAAGACTTCTCCCGCTCCCTCTAGTGAAAGACGAAAGTGAACTTTTATTTTCCATCTGTCTCCAACCAACAGTTTTGCAAAATAAAATTAAGATGATTTTCCAGTAAACCAAAATGCCACTTGGATGACATAGCAATGTCCATTACTGCAGACGTCTGTCAGCATTTACTGTCAATGCTCCTGCTGATCACACTCGGAGGAATAAACCATGCACAGCAAGGGTCTGAGACCACCTGCTTTGAGTGACACAAAGAGCAGCAGGTCCAAGCACCCACACCCCCCCAGCAGGGGGAGGGACAGGCCTTGATCAGGGGTGACACCCCCGACAATCCAGAGCCGAGAGACACACCATAGCTGCATCCCGCAGTCTGCTCCTTTTATCCCAAAGTTGGCCCCTGAACCCCGAGGTAGGGCAGTATTGATTTCTCTTGGTTTCTCCCAGAGGGTGAATCTTGTGAGAATGAAATGGGAACCTGCAGGGAAGAGGTCTGATGCACGGCCATGCTCAATCATTTCCTAGAAGACAGGGTTCAAGTCTTCTTGGCCCAGGGGCCCTCCCATGTCACAGGTTCCACGATTTAGGAGGCTGTAAATAATGCTGATGTTGCCATCTTTGATTAGGAATCCTGGGTTTTGACAGGAAGCCCTCCTGGAAAAATATATCTGTTGTGATTTCTAACTTCTCAAGATTGATTTGCTGTCCCGTGACTCT
The DNA here is from genome assembly GCF_055505025.1 of Bos grunniens. Classification (NCBI taxonomy): domain Eukaryota; kingdom Metazoa; phylum Chordata; class Mammalia; order Artiodactyla; family Bovidae; genus Bos; species Bos grunniens. The sequence continues at coordinate 46,294,844 of NC_141190.1, read as the reverse complement.
GACCTCACGTGTCCTCCTCTTCGTTCCGGACACCCCCTCTCCTGCTCAGGGAAAAACGCTGCGTGAACTTGAACCCCTTGGGCCTCGAATCTCAGTGAAGATCCTAGATGTCCAAAAACATCAAAGACGGCCCTGCATTTGCCCTAGAGAGAAAGGTTTCACAAAAAGAAGGAGGGGGCACGTTTCCACATCAACTTGCATATGTAATTCAGTTCATACAAGAAAAAGAAATGCCCATTCCTCAAGGAATTAAAGAGAATTATCGTATGACCCAGCAGTCCACGCTCAACTCTCTCTCTGAAGAACAAAAACAGGTGTTACAAGAAAACCTTGTAGCAGACTGTTCATAGTAGTAGGACTCACAATACTCAAAAAGTGAGAACTAATGTCCATCAACTGATGAATGGATATAGTCTATTCATAACATAGAAATATGATTCTGCCATAAAACTGAAGGAAGTACTGAGACAGGCTACAACACAGATGAACCTTGAAAATATACTAAGAGGCCAAGAGACAAACAGATGTGGAAAACAAACATATGGACACCAAGGTAGGGGAAAGAGGGCTGGGATGAACTGCGAGATTGCAATTGACATGTATACACTATTGATATTAATACTATGGATAAAATAGGTCCATACAGTAAAGGCTATGGTCTTTCCAGTTGTGAGAGTTGGATCATAAAGAAGGCAGCAACACCGAAGAACTGATGCTTTCAAACTATGGTGCTGGAGAAGACTCTTGAGAGTCCCTTGGACTATAGGGAGATTAAACCAGTCAATCTTAAAGGAAATCAACCCTTAATACCCTTTGGAAGGACTGATGCTGAAGCTAAAGCTTCAACAGTTTGGCCACCTCATGCAAACAGTCAACTCACTGGAAAAGACCCTGATGCTGGGAAAGACTGAAGGCAGGAGGAGGGGAAGGCAACAAAGGATGAGATGGTTGGCTGGCATCACCAATGCAATGGCATGAACTTGGGCAAAACTCCAGGAGATGGTGAGGGACAGGGAGGCCTGGCATGCTGCCAGGGGTAGCGAAGAGTCGGACACGACTTGGTGACTGAACAACCGTAACAATAACATACATAACTAATGAAAATCTACTGCAGAGCATAGGGAACCCTACTCAGTGCTTTGTGGTGACCTACACTGGAAGGAAATCCAAAAAAAGGGGGATATATGTATATGTATAGCTGATTCACTTTGCTGTACAGCAGAAACTAACACGTTACTGCAGTTAAAATTATACCCCAACACTAACTAAAATCCAATAAAAAATTTAATAAAGAAGCCAGACCTAAGAGGCCACACACTTCACTGTGTCACCTACACGACCTACCCAAAATAGGCACATTCTTAGAGAAAGCAGATGAGAGATGGCCAGGGGCTGAGGGAGGGGGGACAGGGAGTGATCCTCACAGGTTTCCTTCTGGGTGGTGAAAATGCACGGGAACCAGATAGCGGTGACGGGCTCACAGTATCATGAGTGTACTAAGGGGTCGCCTTTAAATGGCTAAGATGGTAAATTTTACCTATGTACATTTCACCACCAGAAAACTAATTGAAAAAAAAAAAAAAACAGAATGTGCTGTTCCCTACCCCACCCCCACCGACTGTAAATGGCACACAGGACCGCCCTTTCTTTACTTAGTGATTCAGAGGCACTGTCTGTCCCTCGAGCTGTAACACGGGGGACTGACCCTCATGACGGTTTCCAGCCAAAACAGACCAGCACTCTGGAAACAGCAGAGTGCCTCAAACTTCCTCTAAAATGAGGCATGAAATTAGTCACCGCAATGATGATTCCAATGTCACTGCCTGGTTCACCGGGAAAGCCACGTCTCGCCTGGAGCAAGCCACCATCAGCGCTTTAATTAAAGCAAAATGCGAGACAATCCGCTAAAGCATAAGTCCACGGAAACCAGAAAGGAGAGGCATGCAGACTTCCCAACACCGACCATTGTCCTGAAATGTCACCCCGGAGACCCCTTCTACAGACTCTTCCATAGCTGCATCTCGGCAACCAGTGACGAGGCAGGTCAGAGGATTTAAACCACGTGCACAAATTAAGAACTCTGTAAAAATGTACTCAGAGGCAGAGAAAGGGGAATTTTTATCAATGCTGTCCAAAAAAGAAAAGCTCGGGGCTGGGTAATTAAAAATATTTCCGCAGGTCAGTCTCTTCTTCTCCAAAGGAAAAGTTGGTCGGGAAGACTAACTATGGCTATTCCAGACACCAGCTCGGGGCGACGTCTCTCCTGGAGACCCGAGTGCCCGGTCCCCTGCTCGCCCGCCCACCCCTTACCCCACGGCCACCTTGGCCTCTCAGCCAACCATCCCCGTGGTCTGGAAAGGCAGGGCCGGCCCAGAGCCAGGACACAGGCAGCGGCCTCCCCTGGCCGGGGATTACTCTCCTAGAATCTTCCGTGCAGGCCGCCTGACTCCTCAGTTATCCCGAGGTTCCCCAGAACCGGAAGAGGTTCCCCAGAACCGGAAGAGGTTCCCCAGAACCGGAAGAGGTTCCCCAGAACCGGAAGAGGTTCCCCAGAACCGGAAGAGGTTCCCCAGAACCGGAAGCATGCTGCCATGGCGGGTAGACAGAGGAATGGAAGGAAATACAGTGGGTGCACCGAGGACGTGAAAGCAGAAAAGGAGGGGGGCTGAGACCAACCAGCAAGGAGGGGGATGGCTGAGGAAGCCGTGGGTCCATTTGTCCTTCTGTCTGCATGGAAGAGGGGGACGGCGAGGAGCTTGTGGGCCTGCTCCAGGAACACAGGGGCTCAGAAGGGACGGGGCCCCAGGACAGGGCTCCATGGGCCCAGAGGAACAGGCACGGGAGGAGGAAGTCACAGAGAGAACAAAGCGGGTGGAGCCCCGAGGACAAAGGAAACCTCAGCAGTGTTGTTTCCAGGAGAAGAGGGTCAAGGGCCTGGATCATGCTCTGGCCACCTCGACAAGATCCCTTCCCCTGGACGGCAGGTGAATCGGGGTGAGGAGGAGGCTAGGAGGTCAAAACCAAGCTCAGGAAACTCATCGGTACTTGCAGTTACAGGGGTGAGTCAACAAGGGATGTTATAGCATCCATGGACCAAGTGACTTCCAGAAGCCCCAGACCAAGGTGTCAGCAGGTGGGCACCCCCTTGGCTTGTAGACAACTTCCTCCTCCCTGTGGGTTTCCTATGTGTCCGTGACTTTTTTTTTTTTAAGATTTTTTTTTTTTTTTTTTTTTTTGATGTGGACCATTTGTAAAGTCTACTGAATTTGTTACAGTACTGCTTCTGTTTTACGTTTCGTATTCTGGCCCCGAGGCATCTGGGATCTTAACTCCCCAAGCCACACACCCCAACATTGGAAGGCGAAGTCTCAACCACTGGACCACCGGGGAAGTCCCGGTCCATGTCGATTCCCTCCTCTCACAAGGGCATACGGGAACAGGGCCACCCTAACTACCTCACTTCCCCTTAATTGCCTCCCTAAAAGCTCTGTCTCCAAATACAGTCATACTCGGAAGGACTCAGAACAGAGCTTCCAGTATGGATTTGCTGGCTGCACAATTCAGCCCAAACGTACTGTTACCTCTTCTCCCTTCTTTGTGCAAATGTACTTGTTTATTCATAAAAAGATGCTTTTTCCTCTACTTAATGGCATTCTCATTGTTATAAGTTGTTCAGCATAGAGCACAGACAAAACCTCTTTTGAAAGAAAGTGGGGAAAGCTCAAAATCTGCCAACAAATGCATTCTTTCAGAAGTACCTTCTCCAACCACCCCCACCCCAGCCACAGAGCATACAAGCTCCCATCAGGACCACACACAGATCCCTGGTGCCCTGGCCTCTGACAACAGCACCTCGCAGGTCCCTGGGGAATCAGTCCTGGCGATTAGAGCCCACGGGTTATGAAACAGCGTCTTGAGGCCAGAGACTGTGCTTCTGTTCATGACTGAATTCACCACAAGGCACCCAGCATCTGGCACCCGGGAGAGGTTGGGGCACACTGGTGATCATGGTGGGGTGGGGTGGGGGAGGTTCTGTCTAGTTCCTGCTGGCTGCTGGACAAGATGGAGAACAAAGTCCAGAGCAGGCTGCTGCCCGGCTGATGTTCTCGAGAGCAACACCGTCCCCACCCAGGAGCAGACGTCATCTGGATGTCAAGACCTGAAGAGCTGGCCGGGGGGCTGTGATGACACACAGCAGGCGCACACGACAGAAGGGCAGACCAAGAAAGACGGCCCCTCTGCACACAGGGCCCTTCCTCCCACTGGGTCTGCTCACCAGCCCTCCCCTGCCCTCCACGCCAGCTCAGGAGCCCCCACATACTGGGACTAGTGAAGTCGCTCAGTCGTATCCGACTCTGCAACCCCATGGACTGTAGCCTACCAGGCTCCTCCATCCATGGGATCCTCCAGGCAAGAGTACTGGAGTGGGTCGCCACTTTTCCTTCTCCAGGGGATATTCCCGAGCCAGAGATCAAACCCAGGTCTCCCACATTGCAGGCAGATGCTTTACCCTCTGAGCCACCTGCCTGTGTCCAGTTCCACCTTCTGCTGTGCCCAGGCCACCTCCCAACAAGTGGGCTGGAAAGTTCTCCCTCCTGCCCACTCCGCCATCTGCACCCGCTTTGCTCAGGGCCTCCTCCACCAGGTTGAGGCACCCATAGCCCTGCAGTGCTCCCCAAAAGATGCCGATTGGGGGCTTTTCCCAGGAGAGCAGGGAGATGGTGCCCGTGTTCTTTATAGCCCAGCAGAGCCTGAAGAGCTCTCCGTAGATACAGCTTCCGCCACTGCAGACACCCAGTAGGTGGGCCAGCCTGGCTCAGTCCCTTCTCTGCTGAGCACCTTCAGGGACCTGGAACTCCAAGATGCCCAAGTCCCAGCTTCTTTCCCAAACACACGAGACAGCCACAGCCTGGCCACTCCCCGAAGACTTATCTATCCCCCAGCCACGTTCCAGCCACATTTCTCTCCTTCCAGATTCCAGAGAAAGCCAGGTGGTCCCCCATCTGCCCCTTGGCATCTACCACCCCCTGCTCCCTGACTCACTCCCTGAGCCCCTGACCAGGCAGCTGAAATGACCCAGCACTGGGCATTCAGTCTTTCTTCAGCTAAACACACAGATACGACCCAACACCAAGACCAGGGCGAGTGGGTCCATGACCCGCTGTGAATGCCATCGATTTGTCCACCTGGCCAGGCTATAGCACCTGGCTGTCAATCAATCCAGGTGTCGCATGAAGGAAATGTGCAGACGTGATGATTAACTCCCATGAGGTGACTACGCAAAGGAGACCATTCTGGGTAAGCTGGGTGAGCTGGACCCAAAAAGCTGAAAGATGTGAAGAACAGAACTGGGGCTTCCCAGAAGAAGGGAGATGTCGCCGTGAGGACCACAGCGTCAGCTCATGTCCCAGAGTTTCCAGCCCACCCTACAGACTTCAGGCTTGGCTAGGCGACCCCACGGTCATGTAAGCCAATTCCTCGTAATTCACAAATATATTAATATACCCTACTGGGACTTCCCTGTGGTCCAGTGGTTAGGAGTCGGCTTGCCAATGCAGGGGACATAGGTTGGATCCTTGGTCTGGGAAGATCCCACATACAGCAGGGCAACTAAGCGCATGAGCCCCAGAGCCCACGCCCCCCCCCCAGGAGACGCCACTGCAATGAGATGCCTGTGTACCACAAGCAGGGAAGAGCACCTACTCACTGCAACTACAGAACAGCCCACGCAGCAACGAAGACCCAGCACAGCCAACACTAAATCTAAAAACTTTAGAAATATATATATACCCTACCAATTCTGCTTTTCAGCGGACACGGGACTGACACACCTCTGGCACATCTCCATCAGAGCCCTGCTTGGACATGCCTGGACCCCTTGGACCAAGCTCAACAGGATGGGAAGGGTCTTGCCTAGTTCTGCTGGTCATTCCAGCCCCTGCCCCTCCCCTCCCCCGACAGGACACTCAGGGAAGAACGGTGGACCAGAAGAGACTGGTGCTCAGTAATCACACACTAAATTAATAAAAGGGGAAAACCAGTAAGTGCTCAACCCATTTACAAAGGCAAGCACCCCTGCTCCAACGGAGTGAGTCACTCACTGACTCACTCATCCAACCAGAATGCACTGATGAGCAAAGATAAGTTAAAATTCCAAAGGGGATGCTCAGCAAAGCTCTTGAACCCTCAGGAAGAAATGTTCAAGCACAGGGCTTTCCTTTTTAATAGCTTTGACTCTGGAGGAAGGTGCTGTCTTTGACCGCTCAGTGGACAGTCTGTCTCAGGCCTGAAGACCTCCGAAGGGGATGCAATTAAACATGAGAGTCACGGGAAAAGGCAACACGAATTCACTTCAACTGACTGCCCTCAAACCTGGCTTCAAATCCATTTTTCCAGGAAATGCTAAAAGAAATGAGATGTCCCTCTCATGTTTTCTTTCCTAGGTAACAGTTCAAATAAATCCTAAGCACCATAATCGTTACTTTCAGATGCAATAACAGGAATGATAGCTCCATTTGAACCAAAACAAGAGTTCATAGAAAGACATAAAGCCAGGGCAAAATCAAAAAAGCAATGTTGAGACATTTACTATAAACATAAACAGTAGTCAAGTTAACAGCTTTTAATGATTTTTGAGGGGTATGTTCAACAGACGTGGGAGCGACATCCTCATTTGCAATCATGAAAAAAAATGGTATTTTGCTCCAGAAGAAGACCGAGCCGGCTTGCAAAATGGACTGAAGGGTAGAGAAAATAGCAGAGACAACAGTAAACAGTGCAGTAATGAGTGAGAAGGACAAAAGCACCAACCTTCAATTTGTGTAAAGTTTGTTGTTTGAAGACTCCACAGTGTGCCTGCACAGATGATAAATGAAATCTGAGGCACTTGATGGCAGCTAACTGGTTATCAAGTTAAATAAAATTTGGAATGAATTTTACAATTACACTTATAATTGCTGCCATCAAAACAGAAAACCTGCTAGCTTTCACTTGGCATTTGTAAAGGATGGTTTAGAATGAACTACAGAAAACTTTGGAATTAAATACGAAAGCAACTGCAAGAAAATAATGACATTTATTGGAAAATAAAATGACATGATCATCAGAGAAAATGAAATAATTTCGGCTCTGGATCTTCAAAGGTCTGGAATTTGACAAACACAAGAGTGTATAAAAATAAAGCTGTGAAAGAGAAAGCTCAAAATGAGGCTCCTCGTTTTGTCCAACATTTGTATTGATAACCAAAAGTCATTTATCTCTTTTAATGACCAATGAATACCAAAATTATTTTGGATCTACTTAACACAGATGGCCCTAAATGATGCAAATTTTTAGCTCTCTAGTGCCACTTGATTTCATCAGATGAACCTCTCAACAGCTTGGCTGTGATCCCAAGCCCCACAGAACCCTTGAGAAAGAGGGGGAGGCGGCAGTGGTTCTTGGGAATGAAGTCTGCAAACTAATGTTCCTTCACTGTCTTCACATTCAAGAAGCACCCCCACGCCCACCCCTGGTCAACCTTTGATGGTTTATGGAAGAGTGAGCACCCATGAAAAACTCTGAGGCACCTGATGGTGGCTAACTGGTTATCAAGTTAAACAAAATTTGGAATGAATTTTAAAATTACACTTATAATTACCACCATTAAAATATTAATAGAAAACCTGCGGGCTTTCACTTGGCATTTGTAAAGGATGGTTCAGAGTAAACTAGAGAAAACTTTGGAATTAAACACAAAAGTGCGTGTGTATGCTTGTGGGCTGCGTTGCCTCAGTTGTGTGCGACCGACTCTGTGCGAGCCCGTGGACTGTAGCCCACCAGGCTCCTCTGTCCATGGGATTTTCCAGGCAAGAGTACTGGAGTGGGTTGCCATGCTCTCCTCCAGGGTAGTTTCCCAACCCAGGGATCAAACCCACATCTCTTATGTCTCCTGCATTGGCAGGCAGGTTCTTTACCTCCAGCGCCACCAGGGAAGCCCAAATGCAAAAGCAAGTGCAAGAAAAGAATTACACTCCCCGCTCAACCACGCTCAACCACAACCCATCCTGACGTCTGCAGGGACCAGCCCCTCCTCTCCCCAAGACGGGTCTACAGAGCAATGCCCTTCCCTCCCCGATCCCCACGAGCACCGTGAACTGAATCCCAGCATGAATTTTGGGGACTTGATCAACACCAAGATAAATGTGACGAAACAATGATCCACCTTATTTGATGCTTAAATACCACAGAGCTTCTCAGCATCCAATGGAGAAGGTGTTTCGGTGTGCTGCTGGGGAAATGACAACCCTACCTTCTGAAAACTGACGACTTGGGCAAGCATCCTGTGAATCTAACATACGTATCAGATAAAGGCCCTGCCCAATGGCCAGTGCTCTAAGGGTGCTTGCCCTTCCACCCAAACCAGGTTCCTTCACTTTCTGGAGGCTTCTGGAGTCCACCAGGAACATCTCATGCTGTACCCACTCCCACCTACCCGGCTGGGTGGAACTTCCTATGAGTCAGCTGACCCTGTATGTAAGACTGTCCCTCATTTTCAAATGACAGAATTTCAAATTTTGGCCAGGACGAACATATATACTTTTATAGACAGAGATAAAAGTCAAGTGTCTAATTATAATACTTCATTAATTTAACTATGCATGCCTATATGTAAGGAGAAGGCAATGGCACCCCACTCCAGTACTCTTGCCTGGAAAATCCCATGGACGGAGGAGCCTGGTAGGCTGCAGTCCATGGGGTCGCTAAGAGTCGGACACAACTGAGCGACTTCACTTTCACTTTTCACTTTCATGCATTGGAGAAGGAAATGGCAACCCACTCCAGTGTTCTTGCCTGGAGAATCCCAGGGACGGGGGAGCCTGGTGGGTTGCCGTCTCTGGGGTCGCACAGAGTCGGACACGACTGAAGCGACTTAGCAGCAGCAGCAGCAGCAGCCTATATGTAATAATATCATGATATACAAATATTACTTTAGAAATATTTTTTGTCCACTCTCAGATTTCAAGAAATTATTCTATATTAACTTTTTACTTACCTCTTTGATAGCAGTGTCTTAATCATCAATACTTTTGGTCATCATTTTACACCAGTCTAAAACGCTTACACCATGGGACTCTTTATGAACCACAATAAATTTGTTCCCAAGCCATACGTCCCCATTTATATAATTAGCAGTTTCATGTTTTAAATTTACACGTTAAGTACACATTCGTGATCTTTCATGATCTCTGCAATGCAACCAATTACTCTATTTTCTAAATGACCTTTAAAAGGCTTTATCACAATGACAACATTTGAGCTCACACTAGCGGAAAATGGCAAATGTGCTTACTCCTTTGCTTCTCTTCTGCCCATTCTATCAGGTAACTCGTAAAAATATGGCAAACTAGCATCAAGGTTTCTGGCTAATGTAGTTTAGTATTTTATTTAAACAAAATAATGAGAAAGATGTTACAGGTTCTTAGAAAGAATATTATTTAAGTCAAGGATTGGGAGGCATCTGTGGGGTGCAGAGAGACAGGCTGTGACATTGAAGAGAACAGGCTGGGCTCCTCTTCCTGAATGTGGGGACCTTTCGAGATCCGGTTCATAGGACCGCACAGCAATTTCCACCAACCTCCCCACGTCCCAGGACTGCAGGGGCCCTGGTCCTTCTCACTGGGGTCCCCTTACACCCCCTCAGTCACTCAGGACCTCTTGAGCCGACACCCGCTGATTTTTCTGCATCCTCAGCATCTTCATATTATCTGGCCTTGAGCTGGTGCTGACAAACACTTGTTGAATGGATGCATGTGTGAATAACATCACCAGAATGCTTTTTTAAAAAACAAAAGAGGGACACAGTAGCTTGGGGTAAGATTTGGGGAACAGAAAGGAAGACTTTGGTAGAAAGAGATCTGAATTCAGAAGTCCTGAAGACCTGTGAGCACCCTAAGGTGACCCACCTCTCTGCCCCCACTTTCTTTCTTTCTGAAAGGCGCTCAGTCGTGTCCGACTCTTTGTGACCCCATAGACTCTACAGTCCATGGAATTCTCCAGGCCAGAATACTGGAGTGGGTAGCCTTTCCCTTCTCCAGGGGATCTTCCCAACCCAGGGATCAAACCCAGGTCTCCCGCATTGCAGGAGGATTCTTTACCAGCTGAGCCACAAGGGAAGCCCAAGAATACTGGAGTGGGTAGCCTTTCCCTTCTCCAGGGGATCTTCCCAGCCCAGGAATCAAATTCAGGTCTCCTGCATTGAAGGAGGATTCTTTATTAGCTGATTCCACAAGTGAAGCTCCGACTAGACTGTGACAAAAGAAGGAAAATGGACATAAAGAAAAGGCTTTAGAATAGCCAAATATTTTAAAAATTTAGACCTGCTTCCTATTATGAGATTGGGGCCCTCCTTCTCTAGGAAAGTCGGGAGGTCCTGACTTAGGTAGAAGCAGGTACAGGACGTTTCTTTTTATTGTTGTTTATCACTAAGCCAGTTCTATAAGCCAGTTTTATTGTTGTTGATCACTAACTCAGTTCTCTGCCCTGGATTAGAATGAAATGCAGCTTGTATACACCCCGTACTCCACGTCTTGACCACTGACACAGATCTCCATGCCTAGAATATGGCCTAGCAGATACAGGGGCTCAAAAATCTGGCGAATGTAATTTTTTGATCAGTGACAATTTTTTTATAACTCACCCATCAAATTCAGCTATTGCACAAAACCATCCTGGAAGCCACACAGAAAAAAAGGTCAAGGGTAACAAGGGTTCTTAACCTCCCTCTTTCCACCAAACCTTCCCCAAATTTCAGGCTGTTCTAAGGCTACCCACTCCATTATTCTGGCCTGGAGAATTCCAGGGACTACAGTCCATGGAAACTAGGAAGTCTCTGCCTTTTGATTCCTGGCTTGTTCATTATCATCTGCACCCATCTCTGCATATTAGCCCCTGTCTACCCTGTCTATTCTTAACAACATAGTTAAGAATCAGCTTAACCCGTCCCACCAACCCCTGGACTTTTAAGTGTGTAGAAAGTGAAGGTGGAAGTGAAAGGCGCTCAGTCCTGTCAGACTCTTTGCAACCCCAAGGCAGGGGGCACCAGGAAATAGCCCTAGGGGTGGGTGTACTTTGCATAGAATCTACTGTAGCGTGTGAGGTCTATCCCTTGAACAGGCAGGCCAATTCTTAACCACTGGACCACCGGGGAAGTCCTGTATAAAGTCACTTTCGGCTACGTTCTCTGCTGCATCCCTGGGGAGGCTTCTGGTTACCTTCTTACCATTATTTCTGTTTTCACTTTTTGTTAAGGAAAGGCATCTGATCCAAAGCCCCTCTCTGAGCAGCATGTGCAAATGTTAAATTTGGTCATGGTGTAGAAGACCCTCTCCCTAGAGGGATCTGGGAGCATAATGGGGTCGGGGCTATTATCCTCACAATGTCCAGCGGCTTCTCTTTGGGAACCTAAATGGGAAACTGTGCGTGCTGCTAATGGTCCTGTAGGCGGTCTTCTCTGCAGCACAGCACAGCTGCCTTCCTGAGATGGCAGGGCACCACAACGACTGAGCCAGCACTCTAGAGCCCAGGAGCCACGGTTTCTGGAGCCCATGTGCCTCAAGCCCGTGCTCAGCCACACGAGAAGCCACAGCCACAAGAAGCCTGCGTGCTGCAACTGAAGAGGAGCCCCCACCCACCGCGACTACAGGAAACCCAGGCAGCAGCGGAGGCCCAGCACGGCCACAAGTAAACACATTTCTTAATTATTTACAAGATGGCTTTATACATTATCCTCCCAGCTGCAACATGTACCATTCACACACCAATGAAGAATTAGTCATCTGTAAGTGATGAAACACCCACAGCATGGCCGGGAGACAACTGGGTGAAGAAGTTAAGGATGAAGAGGATAAAGGAGGTTTAAAAGAATAGTATTATTTAATCATCAGACAACAGGACAAAAAGGAAGATCCCCTGAAGGAGCCCATGGCAACCCACTCCAGGATTCTTGCCTGGAGAACCCCTTGGATAGAACTTGGCAGGCTACAGTCCATGGGGTCACAAAGAGTCGAACACGACTGAAGTGACTTAGCACACACACACAAATACAGAAAGCTCCAGAAAGCAAAACTTGAATGTGATGCACCCTAACAAATATTGACATAGCATTTACATTGCATTTACAACTATTTACATCTCATTTACATTGTATTTATAACTATTTACATAGCATTTACATTGTATTAGGTATTACAAGTAATCTAGAGATGATTTAAATTATACAGGAGGATCTGCTTAGGTTATATGCAAATACTATACCATTTTACACAAGGAAGGAACTTTTAGCAGCCGCAGAATTTTAATACCTGAGAGGGTTTCTGGAGCTAATTCTCTGCAGATACCCAGGGATGGACTATGAATGGGATTTGGAAAGATTTAGATTCATTAAGAATACTGGCGCTTTTTGGTGGCAATATAGCAAAAGAGGGAAAATATTTGTTAAATCTAAAGACTCACCATTCTGCTTATGACAAGTGCCAGTAACTGGATATTGTCATCAGTAAAACATCTAAAAACACTGTCACCAGGTTAACAACGTACAGAAGAAATGGATGTCTATACTTTTTTCCTCCTATGTCAAAACATAATAAAGGGACAAAAATTACTCAGTTCTAAAGCTTTAAACAGCTTCGTAAAAATGTTAAGTAACTTCTAATGGGCTTATTCCTTTTCTTCTCTGTATCATAGGAATCTGTTTGGAAGATTAAGAAATCACCTTAGGAAAAACGGAAAACAGGATTCACTAATCATCTTCCATTTAGCCTTTTATATGTGTAAATAGGGATATCATTTATAATCATATCCATTATAAAGAATTCAAATTATTCCACTCTGCTTTACTGAGTATCAACAGGAAGCATACATCCTCACTATGAAGTTCAGTTAGTGTGTTGATCGTGTCATGAACTCCTACTATAAATAGCCAAAGGGTTTGTCAAGCCCAAGCAGTGAGGTGAGGAGTCAACACAAAGAAGGCGTGAGAGGTGAGATGCAGGCACAGGGCACGCTAGGGAAAAAGGAACCGTAGAGGAAGCAGCGATGCTCAGCGTGTCTGGAGGTGTTCCAGAAAGTGACGGCTCCAGGTGTTTCACATCTCCGTGGACACCAGCAGCAGGTGTGCTTTCTGAGAAATTCTCTAACCTCCAGTTTATGTCTGTAAAGTGCCAGGCCAGAGCTCAGTGGAAGTCTTGATATGCAGGACAAGCAGGATGTGCGAGCAACGATTGCCAACACATCTGATGGCCAAGGTTTAATAAAAATGTGGTGTCTTGCAGAGGACACTGGCGGGAAGCACAGGAGGCCACGACAAACTGGTACAAGCAGCTCCAGCACCAGCTTCCAGAGACTGACTGTCGGGTCCCCGGGGAGAGACGAGGGGCGCACGCACCAGGGAGAGAGCTCTGCGTGTAAAGACTCAGAGACAAGCAAAAGCACAGCATGGCCAGGCAGCGCGAGGCCACAGGGTAGCGAGGGAGGAGGAGGAATGACAAGGGCTCAGAGCCGGTCAGGAGTGGACTGCAGGGGTGGAGGGGACCGATGCCCCGGGCACGTTCCAGCTCCTTCCGCTCCTGCCAGACAGACGCTGTCAGTTCTTATTCTCCCACATAAGCCTCTATCTGTTCTGCTCGCTGCACGCCAGACCTGGGCAGACACGACACGGACATTCTGACCCAGCACACAGGCGTGTCCTCCGAGTCTTGGATTCAGGCCAGGAAGTTCACAAGGCTATTGAAGCGGTTCTGCCTGACAAGGTAGCGACCAGTGCGAGCTCCATGGACCAGCACAGAGAGCACCAGAAAAGAGATGGAAGCAGTTGAAAGACGAGTAAAGAGAGGAAAGACCCACGCTGACCCTTGGGTTTGGTCTATTGTGGGGAGAGCTCCCAGGGACACACTCTTTCTCAGCCCTGGGGCCCTAGAAGCAGTGTGCAAAGTCAGTAACTGCCTATCAAGGCAAGAAGTCTCAAATGAACAAAAAGCGTCCAAGAAAGTGCAAATCAGCAGGCAGGGATTATCATACATATAGATTGCAAATCTCCAGGCAGCCACTTCTTCCCAGGTGAACAATGCTCATGGTTCACACATCATCAGATCATCCTACTCACGCCTCATCAGATCATTATATCTCCTAATAAAAGGAAATATAAACGGATGGATTGCAAATTCTCTGAAAATAGTATTTACTTTGCTAAAATATAGCACCGTGGGTTCAGGAACATTTCAAATAGAGATGACATGTTTAACTCATAGAGAGAGCAAAACCCCATTTAACTACCTTGGAGGGGTCACAGAGGGCCGAAAGTAAGATCACACCAGACTCCGAGAAGGTTATGAAAACAATTATGAGCTAATGAGTAGATGCTGGGAGGGTGAAGGGGAGAGCAGCAAATTGCAGGCTGGCTAACTTCATCCTCGCTCACGACAAATCAGAGACCAACAGTGTCATTTTAAAAATATTAAATTATTGGGTAGGGAACTCCAAATTCAAACACAGAATAAATAAAGCTGATTTGTAACAGCCTAGCGAGGAAGACAGGCTGGTGGAGACAGACTCTGTGTGAATGATGATATGGAATGGTAAGGACCTACTCAGGGTTCCTTCCAGCAAGAATATGCATGCTCAACTCAGTGAGAGGCAAGAGTCAGCTGGGCCAGATAACCCAGAGGGCCACGACTACCCAACCCAACACTCCAGATGATGCAACATTTTCTTATCAGTGGAACAGAGCTGCAGGGAAGAACTTCTCGATGGTTAGACATTAACTAGCAATTATAATACAAAAGCAAGTATCAGTCAAACTCTGGAGCGGGGACAGGAAGCAGGGGGCTAAGAGATAGTCTGAGGAAAGAAGGGCAACTTTTTCAAAAATGAAATTGCTATCACTTTCAAGTTTTCAAAGGAAACTAATGTCCCAGTTTCTTGCCAGCATGATACTGGCAAGAACTCAGAACTTCTGAGCTGGAGGAGGACCTAGAATTTATCACTTCTAAAGTCCTTGGTAGAAATCAGGTGGAAAGAAGAGTTGAGGACTGATGTACACTCCCATACCGAAAAAAGATGCTATTCTCTGGGGAGGTATACGCCCACCATCAGGGACCTAATCCCACTCGCAATACGGATTCATCTGGTAAAGCTTCATTTTCCTGCTGGAAAAGGTGAATGGCAGCCCAGCACTGCCTTAATTATCCCAAATTATGCATGAGTGGGGTGTGAATGAGACTTTGCTCCACTAAACTTACCACAGTGTCAAAAATCATGAGCTAGGCAAAAGCTGCACAACTGGTATAGTAATTTTGGAGCTCTGATTAGTTTAAAATACAAAGACAAAGCACTTCTAAAGGACTGACTACCATATTACACACTCAGCGGACTTCTTTTAAACATCCATGTCTGTATACACTTAAAAAAAAACATGCCCCAGTGCAAGCTGAGGATGGTGTTTGACCTTTCAGCCTATCCGAAGTTTGCCTTGGTGTTCACGGTCCAATTTAAAGAGGTGGTCATTTCTGGAGAGAAGATCACCGGCTGGAAATGGAGACAGAACAAGAAAGTACAGGCTAAACCCTTTCCCTTTATTTTACAGATGGAATAAGAAAACTCGGAGGAGTGAAGAGAAATAAATTTACAATATAGAAAACATACACTTACCAAAGGGAATTAGAAGACTAGGATTTACATACCCACACCTCTATACACAAAACAGATAAACAAGAAGGATCTACTATATAGTGCAGGGAACTATATTCAGAACTTGTAACAATCCATAATGGAAAAGAATCTGTAAAAGAATATACATGGGCTTCCCAGGTGGTGCCAGTGGTAAAGAACCCACCTGCCAATGCAGGAGATGTAAGAGGCATGGGTTGGGTCCCTGGGTTGGGAAGATTCCCCTGGAGGAGGGCATGGAAACCCACTCCAGTATTCTTGCCTGAAGAATTCCATGGACAGAGGAGCCTGGAGGGCTACGGTCCAAAGGGTCGCAAAGAGTCGGACACAACTGAAGCGATTTAGAACACACGCGTACATGTATGTATAACTGAACCACTCTGCTGTATATCTGAAACATGTAGGACATCGTAAATGAACTACACTCTCATTTTTTTTAAAGTGGTTTTAAAAAGTTTCTGTTTAAAAGAACCAGAGCTGCTGAGGCAAATGGGATTGAGAGGTTCAGACTGCAGAGAGAAAAACAGAAATGCACCCAAGACCATCAGTCAACATACCCAGTGTACAAAACTGGTGGCGAGAAAGTTCTTTATTTTGATGGAGGTGTGGGTTGCATGACGCAATCATTTCTCAAAACCGGAGTAAGCTGGACGCATCACATTTGTGCATTTCAGCATGTATGAATTATGCCCCAATGTAAAATTCAGCTTTTGATTAAAGGATTGTAAACAAAACGAAAACAAAATAAAGTAAGTAGATAGAATACTCCAAATAAAAGACAAAGGTTTCAGGCTGGGAAAAACTACATAAATAAAAGAGCAAAGAAAGGTTGAAAATAAAAGGATGAAGAAGCTATTCCACACAAATAGCTCATACACGGAAAGTTGGTGCAGTCTAATACATGAGAAACAGTCTAAACCTTCATGCCTCAATAACACAGCTTCCACCATTTTCTGGGTGAAATAGTGTCTCCTCCTAATGCAGTGTTCTCTCCACTCCACCAAGAAGGGAAAGGCTTGGCAGTGTGGAAGTTGTTGGCAGAAAAGGAGAGCAAAAAGCCTGCAGGGTAGGCTGATGGGCTGCAAAGGTCCCGGACAGGGATAGGAGCCAAGGAGCAAAGAAGATGGAGCACAGAGCCATCTTCACATCACACGATGAATCAAGACATGCCATGTTTTTTCATTTGTATTGTCCTGACATGTTTTTTTTGAAATGAAAAACAAAACAAAAAAAAAAACAAAGAAACAATCAGGACATGACATGTCACATCCACTAGCAAAGACGACTCACTTGGGAAAAGGTCA
Source organism: Bos grunniens (assembly GCF_055505025.1). Lineage (NCBI taxonomy): Eukaryota > Metazoa > Chordata > Mammalia > Artiodactyla > Bovidae > Bos > Bos grunniens. The sequence continues at coordinate 46,277,838 of NC_141190.1, read as the reverse complement.
TGATTTTCTATAAATACATTTCACATTGATTTGTTCAGTCGCTAAATTGTGCCTGGCTCTTCGCGACCCCATGGACTGCAGCATGCCAGGCTTCCCTGTCCTTCACCATCTCCTGGAGTTTGCTCATACTCATGTCCATTGAGTCGGTGATGCCATCCAACCATCTCAATCTCCATCACCCGCTTCTCCTCCTGCCCTCAATCTTGTCCAGCATCAGAGTCTTTTCCAATGGGTCAGTTCTTCACATCATGTGGGCAAAATATTGGAGCTTCGGCTTCAGGATCAGTCCTTGCAATGAATATTCAGGACTGATTTTCTTTAGGATTGACTGGTTGGATCTCCTTGCAGTCCAAGGGACTCTCAAGAGTCTTCTCCAGCACCACAGTTCAAAAGATCAATTCTTTGGTGCTCAGTCTTCTTTATGGTCCACCTCTCATATCCGTACCTGACTACTGGAAAAAATTATAGCTTTGACTATATGGGCCTTTGTCAGCAAAGTAATGTCTCTGCTTTTTAATATACTGTATAGGTTGGTCACAGCTTTTCTTCCAAGGAGAAGCGTCTTAATTTCACGGCTGCATCACCATCTGCAGTGATTTTGGAGCCACTGTTTCCATTATCTCCCCATCTATTTGCCATGAAGTGATAGGACCAGATGCCATGGTCTTCGTTTTTTGAATGTTGAGTTTTAAGCCAGCTTTTCCACTCCCCTCTTTCACCTTCATCAAGAAGCTCGTGTCACATACACAGGACATAATCTCTCCAAGTGAAGGGAGCACCCTGGGTGAAAGACAGGAGTCTTGCCTACACATCCCAGTGGCTTCCCTGGACAGACGGTCACTAGTCCCTGGTAGGGCTCTCAATGGACTTATAAGATTCCAGGGAAACTTCTTTTTTTCTATTAAAAACATATGACTTTAAAAAACAAATGAAAAAAAAAAAAAGTACCCCACGACACAACTAAAAGAACAAAGAATTCTCTGAGGTAAAATTTCTAAGAACTTGTGTAATTTTCATATTGAGAGACCCTTGCGGGGGAAAGTCCATTTTTTTTCTTTTACCTCTATTGCTTCCTTGGGAAATCCTGGCCTTTTCTAAAAGTATAAGAATTTTTTTTTTTAGATTAAAATTTTATTTTTTTTTAGATTAAAAAATAAATCTATATGGCAGTGCTGAGGGAGTCAGGTCAGAATCTCAGAGATAACTGTCTGGTTATCAGAACAGGACCGCATTCATCTTCTCAGCTCTGAGGCCCTGGGATGGGACCACGGCTGCCTAACCCCCTGCTCCCAAGGCAGCTCAGCACTCGGCTCCTGGGATGCTGTATTCCCTAAACACCATCATTCCTGCCATCTCCACCTTCTCCTCCTTCTTGTTCTCCCTCCCGTTGTCACCCTCTGCCTCCTCTCTGGAATGTTCACCCATCTCTACTCCCTCCAACCCTTAGAGCTCTGAACCAGCCCTGCCTGCTCTGATCATGCCTTATCTGGTGATCTCAGGCCACCCCCACTTTCTCTGGGTCCTTGTCTGGCTTGCAGGCTCCTATCTGGATACCCAATGTTGCAATAACACATCACCTCATCTGTTACGTATTCTGGGGAACCAAAATACCTGCTTTCCTCGGGCTCCCCTGGTGACTCAGCTAGTAAAGAACCCATCTGCCAATGGAGGAGATGCAAGAGATGCAGGTTTGATCCCTGGGACAGGAAGATCCCTTGGAGAGGGAAATGGCAACCCACTCCAGTATTCTTGCCTGGAGAATCTCATGGAAGAGGAGCCTGGAGGGCTACAGTCCATGGGGTTGCACACAGTCGGACATGACTGAGCTCACAGGCACACATGAACTACTTTCCTAAACTGCAGACAGCAAGCTACACTGTTCCGTGTATATCCCTCACGGCCTTGGACCAGTCCAAATCCACAGCTGGCACCAAATGAGCATTTCATAAACTCCTAATATCGATAACCTCAGATATGCAGATGACAACACCCTTATGGCAGAAAGCGAAGAGGAACCAAAGAACCTCTTGATGAAAGTGAAAGAGAAGACTGAAAAAGCTGGCTTAAAACTTAACATTCAAAAAACTAAGATCGTGGCATCTGTTCTCATCACTTCATGGCAAATAGATGGAAAAACAATGGAAAGAGTGACAGAATTTATTTTCTTGAGAAACAATGGAAAGAATGACAGAATTTATTTTCTTGGGCTCCAAAATCACTGCAGATGGTGACCACAGTCATGAAATTAAAAGATCCTTGCTCTTTGGAAGACAAACTATGACCAACCTAGACAGCATATCAAAAAGTAGAGACATTACTTTGCCGACAAAGCTCTGTCTAGTCAAAGCTATGGTTTTTCCAGTAGTCAGGTATGGATGTGAGAGTTGGACCATAAAGAAGACTGAGTGCCAAAGAATCAATGCTTTTGAACTGTGGTGTTGGAGAAGGCTCTTGAGAGTCCCGTGGACTGCAAGGAGATCAAATCAGTCAATCATAAAGGAAACCAATCCTGAATATTCATTGGAAGGACTGATGCTGAAGCTGAAGCTCAGATACTTGGGCCACCTGATGGGAAGAGCCAATTCATTAGAAAAGACCCTGATGCTGTGAAAGATTGAAGGCAGGAAAAGAAAGGGATGACAGAGGATGAGATGGTTGGATGGTATCACTGACTCAATGGACATGAGTTTGAGCAAGCTCCAGGAGATAGTGAAGGACAGGGAAGCCTGGCATGCTGCAGTCCATGGGGTCGCAAAGAGTCAGACAAGACTGAGGGACTGAACAACGGCAACAATATAAAGTCAAGCGATCAAATCCACACCATCTCTGCATTCGTGTCAAAAGCCCATGTATATTAAAATACTAAATCTGACAGTAACATCATGAAGATCACAACATCTAAAGCAGACCTAGAGAATCACTCACGGTGGTTTTCTCAGTAAGAACTTAATAAACATTAGGCAAACACTACACAGATATTTAAGTTACTGAAACATTTTCTTCCCCGAGATTAATCCTCCTGCCCTCTCCTAACAGAGGCACTAGGCCCATCCATACTGTGGACACACAGGCTACACGTACCTACCCGACTTCAAGACTAAGACTCCAGGCAAGAAGGCAGAGAGGAAAGTCCTGGAGTCTTTGAAGTTCTGTGCTCACAGAGAAACAAGCAGGAGCAATCTCAACCTGGAATACCCCCAAGAAGAACAAAGAAAGCAGCTGGACCAGCAGGAAGATGAGGAAGCCGGCTATGGGGCAGTGGGCGTGGTTGAAGGTCAGTGGTCGGGGCTGGGAGCAGTGGGTGGGGTTGAGTGAAGGGGCGGGGCTGGGAGCAGTGGGTGGGGTTGAGGGCAGGGGCGGGGCTGAGGAGCAGTGGGTGGGGCTGGGTTGCAGTGGGCGTGGCTGAGGGACAGTGGATGGGGCTGGGGCCCATCAGGAGAGGCAGGACCCAGGTGGAGTAGGCACCAGAGGCATCCCCAGGACCAAGAAGAGGGCCAAGGGAAACGGAAGGGCCTCCGGGACCTGGAGGTCGTTAGGGAAAACCAGGGCTGCTGCAGAGCTGCAGAAACACCTGCACATCCTCCCCACACCAAGAGCAGGGGACACTGCCTTAGGCCTTAAATTCCAAGATCCCTGTTGAGGTTTACCCCAAGACCCCTGCTTTCTGGTTCTTTGCTTTTCGTTAATGATCACTGCTGATTATTTTGGTTGAGCTTTTTGGTGTCATGTAACATCAATTAATTCCTTTTTTTTTTTTTTAAGATTAGTTTTTGACATGAACTACTTTTAAGGTCTTGGACTTCCCTGGTGGCTCAGACGGTAAAGCGTCTGCCTACAGTGAGGAAGACCTGGGTTCAATCCCTGGGTCAGGAAGATCCTCTGGAGAAGGAAATGGCAACCCACTCCAGTACTCTTGCCTAGAAAATCCCATGGACGGAGGAGCGTAGTAGGCTACAGTCCATGGGGTCACAAAGAGTCAGACACGACTGAGCAACTTCACTTCACTTCACTTTTAAGGTCTCTATTGAATTTGTTATAGTATTGCTTCTGTTATTTTATGTTTTTGTCTTTTCTGGTACCAAGGCATAAGGGATCTTAGCTGCTCGACCAGGAATCGAACCTGTACCCCCTGCATTGGAAGGCAGAGTCTTAAACCACTGGACAACCAGGGAAGTCTCAGTAGTTCTGAATTTGTCAACATCTCGTTGGATACTGGTTTGGTCCAACCAGCAAGTCTCTCTGCAACAGGATGGTATCACCTACTCTGTGAAAAGAAGTTCAAACACACTGTGTGAGGAAACCAAGCAGGGAACGGCACTGGCCAGGTATTTATCACCAGCTTACTGTAAATCACATGCATAATCCTTATAGAAACAGAAAGAATTCAGACAAGATCATGACCAAGTGGCTGACAGTGAGTAACCGCACAGCAGTAGATTTATGTGTATTATTTTAGAGGACTTTACTCTTTTGTTCGGAGAAGGCAATGGCACCCCACTCCAGCACTCTTGCCTGGAAAATCCCATGGACGGAGGAGTCTAGTAGGCTGCAGTCCATGGGGTCGCGAAGAGACAGCCAGGGCTGAGCGACTTCACTTTCACTTTTCACATTCATGCATTGGAGAAGGAAATGGCAACCCACTCCAGTGTTCTTGCCTGGAGAATCCCAGGGACGGGAGCCTGGTGGGCTGCCGTCTATGGGGTCGCACAGAGTCGAACACGACTGAAGTGACTTAGCAGACTCTTTTGTTGTTACCTGTCTTTGAGAAGCAATCAAAATAAAGAAATGAAATTTTCATTTAAAAATAGTCTTATAGTTTCTGTTGACTCAAGATTGTGTGTGAGGAAAAGTTTTAACAATGAAGCACAAAAAACACTCAGCTCCCACCCCAGATCACTGCAACACAGCGCTGCTGGCTGCCCTGGGGGTACCTCCGATTGTAGAGGAAATTGTAGGAACACGGGAAACAAGAAGGGGTAAGTACCTGACACATATCCAAGACACACCTAAAGGGGAAATTGCAGTAAACAAATCTTATTAACATGGAACTCTGCTGAACCAGTGGTTTGTCTTCATGTCCCAAAAAAAATATGGCAGAAAGAAGAAGGGGCCAACGGGTAGACCACATAAGTCAGCAAAGTGATTGTCAAGGGGGATGGAGCCACAGGGCTGCTCCCCCGAAGGACGCATTGATGGGAACACATCACGAGAGTCATGACCCACCAGGAACCAACCAGATGATCTGCCTGACAAATAGCAGCAAGAATAGTATTTTTTTTTAACTTAAAATGAATCATTTAAAAGAAAAATAATGAAAGGACTTGGCAGTCACCTAATTTCTCAGTCATAGCACCTCTGTACTTAATCTTGAGTGGTGACCCTATAAAATGTGTAATGCCACAATGTGTATTTCCCGGAATTCTATGAAAATCTCATTTTCCAAAATTAATTGCACTTTAGTTACATTTTATTTAATCAGATGATGAGAAGTGCTGCTCTTCCTTAATCACATTGGAGAGAAGACGATTTATGCTTCAAAAAAAATTAGCAAGTCTAACTAAGAATCAATCACTGTATCTACAGGTTACACAGGCAAGAATGAAACCTGCTTGATTTTAATAAGATATGCCTTTTATAGCCTTCTCTTTCCTTTACCGCGCCCCTAATTCAATATACCATATTGGATGTGTAGGATTTCCCAAGGGAAAAATAATTCTCCTTGAATTATAAAACTGTCACATTCACAGTTCATAGAGAATAATACTACTCAGCTTCTCATCAAAATTGTTCTGCCTGGCACAGGATTCTAAAGTTTACAGTGTAACTTATAAACTGATTTGGGAATATCGCAGAAAAGCCATGGGCTGAAGAAGGGAAATTCAAGGACTGACCCTCCCTCCCAGGACAACTCTGGTTATGGTTTCGTCACTAAGTCATGTCTGACTCTTGTGACCCCATAAACTGTTGCCTGCCAGGCTCCACTGTCCATGGGATTCTCCAGGCAAGAATACTGGAGGGGGTTGCCATATCCTTCTCCACAGGACAACTCTATCCCTGTGTAAATTCCTGAAAAAACTCAGATGTGACTTTGCGTGCATGCTAAGTTGCTTCAGTCACGTCCGACCCTTTGTGACCCTGTGGAGCACAGCCCACCAGGCCCCTCTGTCCATGGGATTCCCCAGGCACGGATGTGAACTTCCCACTCCCCAGCTCCCATATTAACTACATACCAGTGTTAACTACTTGAGAGCTTTTAAAATTCAACATCTAGTCCAAGATTTCATCCATACACACACGAAAGTAATTTATTCCATCATAAAGTTCTGAAAAATGGCTTTAATGAAACTTTGAAATTATTTGATATAATGGAGCTGATCATTTTTTAAACTCAATTATGAATTTATTTTTTCATACTTTCTAATGCTCTAGCACTAGCCAACTTGTTTCTCAGTAAAATTCTTCCTGGGCATATTTAAGGGCTGATCTCTTCTCAGGTCTCAGCCTGGGCTACTTGGCATGCAGGTTGGAACACCAAACCTAAATGAGGGCTTTAAGTACCCTTTCCATCAGCCCAGTAGACAGGTCTGGAGAATAGCTACAGAAACCATTTCACAAAGTCACAAATTAGCATTGGCTTCAGCTACACTCACCAATGTCAGGTCAACCCCCCTGCTGGCTGCTTTATCCCTCTCTCTCCACTCTTTGCAGCAGGAACCCTCTACTTCTCTTTCAACCTCCTTGAGTGTTTTCCTTCCAGGGATGGTCCCTCCTTTACAGGAGGAAGGTTAATGAGGGGGTCTTTCTGAAGATAATTTTAGCCTTGAAAAGCTAGACAATCTGGGTCTTCTAGGATTATAAATAGTAAGAAAAAATACAAGCCTCAGACTAGTGGTGGCCATTCTTCCCTCAAATAGAAGAGAGTACTGAGCCTGTGTGCATGGGTGCTCAGTAGCTGAGTTGTGTCTGTCTCTTTTGCGACTCCATGAACTATAGCCTGCCAGACTCCTCTGTCCATGGGATTTCCCAGGCAAGAATACTGCAGTGGGTTGCCATTTCCTACTCCAGGGGATCTTCCTGACCCAGGGATCAAACCTGTGTCTCCTTCATGGGCAGGTCGATTTTATACCACTGAGCCACCTGGGAAGCCACTGAGCCAAGAGCAAGGATTTCTTTTCTTCTGGGTGGCGGGGGCGGGGGAGGCACTCTACGCGGCATGTGGAATCTTAGTTCCCTGACCAGAGGTTGAACTCACACCCTCTGCAGTGGAAGCAGGAGACAACCACTGAACCACCAAGGAAGTCTCCAAAAGCGAGGACATCTTTCAGCCCCTCCTTGGGCACAGTCATGACCAAAGCCTTGACCTACCCAATGACATGAATCAGTTACTGTCCGTCTTTCTGAAGTGAATATGAATTGAGTTTATACATTTAGACTACTGCAGCTTTTCAGTAAGTCCTGAAGTCACAGAGTGTCAGTCCTCTGATGTTCTCCTTTAGAACAGAGTGGAATATTCTGGGTCTTCTGCTTCTGGTGTCCCTTTAAAATCAATTTGTCAACAGCAACACAGTAACTTGCTGAAATTTTTGACTTGGGATGACATGGAGTCTACAGATCAAGCTGGAAAGACCCAACACCTTAAAAATATTCAGTCTTCTTACCCAAGAACTGGAATATCTTGCCATTTACTTAGCTCTTGTTTGAGGTTTATGTTATTTGCAATTAAAAGGGGCTACCATCCACAGAAACTCAGTAAAAACCTACAAACACATTCAAGTGTTTGTAAAACACTTGAATAAAAAGCAGTCGACAAGCAAGGTACACAGGAGACCCTGTGTCTTCAGTTTACTGGGAGACCTAGGTTTAGATGGGTCAGACTGCTTTAGACTCCATTTAAAACTCCCTCATTTTTCCTAGAACAAAAATCTCAGGAGGAGCCCCAAGGGACAGCCGCAATCAATGTGAAGATCCCAGAGAAGAGTCAGTGGACCTGGGCTCCAAATGTTTCCGACAATGACTCTGCTTTTAAAACGCAGTGACTTTACATGATCGTGTTTTCTCCCCTCCCTTTCTGATGCCTTTTCGTTACCACTTTGATTGGGCACCATGGCGGTGCTGGGAGCATCATAAGTGATGACGTGCATGGAAAGGTTCTGATGAGGGAGAGTGCTCCCCAAATGGAAGGGATTAGGATTATCTCCTGGTCCCTAATCCACCTGAACAGAAGCATCAGATAAGCTCTATCCAAAGCCTATGGGAGTCTGGGTTTGGTACTTTCCTTTTGGCCACCTGATGTGAAGAACGAACTCATTTGAAAAGACCCTGCAGCTGGGAAAGATTGAAGGCAGGAGGAGAAGGGGATGACAGAGGATGAGATGGTTGGATGGCATCACCACACCAAAGGACATGAGTTTGGGTAAACTCCAGGAGTTGGTGATGGACAGGGAGGTCTGGCGTGCTGTGGTCCATGGGGTCGCAAAGAGTCAGACACAATTGAGCGACTGAACTGAATGGAGCCAAGCATCTAAAGCAACAAGCTCTCTATCTACATAAGCACCTCCAGTCACCCAGCCAGCAGCACCACTAAGGAGACAGGAGACAAAGGGTGGAAACTGGACACTGCCTAAAGAGAATCAGAAAATGAGAGGCCGGTCCTAAACGATGGCCGTGCAGTTAGAAATGGCAGAGGGATACCCACGCAAAAGCATGTAAATAAATTATCAGCACATGAAAGCTGCCCAGGAACCCGTTTCCCACAATGGAGTCAGGCAAAGTTACTAACACAGTGGTTCTAAGAAAGAGATAACTTTCAAGCAGGGTCTCAGGAGAAGCCCACCCTCAACGTCTACATATTGTAGAACCTTCACCGTTTCTTAAGATGTCTCTCCATCACGCCTGCATGCTCAGTCGTGTCTAACTCTTTGAGACCCTGTGGACTACAGCCCGCCAGGCTCCCCTGTCCATGAGATTCTCCAGGCAAGAATACTGGAGCGGGTGGCCATTTCCTCCTATAGAGGATCTTCCCAACCCGGGTATCGAACCTGCATCTCCTGCATCAGCAGGCAGATTCTTGACCACTGCGCCACCAAGGAAGCCCTGTCTCTCCATCACACAGTAGCTTAAGCTAAAGATTTGGGAGATGACACCCCCTCTGCTTTTCCTCACCTCCCACATCAGAGCCACCACCACAGTCTGTAAACGACACCAGCAAGTCTCAACCCTCCTCTCAACACTCGTCACCAATCCAGGAACCCAATGTCTCAGCCACAGGCCATTTTGCCCCCAACCCCCACCCCAGGAGACACTTACCAATGTCCAGACACATCTCTGGTCGTTATTCGAGGAACTGCATATAGTGTGTAGAGGCCAGAGATTCTGCTAAATAACTCTGGTGTGCAAGACAGCGCCACAGCCAAGAAGGATGGGCCCTGGGTGTCAACAGTGTTGAGGACCTCACTGTAGTCCAGCCCCACGCAGGACCAATCACCCAGACCTGATGTCAGCCTCTCACCTTATCACGGCTGCCCCTATCCCTTCTGTAGACAGCAGTCAAATGGCCCTTTGAGAAGCCAAGTCAGGCCTGAGCATGACCTTTCCTGTGGCGTCCACGGATCCTGAATGGGACGACAGCGCTCTGCCCTCACACGCTCACCTGCTTCCCTACGCTCTCCCAACATCCCACCTGGCCTCACGACCCATCTGTCCACCCACAACTGCTGATCGTACGGCCAGTCCTTGAAAGCAGCAAAGACCTTCCAGGCTGCTCTTCCTGGGGGAACCCAGGACATGTTCCCCCACCTAGTGCTTCTTTCACTCCTGAAAGGAAAGTGAAGTTGCTCAGTTGTGTCCAGCTCTTTGCAGCCCCATGGACTGTAGCCCTACCAGGCTCCTCCGTCCATGGGATTTTCCAGGCAAGAATACTGGAGGGGTTGCCATTTCCTTCTCTAGGAGATCTTCCCAACCCAGGGATTGAACCCGGGTCTCCTGCACTGTAGGCAGATGCTTTACCATCTGAGCCACAGGGAAGTCAAACCTTCCTTGAAACAACCTCCCACCTAATCCTAACCCTAACCCCTGATACGCCTTGTCATCCTATCCCTTACTTCCCTCAACAGGACGCAAGACAATCTCAAATTAGAGATTCATGTCTGTGCTGTGCTTAAAACCATACAACTACACACGTATGGGTTGGGTGATTTAATTTATATCTGTCTCACTGACTTAAATGTAATCATCATGAGGACACAGCCCACATCTGTCATATATGCTCTGTGTCCAGTGCCTGGCACACAGAATGAACATATGAGTAAATGAATTTCTGAAACAAATGAGTAAATAAATGACATGTGCTACACATAAAGCCATCCATGAGACCTGCTCATTTTCACAGAGCACAGAATAAACCCTGACTGCAACGGTGGAAGGAGAAGAGGGTGGGGTTGTGTCTGGTCCAGTGGCAGGGGGACACACAGGAGGCAGAGAGTGCAGATGAAGGGAGCTAGGGGAGAGACCCCTGAAAGCCAAAGGCAAGGGCAAGGGGAAGGCAATCACTTCAAGGGCCTGAGCACTGAAGCCAAGAACTAAAAAGGAGCACTTTTCCACCAGTGAGCATCACCAAGGGGACAGGCAAGGTAGCTGGGAAGGGCCTGGAATCCTGTAATCTCAAATCAAAGGCTGTTAATCCGACAGAGGCAGGAACATGTGGTAATCAACACGGAGGAAATTCATCACAAAATTAAACAAAAGATCAATGCCACCAACTACTTCTCAATAAAATCATTCACTACAGGCTTAAACATGAACAGTTCCATGTTCACTACATGGAACAACAGACTGGTTCCAAATAGGAAAAGGAGTACATCAAGGCTGTATATTGTCACCCTGCTTATTTAACTTATAGGCAGAGTATATCATGAGAAACGCTGGGCTGGAAGAAGCAAAAGCTGGAGTCAAGATTGCCAGGAAAAACATCAATAACCTCAGATATGCAGATAATATCACCCTTATGGCAGAAAGTGAAGAGGAACTAAAAAGCCTCTGGATGAAAGTGAAAGAGGAGAGTGAAAAAATTGGCTTAAAGCTCAACATTCAGAAAACAAAGATCATGGCATCCGGTTCCATCACTTCACGGCAAATAGATGGGGAAACAGTGGAAACAGTAGCTGACTTTATTTTTCTGGGCTCTAAAATCACTGCAGATGGTGATTGCAGCCATGAAATTAAAAGACACTTACTCCTTGGACGGAAAGTTATGAGCAACCTAGACAGCATATTAAAAAGCAGAGACATTACTTTGCCAACAAAGGTCCATCTAGTCAAGGCTATGGTTTTTCCAGTGGTCATGTATGGATGTGAGAGTTGGACTATAAAGAAAGTTGACTGCAGAAGAATTGATGCTTTTGAACTGTGGTGTTGGAGAAGACTCTTGAGAGTCCCTTACTGCAAGGAGATCCAACCAGTCTATCCTAAAGGAAATCAGTCCTGGGTGTTCATTGAAAGGACTGATGCTGAAGCTGAAACTCCAATACTTTGGCCACCTGATACGAAGAGCTGACTCATTTGAAAAGACCCTGATGCTGGGAAAGATTGAGGGCAGGAGGAAAAGGGGACGACAGAGGATGAGATGGTTGGATGGCATCACCAACTCAATGGACATGAGTCTGAGTAAGCTCCAGGAGTTGGTGATGGACAGGGAGGCCTGGCGTGCTGCAGTTCACAGGGTCGCAAAGAGTCAGACACGACTGAGCGACTGAACTGAACAGGCTTAAAATGCTAAAAGCAAAAATCGCAGTATTCAACAGTGGAAAAATTAGGATGATGAAATATCATTTGATTAAGCAAACAAACGCACATCAATTCAGGCATCTGTTCTGAACTGGTATAGAGCCAGTATATATATGATTATAACTACTCATTAATATGGAAAAACACTCATGATACAATGATAAAAATGGAGTAAAGCAAACTGTATCTAGGTTGTAACAACTGATATAAAAACTCTCACGCATGTGCACCATAACTTGGGTAAAAAGTCAACACAAAAAGGAGATCATGAAATAATGATAAAAGGGGGTAAAGTGAATCTTATCTGGGTTGTAAGTCTAAAAACTCTCATGCACGTGCACTATGACTTAGGTAGAAAAACAATACAAACTGCTGGTTTGATTAGAGTGGAGAACAGAAATCATCTTGCTTCCCTCTAAGGCTGCATTTCCGCTACTGCTGCAGAGTCTTACCCACTTCAAATGGGGGTGGGGAGGCAGACGGCTAGGAAACATTGTCTCCATCCAGACAGCTCCAGACAAAGTCTGCCCACATGGGTGGTCTCTCAAGTCTCCTAGGACAGTAGCCAAGATGATTGTGGAACTCCCCACCAGGAACTCTGGCCAAGAAGGAGATTCCAGAAATCCAACACTGGGCAAATGCTTTCCAAATTATAAATTGGAGGCAGCTGAAAGCCTCTGTGTCGGGTGAGTTCAAATCACTTAGCCAGACTCTGGAACTCTGAGGAGTCTAGAAACCACAGACTGGAAAGCAGCATGGAAATGAACAACTGGAAGCATTTTGAGCCAAAGGTTTACCAAGCAAATGCCCTAGAATATTTTCTTCCCTTTATTTGTTCTTGCTGCTGCTGCTTCTTTTTTGATGTGAGTCATGACTTCACTTGTGTCTTATCATCTGTATACATGGAAAACTTGTGAAATCAGAACAGTCTAGAACATTAGGCAGCGGAGGGCTAGTACACAGGTGAAGACAGCCTGCAGGGGAACATCAGCACCTGCCCAGACTCCCACTCCCCACTCCTCCACTCTGGGGCAGCCAGGATGGTCCTAAGCACATGAGTCCTGGCCCCGCCCACCTCAAAGATTGGCCAAGGATCAACACCAGCAGCACTCCTGGGAATGACTAGGAGGGAATCTGCACTTTCACAAGACCTCCAGGTGATGTGTGTACACACACTGGGAGCTGAGAAGCTCTAGCCCCTCTGGGGCCCAAACAGCTATGGTCCCAGGGTCAGCATGGCTCTGATGCTCCTCATGTATTTAGAATACATCCTTATCTCTGATGGTTGCCCCTTGGAAGGAAAGCTATGACAAACCTAGACAATGTATTAAAAAGCAGAGACATCACTTTGCCAACAAAGGTCCACATATTAAAAGCCATGGTCTTTCCAATAATCATGTACAGATGTGAGACCTGGACCATACAGAAGGCTAAGCACCAAAGAATTGATGCTTTCGAACTGTGGTGCTGGAGAAGACTCCTGAGAGTCACTTGGACTGCAAGGAGATCAAACCAGTTAATCCTAAAGGAAATCAATCCTGAATAGTCATTGGAAGGACTGATGCTGAAGCTGAAGCTCCAGTACTTTGGCCACCTGATGCGAAGAGCTGACTCATTAGAAAAGACCCTGATGCTGGGAAAGACTGAAGGCAAAAGGAGAAGGGGATAGTAGAAGATAAGATGGTTAGACAGCATCACTGACTCAATGAACATGAATCTGAGCAAACTCTAGGAGCTAGTGAAGGACAGGGAAGCCTGGCGTCCTGCAGTCCATGGGGTCACAAAGAGTCAGATACAACTTAGCAACTGAACAACAACTATGATGGTTCCCATATCTCACTGACTGGCTTCCTTGGGGTCCAGAACCATCTGAGCTAAAGGAACTGGACTCAGCAGAACTCTCATCTCCTTACCTGGTTTGGCCACCAATCCTGCATGGAGACACCAAGGTTATGTAAGCAGGTGACTCCCTAGGATCAAATAGCTCCCAGGGCACCCAACACTGCAGTCCAGTCCTCAGTCCCACGAAGCAGGGGATGAGTGGAACCCCAGACAGAACCTGGGTTCTAGCGTGAAGGGCAGGCAATCACATAGAACACCACAGCCCAGGAGAGAAGGGTGCAGATTCACCGGGAGGGCAGCGAGTCACAGCCCAGGTGAGAAGGGCACAGATTCACCAGGTGGGCAGCGAGTCACAGCCCAGGTGAGAAGGGCGCAGATTCACCGGGAAGGCAGCGAGTCACAGCCCAGGTGAGAAGGGCGCAGATTCACCGGGTGGGCAGCGAGTCACAGCCCAGGTGAGAAGGGCGCAGATTCACCGGGAGGGCAGCGAGTCACAGCCCAGGTGAGAAGAGCGCAGATTCACCAGGTGGGCAGCGAGTCACAGCCCAAGTGAGAAGGGTGCAGATTCACCGGGAGGGCAGCGAGTTCTGACAGCTCTGCTCCCGACCTCATAGACCTTCAGAGCATTTGGAAATCTGGATGGGCCCAGCTAAGCAGACAGAACAAGCTCTTTGCCATAGAGAAAGGGCCTGCCAGGGAGGTTACCGAGGCACTGTTCATGGAGAGGGAAGCTAGAAACAATCTAAGTGCCCAACTATAGCAGAAAACTAGTAAAATAATCTATGACACAACCATGAAGCAACATAACCTTAAAAAAGATGTCCTTCATGGCGGGCACAGTGGGAGAAGGGGAAGATGGGACAAATTGAGAGAGTAGCAAATTGGCATATATACATGACCATGTGTAAAAGAGATAGCTAGTGGGAAGCTGCATTATACAGCACAGGAAGCTCAGCTCCACGCTCTATGATGACCCAGAGCAGGAGGATGGGGAGGCTCCCAGAGGGAGGGGAGATGTGTATACTTCTGGCTCCTTCATGGTGCTGTGCAACAGAAACTTACACAACACTGTAAAGCAATTATCCTCCAATTAAATCAATAAATGAATAGATGTTCTTCAAAAATACTAAAGGATATATGTAAATGTATGTGAATAAAAGGCAAGTTGTAAAAGTATGTATATATAAACATTCTCATGTGTATCTAAATATCTGTACACATATATATGTAATCTCATACATCATCATAGACACATCACGATGCGAAGTAAGGAGGAAAAGCCCACAATTAGAAAGGAAAACACGCTGACACTGTAATTTATGGGCGGTGAGAAGACCAGTGAGTCTTGTTTTTCTTAATTGACCTTTTGGCATTTTCCACTTTTCTAACAAGATCACATTTTATATTTATACTGAGCTCAAGGACACAACAAATCCCTGATTTGTTTAAAACTGATAAGACTTCACATCCTTATAGAAATCTTGAATTCAGCACATGAAGTGGAAGATAGAGGGGTTCGGGAAATAGGGGCCAAGGCGGAACTGCTATTACTAGAGCAGAGGCCCTGAACAGGTCAGCAGTTAACCTGTGAAACCTGAGTTTCCCATCTGCAAGGAAATCGTATTATTTGTTTGTCATCATTCCTGGACTTCCCTGATGGCTCTAGTGGTAAAGAGCCCATCTGCCAACTCAAGAGACTCAAGAAAACGTGGGTTCAATCCCTGGATCTGGAAGATCCCCTGGAGGAGGAAATGTCAACCCACTCCAGTATTCTTGCTTGGAGAATCCCATGGACAGAAGAGCCTGGCAGGCTACAGTCCCTGAGGTCACAAAGAGTCGGACAAAACTGAGCAAGCACAATCAAGATCTAAGACATTCAGAGAGTTTTTCAGAGGGCAAACATATATGAAACTTACAAGTTTGTGAGAAGCAGTCATGAACCCCAGATGCTAGCTTAGAAATGGACATAAAGCAGCCAAAACTCTTGATAAGGAAAAATTTTAAATAAAATAGAAGACAAATATGTGTACTTCAAGTCCAGATATTAATTTTTAAGCAAATGAAAACCATACTGATTGGAGGGCAAAGACCATCCCACAACTGCATTTACTACTATAACAGTACAGCTTATTTCCAACACACTTCCTTCTAGAGAAGGCCAGGCAGACGTGGGACCACCAGTAGCAAGAAAGGCGAGAGATGAGGAAGCTGGTGCCCCAGGAACAACCCCCTGGAAGGACGGCAAAGTCTCACGTGTCTGTGTGCCCAGCTCAGCTCAGGGGCCTCAAATTCAATCCATCCTCGCCCCAGTCCAGACTACACGCTGGGCAAGAAATTCACTGAGTGCCAGGAACCTGTGCCTTTACTTGACGATGGAAGACACACAGAAAACTAATAATATTTCATATGAAACCAAACAGGAAAGACGGCGAAAGAAATAGAAAGGATGGTAAAGAACAGTGTTCTTCAAATGTGGGTTGAGATACACTTGCTCTTTAGGAAATAAATTTAGCGCCTGTCAACCAGCAATTTTTTTTAGTGAAATACATTAGTTCAGAATAGACTAAAAAATACCAGAATAGAATAGAAAATGCCAGAATACATCACATGGGATAAGGGGTAAGCACTGCTGCATGAAAGACTTTCCAGCTTCACACACACACCACACACAGCAATGCATTTTTTCCTGTGGATAAGCATCACTGTAGCCCTCGATAGAAGGTTCTAGAATCCTCTGGGCAGACTGCCCAGTTTGCAGGGTAGTCTTTCCTAGGATAATCCCACAGAGCTGTAAGATTTGTGGACTGGAGTTAAAATGTCAGTGCTTGTATTAATTCTGATGGCTACACCTAAAATGCCCCAAATCTAGCACTGAGATCCACGTGTGGTAAAGAAACAGAAGCCCCTGCAGTAAACATGGGTGGGGGGGCCATCATTGAGACCCCTCAGGAAGCCTCAGGACCAGCCCCACCGAACTGCCTTTATCCTCCTTCGGACAAACCCAACGTCTGGGGCACGGTGTCAAAGTTTTTTAGTTGCTTTACACCCCTCCCGAAAAACAAAACTTAGGACATATCCATTTCAATGAAAAGCTCCATGGGAAGTGAAGCTGATGTCTTTACAGCCCTAGAGGATATGATCCAGACCTGCTATCTGTCAATATGGATGATCAGTCATGGGTCCTGTTTCTGATCCATGGGATCACTGGTGCCCAGGGACACTCTCTAGGGGAATGGAATGTGGCTCTGGAACCAGGCAATCTGGGCCTCCGTCATCCATACACCCAGTCCCACCACTTCGGCAAGTTCATTAATAACTCTAGATGTCTTCATCTAAAATCCATGACCGTACCGTGGAACAGGGTTACTCTTAAGGATCACACAAGATGCTAAAGATAAGAAAGCACTCAGAACAGCAAGTGATCAGTGAACATCAGCTGTGGCTGTTCCGGCCGTTAGAGTTCATGCTTCTTTCTAGCCACTGTTGGAATCCATCCTTCCAGAGGCTTCTGGGCATCCAGAGGGATGCTCTACTTGTGTTTCTAAAAACCAAAGGCTAGGAGAGTTGACTGCATTGACTGTGAAGCAGAAACTGGAAGCTGACCCATTTCTCCAGGCAGCTGGAGAACATCACGACTTCATGAGAAAAAGAAGGCCATCGCCGGATGTGAGTTTGGGGAAACACTGAAATACAGTCAGGGAACAAGATGGTCAGGCACAGCACCAAGGGCGTAGAGGGTACAGAGAGGGGCTGCCATACGTCATCCAGAGCACCTGAGCACCTGGCTCAGCGTAGTCACGGTCGTGGTGAGCAGAGGAAGAGACAGCAATGGAAGGGGATGACCACGTCTGGCTTGGAGAGGCCGCAGGTGAAGGGTCACTGGGGCATACCTGGAGGAGAGGCAGACAGTGAGCATGTGGGGTGGAGCAGAGAACAGAAGCAGAAGACACCGGCCACAGGTCCAAGGGTCGGCTCACGGGGAGGAGGACATGGGGAAGTGTGATGGCCAAGAGGGCTCCGCGAAGCGCCTGCAGAGAATGTCTGGGGACGGCTGTGGGCAGGTGAAAGGGGCCATCTGATGTGCAGACAGAAGCTTCTAGACTAAATATATGTTGAAACTTCCACGCGGATTCCATGTGTTTCCTGAAGTTAATTATGATCTGAATCTTCTCTTGCCTCCCCCTTTACTGAGATGTAAAATGCTAACCTGAATCTAGAAGGTGGGTGTCAGTGGTGGCTTCAGTTCTGAGGAGTTGACAGCAGGGAGCTCAGAGTGGTCACATCAAGCCACCCTGAATGACACCAGGAAGGTATGGACCAGGCTGACCTCCTGACTCACTCCTAACTGAAGTGGTGGCTTCAGTTCTGAGGAGATGACAGCAGGGAGCTCAGAGCGGTCACATCAAGCCACCCTGAATGACACCGGGAAGGCATGGACCAGGCTGACCTCCTGACTCACTCCTAACTGAAGTGGTGGCTTCAGTTCTGAGGAGGTGACAGCAGGGAGCTCAGATCAGTCACATCAAGCCACCCTGAACGACACGGGGAAGGCATGGACCAGGCTGATCTCCTGACTCACAAATGGGTGCCTGTAGATCACCTCCTAGATCAAAGCAGCCAACCAGGACCACCCAGGGGAACAAAGTTTAACCCCCAAGAAAGGCTTTTTTCATAATTCCTCTACGTGAGATGACTCACAATTGTACTTCCATTTCCACAGAGCAAAACTTAGAAAGTTAAAAACTACAGAAAAACAGGATCCCATGATGGGAATTCTTAACTTTGGGAAGCTGAGAAAGTACCTATTGCGAAAGAACAAAATACAAAATTAGCAGAAGGGTGGCAACATGTCACACAACACTCAGTCATCTGTCTTGCAGATGTAAGCCTTGCATCAGCGCACAAACGTCACTGAATTCACCGTGTCTTATAATAAAACACCTACCAAAGGAAGGACTTCCAAGTCTACAGTTACTAAATGTCTTGACATCCAGGGAGGTGGGCAGACACAAGTCAAGCCCAATCAAAGTTAATAATCTAACAGTATATTTAGAAACCTAAAAGAATTTCTGGGCTCAAAAATCTAAAAGAATTTCTGGGCTTCCTGTCATTTGTATCTATTCTTAGACTCCCAGCCTCTGTTTTTTCCGAAATGCCACAGGATTTAGGAGTAAATGTACCAAACACACGGTTAATTTTAACCTCAGAACAATAAGGCAGCTTTAGGCAATAAGTTGGGCTTCCCTGGTGGCTCAGATGGTAAAGAATCTGTCCACAATGTAGGAGACCTGGGTTTAATCCCTGGGATAGGAAGATTCTATGAAGAAGGAAATGGCAAACCACTCCAGTATTCCTGCCTGGAGAATTCCATGGACAGAGGAGCCTGGCGGGCTACTGTCCATGGGGTCGCCAAAAAGTCATAGACAACTGAGCGACTTTCACTTTCAGGCAGTAAGTTGCCAAAATAATTAAGCCACAACTTGAAAATAGGCACAATGCAGCTTTCTCTGTGGACCACCAGCTCTACATCACGAGAGAAATGATGCCAAGGGACCACAGCTCCTCCAGACAGCAGCATCACCTCTGAGATGAAAGGATTGTTATGACTCCTCACGTTAAGTGACACCGGTTCCCCTGGTCACAGCAATGCAACACACACCTGAGCGCATGGACATCTTTGTTCGAGACTTAAAAGCTGGGAAACCACTTTCCCACAACAGTTTTAAGACAATAGCCATAAGGATGTTTTCTGAAATGACACATTAAAAGAACATTCAAAGAGGAACGTGAGAACACAGCAGGCTTCAGGAAGCAGTGGAACGAAAGCTACGAGTTAATCATTTGGAAGACTCTTGTCCTCAGAAGGAATCAGCATGGGCAACACATGCAGACTACATGGCTTCTTCTGCAGCAAGTCAGCCACATGGAAATTTCCAGAAAGGGGGATGCTAGGGAGTGTGTGGGCTCTGGCTTGATCTGTGGGCTTCCCCCATGCCCTGCCCCCTGGCACCTCTACCCCTAACATGTCCTGAAGACCACCCAGACCCCACCTTTGGGATAAAGGCATCTTGATACCACAGAGGACCACAGGGCAAGAACAGATAATGAGGTGATGAGAAGAGCAGGACCACGGGAAGGCTGGATCCTGACTCACTGGAGGACAAAGATGTACCACTATGGGCACAGTTTCGCCTGAGGTCTGGCAGATGCCTGGGGCCCCTACAGCCTCAGCCTCCCACTCCCGCTCAGATACTGAGATGCCCTGACAACAGACACAAAAACACTGTTCTCATCCACTTCCCCACCCTTCCATGAGGAAACTGAGACCCTTTCCCCAAGGAGAGACAAAGAGCAATGGCAGGGACTTCCCTGGCGGTCCAGTGGTTAAGACTCCACGCTTCAACTGCAGGGGGCATGCATTCGATCCCTGGTTGAGGAACTAAGATCCCACATGCTGAGCCACGCAGGCAAATTTTAAACAATCAAATTTAATTAAAGAAAAAAAAAAACAAGAGCAATGGTAGCAAAATTTAAGAGCAGCTACAGAGAAAACAAAGAGAATCCCATTACAGGCACCACGATTACGGTCATGGCAAAGCCACTCCTGGGAAGTCCAGGTTTTGTAGGACGCGCAGTCCCTGCTTTCCTGGGCCCGCGGGGAACCCCGCGTCTAAGAGCGGCCCGCACGCAGTCGGCGCTGCCGCACCCGAGGGCCTACCTTCACCCGGACGGTCTGGTCCGACACGCTGCTCATCATGTCGCTGATGGACCGGAAGAGCTGCAGCAGGGACTCCACGAAATCGGCCTCTCCTTTGTTCTCATAGAGCCTGCAAAGGAACACACGGATCTGTGGGCCGGGCACAGGCACACGGCCGCTTCCTGCTCCCGCATCCACAGACGCTAGAGGTGCCGCTGGGCTGGTAAGGTAGACCGGGACAGAACGTCCTCAGCGTCCACGGAACACGGCAGAGGACTGGGCAGTGAGGGCGTGGTCTGGACCACGCAGCCAGGAAGGTCTGCCTCCGTGCTGAAGAAGCTGATCTTCAGTCACTCTATTTATTGTCTTTTGTCTACATTCTACAAGTCTGAAAACCAGAGAAATGTAGTAAAAAGGGAGGGAAGGAGAGAAAGGGGAAGGAGGAGAGATAGGAAGGAAGAAGGGAGAAATCCAGCTTTAATGTTGCCCCGCAGAGATCTCATTATTAACATCTCAGCGTATATTCTGCGCGTGTTTCTTAAACCCATGTCAAATAACAGACTATCACAAAGACAACAAGTTTACCGTGATTTCAGAATCATTCAAAAATGACACTGTAAGAATAAATGCAAAAAATTACTTGATCTCAGAGTAATGATACTATATTATCATTGAATGATATTCTTTCATCATAGAATTGGTGGTTCTGGGAAAACATTCAAAAGGTAGAACATATTCAATAAATGGATAATAAAGAAGTTGTACATTGGTTCCATGCATGCAAATACATGTTGCTAATTGTAAATAAGTTTCATCTATAAATAATTTATTAGCAGATACTTCAAGCTGCCGTGTTACTAAAAACCAACACATTTGCATTTTAAAATGCTGCAACGCAGATGTTTTATTAATATAGACTAGCTTTCTGCCTAATTAAAAGTATACCATACCTGAAAACTTGTGTACAATGGAAAATTTTGTAAACTAAGTGATAATTAATTACCCTAGAGGTAATCTTATATTTAAATGAGTTCCATTGTAAGGAAACAAAGTCTGTCTAAAATGGGGAATTGCAAACTAGTGTATCTGTTTTGCAAAAAACTTTCAAAGAGGGGCTTGTATAAACAGTACCCAACAATGACACTTATGAACTCATGAATTTCTGCCTGCTGGTAAAATTAAGCACAGTTTGACAGACTGGTGCAAATACTTGGGGAGGTTTCTAGCATATACTCAGCCATTCTCCTCCACCCCCTCTGCCCCAGTATATCTGCCAATTCCTAAGGCTCAATGGGGCTGGGGACTGAAAACCAAACTGAAAATATCTGTAAAGCAAAGTAGAGTTTTTATCAGTCTCCAGAGATAAAGAACTCAGTTTGAAAAATGCCAGGGAGAAGGGCCCAGATAACACAGCAGACTCTCAGTTGAAAGCCCTGGAAAA
Organism: Bos grunniens; assembly: GCF_055505025.1. Lineage (NCBI taxonomy): Eukaryota > Metazoa > Chordata > Mammalia > Artiodactyla > Bovidae > Bos > Bos grunniens. The sequence goes on along the minus strand of NC_141190.1, from coordinate 46,256,077 downwards.
CCAAAGGAAAACTGCATAAGACTGAGGCTTACAAAGGCTACACACAGCCTCTGTAGCCTAAGAGTTCAGTCCACTTTCTCTGCCTAGAAAAGATCAGTCCTCTCTAGAAGAAGATCACATCACCTGGGGCTTTGACAGTTGTATATGTTCACAGTGCCATATTCAAACAAGCTATTAAACACAGCAAAATACCATGTGGCCAAATCAAAGAAGGAAAAGACAACAGAAACAGATACCCAGGTGGTCAAGATACTGTAGTTAGCAAGTAGTTACATCTTGTCATAAGAATGTCAAAATAAATATAAGCATTATAGCATTATGCTGCAAAACAGAAAAGATGGAAAACATAGAAAACTGGAAATATGGAAAATAGAGAGATGGAGAAAACAGAAGGCAAGATAAAAAAATTCTTGTAGAAAAATGAATGTATAAAAAAAGATGAAAATTCTGAAACGAAAATACAATATCTAAAATAAAGAATTCATTATATGGGTAAAATTGAGATTAGACATTATTAGAAACAGAATCAGTGAAATGGAAGACAATCAACAGGAAAATAAACAGAAGAGAAAGAAAACCTAGAAACGTGTGCTAAGATACGTAGGACATATTGAAGAGCTCAGATACATGTAACTGAAGTTACAGAAGAAAATGACAGGTACAATGTGACAAATGAAACATTAGAAGCGATAATGGCCATGAATTTGTTGAAACTAATATAAGCGACAATCCAAAATTCAAGAAACTCTCAGAATCCAACGTAGGGTAGATAAAAAGCAAATCATTCCTAAGCAATCCATAGTAAAATTGCTAATAACCACAGAAAAAAAAGAGAAAGATGGCAAACATAGCTAGAAAACAGTTGTTAAAGACACCAATAGCTTCAAAGATGTAGCAGTAAGTCTGAAAGTTGACTTCTCACCAGAAATGATGGAAACCAAAAGAGAAAATAACACCTACAAGGAGAAAACAGCTGTCAATCTAGAATTCTCTATTAAATGAAAACATCCTTCAAAAACAAAAATGAAACTAACAATTTTCATAAAAAAAAAACCCTGCATCAGACTTATACCAAAAGAAACGCTACATGATTCCTCTACACTGAAGGAAAATAATTCTATAGAGAAACATAAAACTAAAAGAAAGATCGAAAAACAACGATAAGTATAAAACATACCGAATGAATGCCGACTATACAAAACAATAACAGCAATGCTTTATGAAGTTTAGGGTATTTGTAGACTTGAAATGCATGACAATAATAACACAAGAGAGAGAAAATGGGACGAGGAAAAGAACATTTTGATTGGTACTAAAGAAGGCAGAAAAAAGCATAATATAGATGAGCAAAACAAAATTAATAGAAAGACAATTGATATAAACTTAATATGTTACCTGAGTGTATTAATAGTAAATTAAAAGGATTTTTACACTGGATAAAAAAAAAAAAAAACAGCTCTATATTGTGTATAAGAGACACACCTTAAATATAAGAACACAGGAAGGCTGAAAGTAAAAGAATGGGAAATGGTATTCTGCGAAAATACTAACCAAAAGATAAAGGGAACCTTTTCACATTAAGCAGTAAGTTCACAACAAAGAGATCACAGTTCTAAATCTGCATGCCCCCAATAATACAGCTTCAAAATCTACAAGGTACAATTCATGGGTCTTTCTTATATTTAATATTCCACTAGGAATCCCTCAAGAATGAAAACTTAATTATTAATTCCTCTGCTGCCAACCACCATTTAAAAGATATATGTGGTAGTATTTTACAGCAAGCACTTTGGAGCCCCTTTCTGTAAGGAAGGCGAGGTCTCTAGAGACGAATAAACCAAGAGTCCCTTGTTCACCCACACTGAGGTGGGTAAGAGGAAAGGACTCAGAGGGCGACTGGTAAATACACAGACAAAGCCTAGTCATCATACCTTGCTCTATTTAAACGTTAAGTATCCGTTAACAAGGAACAGCTTGACCTTTGTTTATTAACCACATCCTACAATTGTGGCCGAGGAAATGATAGCAAAATGACAGGTCTACAACTTATTCATGATCAATGACTAACTATTCAGGAAGCTAACACCAGGTGAGATAGGCAGCAGGCAGCAATAACCAGCTTCAGTGACTGGATTCAGACAGCCTCGTGCAGGCCGAGTCTGCTTTCCGGCTTTCCAGCTAATGTGATCCACCCACACAGGAAGCACAGACAAGCCAAACCAGCGGAGAAGTGCCCCTGGCTGTCAGGAGTCTCTCCGTGGCTTCCCCAAGAACCAAATGTCTTCGGACCAGAGTTTTAAAAATGCTGTTCTCATCTCTAAACAAACAAACAAAGTATGGATTTGTATAGTGAGAAAGCAAGTGGGGTGACAAGGATTAGTTTCAGTATCTTCATCTCCAATGTTTCACCCCTTCCTTCTCCAGAAGAGTAATTACTGTCAATTAACGTGGAATTTTACAAAGCTACTACATTATGTGAAAGCACAGCATACCTGTTTGAAAGGAGAAGAAAAACAAAAGACCTCCGAAGTTTATTTCAAATGCAAATAGAAGAACACACTTGATTCCAGCTGTGAGCACAATTGTTTTTCTCTCAAGGTAATAGATGCTTTGCAGGTAAGAAAACGGGAACCTGAGTTTGCTTTCTCCCTCACCCCTGAAAAAACCATGCGTCAGAGTTGCTCAGAACTTGTTAGGAATCAAACATCCCGGAAAACTGGGCGGGACACAGGACGGCTTTTCCCCTAAACAGTATATACACAATAGGAATGTTATTTCATGTCAATGTAATGAAGACAATGAAGACTACCAAAATGGGTCTCAGGGTGGAGGGTATTTGAGGACAGGAAACAATTGAGAGACTTTAGCCCCATGTCTGTGATTTCAACATCCTGGTTTCTTTTTTCCTATCATAGATTCTTCTCAGAAATCTCAGACTACAGATTGAAATTTAAGCACTATCATATTTATACAATGCAACTACAACTGTGTTCTAGGCTCTGAGAGGAACATATGTCCTTGTCTGCCCTCAAGAATCATAAAGGCGGCCAAGATACACATTTAAGAAACTAGAGAGAAACTAAGGTCAATATACTTTAAAAGTCTGGGACAGTCAGGGCTCCAAAGCCCATTAGGCTCTTGGAAAGGAAGGATTCTGGTGGGACAGTGTCTGGTGAGATGAGGTCAGGGATATCAGGACAAGGATCCTGGAAGGTTCGTGAAGTCTTCTGGCAACTGCTCTGCTGGCCTTCTCAACTCTTGGCACTTTTTGTCCTGAACGGCCTCAGCTCTTCACAAACACATGAACCCAGCAGAGAGACTCAGCTGGGGATCAAGCCTGGCTCCCCCAACTCCAGGAAAAAGGCTGGCACCAGGACCATGGTCTCTGCCAACACCGAGTGGCCAAGGGCCAAAACAAAGGCATTCCTAAGGCTGTCCAGACATAAAGCACTGCCGAGGCCACAGGCAAGGGTCTGTTCAGTATTCCGCTCCATTTCCATGACACAATAGGACTGAATCACCCTTGTGCAACACTTAGGGCTCAGTGGCTCAAAGTCAAAGAGAGAGTGGAGACCGGAGTCTCACAGAGTGACCCCAAAACTAACGAGGAAGAAATGTCAGGGGCCTAATTACATGGGATTTACAAAGCTGGGACTTGGGCTTCCCAGGTGGCGCAGTGGTAAAGAATCCCTGTGCCAATGCAGGAGATGCAGGTTCGATCCCTGCGTCGGGAAGATCCTCTGGAACAAGAAATGCAACCCACTCCACTATTATTACCTGGAAAATTCCACAGACAGAGGACCCTGGTGGGCTACAGTCCAGGGGGTTGCAAAGAGTTGGACACTTCTGTACCCACTGCACTGCGTTACTAACCTGAGATAAGTTAGGGATATTACGCTGGAAGGTAACAGGAATTCCTGATTAAAGGTATGAGAAAGAGTGTCAATGCCCATTCAATATATACTTCTCCTTCACTACTTTACTAAAGGAAATCTGATTTTGTTGAAAAGTGAAGTCATTCAGTCGTGTCTGACTCTTTGCGACCCCATGGGCTGGAGCCTACCAGGCTCCTCTGTCCATGGGATTCTCCAGGCAAGAGTACTGGAGTGGGTTGCCATTTCCTTCTCCAGGGGATCTTCCTGACCCAGGGATCGAACCCAGGTCTCCTGCATTGTGAGCAGACGCTTTACCATCTGAGCCACCAGCATCAATAAATTTTTTCCCATCTCCCTTGCATCTAGGATGGTCATGTGACACAGTCTGGCCAATAGGAGGGAAGCACATGACCCACTGTAGGCAGTGGGGACAATGTTCCTTAAGGAAAGTAACTGAAAGAGCTGTTGACATCCACCTTCCCTTCCCTGCAGCCTGCAGTGAGGTCTTGACACCAGGAGGAGCAGGAGCCACTTTGGGGCCATGAGACAGACAGAGATTCCTAAGGACAGTGGGGCAGAGAGATAGAAGGAGCCAAGGATGAAATAAGTAAGCAGAGACCAAGTGCACAAACTCCAGACTCTTCCTCTGGGTTCCACGCCATGTGGGGGAAACAAGCGAACCTCATCTGTTTCTGTAACATGTAGCCAGTCATACTGCTAGCCCCGAGAAGATCAATCAAACTCAGTGCTATTTACAAGACCATGGTCCCAAGATCGCACGCCATTTGTATTTTCAGGCTGAAAGAGATTAAGGAGAAACAGAGAGAAACAATTTGCCACTGGTCCACTTGGGTGACCCCAATCTTTTCTAAGCAGCATTATTTTGTAAAAGATTATAGCATTTACAACAATAGCAGGAACACACTGACCTTGAACATACCTTTCTTTTCATTATTAATCTCTGAATGAGAAGGAAAATCAGCAGTGTGTTTGAAAAGGAGATGCCGGGCATCAATGAATCCCTGACCCAGGGCCATACTGATCACAAATTGTACATGATGAAAATTTTTTCACATAAAACATGACATAATCCACACCACCTGATTGTTCCACTCTTTCAAGTTCATCCTTTCACCTTAGTGTCGATGTTATTTTAGAGTAATCAAAGACTTAAAATTAGTGGGACACATATAAAAGCAAAATTTTGTCTGACTCTTCTGCAACCCCATGGACCGTAGCCCACCAGGCTCTACCATCCATGGAATTCTCCAGGCAAGAATACTGGAGTGGGTAGCCATTCCCTTCTCCAGGGGATCTTCCCAACCCAAGGATCAGACCTGGGTCTCCTGCATTGCAGGCAGATTCTTTACCATCTGAGCCACCAGGGAAGCCTCTAAATAAAAGCAAGACCAGATCAGATCAGTCACTCAGTCGTGTCCGACTCTTTGCGACCCCATGAATAGCAGCACGCCAGGCCTCCCTGTCCATCACCAACTCCCAGAGTTCACTCAGACTCACATCCATCGAGTCAGTGATGCCATCCAGCCATCTCATCCTCTGTCGTCCCCTTCTCCTCATGCCCCCAATCCTTCCCAGCATCAGAGTCTTTTCCAATGAGTCAACTCTTTGCATGAGGTGGCCAAAGGACTGGAGTTTCAGCTTTAGCATCATTCCTTCCAAAGAAATCCCAGGACTGATCTCCTTCAGAATGGACTGGTTGGATCTCCTTGCAGTCCAAGGGACTCTCAAGAGTCTTCTCCAACACGACACTTCAAAAGCATCAATTCTTTGGCGCTCAGCCTTCTTCACAGTCCAACTCTCACATCCATACATGACCACAGAAAAAACCATAGCCTTGACTAGATGGACCTTTGTTGGCAAAGTAATGTCTCTGCTTTTTAATATGCTATCTAGGTTGGTCATAACTTTCCTTCCAAGGAGTAAGCGTCTTTTAATTTCATGGCTGCAGTCACCATCTGCAGTGATTTTGGAGCCCAGAAAAATAAAGTCAGCCCTGTTTCCACTGTTTCCCCATCTATTTCCCATGAAGTGATGGGACCGGATGCCATGATCTTCATTTTCTGAATGTTGAGCTTTAAGCCAACTTTTTCACTCTCCACTTTCACTTTCATTAAGAGGCTTTTGAGTTCCTCTTCACTTTCTGCCATAAGGGTGGTGTCATCTGCATATCTGAGGTTATTGATATTTCTCCTGGCAATCTTGATTCCAGCTTGTGTTTCTTCCAGCCCAGCATTTCTCATGATGTACTCTGCATATAAGTAAAATAAGCAGGGTGACAATATACAGCCTTGACGAACTCCTTTTCCTATTTGGAACCAGTCTGTTGTTCCATGTCCAGTTCTAACTGTTGCTTCCTGACCTGCATACAAATTTCTCAAGAGGCAGATCAGGTGGTCTGGTATCCCCATCTCTTTCAGAATTTTCCACAGTTTATTGTGATCCACACAGTCAAAGGCTTTGGCATAGTCAATAAAGCAGAAATAGATGCTTTTCTGGAACTCTCTTGCTTTTTCCATGATCCAGCAGATGTTGGAAATTTGATCTCTGGTTCCTCTGCCTTTTCTAAAACCGTGAAGTTCATGGTTCACATACTGCTGAAGCCTGGCTTGGAGAATTTTGAGCATTACTTTACTAGCGTGTGAGATGAGTGCAATTGTGTGGTAGTTTGAGCATTCTTTGGCATTGCCTTTCTTTGGGATTGGAATGAAAACTGATCTTTTCCAATCCTGTAGCCACTGCTGAGTTTTCCAAATTTGCTGGCATATTGAGTGCAGCACTTTCACAGCATCATCTTTTAGGATTTGGAATAGCTCAACTGGAATTCCATCATCTCCACTAGCTTTGTTCGTAGTGATGCTTTCTAAGGCCCACTTGACTTCACATTCCAGGATGTCTGGCTCTAGGTCAGTGATCACACCATCGTGATTATCTAGGTCGTGAAGATCTTTTTTGTACAGTTCTTCTGTGTATTCTTGCCATCTCTTCTTAATATCTTCTGCTTCTGTTAGGTCTCTACCATGGGCTTCCAAAAAGTTCCTTTTTGTAGAAGCAATTTTACTGAAAAATATGATAAAATACAGAGAAAAAAAAACACCCTACTTTCTTAGTCATCTTTCACACCTTGACAGTGAGAAAATCATCAACAGGTTTCACCCTGACAAAAACAGAAAGCTTAGTGACCCTCATCAAGATTCACACCTATCCATGATAAGCAAAGTAAAAGAGTGTATTCTTCAGTCAAGGAGCAGAGCATGACGGCCTCAAAGCACGGGTCTGAACTCACAGGACCTGTAGAGTGACCACAACACAGGCCATCCTTGTCCAGTAACACAGGGGCTGTGGCCACTGATCAGTGGAGGGCACCACCCCGTTTGTGACTCTTACAGCTCTACACACAGTCTCCTGCTCCTCTGGCTTACGTGCCCCACAGGGTACACAAGACTGATTCGTGAATACCTCCCCTCTCTCCCTGGCTGTTCTGGAAAGCCAACTTCAGGCCAACAAAATGAAGAGTCAATAAGGAGGTACCGACTTGGGTCCACACTCCCTCAATTCCCCATATTCACTGATACGTTTCAAGAGGGCTGTGCTTTTAAAGGTGACATGTACTCTGTGAATCAGAGGGACACTGATTCTTAAACTCCGTCTCTGTGTTTCGGACTCACACAAGAACATCACCCTCCCATAACTGACAAGGAGCAGCATCACCCACTGTAGGGCACCCTAAGCAGGAGCCTCCGCAAACAGCAGCAGCGGGAGTCGGCTTCAACGCCCCAGCGTCCCATCTACCCCTGCTTCTCCTCTCTGCATTCAGAGCTAAACGTTGTGGACCGACTGAAACCTCATTTATTTTAGCCCCATTCTTTCATCTATAGATATCTAGGAAAAAACACTAATGTTCTCTATAAAATGATGAAGTCATTATTTTAAAGTGGATCGGAAATACCCCAATCCACTTTAAAGTTTGAAAACAACTCATAAATTTGCCCAGATAATCCATGAAACACATCCCTAAGTTAAAACACTGAATGTCCATGCACAAGGCCATTTCGTGTATAGGAACCTCTCTCTAGAAACAAAACATGATTCTAGTTGAAGGAAAGAGGGCGGAAGCCCCACCATCTTCCCAGGTGAGTTAATTTACCTTGCTGTTTATTATTGTTGATGTGGCTTGTTTTAATTTTGTGTGTTCTTCAAGGGGTTTTTTTCCTCTGTAAAATAACACTGAAAAGAACTGTAGAACTCTGGGTGTTCAGTCTGTACTGTGTCGGACAAAATGCCAGTGCTTTCAGGAGACAATGTTTGACTCACAGGCATACAGTTCAGACTCAGGGCTCAAGACTCAAACTCAGAGAGCTTGCCTTTTACTCCACTGGGGAGCAGTTAGGGTGAGCGTGGACAGCTCCAGCCCAGAATTGCTGTCTGTTAACTGCCATGTTCTGCTAGACCGCAGGGAAAGGAAAGGGAGGAGGAGAGAGAGGCAAAGAAGAACGAGGCAGGGGAAGGGAGAAGACGCAGGAAGGAAGGAAGGAAGGAAGAAAAGGGTCTCCTCCCAGCCCTCTGGAGAGCTGGCACGGGGACACGCACTGGTTGAACAGGATCCGGGAACGCACGATGAACTTGAAGATGTACTCTAAAGCCTTCATGGCTTTATACAGCTGGTCGCTTATTCCCGGCTTCTCGGCATTGTCCACATAGTTCCGCAAAACTTTCGTCAGCTTCCTGTTTGGAACGGAAACACACATCAACAAATTCAGACGACTACAGTATCTCATTTCTTAACTGGGGCAGAAATATACAAGTGGATATTTGGGTTCTTTTTAGCTGGGTTCACAAATTATCAGTATGTGCATATTTGTGAAATGTATTCGAAACAGATTAAAAGTGACCTATAAAACAACTCTCAGAGGAGTGAGATCTGAGCATTTAACAAGCATTTTCTAAGTTTTAGATGTCCTCCTAAGCATTTAAGAGTATTATATAATTTATTCTCCACAGCAACACTGTATGACAAGTGTTCAGTTTTACCCCTAATTTGCAGATGGAGAAGCCCAGGACTCGGTGGGTGATCTAGCATTCCAATGCTCAACAACAAAATCAAAAGGGTTTTCTTTACAGACATATCTGTTTTCATAATGCTCTTTTTTTTCAATTGAGTGCTATTTTCAAATGATAGAGGCAGTAAGGGTAATAATCAGTTTTTAATTCTGTCCAAATGTCTACATTTTCTACCTCTATGCATGTACGCTCAGTCATGTCTGACTCTTCATGACCCCATGGACAGTAGTATGCCAGGCTCCTCTGTCCATGGGATTTCCCAGGCAAGAATACTGGAGTGGATTGCCATTTCCTCCTACAGGTGATCTTCCCAACCCAGAGACTGAACTCACATCTCCTGCATTGGCAGACAGGTTCTCTACCACGGAGCCAACTACTGGCCCATAAACTAATAATCTTCAAGTCAAGCCTTTTAAATCATAAAGGAATAATTAAATAACTTCAGTGTATTTTCAGCTTGTGGTGCATTTGGCTACACTGTAACTTCAAAAACTAGCAACATATGTAAAACTTGTATGACAACAACCAACAAAATTACCCCCAAACCAAACGTCTCCACCCCCTAACTTTTTCGGTAATCAACAAGAATTCCTTCTGGCTTTTAAATATTCATAAAAAACAACAAAATCCTGCCAAGGTACTGACAGCTCTTCTCGTTAAGTTAGGAGCCAGTGTGCACCAGCTTGTTATTTGAGATTAGTACAAGTCACTCATAAGAGCAACTGAAACTTGGCTCGTGGATGACCTCGGAAGAACCTAAGAGAAACGATTTTACTGATAAATCACAATAAAAAGGCTGTGGGGCGACTGAGTGGATGTGAAATCATTTCTAACACTGATCAAGATGAAGAACTCAAGAAACCTCACAATGCTGTCACAGGAGCCTTCCTGGCAGTGTGTCCTGAAGAAGTGAGGCCAGAAAGATCCCCTCCCGTTAGGTTCCCCTGGTCCCGACCTTGGGAAGGTATCTACCCTTACAAGTCTTGTGATGGTTCTCGAGGCCTGGCAGAGCCTCTCAAGTCCTGGCATAAAAGCTGTTTCACCCAGTTTAACAACATACTTTCCCAAACTGACAGCCCCACACACCCTGTTCTCTTAAACCCTACTGATAGCCCAAGAAATATACATTTCATCTGGAGAAGGGAATGACTACCCACTCCAGTATTCTCGCCCAGAGAATCCCATGGATAAGAGGAGCCTGGTGGGCTACAGTCCATGGGGTCGCAAAGAGTCAGACATGACTGACCGACTGACGCTTTCACTTTTCACATTCATTCCATAGAAACAGATTTTGGAAATCCTTCCAAAAGTTCAGTCAAAGGAAAGAACAAAAAGAAGGAAAGCATGGCCCAGAATCAGAAAATAAATCAGGAAGTCACAGGACCCGAATCCACACCCGTCACACCACTTGTAACTATAGAAAGACCAAACTGCTCGGCCCCAGGTGAGAGGACCAGACCAATGGGGCATCGGTTCAGTGAGGAGGAGGCCCGAACCAGCTCCGGGAAAGGCAGGTCTGTGCACAGAAGGAGCACGTCCTGCTGGTTTTGGGGAAGAACCGTCCCAAAGGCTGACGCCTCCCTCCCTCCTGGCTTGGACCAGCCCCGGTCACTCTGCCCCGTGAACCACCCATACAGCAAGCACCTGCTCTGTGACTTAGAAAGCTAAGAAGTAACACCCATTGCCTCTAGTCTTCGTTAATTTCTTCTCAGAGTTGTTTGCAAAGAAAGGCTCCAGATCTCAACATTTATCAAAGGAAAGAGGTAAAGAAACTGCCTGGATGGGAATCTAATCTAAGCCTCCGCCCACCTCCCCCCCAAGCAGGGGAGGGGAGAGACTGTTTGTGATGATGCTTGGTACTAGAATGTCCCCTGGGCTGGAGAACGCTGCAAACACTTCATTAGGGCAGAGGCAGCCTTCCTGATTGCGTTAGAACTGCGTGAACCTCAATTATCTCCTCTGGCATTTCAAGGCGAAATGCTCAGATTCCAACGGCTGAAGAACCACTTGGGGTTGCTGGTTAGTCAAAACAAGATAAGAACACTTATTTTCCGAAATTAAAAATTTTTCTGCAGATGACAGACTGGACGAGAGGATACGGATTCTTGGCTCCATCCTGTTGTAACTTAACAGTAAGATGGTACTTTCTGTGTCTTCCATGGACTAACCTGCCCAATGCTCCCCAGGTATGCTTCCCTCTTTGAGAATAAGGGCAAGGGGACGCCAGAAAGAGGACCTGGCCTGCAGCACGGTGACCTTGCCACTGTTCTGACTTTCTAAAATGAAAGTAAAAACTCTAATCTGAGAACAGTTGTTGGGCCCAGTTTCAGTAAAGGAGGATGGTGGCGGTGACACAGCAGGAGGTCACATGGGACCCAGAGCAGCATTCAGGCCCCCCCCCGAACCCTGCACTGACTCCTTTTGGTTGCTATAGCGAGATGGTGCCACCCGACCAGCAGTCTGCAGGTCTGAAGTGCGGGCCAACTGGGCTTCTCCACAGAGAGAACTGAAGGTCTTAAACAAAGGTTGATTAGCCAGCAAGCAGCAAGCTTGTCACAGCTTGCCCTGTGTGCCTGAGGACACCCCTGCTTCCTGGCCACGTGGGGCTCCACCAGCAGCCCTACAATAAACAAGCACTACTGAAGATACAGAAGAGTCCGAGACCCAGGGACAGGCCCGCTGACCTTGAGTTCCTGCAGCCAGGGACAACAGGTTCTGACCTAAGTAGGGGCAAGACACAGATGGGAACTTCGATTCAAGTTCCTGGCCCTAAAAGGGAATCATTTCTAAGGAATCTAAGTGAAATGTTCTTTAAAATATTAAACCTTTCTTTTTCACTGCAGCTAACACAGAAAACAGTCTGAATCAGTGCCAATAAATCCCACTGTGAGAGAACGAGGAACTCGCCCTAATAATTCTAATAATAACGGAATATAACTACTGCTTGGTGCTAAGTGCCACGGATTATTCCAAACACTTGACACGTTAAGAACTTATTAAAATTCTCAAGAAAACCTACAACCGTGCTGTTGTGCAGATAAGAAGGCTGAAGCTCAGAGACGCGAAGCAACCTAAGTTTGCAAGTGACCGTGGTAACACAAGCCGTGGCAGCAAGTCCCAGGGCTGTGGCCTTGACACCAGGCTCCACACCTTCCCCTGGGAGCCCGACTCCCAGGGACCCAAGACGGGGCCAGGTAGGGAGCAGCTAGGTGAGTGCAGAACAGCTGGGTGGGGAGTCAGAATCCTAGTTAGTCAGAGCTGAAGCTTCTGGAACAGAGGAGAGGAACTCTTTAAAGAGCAAAAAGAATCTGAAAAGGAATATATGTATATATTATACACACACACATAACTGAATCACTCTGCTGTAAACCTGAAACTAACACCACCTTTCAAATCAATGCCACTTCAATAAAAACAACTATGTAAAGAAAAAAATTTTTAAAAGAAAGAAATGTAGGAGTATTAAAAGCCAATATCCAGATGAAGTTTAAAAATAATTGCCAAACCTGCAGATGTTTTATCTGAACAACATTAACATTCTGCCTCTTTAAACATCACTAAACCACTTTAAAAGAAAAAAAAAATTATTTTATCCAGCTTGATCCAGCAGAGCAAAAATAAACAAATCACCTGCAACCTTAAAAAATAAAGAGTGAAGAAATAGATTGAAAAGTATAAGACTGAATTTTATTAATATTCACACTAAATAACCAATAATCTCAAGACAAGACCACATCCATTCATTCATTCATCAAATGGCTGTGAGGAAGCTGCAGTGTGGCAAGCACTCTGTATCCATATATCCATTTCATCAAACATAGAGGGAACAACTCAAAGACAAAAGAAAGGTGTAGAGAAGAACAAGAATTTATTCCAGAATCCTATAATGCATCCCCTATCTTTTCCAAGATTTTTAGGTCTGTTAAGAGGAAAACAGTAATAAAAATGATTCCAGGAAACTCACCATTGGGGAAGGGAAATGTAGAACCATAGGCAAAAGTACACGGAAAAGAGTCTTAACAAAGATACAAAAAGAAGAACTGGTTTTAAAACAACAAAAAACAACTTACGTGTAGGCTAAGGTTGCACTAAAGTGTTTCTTAATGTAGGTTTCCAAAACAGGATTAAAATGCTGAAATTTTCTATCAGCAATTAGTCCAATGATAAATACCTGTTAAATTAATATTTTCATTAGCAAAAGAGATGCAAACCATTTTGGAATCTTTAGCTGAATCACCTGCACCTCTGTGCGAGTCACCTGGGCACTAACATTTTCAGACACAGGCTGGCCAGCCAGTTTCTCTCTTCTTCCGCTGACAATTACATCCAAAACTACAGCACTACATTACAAGAAACTTTCTACCTCTCAATTCATTTGCTTTGATTGGGCTTACAACTGAAAACGTTTTCAAGGTTACTGTGACGGCTCCCGCCCCAGCTTCAAAGGTTGCAACATGAAAGCCCCGTAATTTCTAAGCAGATGCAAAGTCAAGGTCCCTTACCAGAGCATCAAACACTAACGTATCAAAGGTCTCGCTCTCCGAGTTCTCCATCATGATGTTGAAGAGGGCATCCAAGGTGTCCTGGAGGAACTGGAGGGACACAAAAAGTCAACAGGCGATACCAACTCTCCAACTCTCCCCAGCCGATCACCTTTGGCAGAACTCCCAACACCCAGCTTTCCCGAACAGCACCTACTGATTCTTCACGGCCACGACACACATGTGACAAAAATCTGAGATGAGTGAATTCAGAACAAAGACAAGCCACCCTAAGTTAAGTGGAGGATGTGCAGCAAGGAAATGCACAGAGCTCATCCCCCACCCCCCATGGGACCTCTCCAACCCTTCTCCTGGTTTTCACCAAGACCAGGAGTTCAACAGCAACCCCAGGAAGACTGAATCTGACTTATCCTGTTCACCCTGGGTGGGACCTGAGCTAGCGAGTGGGCAGTTCCACAAAGGGAGAAATTCTAGTTTAATAAAGGATCTTCTGTAAATACAGGTGCTATGTGATTCTGAAACTGGGGTACAGAGCAGGGGCCAGGAAGTGCTTAATTTATGTAACAGTAATTTAGAAATCCTATTATAGCCTACTATGTCACCAAATAAATATTACAGCATAGAATGACAAAATACTAGGAATATAATTTTGAAAAAATTAGGAGACTTCAAAGTTATGTCACACTAGAAATTATCTTTGAGTCCTTCCCCTGTTCTCCCTAGAAAGAAGTATAAGATGAACTAAAGACTGCATTGGAAGTAATGAGTTCCCTGTGGGTGGGGTAGGGCAAAATGCCATACGGTGGACTAGTGACCATGCAAGGGAATGAAGTATGTGTATGTTCATGGTGAAGTCACTATGGATCTGCACACTGAAACCAGGGTGAGCTATCACTTCATCCAGAGCGTGGTGACTATCATCAAACAGATGGACAACAGTTAGGCATGAGAAAGGCAGAGAGAAACCGGAGCCCTGATATATATACTGGTAGAAATGTAGAATGAGGCAATGGCTTTGGAAAACCAACTGACAATCCATCAAAGAGTTAAATGTAGATTTACCATGCAACTCAATAATCTCATTCCTGGGTATGAAACCAAAAGAATGGAAAACGTGTATCTACACAAAAATGTGGGCACATATTCAGAGGAGCTTTATTCACCATGGTCAAAACGCAGAAACAACCCAACGTCCATCACCTAATGAATGGAATGCTTGCATGCTAAGTCACCTCAGTTGGGTCTGACTCTTTGCAACCCCATGAACTGCAGCCTGCCAGGCTCGCTATCCACGGGATCCTCCAGGCAAGAGTACTGGAGTGGGTAGCCATTTCCTCCTCCAGGGGATCTTTCTGACCCAAGGATTGAACCCTTGTATCTTATGTCACCTGCACTGGCAGGCAGGTTCTTTACCACGAGCACCACCTGGGAAAGCCCATAAACTGTGGCATATCCATACAGTGCAGTATTTATTATTTAAACAGAAAAAGGAATGAAGTTCTGATACATGCCACCACCTGCCTGGAAAGCGTTGTACTCAGGAAAAGAAGTTAATAAGAAAAGATGTTATATATTGTCACTCGATTTACATAAAGTAGCTGGAATAGTCAAGTCTATGAAGACAGCTGGTGGCAGGCAGAGTGGAGTGATGGCCAACAGGTACAGGGTTTCTTTTTCTGGTGATGGAAATGTTCTGAAATAAGATCGTTCAGGTAGTTGCACAACTTTGTGGATATACTGAAAAACCAGTGAACTGTATGAATTAAAAGGGTGTTTTCTGGTATGTGAACTATGTCTCGATCACGTGGTTATTAAGAACACAAGGAGTAAGTGAGACAGCCCCACAGCTAGGACAGAGGAGTGGCTGTGTGAGATCCCTGGACCAGGTCTTCCTCGGCTGCTCGGCCCACACACAGAACTCCAGGGCCTCTCATGTCCCCAGAGGATCTCGAGACTGAGAAACCAAAGACCTGCCCTCCCACCAGAGCTCACCCCTTAGCTCCCCAAGCTGTGGAAGCTTGCACATTCAGGGTCCCACAGCTCTTCCCTGGTGGCTCAGATGGTAAAGAACCCGCCTGCAGTGCAGAAGACCCGGGATGGCTCCCTGGGTCCGGAAGATCCCTTGGAGAAAGGAATGGCTACCCACTCCAGTATCCTTGCCCGGAGAAGTCCATGGACAGAGGAGCCTAGCGGGCTGCAGTCTATGGGGCTGCAGAGTCAGACATGACTGAACAACTAACAAAGCTCTTCTTCCCAAGAGACAACAAGCTCCCAGACCTAGCAAGCAATCCGAGACCCATCAGGCATAAAATCCTCGTTCTGTCCCACTGTGCCTCTGACCCCCT
This sequence comes from Bos grunniens, assembly GCF_055505025.1. Taxonomy (NCBI): domain Eukaryota; kingdom Metazoa; phylum Chordata; class Mammalia; order Artiodactyla; family Bovidae; genus Bos; species Bos grunniens. Next base: position 46,240,276 of record NC_141190.1, on the reverse strand, counting down.
ATTCCGTGCCAGGACGTGTCACACAGAAATGGGCAGGGAAATGAGACCAGCCGGACCAGGAGGCATTCTGGCCTAGACATCCGTGGTTCTGTCAACTCCGTAATTATGTAATCCTGCACCACCTTCATTACTTTTGTATCATTTCCCATCATTTTCAGATTGTAAATGCTTTGCAAAGGTCAAAACTTGATGCCATCTGCTAAAAGCCCAATGTTCCTGCCAAGAGACTCACCAGGTGCCAAGCCCTGGCTTGGCACAGTTCGAGGAAATAGGTCCACCCGCCCCACCCAGATGAATGGCACAGAAACAGGGGCTGGGGCCTGGATCGCTGCAGCACTGCAGGGACAGGAGTGTCCTGAGGGTGGGCCCCACCCAAGGCCTGAAAGGGCTGCTTTTGACTCCCACTCTCTCCAAGACCATCCACTAGAAACCACGATCGCCATTTTCATAGGAACAAATATTTTCTTCAAGCAATGTCACTTTTTCCAAATGACCAAATACTTTCAACAGTCTATCAGGCAATGTCATCTTTCCAGTAAAAGTTACAAATACACAGGGACTTCTCCGGTGGTCCAGTGGTTAAGACCTCATCTTCCAGTACAAATGGGTACAGGTTCAATCCCTGATCAGGGAGCTTAGGTCACATACGCCTTGAGGCCAAAAAACCAAAAGACAAAACAGAAGCAATAGTATAATAAAGTTGATAAAGACTCTAAAAAATGTTGCTGTTGTTCAGTTGCTAAGCTGTGTCCAGCTCTGCGACCACATGGACTACAGCACACCAGTCTTCCCAGTCCTCCACTATCTCCCAGAGTTTGCACCAATTCATGGCCATTGAATCCATGATGCCATCTAATCATCTCATCCTCTGCCACTCCCTTCTCCTCTTGCCCTCAATCTTTCCCAGCATCAGAGTCTTGTCCAGTGAGTTGATTCTCTGCATCAGGTGGCCAAAGTATTGGAGCTTCAGCTTTAGCATCAGTCTTTCCAATGAATATTCAGAGTTGATTTCCTTTAGGATTGACTGCTTTGATCTCCTTGCTGTCCAAGGGACTCTCAAGTGTCTCCTCCAGCGCCCCAATTCAAAAAAACCGATTGCGTGGCGCTCAGGCTTCTTGACGGCCCAGCTCTCACATCCGTCCGTGACCGCTGGAAGAATCATAGCTTCGACTACGTGGACCTTTGTTGGCAAAGCGACGCCTCTGCTTTCTAACACGCTGTCTAGATTTGTCATAGCTTTTCTTCCAAGGAGCAAGTGCCTTTTAATTTCGTGGCTGCAGTTACTGTCCTCATTGATTTTGGAGCCCAAGAAAAGAAAATTTGTCACTGCTTCCACTTTCTCCCATTCTACTTGCCATGAAGTGATGGGACTGAATGCCATGGTCTTAGTTTTTCTAATGTTGAGTTTCAAGCCAGCTTTTTCACTCTCCTCTTTCACCCTCATCAAGAGGTTCTTTAATTCCTCTAAAGAGTTCCTAAAAAAACGGTACACATCCAAAAAAAAAAAAAAATCTTAAGAACAAAGTTACAAATACACAAAAGGGGAGTCTTAAATAAGTGGAATAAGATGCACAGCCTATAAATGTTCTTCCATATAATGGAAAGCAGCCCCCCATGCAGGCTGGGACCCTGTGTGGTCCTCAGATGAGTCCGTTCTCCACTCTAGGCCTAAGGGTATTTAAGACATGCTGGTGACTGGAAAGAATAAACCTTCCAGGTAAGGGCCAGACCGGTCCTCCAGGCCTGGGCAGTTCCAGTGGACACAGGAAGGGTCACGAGAGAGGTGAAAAATCACCTCCAGGGATGAACAATAGGAGATGATAATAGATCAGCTAAAAGGAACAGAGGAAGGCAATAAAACCAGATGGCTCTAGATTTTCCCTGGTCAGTGTAACAAAAGTTCAACAGAAATACAAGTAATCCCTGATGTGATACAGGGGCCGCAAAATGAAAGAGGACACAATTTCATTAACTGCGGGCCTTTTAAAGAAGTGCTGTGAAGTTATTCAGCCAGTTTTCATCTGAATTAGGGAATTCATAGAACCCTGGGAAGTTTAAAATACAATTAACATTGTCCAAGCCCAGAGAAGAAGACAAGGGCCGGGAAAAGATGATTAAACTTTGAAGATTAGCAAGGATATGTTTGAATGGTTATACAATGAATTCAGGAGAGCGACGCCACCGAATTAATTTATACTGAAGCTAACCACACTGCTGTTTAATTGAGACCATTTGAAGTAATTAATTTTTAGAGAGATAAGGTTGTCTCCCTCCGCAAGCATCTCACGGAGGGTACAGGACGAGGCAGCAGCACAGACGTGGCAGCAGGGAGCCTGCTCAGGGGGGCCAGCCTGCTGCCACCAGCCCGGGTGGAGCCCAGTGGCCACAGACAGGCACTCAAAAGTGCCAATAAGGACCAAACTTGAGCATTCCAAGGGACCTCCGATCACACCAGTCTGACTGTCCGATCTCAGGTGAAGATTCAGGAGGGCAGCCAGCATTGCTCCAGAGCTTGCGCTGTGAGAGGCTAAGAAATAAACCAAGGCTGCAGAGGGGGAAAGCAGCTAAGACTGAAGACTGCGACTTCACGGACACACCATGCAGTTCTCCACATCGACGACAGGGCTTCTGCGTGAGTTGAGAGCCAGGACGGCAGGACAGTGATGACCATAAATCGTGACACTCTTGGACCGCCTCCCAGGGCCAGAACCTTACGCAGCCTCCACAAGGTCATCTGAACACGGCACTCTGGTCCTGTCCATTTTACAGCAGGGAAAGTGCGTGTGTTAGTAGCTTAGTCGTGTCCGACTCTGTGACCCCATGGACTGTAGTCTGCCAGGCTCCTCCTCTATCCATAGAATTCTCCAGGCAAGAATACTAGAGTGGGTGGCCATTCCCTTCTCCAGGGGATCCTCCCAGCCCAGGGATTGAACCCAGGTCTCCTGCATTGCAGGCAGATTATTTACTGTCTGAGCCACCAGGGAAGCCCAGCAAAGACACAGGCTATGGCAGGGAAAGCAAGGCTTAAACGAAGTTATTCAAACTACGGTAGCCCCACAGTGAGAACCCAGAGTCCTAGACTCAGTTGATTCCAAAGACCATTTCCCTCACAGTGAAGCCAGGCCACCCTCCCCGACCAGGGTCCAAGGAGGACTGTCCTCCTAGAGGCATGCGTCAACATCCCAAAGATACTAGTGGTTTAAGGGGTCAGAGCCAGAGCCCCACACGGGCAGACCGCGTTTCATCGCACTCGGCAGGCATGCTGGTTTTTACCACCCCAAGGTTTGTGACAACCCTGGATCCAGCAAGTTTATCGGCCCCATTTTTCCAACAGCACTCGCTCACTCGGTGTCTCTGGGTCACGTTTTGATAATTTTCACGTTATTTCCAGCTTCTTCATTGCTATATTTGTGGTGGTGATGTGATCAGCGATCTCTGATATGACTACTGCAAAAGGGTTATCAACCACTGAAGATTAGGGTGACAGCATTTCTCTCAACAAGGTATTTTTAATTAAGGTATGGACATGATTTTTTTTAATTTTGGAAGGTTTATTGGGGGGGGTGTTTTTATGGAAGTATAGTTTATTTACAATGTGTTCGTTTCAGGTGTACAGCACAGTGGTTCAGTCATACATATATATCCATGTACATATAAACACACATATATGTTATATATGTATTATATATTGTACATAATACATTATATAATATATTATATATTATAGTTTTTAAAATTCTTTTCCATTACAGGTTTTTATAAAATAATGAGCTTAGTCCCCTGTGCTGTACACGAGGTCCCTGTTGGTTACCCATTTTATATCGTAGCTAGCTTTTCTGACACGATGCTACCACACACTCGAAAGACTACAGCAGGGCGTGGGCATCCCTTCGATCTGCATCGAGGAACCAAATCATTCATGTGGCCTGCTCTCCCACCACAATGTGAAACCGAACCCCCATGTCTTGGAGGCGCGGCTGTCCTAGGAGGCCGCACCGACCCCTGTTCCTACACTTTAGGACTACGTGTTACCTTCACCACCTCTCCGCCGTCCACCTTCATCAGCTGCCTCAGGTTCTGCTGCAGCAGGTTGGTGTTGGATCGCCACTTCAGGAGCCCCAGCAGATCCACTGAAAACGGGAAATGACAATCAGTTCCTCCCAGCAAGGACCCGGTCCCCCTCATGCACCCATCACATCAGTTCTCCAACATCACTTTTTGAACAGAAAAACCAAGTCTATTTGGAAATGTTCGCCAGCTAAATATTTCAATACTTTTCTAGAGGCATCCTTGATGCCCAGTGCAGCTGAATTCATTACTTTCAATTACATTTACCATGAAATGATTTACAAACAAAAGCTTCAGAAAGGCAGCTAGGAGCCCATGAAAGGAAGACCAGCCTTTCCACCTCCAAGAAGGCAAATCAGAGCAGCAGCAGGCCTGCGAAGCCGCTCCTGGCAGCTTCTCCCCAGAGGCTATTCCCTGCTTGAGAATAAGACTCTTACTTTTTAAGATAAAATAATATAAAATACGGGCCTCCCCGATGGCTCAGCAGTAAAGAAACTGCCTGCAATGGGGGAGACGCAGGAGATCTGGGTTCAATCCCTGGGTTGGGAAGATCCCCTGGAGGAGGAACTGGCAACCCACTCCAGTATTCTTGCCTGGGAAATCCCGTGGACAGAGGAGCCCAGCGAGCCACAGTCCAAGGGGTCGCAAAGAGTCGGGCATGACTGAGCGCCTGGGCATGCGATATAAAATAACCAACTCAAACGCAGTGCTGAGAATGCAAGGGGGCAGTCCCTGAAGGAGACAGGACGCTGGCCACTGCTGTACTGAGCCTGCCGCCCTCACCAAGGCTGGGCCTTTCCGGAGTCTTTATGTTTGTTTTCTAACAGAAAAACCACAAGTTGAATGCATTGGTTTTTGCAGACTAAAGACATTGTGTAAGACAATGTTGAGAAATGATTTTGTTTAAGGCATGAAGACAGACTCCAAAACATCTCGAGGAAAAGACGTGGGCCTACACAACTCTCACTTGAAGTCATATTAATATCCCATTACGTGAAGAAACACAACTAGCAAGACACATCTAATGTACTGTTTATGCTCATCAGGAATGAGCTTCTGCTACAGACACTGTCTCTATTAAAAAAAAAACCCTAGTCAATACTGAAAAGAAAAACATAATTTTGGCAATAAAGTAGAATTTCAGTGAACACAAGACAATTATAATTTAAGGATGTGAAAGCGTCAGTCGCTCAGTCATGTCAGATTCTTTGCAACCCCATGAACTGTAGCCTGCCAACCTCCTCTGTTCCTGGGGTTTCCCAGGCAAGAATACTGGAGTGGGAAGCTATGCCCTCCTCCAGGGGACTTTCCCAAGCCAGGGATCGAACCCAGGTCTCCTGCATTACTGTCAGGCAAGAATACTGGAGTGGGTAGCCATGCCCTCCTACAGGGGATCTTCCTGACCCAGGGATCAAACCCAGGTCTTCTGCATTACCATCTGAGCAATCAGGGAAACCCCATAAAGATCAAACCACATAAAAGGTGATAAGCACCAAACACACATTCTCATTTATATGGCCTCACCCAAGCACAGGTGTTGAAGGTAAGCGTTACAAACAGGAAAATGCAGGGGGACATCCTAGTGTATTTGGAATAGCATAGGTTCAAGCATCAGTTGGGCCATGCTGAGAGTTGGACCATAAAGAGGGCTGAGCACCAAAGAATTGATGCTTTTGAAGTGTGGTGTTGGAGAAGACTCTTGAGAATCCCTTGGACAGCAAGGAGATCCAATCAGTTATTCCTAAAGGAAATCAATCCTGAATATTCATTGGAGGGACTGATGCTGAAGCTGAAGCTCCAAAACTTTGGCCTTCTGATGTGAAGAACTGACTCATTAGAAAAGACATTGATGGTGGAAAAGATTGAAGGCAGGAGGAGAAGGGGATGACAGAGGATTAGATGGTTCAATGGCATCACCAACTCAATAGACATGAGTTTGAGCAAGTTCCAGGAGATGATGAAGGACAGGGAAGCCTGGCATGCTGCAGTCCATGGGGTCACAAACAGACATGACTGCACAACTCAACAGCAGCAAGAACCGCTTTATGACCTTGGACAAGTACCTTCACCTCAGTTTTCCTATCTGAACAATGGGTGCATGGTTCCCTAGTCACAGGGTTGGTGCAAGAATTAAATAGTAAGACATGGAAAAAGCACTTAGCATGATGGCCAGCAGGAAGACCTGCAGCAGCCATTCATCAAAGAGATGAACATTTTAGTCATCCATCAAGAAAGCTGACACATTTTAATTTCTAATCAAAAGGGAAGTCATGAGAAAGGCTACATCCTGCTCAGTCATGCTCTCAGTCCTGGGGTTAAGGGAGCTTTCTGCTGCTGCTGCTGCTGCTGCTAAGCCGCTTCAGTCGTGTCCAACTCTGTGCAATCCCATAGACAGCAGCCCACCAGGCTCCCCCGTCCCTGGGATTCTCCAGGCAAGAACACTGGAGTGGGTTGCCATTTCCTTCTCCAATGCATGAAAGTGAAAAGTGAAAATGAAGTCGCTCAGTCAAATCCGACTCTTCGCGAGCCCATGGACTGCAGCCTACCAGGCCCCTCCGCCCATGGGATTTTTCAGGCAAGAGTACTGGAGTGGGGTGCCATTGCCTTCTCCAAAGGGAGCTTTCTACCTCATAAGAATTACCAGCATTTTTTTTTAAACAGAGGCTAGTTAATAATCTGAATCCATTCAAGCAAAGTTAGTGGCACTTTGGATTAGAAGGAGGCTGAGGTTCACCTCTACATTGTTCTTTTGAGAAAAGATCATCATGTTAGTCATTCAGTCGTGTCTGGCTCTTTGTGACCCTATGGTCTGTAGCCCCCCAGGCTCCTCTGTCCATGGGATTCTCCAGGCAAGAATACTAGAGTGGGTTGCCATGCCCTCTTCCAGGGGATCTTCCGGACCTAGGGTTGGAACCCGGCTCTCCTGAACTGCAGGCAGATTCTTTACCATCTGAACCACAAGGGAAGCCCTTGAGATGTTGGGAAATGAGAGAGGTCAGAGAGAGCAGGGACCTAGGGGGCTGGCCAAGCTTCCCCTCCTCAAAGGTGTCTGCAAACTGCTAATTGGCCCAGCTGTATCTTTCTGAGAACACCTTTGAGGAGGGGGAGCTTGACCAGCCCCTAGGTGCCCAGCGCTCTCTCAATCCCCAGTAGCCACTGCAGTCTGGCCTGTAACAACACTCTGTGTCAGGATTTCTCTGTTTCTTACTCGGCAGTAAGCTGATTCAGGAGAGGAACCACATCTCCTGCTTTGTCTGCTCTCTCCCACAGCATCCAGCATAGTGCTGAGAACAGAGACATTTCATACAAATCTCGATGAGTAATGCAGCCACTCCTTTTCCCTAAGTATCGGACCTTCGCAGGAACAAATCATGGTCTCGGAAAAATGACTCCCTCAAATGAGAATCTGGGACTCAACGCCAACTGGGGCAACTCCATCTCACACACCTGACAAGCCACCATCCCGAGAAGAGGCATTGCTGGCTGGTGTGAAATGAACAACAAAAGACGGGTCCCCCTGGCTCTCAGTAAGCTGCATCACTGAGAGCTGCAATTTCCTGGTTGCCCAGCAACAGCCGCTGCGGAAGCCAGGGTGCCCTGCCCTCAGTCCCAGGCAGAGGACTACCCTGAGACTGGTGGAACTCGAAGAGTCAGGAAGTCAGAGACAGCGAGACGCATCTCCCTGGGAAATTACTGTGACTTAATACCTTGAGAATATCCTGGTTGGCAGTCCTTTTCTCCAGGGACATGAGGGTTAAGGAGGATTCTGTGGGTGGGCCCAACCTACCTGCTATTCAGAACACTGTTTAATGGGGAAACATATTCAAATTGCAAATAACAGCTTCCAAACATGCTTCTGGAATATGACCCATAGGTAAGAGGGTGGCTTATGATGCAGTGAAGATGCCACGACACAGCAGAAGCTAAAGTACTCCATGAGAGAGGCTGCCCTGAGTTCAAAGAGGCCCTAGAATAGGAGTCCCCCACCTCTGGAATCCAATGCCTGATGATCTGAGGTGGAGCTGATGCAGCAACCACAGAAATAAGGTGCACAATAAGTGTGATGTGCTTGAATCACCCCAAAACCATCCCACCCAGCCCTCTACCCCCAGTCCGTGGAAAAACTGTCTTTCACAAAACTGGTCCCTGCTGCCAATAAGGTTGGGAGCTGCTATCTAGAAGGAGTAGCTGGTCATCGGGCGAATGGACTGTGAAGGCTGTATCCAGGGTGACATCTGACCTATGGGGTCATCCTCGCTATAACCCAGGCTCAAACCCACGCCCAACCTGCCAGTGGCATCTTTCCCGGGGAATTAAACTTGTAAAGTGCCTGCACATAACCTACCCTTCCCCAGGCATGCAGGGAACCCAATGCCCCTGGGCAGGGTTTTCACCTGCTCAGAGCAGGACCCCAGGCTGGGAGAATTCAAAATGCACCAGGCAAACCGTGGTAAGAAGGTATTGTTAGAAAGATGTATCCAAATGGCCTTCAAGCATCTGAGTGCCATGCTACTCTCTGCCACACATCCTCCACACCCCACCCCGCCCCGCCCCACCCCGCAGCCGGTCCCAATTTACTCCTGAGACAAATGGCGAGAAACAAAGCTTGCAGAGACCAGTACAACCAGGAGGAGACAGCAGGCGGGGAAAGTCTAAACAGGGCCCACATACCCTACCCCAGTGCACCCTCCGCTACCAAGCAGGGGCTTCCAGAATATGGGCTACTTTTGGCCCTTGATTATCCTGTTAAAGTCCAAACGATGACTGTCCCTTGGGCCCCAGCTTTAAGGACAACCCCTGGGACACAATTCATGACAACAGACATTAATAATCAAAATCCATATCAAGTGGCTAAGAGGGAAAAATTGGATTTTCAAGCTGACTTTCAAGAGAACATGAAGGTACTCCGCACAGTTGTGAGACGGTCACATTTGGGAAGCTGGATTATTCAGTGTAGGGTCTGTGCAGAGGGGTCTCTGCCTCAACCAGATGGTGTACTCGGAATCAGAAGTGGCCCCCGGCCAGGCGGCCACAATGCAGGGAGGCTGCGAGCAGTGGGGACGAGGCCAAGGAGCCTCGCCGCCAGAGCAGGGAAGCCGGGCACCATCTGATGCTGCCTTAAGACCGTGCTTTGGTGTGAGTGCTTCAGCAAGGGGCGCCTTATCTCCCCGTCGGGGGGACTAGAAATGTTATCAACAGCAGCTTTTAAAAGTAAACGTAACTGGTAATTATTTCAATGAACAAAGAGGAGAGGGGAAGACCCAAGAGGGTGGAGTCTCACACCCTACACCTCCCATAGCCCTCATAGAGTCCTAGGAGACAGGCATATAACCAGGACACAGATGAGGAACACTAGCTTGGGGACCCTAGTTCAAGGTCATTCCCAGGGTTCAAGCCTGGGGCATTGGTCTGACTCCCAATTATGCAGACTTTGCTTTATGCCATGCTACCTTCTCTTGGCCAAAATTCTTTTTCAAAAGTATATTCAGGGACGTCCCCAGTGGTTCAGTGGTTGAGACTCGGTACTCCCAGTGCAAGGGACCTGGGTTCAATTCCTGGTCAGGGAACTAGATCCCACATGCGGCAACTAAGATCCAGGACAGCCAAACAAATAGATATCTAGATACGTAGATGGATAATTTTTTAAGAAAAAGTAAATCCATCACTTTGAGGTTCATCCTTAGGGTAAAAGCAGAATGTGAGTTTCAAAGCAGAAGGGCCGTCAGCCCCGCCCTCTTTCCCCGTCATCAGCATCCACACAGGCCATCACAGAGCAATGAAGGGCTCATGGGTAGGAGTCAGGCACCTGGGGAAGCCTCCTGCATCCAGCAGGGAGCACGAGAAAGAGGCGGCAGAAGGAAAAAACATGCGGAGAGGCGTGCAGCTCTCCACGCCCCACACCCACCGTTCTGGGTCAGCTTGGTGGAGCACACGAGCGTGGAAATCTGGAAGGAGTCCTTGCTGATGGTGCAGCTCCCGAGGCTCTGCATGCTCTTGCCTGTGGCCGAGTGGCCCTTCTCCTCCAGCTCGGCCTTGGTGGAGGGCAGGCTCAGGTACGTGCCCGCGTCCTCCAGCTTCTTCGCTTCCGCCTGCGGGTTTAAGGCCGCCACAGGTCACACGTGACTCATGGCCCCAGGCAATTTTTTCTACCCCCTTGTGATTCTTAATCCTTTGAACCATCATGACATTTGTTCTCTATTATTTCCTAAACAGTTTGCTTAATTTTTTAATGTTTTCTATTGGAGGACAGTTGGCTGACAGCGCTGTGCTTACTTACAGGCACACAACAAAGTGATCCGGTTACACATGTCGATGCTGTTTAGCTGCTAAGCTGTGTGCGACTCGTCTGCGACCTCGTGGACTGTACCTCACCAGGCTCCTCTGTCCACGGGATTTTCCAAGCAAGAATACTGGAGTGGGATGCCATTTTCTTCTCTAGGGGATCTTCCCAACCCAGGGATTGAACCTGCATCTGCTGCATTGCAAGTAGATTCTTTACCACTGAGCCACCAGGGAAGCCTACAGTTACACGTCTACATGTGTCTATTCTTGTCTAAATTATTTTCCCGACTAATTTGCTAAATAATATTGAGCAGGGGACCTCCCCAGTGACCCAGTGGTTAGGACACTTCACTTCCACTGCAGGGGGCATGGGTTTGATCTCTTATCAGGGAACTAAGATCCCACATGCTGCACGGTCAAAAAATAATAATAATAGGAAAAAAACAGCCATAATATTGAACTGAGATCCTGTGCTAAACTGCTTATTTTTAATATTTCCCTGTCCCTCTAGATGAATTCACACTCACAGAGCATTTTTTTAAACAGAATCTAATGTGTTATTATGGGCTTCCCAGGTGGCTCGAGTGGTAAAGAATGTGCCTGCCAATGCAGGAGATGTAAGAGATGCAGGTTCAATCCCTGGGTCAGGAAGATCCACTGGAGAAGGAAACGGCAGCCCACTGCAGTATTTTTGCTGGAGAATCTCATGGACAGAGGAACCTGGTATCCATGGTGTCGCTAAGAGTCAGACATGACTTAGCGACTAAAACAAACAAACATCTCCCCTTAGGAACAGCTAAAAAGCTGGTCATCTGAAATGTTCATTTTCAGAATTAAAAGTTGCTAGAGAGCACTGTTGCCACAAAGATGGGAGATGTCCACTCAGGCCAGGAAGCCCAAAGAGGCTTGAAGCAGTCAACATCAACAGCATCACACCAACAGAAAGAAGAACGTACCTTGTAGACGATCAGATCGTGCTCCCCGTCCCTCAGGGTGGTCCCATCATAGCGCATGAGCTTTACAAAAGCGAGGGCGAATATTTTCTCAGATTTGTCCTTAGCTGCAACAGAGATCAATAATCATTTTCAACAGCCGTCACGACAAAAATAACATCATAAAATGCCATGAGAGCTGCCTTTCTGAAAAAGTTACAAAACTGTTTTGACAGATGTTGAAGTAAACATAAATACACGGAGATGGAGACAATGTTCACATATCACAAAGGGATCCTTGGGCTCAAACTAATCTGTAAATTCAGAGCAATGTTAGAGTTTCCTCGTGGAAGTTCAAGTCAGAACCTGGAGGAAAGGGCCAAGAGCAGAAGGATGTTTGAAGGGGAACATGGAGAGGAGTCTGCAATACTGAAAGCCAAGAGTAACTGGAAAGAACTCACAGTGAAGATGGTGTTTGCAGCCTAGAGATTCACAGATAAACATGGCAGAACACACAGGCCATCACAAGTGACCACTATAAGGGGCAAATCCTTCCCTGAGAAAACAGACAGTCAACACGGAAGTCAAGACAGAGAGATGCCCACCTTAGGCCTCCACTGCACAGGCGGACTAAACACCTGAGCATGAAATTTCATTCGCTTTGGCGAGGAAGTTCTTCCCCCAAAATCAGCATGGGAGACTCAGTTCTTCATTTCATTCAAGATTCCACCAAGGAGTCACCTGCTTGGAAGCGACCAGCCTGCCCAGAAGAGCAATCGCAGACCCTGGTCTTCCCTGGCACTCAGCTGACCGGTCTTCACAATGGCCAGGAGCTGAACTGTTAGGTTTTCATTTGTTCAACAAAATTGTCAGGCTGAAGCCTAATCCCCGCACAGCTGTCCTGGAGAAAAGGCCTAAAAGGAGGCTCTTAAGGTTGAGTGGTCACAAGGCTGAGGCTCTGACCCCATAGAACGGGGGCCCTTATAAGAAACAGAACAGACACCAGCTCTATCCTCCTCCATGTGAGCTCACAGCGAGAAGGTGGCTGTCTGCAACTTGGAAGAGGGTTCCCACCAGACCCGACCACACAGGTGCCCTGAGCTCAGACCTGCAGCCTGCAGAACTGTAAGAAATCTCCACTGTTAAATCACCCAGTCTGTGGTATTCTGCTGTGACTGCCCAGCAGATTAAGACAAATCCCTATCACTACCAGATTACCAAGCCTGTACTGTGTGTGTGCATCTGCGTGTGTGTGCGTGTGTGCATGCGCCGAGTGTGTGCACACACGTGTGTGTGTATGTATGCGTGAAAACTTATCATTAGCTTCATCCACTGGATTTTCCCATGAAAGAAACGTTGTGTATTTTTTCACTGCTATTTCCCCAGTGGGTAACGTAGTCCCGCTATATATCAGATACTCAATAAACATTTGTTCTAGTTGGGGAGATGCCAACAAACGAGTTCTTTCAGATAACAAAGAAAACAAAAGTCAGG